>NC_089595.1:19978587-20578587 GCF_019320115.1 Miscanthus floridulus
TTTAATCAAAGCATGTAGATTGGACCACATTTTCCCTGGACTCTCTACCGTGGACCTCAGAAGGGTTACTACCAACTTTGAAAACAAAATATTCCATGAGGCTAATAGTAAGGTAAGCCTATTGTCTCCTCTTTTAGCTGATCAATTAGTATCATTTACATATGTGCAGCGTGTGCATTTCAGCTTCAGATCAGGAGAAGCCTGCTGCTTTCAGCGTGTGTCCTATTCACTTTCAGAAGAAAAAACGACAAACCGCCGGACTCGCTACATCCCCTATTTGACATGAATTCCACACGGGCGCGACGAGCACGCAAGCAATCCCCAAAGGTCCGTGGACGCCGAGCGCTCAGTCCGAGCAGCAGAAACGGCGGCCAGTGCAGGCAACGGGGGCCGTCCCGCACGGATCCATCCATTTCCATTCCATCGCATCACGGCGCCACCAGACGGAGGGGAGAGGTGGGCAACAGGGCAGGTACCTGGCATCGACGGGAGCAGGTAGGGGTCCCTTGTCGCCACCAGTGTGGCGGGAGCACGTACGGAAGGGGAGGCCGCGGTCAGGGGAGGGGAGAGAGTGCTCGCCGTCGCCGCTGCTGCTGGGGCCCACCCCACCCCACCTCGCGGGAACGGGAGCGAAGGAGGGAGCACGGGGCGGCGTCGGCGGAGGGGATCGTCGTCCGGTGCGCCGGTGCCGCTGTCTCTCTCTCCGTCTCTCCGGTGGCGGCGGCTGTGGGGGACCGCCCGGTGGCGGCGGTGGTGGAGGGGAGGAGGCGGCCGCGGCGGTGGGGAGGCGTGTGCGGTGTGTGTGTGTGTGTGTGTGTGCACGATCTGAGGGAGAAACGGCTAAGTGTTGAATGCTTCTGTTTACCGAGTGCCTAGATGTACGGCACTCGGTAAACTCAAGCACCGCAGCCCAATGACATGTGGGCCTGGTACATGTTTACCAAGTGCCCAGATCTACGGCACTCGGTAAACATAAGCATGGCAGCCCACTGTGGCAGACAGGTGGGCCGTGGCTAACCTTTACCGAGTGTTTTAGGTCACACTCGGTAAAAGTATCCATTATTTCATGCAAAACAAAAAAGAAAAAATGCCAATTTAATCCTAAAATTCACCAAACTTTCACATGAACTATTTCATGTCATCTATTTACTATCTAAAAAATTCCAAGTTCAAATCATAATGTTGAATTTCACTCTTAATAGAAATCCTACTCGTCATTGTGAATGTTTAGCGTCTCTTTGGGAGATGTACCGGTTCGGCAACGACGAATGTAAAAATACTTCCAAAACGTTATGAAATTTTTTCTATAACATAGATGTATGCTTCAATGTTAATTCTTCCAATCTCGTGATTTATCGAGTTCGATTTTAATTATTACAATTAAATTTACACGATATGTACCTAATTTTCATAAAGAATGAAAATTTTGTGAAATATAGTAAATAAATCAAAATAAACACCATATTTTGGAATGGAGTACTAAATATCATATGTGGATAGAGGAAAAAGAATGAAGGGAAAAACAAGAAATTTGGTTTAATTTTACCGAGTGTTGCGCCAATACACTCGGTAAAATATAGTGTTTACCGAGTGTTGTGCACTGACACTCGGTAAACATTTTCCCAGCGCTTGATGGGCGGAGCTGTTGTTACCGTGATGTTTGCCGAGTGTATGCTCATAACACTCGGTAAACATGTCATGCCGTGACGCCGTTGGGCGCACGGTTGCTATCCTAGGTGACGTGGCACCTCAATACCGAGTGGCTGTTTTTACCGAGTGCACCCCTTCGGTAAACTTGTAGTTTTACCGAGTGGCTGTTTTTACCGAGTGCACCCCTTCGGTAAACTTGTAGTTTTACCGAGTGTCTGAAGTTACCGAGTGTGCTGACTCGGTAAAGCGGTCGACTACCGGGTGTTTATGTTTTCCGAGTGTTGGCACTCGGTAAGTACTGTTTTCCGAGTGCCCCGACTTTTGACACTCGGTAATTATCGGGGCACTCGATAACTACACAGTCTCCGGTAGTGGTATAAGCAAATTGGCTAGTTGGTACGTCCAGCTTTGTTGACATGTCGTGTTCACTGTTCACTTTTTTTATGCTTGTTGAGTGTTCACAATGGCAACGGGCAATCAAAGGATACGTCGGTTGTCAGTATTTCCTTGGTTTTAGCCTCAGCCTGACACAAATAATGCACTTTTAGTGAAAATTACTGGCCATTTGATCGATTAATAACGACATTGCCTGTATCAATTATCATTTTTTTTGTATTCCAACTTGATATTTATTTGGCAGCTAATTAAACTGGTAGCCCCTTTAGAAAATTATTAGTTTACTCCCAACCCTAAACAACCGGATATATTGTTTATTAGAATGGATTCAGGTTACTTGTATCCATGCCTTTATATATGCATCTGCTATTGCAATTGTGTGGTGTGAGGAATTCCTGAGATGTCAGTCTGATTTCATACTTTGATGAATATGTACTTGATAGATATTTTGTTGTTAGTAAATGTAGACTAGCCTCCTTATTTCATACTAGGACACCGTTTGGATGCCGAAAATTTTGGCAAAACGACACTGTAGCATTTTCGTTGTTATTTGGCAATTAGTGTCCAATCATAGTCTAATTAAGCTTAAAAGATTCGTCTCGTGGATTTCGTCTAAACTGTGTAATTAGTTTTATTTTTTATTTATATTTAATGCTTCATGCAAGCGTCCAAAAATTCGATGTGATGGATAGTTCCAAAAGAATAATACTGGCAATTTTTTGGCACTATCAAAGATGAACCTAGCCTACTCTACTTGGGGTAGTTGGAAATCAGTAAAATAAGCCATCTTGGTTGTACTGCATGGAAAGAAATTGACCATACGTAATCGTCTACACATATCTATGATCCAGTAAGCAAGCAGTAGTTTATTTGCATGCATGATTCGCCAGTCAATATTCTGCCCTAGCTAGCTAGTGAAGTCAAGGGTAGCACATGTGTAAGCAAGCTAGTTTATTTGCAAGCAAGCAGTAGTTTTATTAGAGCTTCAGTGTTAATGCTCCTACTATTCTCAGGTGCTGTTCGGTATTGCTGCCGCACTACTCTTCTGCTGCATATCAAGGTAAATTCTCCCGTTCTGCTGTTGCTTACTTTTGTGCACCTGTATGACTCCAGCTTATAATAAATATATAAATATTCTGCAATTGAAGCACCAACATCGGTCTGCGAGATTGATAGATGTGACTCCAGTAGACAACGACCAATTGTCCGTCCTATAAGATGATGCAAGGTCGTCACAGAGAAAGGATGATGTAGATGGAGCGATGGAGATTCGGAGTGGCAACAAATTGCACTGATGAAGTTGCATTATTGAAGTGGTACATAATGTTGTACTACATACAGTAATTTGACTACTAACTGACACTTATGCGTGCACTGTATGGCAGAGAGCGATCGATGATATGCATACGTTGTTGCTTGCACGCTTTGACGCGTAATAATCGATATAAATATATAATAGATCGAAACTATAAAGGAAATTCCAGTTTGCATGTGTGTGTGTGTGTGTGTGTATATATATATATATATATATATATATAGCTAGAAATAGAATGTACTTCCTCCACCTTAAAAAAATGCGCTTCTGGAGGACTCAAACTTTAAGTATCAACAGTTATATCTCCAAAAAACAATTATTATAAAAAATATATGCTATGGGTATGTTACGACATTTTCATAAACAGTAACATTTATATGCATGAATGCAGAGACTTTAGACTGCAACCATTGAACAACTTTTTAGCAGGACAATTTTTTTGTGTGCTCCCTCCGTTCATCGTTATAAGGCATATTTTATTTTGTTAGAAAGAGCCTTTGATCATAATTATCCTACTAATACATAATTTTGAGACAAGATTGTTTTTTATTAATTCATATAAAAAACTTAATTATATGATTACAATAAGTATTACATAAATACAAATAATGGTGTGACTATTGATAAAAAAATTCTTGACCAAAGTAAAAGATGAATGGCATTTTCATGAACAGTACATTTATACGCATCTTAGACTGCAACCATTGAACAACTTTAGTTTTCGGTCTTCTCACATTGAGACTGACGAAGTTATTACATGTGTTCTAGTATCAACAAAGACATCGACCACTATTAAGAGAATAGCGCTGCTAAACCTAGAATAAACCAATAAAATCGTATTAAATCAAGGATTTAAACTTGAATAGATAGTTTTACCAGAACGTTTTAAACCAATTGAGCTAACTTTAATTCGCCAACGAGTCATGAAATTAAATGTCTATGAAACCATATAATAAAATTTTCCATTAAGAATGGGTGTTTCATACATGTTTCATTTCATTCAATATGAAACTCTCTACTGAGACTGGCCTAGACCTAGGATAAATCATGAAAATTGTATTAAATTGAGGATTTAAACTTGAATAGATGGTTTTAGCAGAAATGTTAAACCAACTGAACTAAGCTTAATTCACCAACAATAGATAACTATTATTTGTGTATATATTGTTACCTGGACCTAGGTTTAGCTTAGGAAATTCAGTAACCAATTTCTTGAAATTTGAGAGAGGAATTACATCCGGGTAGTATCAATGTGGACATGCATATCTTCCTCGCCAAAAAAAAAATGGTTCCATATATCTAAGCTGCTTTCAGGCGCGCTTGTTTGTATACACATTATGAGTTTATGACCATATATATACTTTCAAAGTTCAATGATCTTGCCAACTTGGTACATACTATGGTTTCTTATTAACTCTTATATTCTTATATAGCAGCACGGAAGAACAAGGAATTCCATCTCCACTGGCCAGTTAGATCATAAATAAGGGAAAGGAAATCAAAATCCAATGCTAGCTGGAGGATTGAACAAGAGTGTGGAATGGAACAAGAAAATGTGTGAATGCATACGCGCGCACGCTCGGCGCCCGTGTGGAAATCTGGCGCTTGCAGCTTGCTTCCGGCGCATGCATGTGTGAAAGAAAATAATCTTTGCCTGGCGGGCGGTTGCAGTGCACGTTTCACAGGGGCATCCCACCCCATTCCGGTCCACGTCATCACGCACGCCCACACGTCATCACGCACCATATGCCGATAATCTGCTGCACCGATGCAGCATGGCGCGGCGTCTGATAAGACTTTTGACAGGGAAAAAAAGGATGTGTCGGTCGGCTGACACGTAGGATTTTCACTTGTTTTTTTTCCTGCACTGCGATGCACGCCGGGTTGACTGGACAAGTCCGGGGAAAAAGTTGCGGGAGAAGCCGCGAGCGTGACGTCACGGAGGCAACCTGTTTCTCTCCCTACTC
The DNA here is from genome assembly GCF_019320115.1 of Miscanthus floridulus. NCBI lineage: Eukaryota > Viridiplantae > Streptophyta > Magnoliopsida > Poales > Poaceae > Miscanthus > Miscanthus floridulus. Next base: position 19,983,916 of record NC_089595.1, read on the forward strand.
CCTAGGCTAGGTCAAGAGAGGACAGTTTTTTTTTAGACTCGGATCTGATCTTAATATACTATACTAATAGCTGGGCTAACCAAGATTGGGCTTTCCAGTTTTTCCTCCTTCGAACAATATCTCTGTAGATATGGGCTGCCCTAGTTTGGGCCTGCAGAGCCCGAGGTAGACGCGCTATAAATGTAATTGTTTGAGTTATAGTATCTCCGAGATGATTTAGAGTGCGTTTGGTACCGCTCCTCTCGCGCTCCAATATCATAGCCGGAATATAGCTGGTACTCGGCCCGTGCGGCTCGAGAACGGTTCCACAGGGCGGCAACTAGGGTTTCCTCTCCTTCTTCTCAGATCATCCCTCGTTCACATCCCAAATTCCACCATCCTGCAGGTCGCGTCTTCCTGCGTTCGTGATCCTGCTTTGATCGTGGTTCTTTCCCTGTCAGCCCCAAATACTTGCTAGCCAGCCAAAAAAACCCTAGTCTGTCCGTGAGTGGCCAGTTGTACCGGTCATGTGGGGAGGAAGATCGTGGTGATGGAGGCAGTGGAGGGGATGTTGGGAAAGCTGAAGTTGTCGAAGGCCGAGAAGAAGGGGATTCGGGTGGACAGTAAGATGTCAGGGAAGGAGGTGGTACGCGATCCGCAGGCATGAAAGATCCTCTCTGAGAAGCCCATTCCTCCCATGGCGGTGGTGCAGTCGGTGGGGAGGGTGTGGTGCCCATTGAAGGGCATCGAGTGTAAAAATCTTGGAAACAACCACTTTCTGATCACCTTCAAGCAGGCATCTGGCAAGAGAAGAGCAATTGATGATGGTCCTTGGGTGGTGGGGAAAGATCTCATTGTGGTGGCGGAGTTTGATGGGTCCAAAACCCTGGAGGAGATAAATTTCACTATTGTCCCCTTCTGGGTTAAGATCCTTAAAGTTCCTTTGGGGATGCTTGGTAGGGAGGCGGGAGAGATCTTGGGTGAGGAAATTGGAGAGGTTTTGGCAGTGGATGAAGTTGATAATGTCTCTAATACGGGCTGCTTCCTGAGGGTTAAAGTCCAGATCGATATTCGCAAGCCACTGATGCGGGGCGTGACGATTGTTGACACCTGTGGTGGCACACAGAAAAATCCGTAAGCGCACGGATATCGATGTAGCTTTTCGAATGAGTATTATTAGTATCGTATCCACAGGAAAACGTTTGAGTTTAGTTACAAACTTACTTGACCAGAGATAGCAACAAGGTTGAGGATAAACAGGAGTATAGAGAGAACTTCTAAGGTTCTTAACTTCCAACATAAGGAAATGTTGTATTCTAGTGTTCACCTGGGGACATTACTAAGGAAGAATTATAACATAGTATAATTGTACCATCACAACACAGGTCCTGCTAGGCCTACAGATGGGAAGTGGAATACAGAGGATCAACGAGACTGTCACTCCCGATGATCTACCACTTTCGGAATGCAGGGTGCATCCACGAATAACCGAAAGTCTAAGCACCATGCTTACACTATCAATTACCACTTTAACCCAAGCACATTACAAGGATTAAAGCTCTCTAATGAGGCGTGATCCTGATAAACATAAAACACAATACTTACTTTGGATTAGAAGTCAATTACCAGAGTTTCCTCAGACGCAAGCTCAAGAAGAACTTGAATCCGCCAAGGTACAAGTTGTAGAGAGCACCGACACACCAACACTTTCTCCTAACTTCTCCCTCACTCTCTATCTCACTATTTTCTATGTACAAAGAGTAGATCCTACAAAGGACTAATCTTCTCTTCAATTGCGATGCCTTTCTGAGGAGCCTCTGGGGGTCCTTTTATAGGGGGAGATGGAGTAGGGGACAAGCTAGCACCACGTCATCGATCTACGACACTTTTCTCGTCCACCGTCGGATAAACCGACTCAAAACCACCTCAAAATCAAGGTTGGAGATCTTGGAGTCGTACACGAGACGGTGGAGAAGCGGGGCCACCTGTCATAGGTTGGCCGACCTAGGGGTGGGGTCGGCCGACCCCCCTCTATGGCAGGTGGGCCACCCCTCTGACAGGTGGGTCTTATACTCCGTCTAGAGTGGGTTTTCGCAAGTTGGATCACTTGTTGACGTCGGTTTGCTTACTTGGAGTGTATGATAGTGGGCCCGTTGATCTTGTGAAGTGAATCGAAATCCGTTGATCCTCTAGATGGCCTCCTTTTGCATAATTTTCACTGTATTTATCCTGCAAGCATAATTCTCCAAATACAAGTGGAACCAAGTGAAATCATAACATAAGTTGTTGCTTTGTGATTACTTTTATGTTAATTGATCTTATATTGATGGTTTATAGTTGACGTTAGCGGCCATCAACAACGATCAGTGGGGAGAATGGAGGGAGGGATAGGTGGTGCCCGCTAATGTACGAATTCCTGCCGGACTTCTGTTATGCTGGCGGGATTATTGGCCATACCGAAAAGTTCTGTGAAAAGAAGGTAGAGAAGGCACCCCACTGCAATACGTCAAGCAACTCCAATATGTTCTGGAAAGCTGATGGAAGCGATAGAATGACAGGGGGCGCAAGGCAACAGTATGTACCTCCCAAGAGTTACGAGCAGCGCACTGGACTACTGAGTTGGAGGAGTAGGGGAGTCCTGGAGGGTCAGGTAGTGATGCACCATCCTGGCGTAAGGATCAGCATAATTCATCAAAAAACTCTAAAAATTGGGAGAGGAGAAAGAGACGGAGGAAGAGGTTGAGAGCCCCTTGAAGGCGTTGCCAAAGAAGAAGCCCAGTCTGGCTAAAAGTACAGTGAAGAAGCTCTTCCATGAGGGCAAGGAGGAGGATACGAGTGGCAGTGAGAAGGTAGGGAAGGTGAACGATGCAGAGCAGCGTCCTATGTTGATTGATGACACCCAGGTTCCAAAGGAGAAGCATGGGAAAAAAACTTATGGAAGAAGAGGTGGGACAAAAGTTGGAGAAAAAGAAGAGTGGGTCTTTTAGGAGATTACCGAGGGATCAAACTCCAAATAAAAAAGGAGGAGCAAGCCCCTCTCGGTCTGGAGCAAAGAGGTCTGTGGAGGAGGAGGTTTTAGAGGTGATTGACCACAAAAAATAGAGAAAAGCGACACATGAGGGTGTTGGGTCTGTTTCTTTAGAAAACGCGGGATTGGATGAGCAATCCCGCGAGTCAAGATGAAGCTAGGAGTGTGGAACTGCCGGGGGTTGGGAAACACCTCGGCAGTCCGAGGCCTTCTGGGCTTCCAGATGGAGGAGCAGGTGGATGTTCTTTTCCTGTCCGAAACAAAATTGGACAAGAAAAGAACACAAAAGTTTAAGTACTCGTTGAACCTGGGAAACATGGTGGAGGTGGACTGTGTAGGAAAAGGGGCGGGGGAATTGCAGTGTTGTGGAGGAGTGGTGTCGATGTGAGACTGAGAAACTACTCGAGCACTCACATTGACTTTGAAATTGTGGAGGATGACGGTTTTAAGTGGCGGTTTACAGGGGTGTATGGAGAACCAAGAGCGGATATGAAACATCTAACATGGACAAAGATGAGGGACTTGCATAGGCAAGGGACGACTGGACGAGCCCATGGCTTTGTGCTGGGGATTTTAATGAGATCCTTTAGGCGCACAAGAAAGAAGGGGGGAATCCGCGACCACAGACATGTATGGATCGGTTCAAGGCAGTGCTGGATGAGTGTGAGCTGCATGATCTGGGTTTCAGTGGTGACATCTTCACGTGGCGGAATAATTGGCACAAAGTGGAGGGCTACATCAGGGAACGACTTGATCGAGCAGTTGCAAATGAGAGTTGGCAACAAAGATTCCCGTATGCCCGAGTGCGAAATGGGGATCCATGGCATTCTGACCACAGGCCACTGATTATCTCGCTTGACGATGAAGCCTCAAGACAGCACAAAAGACAACCGGGCGGCTTCAAGTTTGAAGCAGCCTGGTTGGAGGAAGAGTCATGGAAAGAGGTAATTGAGGGAGCATGGGAGAGTGCGACTGGTGACAGTAATGTTCCAGTATCGGAGTCGCTAAAAAAGGTTGCTGGTGAGTTGCAGTCTTGTCACACCAATTCACTACCGGAAACCGGCACTTTACCGAGTGCCGAAGGCTTTGCCGAGTGTATTTTATCGGGCACTCGACAAAAACGGTCTTTGCCGAGTGCCTAATATAATACACTCGGCAAAAAAAAAACACTCGGCAAATATGGCTTTGCCGAGTGTTTTTTTTCGGCATTCGGCAAAGACGCATTTTGCCGAGTGCTATTTTCCTGGCACACGGCAAAACGCGTCTTTGCCGAGTGCCTTTTTCTGGTACTCGGCAAAGATGTATTTTATCGAGTGCTATTTTTTGGCACTCGGCAAAATGCGTCTTTGCCGAGTGCCTTTGTATTGGCACTCGGCAAAGAGGCATTTTGCCTTGTGCATTTTTTTTTTGCCCTCGGCAAATCATTTTTTCAAAGCAATTTTTGAGGCCCTAAATGAATTCAAATGAAAAACTTTTGAACTACAAAGTTGTATAACTTCTCAAGATCTACAAAGTTTATTTTGGTCATTTCTTTATTTGACAAAACGACAATAACATTGTTCATAAAATCCACATCTCTCTCATATCTCTCATATTAGTTTCATGAAAGTAGAAGAGAGATATATAAGATTTGTGAACAATGTTATTACCACTATGTCGGATGAACAAATGACCAAAATAAATTTTGTAGATCTTGAGAAGTTATGAAATTTTGTAGTTGGCAACATTTTGATTTGAAATCATCTTGTCATGCAAAAACGACGTTTGAATTTGAAAATTTGAAAATTTGAATTTTTCAAAAGACCTCGGATGGAAAAACTTCCTAAATGAAAATTTTCGATCTCCAAAATTTTCCACGCCCCGCCTCCCTCCTCGGTGTCCGCGCAGTTCCCCCACCGCAGCAAAATACCGTCTCTGCTCGCCCCATTCCCCCACCACAGCAAATCCAGAGCCCCATCTCCATTTCAAACACCCGAGCAACAACTCTCCCTTCTCCCCAGCCCAATCCCCCGCGATGGCCCGCACGAAGCAGACGGCGCGCAAGTCCACCGGCGGCAAGGCGCCGAGGAGGCAGCTGGCGACCAAGGCGGCGCGGAAGTCGGCCCCGGCGACAGGCGGCGTGAAGAAGCCGCACCGCTTCCGCCCAGGCACCGTGGCGCTGCGCGAGATCCGCAAGTACCAGAAGAGCACGGAGCTGCTCATACGCAAGCTCCCGTTCCAGCGCCTGGTCCGCGAGATCGCGCAGGACTTCAAGACCGACCTCCGCTTCGAGTCCTCCGCCGTCGCCGCGCTGCAGGAGGCCGCCGAGGCCTACCTCGTCGGGCTCTTCGAGGACACCAACCTCTGCGCCATCCACGCCAAGCGCGTCACCATCTTTGCGGAGTGCGGGATTTGTTTTTTTTTTAAAAAATAAAACGTCTTTGCCGAGCGCCGGTCAATGGCTACTCGGCAAATAATTTTTTTTTTAAAAAAATAAAAAATCTAGGATTGGCACTCGGCAAAGCCACCGTCAACGGGGCCGGCGCCGTGACGGTCGCTTTTCTTTGCCGAGTGTCCCCGGGGCACTCGGCAAAGCCTTTGCCGAGTGCCCGATAAAAGACACTCGGCAAAGAGATCTTTGCCGACCAATTTTTTGCCGAGTGTTCTTTGCCGAGTACCGCACTCGATAAAGGTTTTGCCGAGTGCAATTGGGCCTTTGCCGAGTGCATCAGGCACTCGGCAAAGAACCCGAATCCAGTAGTGATGTGTTGGGTGACTGGGAGAAGAGCTTGAAGAAAATTAAGAAAGAGTTGGAAGCTTGTAGGAGGGGACTGTTGAGTGAGGAGGTGGTGAGACGAGAGGCCGTGCTGTGGGGTAGAAAGGAAAGGTTGGAGGCGCATATCAATATGTTCCGGAAGCAGCAGTCCCATGTTAAATGGTTTGAAAAGGGTGACCGTAATAGCGCTTTCTTTCATGCTGTTTGTTCAGAGAGAAAAAGGACGAATTTCATTGGAAAGTTGAAGAAGGGAGATGGAGGCTGGGACATGGGCGGCGCTAGAGGTATGCCCCTGTATTTCATGGAATACCCATATTTTTTGTGACAAACACAAATATACGTATACATTTGTAATAATACAGCATGTTAGTTTGTTGAATGTTTCAAATATGTAGCCCAAAAGTCCAGTAGAACAACTAGTAGCAGCAGCCCACGAACTCAGAAAGACAGAAACCCATCGACCGTATTCCCGTCCCGGTCTCTTACTCCCGTCCATCGCTCTCATCGACCGGAGGGCGGCAGCTGCACCGGCGGGCGGCGCCACAACGGCACGGCAGGTCGGCTCTCCCCTCGGCCCTTCAGCCCTCGCCCGGTCACCCTCTCGCCCCTCGGTCCTCCGGCAGTAGGGCCTTGACAACCAACACGATAGCGCCTTGCGCCCGGCACTCCTCTGGCAGCGGCGGCGGTCAGGGGTCTTTGCAGGCTCCCCCTCGGCTCCGGCGTCCGGCCCTCCCCCTTGGCACCTATCTCATCTCTGGCTTGAAGCAATAGCAAGGCGAACACAAACGACCCCAAATCCATTCTTGATTCTTCATAGTAAGAATTGAATGTTTCGTTTTCTATTTTTTTATTGCATTGTGTTTTTTTCTGAAAAAATGTTGCATTTTGTTCTTGTAACATTGATTATTACCAGGGGCGACACCAGGTTCACTTTACCTAGTGCCTTGTTACCAGGGTAAAAATATATTTTACCTAACATATATTCTATAAAAAATTTATATATTACTTGAGCTGTGCACCTAGATCAATTTTGTACTGGTTTTGCCTCTTATTACTATTGCTTATATGCATTGAAAATTTTTCATATGTGGAATATCCCGCCGTGAAATCCTGGCTCCGCCACTGGGCTGGGAGGATGGAGAGGAGGGGAAGAGAGAGATTATTTCTAACTATTTCTCCGAAACTTTTAGGTCGAATGGGTTAACTGATTTCCATTCTCTTTTGGAAAGTGTTACCCAAACAGTGACCCAGGAAATGAATGACAATCTGATGGGAGAATTCAAACATGTAGAAATCAAAATGGCGCTGGAATCAATTGGAGATCTCAAAGCTCAGGGCCCAGATGGGCTCCCCTCGGTGTTTTACAAAAATTGCTGGGATCTTGTGGGGGAGAAAGTGACTACAGAGGTGCTGGATTTTCTTAATGGGGGCTCCTTACCAGCTGGCTGGAATAATACTAATATTACCCTCATACCAAAAGTGAAGAAACCAGTGCAGGTAAAAGACTTAAGACCAATAAGCCTTTGCAATGTCTTATATAAGATTGTGTCAAAAGTGCTAGCTAATAGACTGAAAGTTATTCTTCTAGAGATTACTTCCCCTGCTCAGTGTGCTTTTGTGGCGGGTAGACTGATATCTGATAACACTCTGATAGCTTATGAAATTTTGCATTATATGAGAAGAAAAAGGAAGGAAGGGCAAGGCTATGCAGCTATTAAGCTAGACATGAGTAAAGCTTATGACAGGGTAAAATGGCCCTTCCTGCAGGCTATGATGGAGAAGATGGGGTTTGATGAAAGGTGGGTTCAGATTATTATGAAATGTGTCTTCTGTGAAGTATAAGGTGAAGGTGAATGGTGTTATAACGGATGAGATTTGTCGTGGATATCAACACGGAGTCTCGACTGGGGCAAATAACACCATGGCCCAGTACCAGGTGTCCTATTGACTGGATTGAGATGGGTTGACTCGAAGCAGGGTGCCACATCCATAAGGAAGCACTCGGCAGGGAGTCTGACCATTCGGGCAGTCGGGCGACGGAATGGAGAACGCCAAGTGCCGTCTGTACATCATGACGCATATCTTGTACTAAATACTGTAATAAGTCGGTATTAGTATAGGATAGTAACAGGCGTTAAGTGGCTTATCAATTAGGCAGTTATTAGTAACTGGCTATTTGATCGGCTGTTACTATAACTGCAACCCACTGATCGGCCTTAACTCTCCTTGGACTATAAAAGGAGGGTGTGGTTGATCTGGGAAAGGAGAGAGGTTGTTAGTTGTTCTAGACGCTCACATTCTTGACTGAGCTCTCCTGACGATACACACACAAACACAGGACGTAGGGTATTGCCTCTTCTGAGGGTCTGAACCTGTCTAAATCTTCGTGTGTCTTGAGCCATTGCCTATAGTAATTCCGGTGACCCTTTGAATCTTTACTATTGAGGAACTCGCCCTCGACAAGGTTGAACAGGAAAGGGGATTACGGCAGGGCGACCCACTATCGCCTTACCTTTTTTTGCTGTGTGCCGAGGTCTTCTCTGTGTTGTTTCAGAAAGCTGAAGATGATAGACTAATTAGAGGAGTCAAGGTATGCCATAGAGCACCAAGCATATCCCACCTCCTTTTTGCTGATGATTCACTTATTATGATCCGAGCAACGAAGGAAGATGCAGCGAAATTACAGGAAGATCTTAATATTTATGAAGCATGCTCTGGTCAAATGATAAACAAGGATAAATCGACAATTTTGTTTAGTCGGAATACAAGTAACCAATGCAAGCAGGAAGTGATGGGGGAACTGCACTTGACACAAGAAACCTTCAGTGATAAATATTTGGGGTGGAAAGAACGGCTGTTGTCAAATGCGGGGAAAGAAGTGTTGATCAAGGCGGTGGCTCAAGCGGCCCCAACGTATGCAATGGGCTGTTTTGATCTAACAAAAGAAGTATGTGATCAAATCAGTTCGCTCATATGTAGATTTTGGTGGAGCAGCAAGATAAAGAAATAAAGATGCACTGGGCTAGTTGGGATAAAATGAAGAAGCCCAAAAAGGATGGAGGAATGGGTTTCAGAGATATATACTGTTTTAATCTAGCGATGCTTGCTAAACAAGGATGGCGCATTTTGCAGAACCCCTCTTCGCTATGTGCCCGAGTTTTGAAGGCTAAATACTTCCCTGACTGTGGGTTGCTCCAGGCAGTCGGCAAACCAGGTATGTCATACACCTGGAGGAGCATTTTATGGGGTATAAGCCTACTAAATGATGGTGTGGTCTGGAGGGTTGGCAATGGAGAGAACATCCGAATTTCGCAGGACCCTTGGTTGCCTAGGGGTCACACTCGCATGCCTTGTACGCCAAGGAGCCAATCTCTGTTGACAAAGGTGAATGATCTTATTGATCCGGTGCAGGGTGTGTGGGATGAGGATTTAGTAGTGGATACTTTCGGAGAAGATGATGCTGCTGTGATTTTGTCACTTCCTATTCATATCGATATGGATGACGTGCCTGCATGGCACTTTGATCACAAGGGAGCGTTCTGTCAAATCTGCTTACTGGTTGCAATGTGAAAGGGAGCAGGGGGAAATGTCCAAGGGGCAGCCTCATCTAGTACAGGGGTTGTCATGGGAGGAATGTGGCACAAGATCTGGAACCTGAAGTGTCCTTAATAGTTTATTTAGCGCTTTGCAAACAATTCGCTAGCTCTAAGAACAAACCTAAAGAGAAGGAGCATAAATGTTGATACAAGGCGTGCAATCTGCCAGCGGCTTGATGAAGACGGTGCTCACCTTTTTTTTCAAATGCAAATGGGCTAAGAAATTGTGGAGGGAGTTGGGTCTGGAGGACATCAGGGCAGCAATCCCTTGTTGCTTTTCTGCTGAACAATTGGTGGTGGGAAAGAAACAAGGTAAGGGAAGGAGAAGCCAGGCGGGAACAGCAGGAGTTTGCGTGGATCACTATGCAACAACATGTGAAATTCAGAAACCTGGATAAGCCCCCTCAGATGGAGCAGCAGGGTCGGTACCGATCTAACTGGAATCGGCCTCTGAATGGTATGCTGAAGCTGAATGTCGATGGGAGTTCCAGTAAAGAGAAAAGGCAAGGCAGCTGCGGATATGTTATAAGAGATAATGAAGGGGATGTAATCCAAGCAGGAGCGGGAAAGATTCTGCATGCACTGGACGCCTGGCACACTGAGCTGTGTATGCATGTATCAATGGTGTGAAGGCAGCTCAAAGCATGGGTATCCACAATTTCATCCTTGAAACTGATGCCCTGTTAACTAAACAAGCGATGCAGGGATGTGGCTTCAGATTATCGCCTTTTGGGGGTCTGATACACGAGCTAAAGGAACTGCTCACCGAGGAGTTTTTGCTGTCCAAATCTCACATGTTCCACGCAGGTGCAACAAAGTAGCACATGAATTGGCTAGATTAGGTAGTTTTTGCTAGGAGGATGTTATTTTTGTTCCTGGTACTCTACCAGACTTTGTTCATGTGTTGGTGACCAGTGATTTAACTGGCTCACAAGGTTAATGGAATCATGTGGTTCCCACAAAAAAAAAATATCATAGCCGGAATCCTTCGAACCAAGCTAATTTTCGCGGCTCCATGTCCAAACACGAAAATGTCTCTGGCTCCATATTTTATAGGCCAGAAGCGCTACTCTATGTGAAAGCGTTCGGTGCGCTCCACCCTCACCGCACGTGGAGGCAGTGGACAAGCCGGTCTAAGACTAGTCTCAGTGGAGAATTCTATGGTGTTGTATCAAAGACTGCCATGTCATATAGAATGAAATGATACATGGATAAAATATCCACTCTCAATGGAGAGTTCCATTCTATAGTTTCATAGTCATTTAATTCCATGAATCATAGAAAGTTGGTAATCGTGTCAAAATAGTTTCATCCCCATGAAACTCACTTCTTCTCTCTCTTCTTAAAAACGTTGCCACATCATCAAAATCGCTTATGTGGCAGCTCATTAAATATAAATAAAACTCTGATGAAATTCCCATTGAGAATAGCCTAAGAGCTGCACTAAACGGGCCCTTAGTTGGGTAGCACTCTCCACTGCTAACTATGTTCTACATTTTCGTTCTTAATTGAATCTCTTAGACTTATCATTTTAATGGTATATGTTATTTGTTTAGCTTCTAGTCGTGTCGTACTCATCTTTGTTGATTCTTTTTATGGTAGATGCGTATAACTTGGAGACACATTTATTTAGATTAGATTGGATAATAAACTGCTTAATTTTTCAGTTCGCGATTTGATTAGTTGAACCATCAACTCCAGGTTCTAACAACAATTCCAAGAGCATCTTTATATCATTCCTAATCGAAACAATTTGTTTAATTGAATCTCCAAATATATAGCCATCAATTATTGTAAATTTCTCACTAGCCAAAGATAGAGAGCAGAGTTGACTCTCTAAAGTCTATATAAGATATAGAAGAGCCGTTGGAGGATGGAAAGATATATAGGGGAATGATTTTTATTCAAATGGCTCTCCAAACAATAATTTAGAGTAAGTTTAAAAGACTTTTAGAGATATTCTATCCAGAATAAATTTTGTTTGTAATGGAAATTACATCAACTGTATAATGGCAGAAATATGTATTTATTATTATTGAAGGTTCCAGGGTCGGTTCAAATACCCTCAATACCTGTATACGTCATATGTAGTAGCCTAGTAGGTTCCTTTACTCTTGCAGCAAATGGTTGAACATCCGCATCTCTCGATTCACGGATTGATTTAGTGTTGTTTAATTTGATAATGAAGTAATGACCATGCTTCCATTATTTTTACTGGAGCACCTAGGGCGTGTTTGTTTTTTCACGGACTGAGAAACTTGTCTGGCTAAGACAACTATCTCAGACGTTTGATTAGACGACGTCTGGAGTTGGATTGGGCCGCTTAGCCGGCACTACCAGGCCATGATGCCAACCAAACACGCCGCAGTGTTCATCCATCTCCCGGTCGGCGATGAAGGGGTGGGGGTGCTCCTGCTCCGTGTGGTGGATTGGATGGCGTGGCGTCCCAGAACGAGTGCTTGCCGTCGTCCGCGCGTGTCAGCGGGCAGGCCTCGTTGCACTAGCAGACAATGAAAAAAAAAAGGATAGTTTGTCCCCGAAAAGAAAAGGATAGTTATAGTTGATTAGTCGTACACCGTAATTTCTTTCACGGAAATAAAAGATAATTCATCCCGGAAGAGACAGAAAAATATTCATAGCTACACTTAATTAACAGTTTTATTTTCGAGGGAATGAAAACTTTTGTTAATTTTTTAGTTAAAACGGCAGACTTATTCTGGCTAATAACTAATGGATGGAAGAAAATGTACAGTTTATTTTTGAAGCCCAATAAGGAAACTGGTAGGTTCCAAATGGGGATTTAGCTCGATTGAAATGGCCCACGGACGGATCAGATGCTGGACCGGAAATTGCTTGGATTAGAAAATGCTTGGGCAGGCTTTGACGTTGACAGCAGCTAGCCAGTTACAAAGCACAACAAAAAAAAGCCGGGTAGAGCACTAGCAGTAGCAGATAAGGCGCGCAGCAGAATCTCTCGCTCAAAAATCCATCCATCCCCCTGCGTGCTCGCTCAGGCTCACTCCTCATTCAGTAGCTAAAAAAAAAAAATCTTCTTCGTTATCCATGGAGACGGCTGTGCTCACCTCCCACTTCCTGCAATGTCCAGCTGCTGCTGCTGCTACTCCCGCGCATGGCCAGCGGCGGAGGGGAGGAGGAACGGCGGCTATGCCGCGCCGGCAGCCGTGCACCGGCAGGATCCGGGCTCTGCCGTCGGCGGAGGTCATCAGCGAGATCCTCAGCCCCAAGCTGGTGCCCGGCTCGCCCTCCGACACCGGCGACGTCTCCTCGCTCGTCCCGGTCAGTGCTCTCATGCTGCTCTTCTACTTCGTGTCCAACTGGGTGGTGCCCGAGCTGCTCATGAAGCGCCTCAACGAGCCCAAGCCCGAGGACGAAGCTGCTGCTGCAGCAGCATCCATGTCGTCCGGCCCAGCGGACGGCGGCGAGGCCTCGTCCCGTAAAATCCGCCTCAAGGTGAAGAAGAAGAAGAACGGAAAAGCAAGCATCGTGAAGGTCTAATTAGGTAGCGGGAGTACACGCATGGAGCCAGGCGTCGAGTCTCCATCAGAGCATTGAAGAAGATCATACTCTAGTAATTACTTACTGTCAGGTGATATGCACGTTTGTGTGCCTGTACTTGTCTTCTGGTTGAATAAAATCTACAGTGCTTATTTACACGGACGCAGTTTTTTTTTTTTTTTTGGCCTCGAGGGCACATGCTCTCCTAGGGCATGCGCTTTTAAGGGAAGAGTTTACTCTCCCTTATTTACCCCACATCCATGGATTGGATGATGGATGTTACTGCCACACCTACAGTGGGTAGTGGGTATCAAACTGTTAGGTCCTTAGGACCATCTAGGTGTAGATATGCGGGTGGATTCAAGTCTATTTGGGATAAAATGACCTAACAGTGGACTAGAGAGGGAGAGAGAGAAGGGGGGGGGGATGTAGATGTAGCTGACCAACAGGCTTGGCGGAGGAAGAGCTGTCCATGGTGGTGTCTGGTGGTGGTGACGTCCTGGCGGTGTCTGGTGGCGGCGAGAGGGAGTCGATGAAGTCGGCAGTGGAGCTTTCCGTCGCCTACAGCGCTCCCTTAGATCGGATTAGGGTTGTAGGTGGGTTTGTGGCGGCTGCGGTGAACCTCGTACCGAGTGCCCCGACCCCCACCTCCTCTTTATAGCGCTACGCGACGGAGGGCCACCAGCCAGGGTTCGGCTAGGTGCCCCCGATCAGGGCGCGGATCAAGCCCCCAACTCGGTCGTTGGACTGAGTAGGGAGGAGATTAACCTTATATTCTCTCCCTTGATCTCAACTTAAACACTTACATCTTTTTCCCGTTTTATCTCAGATTAGTGCATAGAGCGTGCCTCGTCATAACGATTAGTACTGTCAGATTAACAGCTACAATACCTCTCTATTTTAAAATAGATTCTCAACTAGGCCCTTCTTGTCCAGGGATCATAGACTTTCCTGTAAATCCATGTCGGCTAAGTGTTCTCTGAACATATTGGGCGGTAAGCCTTTTGTAAGCAGATCCATAAGCATCTTCTTTGTGCTTACATGCTCAAGACTAATGGAATGATCCCGGACTTTGTCTTTCACAACATAAAACTTTATGTCAATGTGTTTGGCAGCACCACTTAACTTATTGTTGTGAGCATAACATACTGCTGACTCATTGTCGCAGTATAACTTGAGTGGTCTATGGATGTCGTCAACCACTTTCAACCCGGGCATAAATTTCTTTAGCCAGTTCACCTGCCACGTAGCCTCATAACATGCTATAAACTCGGCATACATCATAGATGATGCAGTGACGGTTTGCTTTGAGCTTTTCCACGATATAGCTCCTCCTGCGAGAGTGAATACATAGCGTAATGTGGATTTTCTATCATCTACATCTCCCACGAAATCTGAATATGAATATCCCTCTATATGTAGGGAATCAGATCTTTTGTATGTTAGCATGAGGCCTTTTGTGCCTTGCACATAACGCAAAGCTTTCTTTACCATTCTCTAGTGTTCTATTCCTGGATTACTCTGATATCTGCCAGGTATCCCGGTAACAAAGGCTAAGTTAGGGCATGTACATACTTGAGCATACTGTAAGCTTCCGACAGCTGAAGCATATGGAACCGATTTTATTCGATCGATCTCATATTGGTTCCTGGGACATTGGAATTCCCCACACTTATTTCATGTTTTCCTTTATACACAAAATGTGGAGACAAACACATATCCAAAAAAATAATAGAAGCAAACTTTCATTGATATCATATAAGGCACTTTATTACAACTTTCAATCTAAGATGAAAAGTAAACTTTAACTAGCACACTCTTTAAACTAAAGCGATCTAATTGAAAGCAAACAATCTAAACATGCCTTATCAATCAACACTCTAACTCTCACTTTTCAAGCTTGGTGACAACATAACGGCGCAATATATTGAGGTTATCTTCTAAAACGAGGCATTGGATTTGCTCGGTATCAAGCCTATGTTGCAAAGCTTGGGTGAACTTGGCAAGCTCATTCAACCGCCTATGCAACACTCCCACGGTTATCCTTTGACATTTCTCTTCTTGTTCTTTGGGAGGTGATGGCGCTCTTTTCTTCTTCTCTACTTGCGGCTTGGGAGGCACAACCTTGACTTGTCCTGGCTCAACTGGAACTCCATCAATATTCACCCTTGGCTTGACTTGATGGTACTTGGCGAAGATGGTGTCTCCATCCTTGGTGGTCAGAACTTCCGTCAGTGTCTCGCCTGTCCTAGTAGGAAGGATGTTGATATCTTTGGGCACTTTGATAGGCTCTGAGTCCAGCTGACCAAACATGCACTCCCGCGGTCTTGGCTTGTTCTCCAGCAAACGAGCAGGTAGTGGAGCAATCACCGAATGCGGGAGAGCTTGAGCATAGTATGCATGATCATAGGGGACCTTGGGAGGAACAGGAGCTAGGTGTTTTGGTGGTAGGACGCTCAATGCTAACACTTCCTCACGAACAAAATTTTTATTTAGATTGAACCCATAAGGGACAATCCGCTTCTCGGCCATTGGAGACTTTTGGAGAAGAGAGATTATATGCAGTTTTGGATGAGATGAAAGGCTTGTGGGATGGCTTAGAATGCTAGCAGGGGCCTCCTTTTATAGGGGGAGGAGAGGTGGCAAGGTTGGATAACCTTCCATAGATTCATTCGAATCGAGAAGGAAATGAATGATCCGAAAAACTACGAAAATCTAGAAGATTGGATCTCAGATTTGCAAGCAGGGAGGTTGGAGGCAAATGGCCTGATAGGTAGGCCGGCCGGCCTTACCAGTGGGCCAGCCGTCCCTCTCCTGGGGTCATTCGGGGTCCGCCTTTTCGTGATGACTCCTAAGGTGCATCTAACCCAGAAAAATCATATATTTGCACAGTGTATCATAAAAAGGAGGACTAAGATGTAAATCTAAGGTAAACAATGAAATTTATTTCATCTAAGTCCTTTGAAGGTTTTTTAGGTTCTAGGAAAACTTTAAGACGATGACCATTTACCTTGAATAACGTACCTTCGTCGTTTTGCAGCGTCACTGCTCCATGTGACGAAGTGCTTATGACTTTGAATGGTCCTTCCCATTTACTCCAGAGTTTTCCATGCCCGAATAACTTCACCCTAGAATTAAAAAGTAATACCTTATCACCTAGGGTGAATTCCTTCTTCTTTAGCCTCTTATCATGCCATCTCTTTGTTCTCTCCTTGTATATCTTGGCGTTGTGATATGCTTTTTCATGCCATTCTTCAAGCTCAGAGGGTTGCATTTTCCTCTTTGTCCCTGCAGCTTCAAAATCCAGGTTCCATCGTTTGATGGCCCAATGAGCCTTGAATTCTATCTCAACGGGTAGATGACATGTCTTCCCGTAGATGAGTTAGTATGGTGACAACCCGAGGGGTGTTTTATAGGCCGTTCTATAAGCCCACAATGCTTCTAGTAATCTGTCCTTCCATGTAGTCCCCATCTCATTGACCGTCTTTTATAAAATGTTCTTGATTTGTTTGTTTGATGTTTCTGCTTGGCCACTTGTTTGAGGATGATATGGAGTTGCGATGTTGTGACGGATCCTATGTCTTGATAAGTATTTGCGAAAGTTTTTGTCAGTGAAGTGAGTGCCTCCGTCACTAGTCACCATTCTTGGGACACCGAAGCGTGGAAATATTGTTTCTTTAAACATCTTCTTAGAGTTCTTAGCATCAGTAGCTCGATAAGGCATGGCTTCAACCCATTTAGAAACACAGTCAACCGCTACCAAGATGTATTCATAATTTCTTGACTTCAGAAATGGCCCCATATAATCGATACCCCAGACATCGAAAAGTTCAATATAGAGGTTGGTGGTGAGTGGCATGACATCTCTTGAATTGATGTTCCCATGCCTTTGACATGAACCACATCTCCGGATGAAGTCTTTTGTATCTTCATACATGGTTGGCCAGAAAAATCAACTCTGCCAGATTTTTGCACGAGTGCAGAATGCACCATAGTGTCCTCCATATGGTGATGAGTGGCATTGTTCGATAATCTTAATGCCTTCTTCTCCCGGTACACACCTCCTGAGTATACCATTGGCGCAGACTCTGTAGAGGTACGGCTCATCCCATATATGGAGATGACTTTCGTAGACGAGCTTTCATTTGTTCTCTCCTGGTGGTACATAACCTGCAACCATAAAATTAACAAAATTCACGTACCAGGGGTTGGAGCTTATGATTTTGAAGAGCATGTCGTCCCTCAGGGAATCATTGATGGGTAATTCCTGTGGATTTTCAAATTGCATTCTAGACAAGTGATCAGCTATAAAATTTTCTACTCCCTTTTTATCTTTTATTTCTAAATCAAATTATTGGAGTAGCAAAATCCATCTTATAAGCCAAGGTTTAGCATCTTTCTTAATGAGCAGGTATTTCAAAGCAGCATGATCAGTATGAACAATCACCTTAGCTCCTACTAAGTAAGATCTAAACTTATCAATAGCAAAAACAACAGCTAGGAGCTATTTTTCAGTTGTTGCATAATTAAGCTGAGGTCATGTCAAAGTTTTGCTAGCATAAGAAATTGCATGATGCTTCTTTTCTTGTGTTTGACCCAAAACTGCCCCCACAGCATAATCACTTGCATCACACATAATTTCAAAAGGTAAAGACCAATCAGGGGTTGAATGATTGGTGTAGAGATGAGTGCTTTCTTTAGAATTTTAAAAGATTTTAAGCATGCATCATCAAATTCAAAAGGAGCATCCTTGGCCAAAAGGTTTGTAAGGGGTCTAGCAATGTGTGAAAAGTCTTTTATGAAACGGCGGTAAAATCCCGCATGACCAAGAAAACTATAGATCCCTCTGATATTTACAGGAGGAGGTAACTGTTCAATCACTTCTATTTTAGCTCGGTCCACCTCAATCCCACGTTCGGACACCAAGTGTTCAAGCACTATGCCTTCTCTAACCATGAAATGACATTTTTCTCAATTAAGGACTAAGTGTTTTTCCTCACATCTTTTCAAAACCTTGTCTAAATTTTCAAGACAATCATCAAAAGTTTTTCCATAAATAGAAAAATCATCCATGAAAATTTCCATGATTTCTTCATTCATATTAGAAAATATAGGCATCATGCATCTTTGGAAAGAAGCTAGAGCATTACACAGTCCAAAAGACATTCTACGATAAGCATAAGTTCCATATGGATATGTAAAGGTGATTTTGCTTTGGTCATCAGGATGGATCGGGATTTGATGACAACCTGAATACCTATCAAGGAAACAGAAGAAAGAATGATTTGCCAGTCATTCCAACATTTCATCAATGAAGGGCAACGAAAAATGATCCTTGTTTGTTGCCTTGTTAAGTTTTCAGTAATCGATGCACATCCGCCAACCTGTGACGGTTCTTTGTGGGATCAATTCATTCTTTTTATTTTTTATAACAGTCATGCCTCCCTTTTTAGGCATAACTTGCACAGGGCTAACCCACTCACTATTAGGAACGGGATAGATTATCCCGGCGTGCAAAAGTTTCAAAACCTCTTTCTTAACAACCTCTCTCATTGTATTATTAAGCCTACGCTAAGGCTCCCTAGAAGGTATAGAATCTGGGTATATCAGGATGCGATGTGTGTAAAGAGCAGGGCTAATTCCCTTAAGGTCTTGGAGCGAATAACCAAAAGCATAGAGATGCTTTTCTAAAATAGTTAGCAAGCGGAGTGTTTCTTCCGGAGAGAGTTTGTCACTTATGATCACAGGAGAATCCTGATCATTATTTAGAAAAGCATATTTAAGACCAGGAGATAGGGGTTTAAACTCAATGGGAGGTTTTGGTGGTTCCTTCAATTCATCCAAGGGCTCAGGTTCTACAAAATCTTCGTCTTCTTCTTTAATGAAAAGGTGGGCATGTTCATTAGGGTTAGATTTGATTAAATCATCAAAAGATGCAACCACAACCTCATCAATTGGGTCTTGCTCGGGACTCATCTCAGTCTCAGTATTTAGAGAATGAGTGATGGGTATAGAAAGATTAAAATTCTTCCTGAGACTCATATTCAAACTCCCTATTTGTCCTTCTTGGATTAATCTTTTAATTGGTTGTCCTATCAAAAGGTCGAACTCCATGATATCAAAGATGTAGAAGCTCAAGTTAACCATGGTTTCGTTTACCTTGATAGGGAGGACATAAACTATCCCCAAACTTGGGAGGATGTGTCCTGAAAGATTTTTCAAAATTTTTGCTATTGGGGTTAATGGTATGTCTTTCAAATAAGCGTGAGCAAAACATGTAGACATAACATTAACACCCACAAATCGGATTATAAAGAGCATCAAAAGAAGTTTCATTAATTTGGCAACTAATAGTAGAAGAAGGTGAATCTAAGCGATTCACATCAGAGAAAAGCTCTGATTTTTCTAGCCATTCGTTGCTTATGATGGATGTTAACTCCTTCACAGACTCTTCAAGGAAAGCTTCCTCAGAAGGGTCAAGAGTTTCTTTATAGAATGATGACTTCTGAGGTTTCCTCGTAGTATGATATTTTGAGGTGTTTCCGTATTCGGCAAAAAGATCATCCTCGAAATCAAACATAAAATCCAAAACTAGAGTTTCCTCCTTTTTCGGTGGTCCGGGATTTAGGATAGCTGAGGTTTGTATTGGGCTTGGCAAAGGTTCAGATTCAGCTATCTGGGATTACTCCTTTGGTAGCTTCTCTTCCACTTTTTCAGGGAATTCATCGTCTATACCAGTGTAGGGGTGTTCTCTAAGATTTTATCAAGAATGCTTCTCCCCAAGTTGACAGAGACATGTAAGAACGAACCTCCTGAAGTTATGTCAAGAAACTGCGCAATTTCCTTACTAAGACCCATATAGAAGTGTTGAAGAAGAATGGGGTCTTGAATAGCAAGGTCAGGGCCAGTGGTAATAAGATCATTAAAATGAGCCCATGATGCACCAAGAGATTCTTTTTCTTTTTGTTTAAAAGATAGAACCTCTAGACAAAGGCTGACTACTCTAGAGATGGGAAAGAAAGATGAGCAAAAGCTAGAGCATAACGTTTTCCAATCTCTTTGCATACTTCCTATGGTTTGATTAAACTAATGTTTAGCTCTTCCCGTTAAAGAGAACGGAAATAGCTTCCATCTTAAGGTTTTGTCTAACATGCCAGCAATGTGCAAGCATACGCAAATTTGTTCAAATTCACGTAGGTGGAAGTATGGATTTTCATCGCCTTTTCCCGAAAAGGATTGTTCCTAGACCATGTTTATTAAACACGGGCGCAGCTCATAGCCAGGTGTTAGGATAGGTTTTGATGATTTTGGTTGCTTTAGGCATGCGCTCATATGTGCAGCGTATTGATGGATAGGTGTGGTTTCCATTATAAAAAGATAAAAGATACAAGGTTAAGCTATGTTTGAAGTTAACATAGCAACTGTTTCCCCGGCAACGGCGCCAGAAAAGCTTGTTGACACCTGTGGGGGCACGTAGAAAATATCCGCAAGTGCACGGATATCAGTTGTAGCCTTTCACCGGAAGTATTCCAGGATATCGAACTCAGGAAAACATGTGAGTTTAACTAAGTCTAACTTAACCAGGGCTAGAAACAAGGCTAAGGATAAATAGGAGCATAGAGAAGACTACTAAGGTTCTTGTCGGGAATCTAATACCGGGGTACCCAAGGAGATAGAACTAATAACCATCGAATGTTAAAAATTCCCGAACGGACAAAAGCACCACTGTGCTTCTTGCCCGAACGACGGGAGTTTTGGTTCTACCTCGCTCGATGCCCGTCAGCCAGCTCCGCCTCCCCCGACGGCTGGGGGACGGCTCCACCTCGCCCGATGCCCGTCGGCCAGCTCCGCCTCCCCCGATGGCTGGGGGACGGCTCTGCCTCGCCCGAGGGCTGAGCCCCGACGGCTGGGGGCTAGACTCCGCCACGCCCGACCCCCGAGGGCTAGACTTCGTATCGCCCGATCCCCAAGGGCTAGACTCCGCCTCGCCTGACCCCCGTGGGATGGACTCCACGTCGCCCGACCCCCGCGGGATAGACTTCGCCTCGCCTGACCCCCGCGGGATGGACTCCGCGTTGCCCGACCCCCGTGGGATAGACTCCGGCTCGCCCGACCCCCGAGAGCAGGGCTTGGCCTCACCCAACGGATAAAGGCCAGGCTCCACCTCATCCGACGGCCAAGGACGGACCTCGCCTCGCCCGATATCCAAGAGCTGGCTCCGCTTTGCCTGACAACTGCACCCTGCTCCGTCATGATGATAGGCACAGGGTAAGACAAGACGTTCGGGTCAACCGCGGCATCAAGGGCCATGCCCTGCGCTCCGGCAAGGAAGTACCGTCAGGACATGATAGGACGAGCGCTTAGACCCTTCCAGGCATGGCAGAGCCTGAAACAGTGTTGCGGGCGCATGCTCTTCGCCCTACAGTGTTGTAGGCGCCGCCCTTAGCCTTCGGGCGAAGAACCCGACACGGACATACGACAACCACTACGCTCCAAGGAGGGACTCTCATCCTCTACGACGGCAAACGGGCAGTCACCACGCCATCCGCTCCCCACGGGGTCGGAGGTCGACAACCCTGTCCGACACGCCGCCCGCGGGGGCGGGAAGGGATGCGCCCACTTGCTAAAATAGGCCAGGGTATGGCCTACGAAGATCAACAAACACACCACTTTTGACACGGTCTGCCATGTTACGCAGGGCAGGC
Organism: Miscanthus floridulus; assembly: GCF_019320115.1. Lineage (NCBI taxonomy): Eukaryota > Viridiplantae > Streptophyta > Magnoliopsida > Poales > Poaceae > Miscanthus > Miscanthus floridulus. The sequence goes on from NC_089595.1 coordinate 20,005,495, forward strand.
GTGGGAAAAAGGGGAGACCCGAATCCTTCGAAGGACCTTCTATGCTCATGGAATTTTCCTCTTTCTCTCATCTATAACCCCGGCTCCCCCCTTGGTCTATAAAAGGGAGGGCAGGGCTCCCCATTAGAGGGAGCGACTTTTGACGGACAACTCACATACAGACGAACTCATAGAGAGTTCAGTTCGACTCACATACACAGCCAAGCCGCCACCAGGCTCTTGGCCTCCTTTCGACCCTTCCATGAGAGACCTGGGACCAGTCCCTTTCTCGATGGTTTGTACCCCCTACTACGAATCTCTTTCGGTGCTAATAACACGAGCAGCAACAGACTGGACGTAGGGACATTCAGCCCGAACCAGTATAAATCTTGTGTCCATTAGCGCACCATCCGGGCCTAACGCGCATCAATTATAAATTTACTTGCTGGTTCTTGTTCAAAACACCGACAGTTCTCTATTACTAACTTAGGTAAGCTATGTATTCTACTATTCACCTAAGGACATTACTAAGGAAAAGCACAAACAGAGTATGCTATTTCTGTCCTAACCGGGTTCTACTTGGCCTACAGACGGGAGGTGGACTACAGAGGACTCAACGAGGCTGTCACCCTCGTGATTTACCACCGATCCGGAATGCATGGTGCATCCACGAGTAGCCGAAAGTCTAAGCACTATGCTTATACTCACGATTACCACTTTAACCCAAGAGCGCTACAAAGATTAAAGTACTCAAAAGAGTTGTGATCTTGATGAGCAATATAAACACAATACTTACTTGAATCAGAAATCAATTACCAGAGATGTCTCAGAAGCAAGTTCAGGTAGAACCTAGATCCACCAAGGTACAAGCTGTAGAAAGAGCACCGACAGGCCGGCGCTTCCTCCAAACTCTTCCCTCACTCTCTATCTCACTATTTTCTATTTACAAAGGATATATCATAATGCGGAGGACTATTCTTCTCTTGATTGTCGTACCTTTTGGAGGAGGTATGGGGGTCCTTTTATAGGGTCATCAGGCAGCTTGTGGGCCCATGAATCCGTGGCAACTCATCATCTCAACCCTTGATCCGAACCGACCTTGATACATGGCGAAGATGGACTCTCAAAGACGGTGGAGAACCGTCATTCGAAGTGGAGACCGGCAGGTGGGCCAGGGAGGTCGACCGGCCTCCGGCCCCACCCTTAATCCGTTCGGGTTGATTTGCGGCGGTTTGTCTTGGACGGTGGATTGGAGATCCTTTAAGTCGGTTTTGTCGCGAATGATCGTGATTTGCTCTGACAATATGGTCCACATGATCTGTTTTCTGATTAAATCCTCCTGCAATCAATAAATCACCAAAACTTGTGAAACTTGTTAGTTTAAAATACTATACCTATGTTGGTGATCCATTTTAATCATATATGTAAGGTATATTGACGGTTTATTATCAATGTTAACAACCGTCAACAAATACTAAACCAATTGAAAGACAGGTAATTTTCATATCTTGACCTCTAGCAACCTCATCTTACTTTAGGTGAAGAGTAACATTTTAAGCTTGTGATTTAGCCAACTAAACAAATACAACATCTTTTTATTGATTTTCTATGAATAAGCTCAACATAAGAGATGGCATTAGTAACAAAAACACTAGTTTCTCATTTGCTAACCCTTTATATGTGGATCCGGTTCCCCTTTGTCGAGGACATAGGATGCAGTTCATTCAATGATGATAGTGTGAGTAGGCTGAAACAAGCACGGGCTGACCTTCTCTAGTTGCAAAGGTGGGATCAGTGTTCGGGTGTGCTCATGGAACATATTCATTGTGTTCTAGCTGGCGAAACACCCCCCAGCAATTATGCGCCTTGGTCTTTAGAGACATCTGCTGCGGACATTGTTCCGGTGATCCGGGTGTTGCACATCGATGCATACGACAAGAGGAAAAGTTTGCCCACGACCCTCCGCCAGAAGTAATGTCTAAAGAGCCCATTAGCCCATCTGAACAAATGGAAGACGCGCGGCAAGAGGAACAAAAAGGGAAAGCACTATCACAGCAAGTGTGGGAAGGGAAATGAGAAGCAAGTGAAGGGACCATCTGCCGGTGCTTCTTCGTCTCGTTCATCATCACGCCGAAGGTACAGTACGTCATCAGTCTCTTGCTCCTCTCCATCGCTGGACATTTGGCGGCACCATTGTGTTGAAAAGAATAGCAGTGCTTGCAGGTCACTGAGCAAGGGATGCGGTGGAAGTGCATCGAGGCATCTTGGAGGAGCTCCAGTATCATCATCTGTCCCTTGCTCCTCTGCTCCTCCGTCTGCAACGCATGATAGTTGGCGGCAATGGCCCTGTTCGCGTGCTCTTAAACTCGGCTTCCGCTTATCTTTTCATCTGGAACAGTGTTTTTCTCTCACAAATTTCTCCAGCATTCCTCCAAACTATCCAGATTCCTCCAAAATTCAGAGAAACGAACAGGCCTAATGTATTAAAGGAAACGGAAATGCTTGCAAGTTCTTGGCGTCACTAAGCAGGGGATGCGGCAAAAGCGCATCGATGCATCTTGGACACCAACATCTGACTGCAGTACGCATTTTTTAGCCCTGCAGAAACTATGCGGCATCAGCTACGAGATGAGGAGGCGCTGGAAGACAGAACCACCCATCCACAGCTCTGCCTCTACAACTGCTGCCAGAGCCACGCAACATGGCGATCAACCTCCGATGACAACCTTTCCAACTGTCTGGAGAAAGAGAGCAACCTATAGTGCTAGCCACTTAGTAACTGCTAAAGATAGGCTCTAGTAAGTCAACTCGTCACTGTCTGTTAAAGTAATTAAATAAATTTCCTTATATATATACTGATTCTGTTGATCTTCTGCTTTCTACAGTTACACTAGAGGCAGAGTACTTCAGACGGTGGGATCAAAGATGAACCCCCCCATTATCCAATGGGCAGGTGCTTGGCTCTCGAGGGTGCTCCGTCTTCTGCGGCGTTGACGGTGTGGCACAAACATGAATCCAAATCGTCTCTACAGAACAATTCTCTGAACTTTGCGCTAGCATATTGTAGTATATCCGTTGTGTACTTCACTCACTAGGACAGTGAGCTTGGCGCGCTTGCATAACGCTAGCTCTGTTCTTGATCGGTACATGCTTAGTGCTTTGTCTACTTCTCCTTGCGAGGTTACAGTAATCACTATGCGCGCGTGTTGTTCAGTTTTCAATCAATAAGCTCTCTGCTGGTCACAAGTTTTTGTCATTGGCTTAGCTTCCAAAGCAACCCTTATTAACTAACACCTACCTGAACATATACACACACGCGCGCCTGACGTGCTCTTAGACCCGGCTTGATCAGCTTCTTTTTTCATCCGGAACAGTGTTTTTCTCTCACAAATTCCTCCAATATTCCTCCAAACCATCCAAATTTCTCCAGAATTCCTCAAGCGAAAAGGCCCGCTGGCGCTAGCGGGAGAGATCCCTTTACACGCGCGTGTGATTTTCAGTGTTCGGATGTCCACGCACGCGGATGCCAGGATGGCATGGCAACGACCGTTATGGCCTGTGACGTGAGCTTGTCTTCGACCTATGATGCCTCTCCTCAATTCCTCACGCCGTTGTTGGATCAAAAGTGGGCTCGTGGATCGGGCCACGTCGCCCTATAATCCGTTAACTGTTCGATATGGCGACAGAGCGATGTGTGTCGTCCGATTGCGGGTTTGTGCGGGCGTCCAACCGATAGCTCGCGAACCTCCACAGGCATCGACTCGTCGCGCTCCCTCGGCATATGCCCGATCCACTAGCGAGGCGGCGTAGCTCACCGGCGAGAGTCGCGACGGCAGCGAGGCTCACCGGCGAGACCGGCAACGCAGCACGTGCGTGCAACCAAGCACAGGGCCGCTCCAACCAACCATGACGACAACTGGGGCTCCAACGCCGCCGCCTCTGCTCTCTCTTCTGGCGAGATGCCCGGCTCCGGTGGACCTTCGCCGGCTCATTCTCAAGCTCCACCGTCCTCCATAATTTCTTCAGCCGCCGCCCATTCTGAACCTCCTTTCACAATTTCTTCAGTAACCACATGATCTTTGCCGCCCAACTGAATATGGCTGCGCCGATCATCTCTGCTCAGGGACTCGCCGGACAGGGGCTTCCTGCACAGATACTCCTCGACGGCCAAGGCCTCTGTGACATGGGGCTACCCAGGCAGAGCACTTTAAGGGCGTGGAGACGCGGCGCTCGTCCCTGAGATGCAGCCCGAGGTCGCCAAGAGGTGCGCCCAATCTCATCCCCGAGCTGCAGCCTGACCTTAATGAGGTGAAGCCCAAGTTTCACCCCGAGCTGCAGCCTGAGCTCCACGAGATGAAGCCCGAGCTTCTCCACGGCACGGTCTTGTAGATGCAGCCCAAGCTCCTGCATGCCCTCAATGTGCTTGATGGAGTGCCAAGCACGAGTCTTAGAAGCGCCATATAGTTGTTTAACCTCTTTTTGGAGGCTATATGGTCAGATTTTCAGAGGCTTGGACCGGACAAGATGCATTATCCAAAAGCATACTACAAATGGAGGGCACAATTTTTGGAAAAAGGTTTAATTGTTTAATGGAAGGTTCAGTTTTCTTATAGCTACATCAATCAGTAAGCTAATCCAGAGAAATCTAGCACTTTGTCTCCACATATGATGGAAGAATTTTTCAGAGAGGCTTGTAACTTAATGTCAGATACAGATAATCGATGATAACCCCATAAGCTTAGTGCTTCGACTTATAGGCTTCACATATGGAGGAAAGTAGAATCGCAAAGAATTAATAGATTTTATGGATAATGAAATTTTTAGTATTTCTACACGTTGATTTGGTTGTGTTATACTTCAAACATCTTTCTTGCCTGGTGAGTAGCAATCCATGTGGACAGTTTGTCAGACAAAAACTAAAACTACAATGTGTGTAGAAGAGGTTACAACTACCTGTTATGTGATTTTGATCCCATCTCTTTCTCCTGTTTATGCTTAGATTTTGTTTTCCCTTTGAGCGGTTCTTAGATTAATGCTAACCAAAGTAGATCAATGTCACGAAGGAACCATGCTTTTGTATATTTGAGAGGACGAAGGAATCATGCTTTTTGTATATCTGAGATGAAATATTGAGCTATATGGCTGCATCTGCAAAAAAAATATTTCCATTGCTTCTCATTTTTGCGGTGATCCATGAACAATTGATTTATAGAGGATATGCGAGCCCAAGGGGACACTGCATATGGAGCTAACCTGGAGGTATCCGATTGGCCAGTCCCTCTTGATAGGTTAGGGTTTTATCTAGGTGTAGATTAGAGGGTGAATTCATTACTGGTTTAGTTCAATTCGACCTATAACATGATACTGAAAAGGGAGACAGTGAGAGAGGGAGATGTAGGAGTGGTAGACCGTCAGGTTTGGAAGGGATGAGCCGTCCATGTCGAGGTCCAGTCGGTGGCATCGTCGGGGTAGAAGACGCAGTGGAGTCCCGCGTGGTGCAGAGGCGGTGGTGGCGTTTCCCGTCGCTGGCAACACCCCCTCTCGATCAGTCTAGGGTTAGGAAGTAGGTGGGGCGTCTGGCAGCTCAGGGGAACCTCGTACCTTGTGCCCCAGCCCCCACCTCCCTTTTATGGTGCTGTGCAACGGGGGCCCACCAACCATGGAGCGATTGGACGCCCCCGATCAGGGCGCGGATCCAAGGGCCCAATTGGCTGTGGTGGAGATCAAACTAACATTCTCCCCCTTGATCTCACCTTATGACTTAAACTTAACTCACTTTAACTTGTTCCCATTCCATCACAGATCAGTGCATAGAGCGTGCCTTATCGTCACGGTCTGTTGCCATTAGATTAAACAGCTACAACGCACCTCTCTGTTTTAAAACAGATACTCAACTAGACCCTTAGTATCCAGAAATCATAGACTTTCCCATAAACTCGTGTCGACTATGTGTTCTCTGAACACATTGGGTGGTTAGCCTTTGGTAAGCGGATCCGCAAGTACTTACTCGGTACTTATGTGCTCAATACTTTCAAAATGATTCTGGATTTTCTCCTTTACAACATATAACTTAGTGTCAATGTGTCTGGCAACACACTTGACCTATTGTCTTAGGAGTTAACTTACTTTAAATAGTTATTGCTGTTGTCTACCATTGTTAAATCCGGATATAAATTTCCTTAACCTCCTTTTGCCTGTTCCTTAAGCCTCATGTCAAGCTATATTATGGTACACATCACTGATGACACCACAATTGTTTCTTTGGAGCTTTTTCACAATAATACTCCAACTACGAATGTTAGCAACTACTGTGGATTTCACTACACATCTCGCCATGACTTAACATTTGTACCGTCAACTATTTGAGAGTACTTATTCTTTCTTACTCAGCATGAGGCCTATGATACTTTGCAAAATTGCAAGACATTCTCAACTCCATTCCAGTGATCTATATCTGGACTGGAGTTTTGCCAAAATATTCCGGATATGTAAACTACGTCAGGATAAGTTCTTACTTGTACTTATACACTCATCAAACTTCCAATAGCTGAAGCGTATGGAACCATGTTCATTTGATCGACTCATATTGGTTCCTGGAACACTTAAAGTTCCTAAATCTATTACCCTTGACTATAGGAGCAGGCGTAAGTTTACTCGCATACATACTTTATTTCTTTAGAATCTTTTCTAAATATGCCTTTGCGATAGTCCTAATACCTCATTTTCTTCTATCTCGGTGAATTTCGATTGCTAGAACCAATGATGCTTCACCAAGATCATTCACATTGAAACTTAAGGGCAAAACTTCTACTTCTCCAATGACAGATTAACATCACTACTAGTGGGTAGAATGTCATCTATTCACAGGATGTGGAAAAAGATTTTTTCATTCTTAAACTTCGCATAAACGCTATTGTCCTTCTTATTTTCTTTGAACCTAAATTTTCTTATTGTTTCATCAACTTCAAATACTACTGTCTAGAGACTTACCTTCAATCCATAAATGGATTTCTACAGACGGCATCCCATATGTTCTTTTCTTCCACGACAAAACCTTTTACGTTGTGCCATGTAATCGTTTTCATATAAATTCCCGTTGAGGAATGTCGTCTTTACATTCATCTGATGTAACTCTATATCGTAATGTGCCATTAGCACCATTATGATTCTAAAAGAATTCTTACATAAGACTAGAGAGAAAACTCTCATTGTAATCTATTCATTCTCTTTGCATAAAGCATATTGCCATAAGTCATGCTTTATATTTTTCTACATTCCCTTTGGAGTCATATTTTGTCTTGTAGACCCATTAACAGCCTACTGTTTTGGCTCCATTAGGAATTACTTCTAAGTCCCAAACATCGTTGGTATTCATCGAATTCATTTCAACTTTCATAGCTTCTTGCCATTTAAACAAGTAAACGCTTCTCATGGCTTCTTCAAATGAGGTGGGATCACCCTTCATTTGAATTTTTTTACTAACGTAGACTTCATAGTCATTAGAAAACTGGTTTACTAATTCTTTGAGACCTTCTAGGGCCTCAGCTACTGGCGCTTTCATATGGGACTGTTGTTGCTCTTCATTGCCAAGAGGCAATTAATTCTACAGGCTCCTGTATCACAAGATCCTTGTTTACATTATTCATCTTCTTCGAAAAGCCAATAACAGGTGTTGTATAAGTCATACAACATCAACATGTATTGAGTCTTTAAGTTTTAGGTCTCTACATACCTCTATATACCATGCTCCCCCAGATCTTTCTATCTTTTCTAAAGATAGTGTATCTTCTAATGTCTTATTTTTGGGTTTAATCCGTTAAAACCTCATATGACTTATACAACACGTATCTTCCCGAAACTTTAAAAAGTTCAGGAATTTAGCTATTTCTCTGCTTAGGGGTATCATTGTTGTGACCGTTGTACTCCTCCAACGGTTTCATCTTAATTAATCTTTATCTCACTCTTAATGAAGAGTATCTTTTTTAATTGATCTTTATCTCACTCTTAATGAAGAGTATTTTCTTAATTGATCTTAATATTCTCCCCCTCGAAATATGGCATGAACTTTACTGCCATAATTTCAAGAGCTATTCAGAAAACCTGTGAACGAGTGGACAGTGTTGCGTTTCGTCCTTCATCTTCTGATGCTGAAGGATAAATTCGGCTTGTCAGACAATAGTTTCAATGATCTTCTTACTCTGCTGGGCAATTTGCTCCCCAAGTCGAACTTTGTGCCAAAAGACACATACATAGCAAAGAAGATTATCAATCCATTGAAGATGCGTGTGTAGAGAATACACACGTGTAGGAACCATTGCATATTGTACCGCAGTGAGTACGCGGCATTGGAAAAGTGTCCAAATTGCGATGCTAGCCGTTACAAAAGTAATGCCGATTTCTATGAGGACCGTGCCGGTTCCTCCATCGGGAATAAGAGGAAGAAGGTTGAAAAGAAAAGTGTTGGTGCTCAAGTGGAGGACGAGTCCTGTATAGGTAGTGACACGATGACTCAGCATAGAGTCCCTGCCTTGGTGATGTGGTACTTGCCGGTGGTGGACCGTCCAAAGCGTTTGTTCTCAAACCCAAAGACCACTGAAATGATGACTTGGCATGCTGATCGCCCAGTAAAGGATGACGCTCGCCAGTGGAGGACCTTCGATGCCAATCATCCAGTGTTTTCAGTTGAAAAAAGGAATGTACGGTTCGCGTTGAGTACAGATGGCATGAATCCATTTGGTGAAAGAAGCAACACGCACATCACATGCCTGTGCTGATGACGCTGATGACCATATACAACCTTCCCCATGGCTATGTCACAAGAGGAAGTTCCTTTTGCTAACCATTCTCATACAAGGCCCGAAGCAGCCTGGCATCGACATAGATGTTTTAATTGAACCATTGATGGAAGATATGCAGAAGCTTTGTGAAGATGGGGTTCGGATGTGGGATGAGTACAGACACGAGCACTTCACACTAAGGGCCATTATCTTTGTTACCATCAATGATTATCCCGCCCTGTTTGCCCTGACAGGTCAGGTAAAGGGTAAGACAGCATGCGTAGTTTGCCTGGATGGAATATCATCTGTGTACCTTAAGGGACCTATGAAGACAGTGTTCATGCGGCATAGACGCTTCTTATGGACATTTCCTCTACGTGCAAAATCAGAAGTAGCTGGCATAATTCAGTCTTTCCATGCCTTCATTCGTACGCAGTTCTCATCCAACATTCGCTATTTCCAATCCGACAATGGAAAGGAATTTGACAATAACCAGCTGCGTTCCTTCTTCTCTCGGCTAGGCATCAGATTCAGGCTCTCCTGTCCATACTCCTCTCCTCAGAACGGGAAATCTGAAAGAAGTCTTCGCACACTCAACGATTGCACGCGCACCTTGATGCTGCAAGCTTCCCTGCCATACGGATTCTGGGCCGAGGCATTATGCACTGCAATGTTGCTCGTCAATCGTCGTCCATGCAAACCAAAACAGCTCATCACCCCTCACGAGCTGCTGCATGGTTCACCACCCACCCACAGCCATCTTCGTGTCTTCGGCTGTCTATGTTATCACAACACCGAAGCCACCGTGCCGCACAAGCTTGCTCCTCGATCAGTGCCCTGTGTGTTCCTGGGTTATCCGCCCAACCAAGGGTGGCAATGGGTAAATCCCCATCGAGTATGGCCACCTCAGACCCATCCCTGCCATAAAAATTTGGTACCGTCAGAATACCCATACCCGTCATGGTTGGGGAATTTTCCCCAGACCCATACCCGCCCGGGTAAATCATACCCGTCGGGTCACCCGTACCCGCAAACAATTTATTCACGCACATGAAAATCAACAATTCAACAGCAACCACCACTAACCAGAGCACATAAAATTAGACAAATAATAACATATAATAATATCTTCTGCAAATTAAGATTCCTTTCCATTTAGTTTCTCCTCTACATTAGTCATGATTAATGTAGAAGTTACTGATTATAGACATGGTTTCAGAAACTTCCAAGTGGAGTATTGGACTCGTTGACTGAAGAAGAGTGTAGCCATCTTGCAAGTACCCTACCTCCTGTTGAAGCAGCATTGCTTGAATGGACCATCAATCTCATGGCAGATGTGGTGGAAAATGAAAGCTACAACAAGATGAATGCTCGCAACATTGCTATGGTTTTTGCACCAAATATGACCAAGGTTACTGGCAAGCATATTTGTTTCTCTCTACCTGCATTACTTTTCAGAATCTGTAGCCTAACCACGGAGCATTGATCTCTTTTAGATGGCCAGATATTTTTCACCCATGGGTAAACGGTTACGGGGACTGCTGGAACATACCCATACCCGCGTATCCAATGGGTGAAGGGTTTGGTCCATTTATGTACCCGTGGATAGTGTGTTTAGTCCATATTTAAACCCTAATAGTGTAAATACCCGTCGGGTATCGGGTCGCGGGTCCCCATTGCCATCTTTACGCCCAACCACAAGGGGTACCGTTGCTACGATCCAGTGTCCCGACGCATCATCATCTCGCGCCACGTCTACTTCGACGACCATCGCTTCCCGTTTTCTGAGCAACAACCATGCAACACGCCCGCAACACCTCTCGCCGCTGCCCCATGCGACGCGCTTGACTTACTGCAGCAGCCCCATCGCGTCGCACCCTCCGCGGCGTCTGTTGCGCCAGCCGCATCTCCACAACCATCATCCTCCGATGTTGCCGCAGCACCCGCACCTACAGCGCCCACTTCATCGGCCACCGCCGCTCCCAGTCACCACATGCAGACGCGCGCGCAATCCGGCATCGTTAAACCCAACCCGCGCTATGCGGCTGTGGTGACCACAGCACCAACGGCAACGGTGCCCATCTCTCCGATTCCAAACTCCGTCGCAGCCGCGCTCCGTGATCTGCACTGGCGGGCTGCCATGCAAGAGGAATACGACGCCCTCCTCGCAAACAAAACCTGGTGTCTCGTTCCCAAGCCATCCACTGCTCGTGTCATCACCGGAAAGTGGGTCTTTCGCCACAAGTACAGCGCCGATGGATCCTTCGTTCGCTACAAAGCGCGCTGGGTGGTCCGGGGCTTTGCTCAATGACCCGGCGTGGACTTCACCGACACATTCAGTCCGGTTGTGAAACCAGGCACCATTCGCACTGTCTTGGCGATCGCTGCCTCCCGCGGGTGGCCCGTGAATCATCTCGACGTCCGCAATGCCTTTCTCCACGGCATCCTCGATGAACAGGTGTCCTGCCGTCAACCAGCGGGGTTTGTTGATGACGCCAATCCCACTCATGTGTGCCTGCTCGACAAATCTCTATACGGTCTAAAACAAGCGTCGCGTGCTTGGTTTCTTCGTTTCGCTGGCTACGAGCAACAACTGGGCTTTGTAGCTTCCCGTTCTGATGCCTCACTATTCACCATGCGTCGTGGCAATGACATGGCCATCCTTCTGTTGTATGTGGACGACACCATCCTCATGGCGTCTTCCGGAGAGCTGCTCCGCGACATCGTGCGCCAGTTACAGTCCGAGTTTGTGATGAAGGATCTCGGTGCTCTCCACAATTTCCTCGGCATACAGGTGACACGGACGGCGTCTGGTTTCTTTCTCTCTCAGTGTGCATATGCAGAGGACATTCTTCACCGCGCAGGCATGTCATCATGTAAGCCGGTAAGCACTCCTATGGAAGCTAAGGCCAAACTTGCTGCTGACAGTGGAAAACCAGTCAAAAATGCATCTGAATATCGCAGTTTAGTGGGAGCTCTGCAATATCTTACTACGACCAGACCTGATCTAGCTCATGCAGTCCAGCAGGTATGCTTACATATGCATGATCCATGAGATTGTCACCTTGCTCTCCTAAAACGCATTCTCCGATACATTTGTGGTACAACCACCCTCGGTCTGCATCTCCATGGATCATCTTCACTGGATATTGCTGCTTACTCGGACTCTGATTGGGCTGGGTGCCCTGACACCGGACGCTCTACATCCGGATACTACATCTATCTTGGCAATTCGCTGGTTTCATGGTCTTCCAAGCGCCAGTGCTGAATCGGAGTACAGGGCAGTTGCAAATGCGGTGGCAGAATGCTGCTGGCTCAAACAGCTACTTGGTGAGTTGTCATGCCCTGTCAACAAGGCAACAGTTGTGTTCTGTGACAATGTTTCTGCAGTTTACATGGCGAGCAATCCTGTTCACCATAAACGGACAAAACACATTGAGCTTGACATTCACTTCGTTAGAGAATGTGTTCAGCTTGGTGAGTTTCGAGTAATGCATATTCCCACAGACAAACAGCTAGCTGACATCATGACATAAGGATTGAGTACTGATTTATTTCAGACATTCAGGTCCAGTCTGTGCATCACCGATGAAGAAGGAGCTCAGACTGCGCGGTGTGTTGAACGTGTACATGACTGTTGTAACGTGCTCCTTTAGAATAGCTTCAGATCCTGATTTGTAGCATTGACTGAGTATGTGTCTGCTATGGCCGAGAGCCTCTTGTACATGTATTTAACTCAATCCAGAGATCAATGAAAGGATGCGGTTGATCAAACTACTCTCTCGCATTCTCTCGTTCTACACATGTCTCCAGCCGAAGAAATTCATTGCAAGAATCCATGCAGCTGTCAGACTTTCATCGTGTTGTTGTTAGGTATGGTTTGTTAGGTCAAGGATATTACTATATGCAAGTCTCGTAGGTTACCTTATGCATGGCATGCCATGCATGATTTTTGGTGCATGTATATAGAGCCGGTCCTACAAGAACGATATGTAAGAGCACCACCTTCTTTTTCAAGGAGAGACTGCCACTGGAAATCATCATTTTGTGATGGGAGGCGACTCGGAGAAGTGGATGGTCAGGGAAGAGATTGACGACAACTGGCAGCCCGGCAAGAGCGCACCGAGTCAAGGCGCGCCTCACGAGCATGATGGCAAAGCAGGGAGCATGGCGGGAGGGGAAGAAGAAGAAAGCCACATGGCATGTGGGGCCCACCACCACTTGTTACCCGACATGTGGGACTCAGCGCCATGTTATGCGAAACCACCCTCGAAAACAGCCATGGGACAAAAAATAAACGGTTTTTGAAGTTGAGGGATCACCGATACCCGGTTTTACACGAGGGATGAAACTCAGATTATGACAATACATAACACACGAGGGACCTCGAAAGGACTTTTTCCTAAAAGGATAGAGGCAGCCACACGATGGCCTGTTTAGGCCCAACCAGGCCTACCACACAAATCACCACCCGTGAAGGCCTGTCACGTGCACGGGCCGCCTCCAGCAAAAAATGCCGGATCAATGCTGTTACAAATTGAAGAAGAACCAGATCAATCAAAGCCTAGAAGAAAGAAATTGATGGGTGGCCCGGCGCGAAATGGGCCCGATTTTTATTGGCCCGATAGGGTCAATGGGAGGGCTTGGGTAGAGATTTTAGGCCCGAAAGAAACCAGGCTTTTCATCGGCCCAAGGCTGGCCTAGCTTGTAGTTTGATCAGGTCTAATTTTACTCCATCCGTCCCACAAAAAATGATATTTTGGGATTCAAAATCTGCCCGCCCCCCCTCCCCCCAGCGTCGCCATTTTCGTAGATATGTTTTCAAGAATGCCACATAAGCAAGATGTCATTTAATCCATAGTTGAAATAGCTTCATAAAATGCACAGTTTCATTATTCGTTGTTTCCAAGACTACATGCAAGATAGACTACCTTGGAAATAGTGTATACACGTACCACAGCCCCAAAATCACGTCGCACGTGAGTCGGTATAAGTCTTAAATGCCGAAGAACCGTTCGTCGGTATAACTTTGTAGCAAACCATTAGTCGGTATTTCAAGTTAGACTGATCCATCATTCGACGGTATATGTATTTAGATTTTCCATTGAATCATCCGTCGGCGTAACTCAATATATATATCAAACCATCCGTCGGTATACATGATCTAGGCACATTTTCCTCGGCGCGCTTCTGGCCCATTCTCACGCGCAAAATTTGCCGAACAGGCCCACTACTCATCTAAAGTCCGAACCCTCCTAGCTTTACCTCTCTCTCCCGGTCACCCACCGCCACTGCCATCTCCCTCGCTCTCCCCCGAAATCACGGCCCGGCGCGCTGCTGCTCTCCCAAAATCCCCTCCGCGCGCTCGCACCTCTCCCAAATCCTCTTCTCCGCGTGCTGCATCTCTCCCAAATCTCCTCCTCCTCGAACTCGCAATCTCGGCTGCCGCTCCACACCTCGCCATTCACCTCCCGCCTCCGCCGCCACCAGCTTGCCCCCAGCCCTCCACCACACGACGCCCGGACCTCAAGCCCGGCGCGGTGCCTCCACCTACAGCCCGACGGCGCTCCGCCCCAACTTGTAGCCTGGCGCCGCCCCGTCCTCCAGCCTGGCGCCGCCCCAACCTGCATCCCGGCGCCGCCCGAACTGCAGTGGATGGCGGGCTCAGATTCATAGCAAGTAGTGGTCCTCTCTGGATCTCTGGCAGCGGCACCAACAGGGACAACTCCCGATTGGTTGCCGAACTTCGCTTCCTCCTCTTGGTGCTGCAGGATCTCAGAGGCAGGTGGCCGGCCTCTCTGCATGGCTTCCCAAAGAAGCATCTCCGTTGCATGCCTCAAAGAAGCATCTCCGTTGGAATCTACAGCCGCTCTGCATGGCTTCCCAACCTGCGTATGTATACCCTTCCATCATTTGTCTTGCTTGTCTAATTTGCCCACAACAAGCTTGGAGATTATGCGACCTGTTGTCAATTTCAGTGCTATAATCTTTCTCAGTGTCGTAGTTCTCATATCTTTTGTTTTTTCAAGCGCCAAGAATGTAATCTAAGCTGATAAATTATACTGTAAAATAATGTAGGCAGCAACCTGAACCTGACCAGTAATTGTAGATAGCTTCAATCGAGTTTGCAGATTCAGATTTGAACGCAATATTTGCGTCAAATATGTGTGTTTTTGGTTCATTTTGACTACCACAAAAAGAGTAACTTGTCCAAAGTCTTAGAGCATCTCCAAGAGTTCCCTAAATATCCTCCTAATCCTTATTTTTTTTAGAAAGATGGAAAAAAATTCTCTCCAATAACTCATAATATTTACTCATAATCTTTTAGGACTTGGAAAATTCCTCCCCCTTCCGCGTAACTTTATGTGGAGAAGCCACGCGCGGAGACGCCGTAGTCTGCTTCGTTCTTGCTGGCTCACGCGCCGCCGCCGGAGCTGCGGCGCTCTTCGACGTCGATGATGATGCGTTCCCGTCGCTGTGCTCTGAGGCGGCAGTAGCCGACACGTGGCTGTGGTTCTCCTGCGAGGCGGCCGGACTCCGCGACGTGGGCTCTGCGTTGCTGCCGGCGGAGCTCTTCCGATTGTCTGTGCTAGCTGATCCGCTGCCGGCGGCCTTCGTAGCGAGCAGTTTGGCGATGGCTGCACGCAGCGTCAGGTTGGGGATCAGGTCGTCGGCGCGCGCCTGCGCGCCGCACACGCACTTGGACTTGGCGGCGACCTGGCCCATGATGCACACGCCGCAGAAACTGCCGAGGCAACACCTGGAGGCCACCACCGCGTCCGCCATCACTTTGTTGCAAATCTTGCAGTGGAGCTCCGGCAGGACTCCGTCGTCGGGGCTCGGGAACGCCTGCGACGGAGCATTTGATTTTTTAGAAGTCAAATATTAGGAACTATTGGAGATGAACTTCTTTTTTTCTCCTAAAACCTTTTTAGGAGTTGGTAAACATATACTTTTTAGAAGGAATATTTAGGGAACTCTTCGAGATGCTCTTAGGACTTTAGTGTTGGATGCAACCAACACCATGAGCCTCAGGGATCTTAAACAGCTGGACGGCAGGATTGAGAAAGGCATCGGCAATACCAATATCAGAGCAAGGTAATTACAACAGCTGGACTACGAACATTGTTGTGCCAGAAAACCACGAATGTGACTTAGTTAGGTCCAATGTGACATTTCGATGTCAAGTCAATTTGGGGTGACTTGGTACAGCTTCTATTAGCAAAGACGAGGACTATATTTTGCATCCTTGGTAGCCGCTCTGAGTCTATGACTATTAATTTCTGGTAAATATATAGCTAATGTATTGTTTTTCTGGTAAATAGCAAAGATGAGGAAATTGTTTTTGATTGAATTAAAGGATAACTTTGATTTTCAGGCACATTTGGGAGCTGGAGGAAGCATGCTCGATTGTTGTGACAGCCAGCCGATCAGAGTAGCCATGGATGCTACTTTTGTTTGTAACTTTCTAGAGTTGAATCATTTTGTAAGCACGTGATCTATGCAAGCCAAACTTTATGGCTGTGTAAACACTTATGTATCTATCTAGTTTGGCTGCTGTAGTTAACTGTGAGATTTTTTTGTCAAAAATGGTACATGGATAAACCTTGATGGCTTCTCTGAACATTGTGATCTCTCTCTGTGTCTGATGTTCAATATATTATATGGCTAATGTGAGCTTAATTGTCTGATTTGTAGATCTATATGAATGCTTAGTTTCAGATTGTTGGTTGGTATTTCTCAAAGCTAGGGTCAAACAGTTGGCCAGTATTTCTCAGAGCTAGGGTCAAACAGTTGGTCGGTAAAGACATGTTGGTCGGTATAAACTTATACCTACACCATTTACACCGACTTATAGTTGGGGTGGGCATAACTCTATACCGACAAATGGTTGATCGCTGAAACGATCTATACCGACCACAACAAAGTCACAGCACTGGAGCTGTGCTATATATAGTGATATAGGATTTTATCCCCATGAAACTCATTTCACATCCGTCTTCATTTACTCTTTGCCACATTATAAAAACACTAACATGGCACTGTATTTAATGAGAATGAAACTCTCATTGAAAATGGCCGTTAGAGCAGTCCCAACCCACAGTGTCTATGGGTGATGTCCACAGTGCCTTGTCACAGACATCCATGCAGAAACTATGCAACCTAACCAGGGTCGGTTCTAGGGATAGGCTAGAGGGGCGACGACCGAGGGCCAAGCCAGGAGGGGGCCCATGAGTTTATACACAAATGAAGTAGATGACTAGCAAGCTAAAGTGAAGTCAAATAATTTAAACATTGGTTCTTAGGACTTGTTCAGTATTTGATGCACAATTTAACACTATACCACAGCCGAGGGTCGCTATAAATAGTAAAGCACCGTTGAATAGTTAGTCGTTATAACTCTACGTCGGATCCTCAGTCGGTATTACACGTTGTAGCAACTAGAGATCAGTCGGTATAGAAAATTATGTATCCTCAGTCGGGATTACTGAATACTTTGGTCGAACGATCCGTCGGCACAACTAGATTGGGCCTCACGCGCGCTCAGAGCAGCCCATCTCGCGCGAAATTTGGCAGGCCGGCCCACCGGCCAGCCTTATTGTCAAGACAGCCAAGGCAAAAACCCTAGCCTCCCCAGTCTTCCTGCCACCGCCCCGCTCTACTCTGCAGCTCGGCAAAATCTGCCGCCGCGCGCGCTAGCCCCTCCCCAAATCGCACCGCCCGTCCTCCTCCCCTCACGACTCGCCAATTTTTCGCCGCCGCCGCGCGCGCTCGCTCCCTCCCGAGTCGCCGCCGCGCTCATCCTCGCCCCTCCAAAATCTTCACCTCGCTCGTGCTCGCCCCTCCAAATAGCGCCACCACACCCGCGCCCTCTCCCCCAACAAGGCAACAACCATGCGCTGCCCGCTCCTCCTCATATCCTACTCATATGTACTGCTAGCTTGACCCCTGCCGCTGCAATTTCCCTCGCCGGCTCAATCCTCCCAAATCAAAATCGCAATTTCTCTAAACTAGGGATTTGTGCTCCGGCTTGCATTCATTGGGGATTGGATTCATCCATCGCCTGGTAAGTAACCCTAGCTCTCTTCTTGTTACCCAAATCGATCTATCCTTCACACTCAGTTAGACACGGATCGAGGTCAAGGTGGCCATGGCTGGGCCCATCAGGCCGACAAGATCTTGCTATCCTTGAAGGAGGTCATTGCATTGAAGAGCTGCTGCCCTAAGCCGTGCTCCAGGTACGAACATGCGCTGGTTGTTGCAATGCATCTTGCTCCTCCTTTGCTGTTTCTGTGTAAGCATGTCTCATGTTGTTGCTTAGTTGATTTGTTCAGTAGCAATGACAACTGATAAAGGATTTCAAGTTAATGATACGATTTTCTAGCAATCTGGAATGTTTCTTTCAGAATTCTTAGAATGGTTTTGGTAGTTGCATAGCCAATAAGCAATCTGGAGTGTTTCTTGCAGAACTCTTAGAAAAGGGACCAACAGTCATGCCATGATTCATATTTTAGCAACAAAGTTTAGAGAAATACCGAGTATCTTCTTGTGAGACAGAAGGTAATATATGTGGTCCTTATTTTTTGAAGACTAGGATGTACTGCCAAACAAAATTAAATGACATTTTTTTCATCTCTATCTCCATTGCTGAGTGATAGAATGCATCTAAAAGTGAAGTGCCTTCATTCATGTACTAAGCACTGGCTGTTTAATTTGTGAGCTGTTTAGATATTTTAGACCCCGTAATGATTTGGCTTATAGAATAAATCATTCATCTTATATTATATCTGTCCTTAGTAAATGTTTAGGTGACCTTATAGATTTAATCAGTCATCTTATATTATATCTGAGCATAGCTAATAGTACATGCAAATCTGAATGCATTTGTATATATACTGAATTCACCAAGAGATGTGATAATTTGGAGAGTGAGCACATGGATAATGATAGTGGACTAATTGTACCATTGCCTGATCTAAATCAAAATGTAACTGTGGATATTGTTAATGGGATTGTTCCTTCTGTTAGAACAGACATAGATGGTATAATTGTTGACCCCAAAAAAATCTAAAAAAGGTCTAGAAAGTAAGTCTTTGTTCAAAAAGTATGGCTGCTATTATTTTCTTACTGTTTCCTTTCAAAGATAACTAATTCCTATTTTGTTTTCTTTTTTTCAGGACAACAAATGGCAAGCGCAAGAGGAAATGAAGGGGAGGAACCCATCATCAATGAGTATGAGCAGCAGCGGCTTGAAAGGATTGCAAGTAATAAAAGGAAGCTGGATGCTCTTAAGGTTCCTAGGCTGAGCAATGCGGGCACCGCGACGTATCAAGCACGGAAGACATTCTTGTGAGTTATCACGGTATTGACGCGTCAACCGCGCTATCGCCAGATCGGCCCGCCAACGTGGTGAGAATGACGGGACAGGTGGGCCACGTGCCCGCCTTTTTCGTTCCCCACCGTCAGGCGCTAGCGGTTGAGTTTCCCAGGTGCCGCTTGATGGAAAACGGCACCGTCTCCTTCATGAAACAAAGCGCGCGCGGATAACGGGATCTCTTCCCATTTACTCCGCCAACTCTTCAGATTCCATCTCCATTGTTCCTGCTCAAAACCTTTCGCCTCCAACCGCGCAGCCGCACAGGAACTCAACCTTGCACGCCGCCTCTCACCTTCCAAGCTTCGCCGCATCTCTGGCTTGGAGCCCCCGAGCGTAGCGAGGGATCCATTCCACCGCCCGCTGCCGCATAGCCCCCGAGCGTAGCGAGGGATCCATGGTGCCAAAGCAGCGAGTCGTGAAGAAGCCGAAGAAGAAGGTGAGCGCCAGCGCGGGAAGCCCGCCGTCTCGCGACCGAGAGTGATGGCCATCGCGGTAGACCTTGGACTGGCTCAACGCTCTGGTGTGGAATGGTGTCTTGCCAGACCAGGCGACAGGCATTTGGCGGCCCGGCGCAGGTGAGGATTTCCCCACCCCCGAGACCAAGGAAGTCGTCGTCTTCGAGTCATTTTTCCTGCGCGGATTTGGCCTACCCGCACATCCGTTTCTCTGCGGCCTTCTTTTTTTTTACGGGATTGAATTTTTCCATCTCAATCCCAATTCCATTCTTCAAATTTCTATCTTTATCCATCTCTGTGAAGCTTTTCTAGGCATCGAGCCCCACTTCAATTGAAGTGGTAGCCTCGTTTGTAGACCTGCTTCTTGTTGCCCTGCCAGAAACACTACTCCTACGAGCTTCCTCTTGTGGCACAAGAGGAAGGGTTAGCTCCCGGGTTAGGTAACAGGATTTCATTTGTATAGCTGGGGAAGAAAAGCACAAGTGATTGGTTTGCATCATGCATAAGAATGTGACCTTGAATAAGATATGCTTCATTAATAATAGAGTGAGGTGTTTGGACGTAAGGGATTGCAACACCATCAAGTGCTCCAACTTTTGAAGCGATGCCGGTGATTAAAGAGGCACACTCAATAGGACCAGTCATCTTGAAATTTTCTAACCATTGAGCAATCATGGGTTTGACAGGAGAAACTTTGATTTAAGCATAGCATAAAGAATTTTAAGCTCATCATTACGAACAGGCCTAACATCATCTCCAGGAAAAAGAGATACAGCAAGCCATTTATGCATCAACCTCAAGGCAATTCAACATTTCTGCAAACCTAGCTCAACATTGAGGTAATCTAGTTCAACATTTTGTGTAGTATTAATTGTTAAAATAGTGTATCTAAAATGTTGAGCTAATACATAAAAAATGTTGAGCTAGTATATATTATTTCAACATTTCAAAAGTCTAGATTCAACATTTATGGAAACCTAGTTCAACATTCTAGATAAACTGGTTCAATATTTTGCGTAGTATTGTTGAAATAGTGTATCTTAAACGTTGAGCTAATATATAAAAATGTTGAGCTAATATATCTAAAATGACGAAACTAAAAAAACAAAAATAAAAAAATATATACAGTCACGTGGGATCTCAATCCGTTTGAAAAATTTCGAAAAGGCTCATAGTTTAATCGGAATTAAAACTAAATGCACCGTTAGAGAGATAAGTAAGGCCCTGTTTAGTTCCGAAAATTTTTGGCTTTTGGCTACTGTAGCATTTTCGTTTTTATTTGGCAAAAATTGTCCAATTATGGACTATTTAGGCTTAAAAGATTCGTTTCATGATTTCTCGGCTAACTGTGTAATTAGTTTTTTTTTCTATATTTAGTACTTCATGCATGTGCCGTAAAATTTGATGTGATGAAGAATCTTGAAAATTTTTGGTTTTTGGCTTGCATCTAAACGCAGAAAAGTTTGAAATCAAAACTCACATCACTCAAACAAGTAGCTGACACCTATCCGTCCTTTCAGCTCTACCCACTTCTCGCCAGCATGCTAGCACGTGGTGGTCCCCAGCCCTCGTCGCAATGCACCTGGGCCGCCAGCATGCTCCATCTAGTCCGTTCGCTTAATTAATTATATGCACACGCATCTTAAAGTGGAATCCCGACCGACTTCAAGCGCGCAAGCAGGCCCGCTCGAGCATCGAGGCCCACTACAATTTGGGCCCAGCGCTCGGCCGCCAGGGGCCAGATCGCAGTGCCCGATGGCGTTGCCGTTGCGTGGAAGGAGAGGGCGGAACCGACGAGGGTCGCCGGCGGCTCCCACCCTGGCCGAACGCGTCCTCGACGTCTGACCGACTCCGGCAGGGGCGGCAGGGCCTCCCGCAGGTGAGCGCTTCCATCCGTGGTCCGCAGCAGTAATGTCTGATTTTTCGCTTTCTTCTCCGGAATTCGTCACATATATATGTCATCGTCCTGTGTTTATCCTTTTATGCTGCAAAGCTTTCACGATTTTGATCAGAGATTTGGTCATGTTTGTGGCCACAGAGACACAGTCTAGCCAGCCTAGTGAAAGTGCCACTAGTGATTGCAATACGTACGTAAATTGCCAAATACAAATATACGTTGTCTAGTCGATGGCAGCGTGCAAGATAGGTTTTTCAGCTTTGTTTTGTGTCTATTCTTTCTCCATCTCAATCATCAATCAAATGGGCTGAGCAAATAATTGGAAGTACCGGGTCATGAGGTACCCTTTAGTACCCGGTGATGTTATGACCTGGTACGAATAGGTCATTCACGAGTTACTTCAAAAGGAAAGCATCTCTTTGTCCGTTACATGTGCTATATAGATGAGATGGTAAGTAAGCCTTGCGCGAGGCTTGACGTCTCCCGAGTTCGAATCCCGCACCGCGTTCCCACATATTTTGCGTCGAAATTGCCTGATTTGTGACTTGCGACAATGCACGTCTAGGAGCCTCTAGGCTGTTCAGATTTTTTTTTTCAAACCGGTACTAAATGGCATGTTTAGTACCGGTTGAGCTACCTGGTATTAAAACGCGTTGCATTTAATACCGAAGAAGCGGTACCGATCGGACGCCCGGCACTAAAGGGGGTTCCCGACCAGTACTAATAGTCAATCCTCCAGTAGTGATATCGTAAGGTTTCTTATGCTGAAACCTACTCAACCGAGTTCGAGTCCTCGACTCGGTTCGGGTATTCGTATGTTCTTGAATTTATTTTAATAATTTAACTTGCATTATTATTTTAGTGGTAGGTGATATGCCCATAGACAGCTAAGCAGCAATGCATCTGTGATGACTTTGTCCTCATAGCAGTAGTGTTGTGTGCGTGTATTTATAGGGATAAATATTCACATGTGCCTCTCCACTGTATTTCGGGGAAAAACGTGATGTGCGAGTAAAATTTGGCTTGATCGTGTATGTTGTGGAATCGGTTTCTCTCACACCAAATCAACCAACAGTACTTTCAATCATGGCTTATCAGCTAAACAAGCCCAAACAAACAGGGCAACATGTATATGTACCTAAGCGCCTGTTTGTTTGAGCTCCAGCTTTTGTACTTTTCTGAAAAGCTGTTGCTGGCTCTTTTATTCTGAAAAGCCATCACTAGCTTTTTATAAGACGTGTTTAGCTTTCTGAGCTCAAAAGGCTACGGAAAGTTCACAGAACTGTGCTTTCCAGTTTTACGTATAAACTCACTTTTCTGAGCTTCCAGCTTTACGGAAGCTGCATGAGAAATTCACTATTTGTTTAACCTTCTAGCTTTTCACGTTGAGAAACTGGCAGAAAGCTCAAACAAACAGCCTCTAAATGCAGGTGATCTTCTAAACACCGTCAGCATCTAAACTGCAGGCGGACAGAAGATCACAGTGAATCCAAACGTTATCTACCAGCAAATTCACTGTGATTTCATCAACTTCTATTGGACAAGAAACATCATCAGCGTCTAAACTGCTTCGCGAGGCATCAGCAATGTGAGGCACGTTTAGGCCCACATTGATAATATCAAATTGAAATTGCGTTACCATAGGTAACGATTGCGACCCATCACAGTCATGCTGGCTAATAGGGTGCAACTCATCTTTAAAGTCTATATTAAGCTCATGTACAACATTTTTTTAACATCCATCAACATTTGTTAACATTCATTAACATTTTCTGAAAAGAACATTTGGCTTAATTGTTACCAACATTTCTTGACGTTAGCCTATATTTTTTTATATGTACCACAATTTTTCTTTAACTTTTTTACACTCACAGACATTATTCCTGAACAATTTTTTTTCACGCACCAATTTTTTTTTGCATTCATCAACATTTTTTGGCTCAACATTTTTTTGACATTCATCAAATTTTTTTGCATTCACCAACATTTTTTTGCTCAACTTTTTTTGCATTCATCAATTTTATTTCGTAAAACATGTTGAGATAGTCCATCTAAAATGTTGAGATAGGTCTTTGGGCTGTTTGTGGGCCTATTATTGGGCTACTGTTGTGTTTATAGATGTTTAGTTATCTATCTACCGAAAGATAGTTAGGATTTTCGGGCTGATAGTCTATTAATATTTTTTCATTAAATTGGTAGAACAGGTATATGTCTTCAAAATTGATAGAATTAGGCCCATTTATATCGGGAGCTCCCTCCCTGCTACTTGGGCCATGACGCTTTGGATCGCCCACATAAATCCACAAACGCAGGCAGGGCCGAGCCAAGAAGACGATTATGTATATTTGGATCCATCCCGGATAAATCCAAAATGGTTTTTACCTGTTACCGACCCCGACGGTTTCGATTTTTACCGAAAACCGGTCGGTAACCGGTAAAAACCGAAGAATTCAAAAAACGAATTGCCAGCGCAACCGGTTGTCGGGTACCATAAAAAGGGGTACCCTAAGCAAAGATCGAAAAAATTGCTTAGGACTTGTAAATATCGAAGCCAAAATACAATCGCAGGCAAACCCCCATTTCATCCGAGGCCCGGCTGGATCGCCCGGCCCACCACGAACAACATCCAGGCACGACCGAAGCAGGCTCGGCCCAGAACCATACCACGAGGCCTCGGATGAGGTACCGATTCTCCGACTCGTATGAGGCCCCGCGCCACGAGGCCTCGGACGAGCCACCGATTCTCCGACTCGCCCGAGGCCCCGGGCCACGAGGCCTCGGACGAGCCACCGATTCTCCGACTCGCCCGAGGCCCCGCGCTACGAGGCCTCGGACGTGCACCCAGTTACCGACTCGCTCGAGGCCGGCTCGGCATCAGCCTCGCCACCGCCGCTTTGACCGACTTCTCTAACGGGACGTCACCTCCAACTAAAGCGTTCAACCACTCCCACAATGTCAGTTGCACGATGGCACGGTACAGCGGAGTGGCCGACGAGACGGGAGTCACATCAATGCCCTGCCATCCGGGACAGGACAGGGCGGGGGTTACCGGCCGCTGTGCTCGGCACTGTGCCCACGGCTGACGCCCGTGCTACACTGTGCTGCCTTACCCCTGCTCCAAGGACAGCGCGACGTGGAAAGTCATGCCCGGGTCCCTGTAGCCTCGGAATCGACGTACAAGGTCAACTGCTCTCTCCGAGCCTCGGCTAACCGCTCCCGGGTTCCTGTAACCTCGGGGCTTGCACCAGCCGAGCCCCCCACAATGGTTCAGCCTCTGCACCGACTGGGCCTCGGCTCTCTACGTCGACGACGTGCTGGGACCGGCACGTCGCCCGCAGTATGCGCCACGCCCTGCGTCAGGCTGCAGGAGCTCCCACGTCGTACACAGGGCCTAGCTCCTGTATTCTCGGAATCAGCGCACCCGCGCCGTCGCATCAACCCGGCCTCGGCTCTCCGCACCGGTCAAACCTACAGTGACAAGCATGTCTCCAACAGAAGAAGGCGCGCCTGCCGGGCCACCACAGGAGCTCCCACGTCGCACAGGATCGGGCGCGACCGGCGCGTCGCTCTAGTGCCCCAAAGACAAGACCGCTCCACCGACCATACCGCCATAGTGACAAGATGTAGGGCTCGGACATGCCGCCTCTGCCAAAAGAAATATGCCACGTAGCAAATACATGTACCGCCCCTGCGCCTCCTTTCGACTATAAAAGGGAGTGACCAGGGCCGCTCCTAGGCAAGACACAACCCCGGGCAAGCGACGGACAACAACACCCTATAACACACATACTCCTTCACTGCAAGAGATCAACATCTCAAGCAACCCGCACTACTCCTTACAGAGACCTGGGACCGGCTCCCTCTCTCGCTCAGCTTGTAAACCCCTACTACAAGCACCTCGGTGCAAGGAATACAAGATCGCTCTCTCAGACTGGACGTATAGCACCTATTGCCTGAACCAGTATAAACCTTAGTGTCTCTTTGCATCACCATCTGGGATTAGGGACACGCAGTACATTTTCACTCGTTGGTTGAGGACCCGTCGGTCCAAAACACCGACACCGGTAAAAACCGCTCGGTAACCGGTAAAAACCTTACAGTAAACCGTCCGAATTCAAAATTTTCAAATTTGAAAATTTTGAATTCGGGCGGTTTATTGTGCGGCCGAACCGGTGTCGGACCGGAGCGGTGGTTTTCGTTGGTTTTGTAAACCCTATTTGTGATTCGCTGGGAACATTGCGCTAAAGACTCAGTCATAAAGATGAGATAAAAGCAACAAAAGAAACTAGAATAAAATGAGATTGAAAAAAGGGAGAGAGAAAGAGAGAGAACAGGGGCAGTTGCCGTGGCCCGTGGGAGCCACGTAATGGAGGAGGTGGTGGGCCAAGCGACAGCTAGCTGTGGTGTGGTGGGCATCCCAGCGGCCTGCAAGGCGGTTTCCCAGCAGGCGCGTCCTCATTTACTAATCCCCACCCACCATAATTAAGGCCCCGCAGGACTTCTCTATCGGCTTCAGGAGCCGTTTGGAGCCGTTTTCTACCAAACGGAGTAAAATAAAATAGCTTCACTTGTGAAGTCCCTAAACACATGCTCTCACAATGATTTGGGGTGGGATGGAGCCAAAAAAAAAAATGGCTTCTCCCGGCTCCTCCTCCAGGCCCCTAAAAACATGCTCTCACAGAGAAGCCATTTTGCCAAACGGTTTACCAAAACAGCTTCAGCTCCACCGATGAAACTATTCGTAAAGCAGAAGAAAAAAAAATAGCTTCACTGATAAAGTGAAGGCCTACCAAACGGGGCCTAAATCGATCGATTGCCGCATCTCAAGGTGTAGTTGGCATCGATTGCCGCATAGAAAATTGTTATTCCGGATCCGTAATCTCAACTGCTCCTCTTTTATGCTGCCCTTTGTCATTATGCGTTAATATAATCTCAACTGCTCCTCGATTACCGCATAGATTAGCACCTCTTTAGCCTTTGTGATTATGCGCTGGTGGGCCCGGCGCCGGGGTGAGAGAAGACACGGCACCTAATACTTTCCTCACCTTTGCAGTGCCGTGGGCCCGCCACTTCCCTTCTGGCCCACATGTCATGGAGGCGCGCGAGGAGGGGTATCGGTTTCACATGTCATGGCAAATAAAGAAAGGCCCAAGACACGTCAGGCTGTGGGGGATAAGGGAAGACACCGCATGCACCTCCACCACTCGCGTTGCCTTTGCCTTTGCTTTTTCCCGGCGGCCTGGGGACCTCGAGCTCGCCCGCCTAGGAGCTCCAGCAGCCGGTCCGCTCCGCTCCGCCGCCGGTGCGGCAACCACGCCGCCGTAAGACCGCCTCGCGTGGCCACCGGTCGTCCCCGCGATACACCGCCGTCGGTGCGCCGTGCGCGGCGGCGCTGTCCCGCCGCTCCTCCGCCTACCGTCCGCCTGCGCCACCACCAGCTAGGGCACCGGCAGCACCGCGAGCTGCCGCGCCGCCCCGACGTTGGTCCTTCCCGAGCCCGGTGTCGTCACCAGTGTCGCCGAGAATTTGTAGAAACGAATAATACTGGTTCGTTCACTTATTTCTTTGCTCAAACTTAATTTCTGCTTAGAGTTTGTGCCTTGTGGTGGGACTAAATTAGCTGCTTATTCTGCTGGTTGCATGCAGGAGATCGAGCTGCGGGCGCACGGCCGGATCGGAGGAGGACAGATCAGCCGGGTTCCTGTTGGTTGTGTACTTGTGTTCCTGCCGGCGGAGAAGCAACCATGGCCGAGTTACTGATCGGGCCACTGATCTCCATGGTGAAGGAGAAGGCATCCAGCTACCTGCTGGACCAATACAAGGTGATGGAAGGCATGGAGGAGCAGCGCAAGACCCTGGAGCGCAAGCTGCCAGCAATCCTGCACATCATCCAGGATGCGGAGGAGAAAGGAGCCTCCCGACCTGATGTAGCAGCTTGGCTCAAACACCTCAAGACAGCGGCCTATGAGGCCAACGACGTCTTTGATGAGTTCAAGTACGAAGCGCTTCGGCGAGAAGCCAAGAAGAAGGGCCACCACAGCAAGCTTGGATCGGAGGTAGCAAGACTCCTAGTCCCCGCTCGTAATCCCATTGTATTCCGTTACAGGATGGGCAAGAAGCTATGCAGGATTGTGCAGACCATCGAGACCCTGGTCACCGAGATGAATACATTTGGTTTCAGACACTTGCAGCAAGCACAGCCATCAAGGCAGTGGCGACAGACAGATTCCATAATCATTGACTCCGACAGAGATATTCTTAGCAGATCTAGAGATCGGGAGAAGAAGAAAATCGTGGGGATGCTCCTTGATCAAGGTAGCAACATGGATCTCATGGTTCTTCCAATTGTTGGGATGGGTGGGATGGGCAAGACCACCTTTGTGCAACTCATTTACAATGACCCTGCAATCGAGAAGCACTTTGAGCTTCGAAGGTGGTGCTGCGTGTCAGATGATTTCGATGTCAGTACCATTGCAAGCAACATCTGCCAGACCAATGAGAAAGGTCGTGAAAAATCATTGCAGGAGCTCCAGAGTATAATAAGGGGGAAAAGGTACCTCATTGTGTTAGATGATGTATGGAATCGGGATGCTGATAAGTGGGGAAAACTAAAGACCTGCCTTAAGCAGGGTGGCAAGGGCAGTGCAGTACTAACAACAACTCGTGATGCAGAAGTGGCTCACATTATGACCATGGGTGTAGCTGAAGCCCATAATATCGAGAATCTGAGTGACGAGCATTTAAAGGAAATTGTCCAGAGCAGAGCATTCAGCTTGCAAAATCCAAATATTGAAGAGCAAGATGACATTCTCAGTGGATTTGTTCGTCGATGCGTTGGATCTCCCTTGGCTGCCAAAGCCTTTGGCTCTATGTTGAGTAACAGGGCTAGTATAAATGAATGGAAGGATATATTAGCTAAAAGTAACATTTGTAGTGAGAAAACCGGAATTTTACCGATCCTCAAGCTCAGTTTTGATGACCTATCCTCAGATATGAAGCAGTGCTTTGCATTTTGTGCTTTATTTCCTAAAGATTATTGGATCGATGTGGACATCTTGATTAAACTGTGGATGGCACATGACTTCATACCTGTGCAGGAGGATGACAATCCAGAAACCGTAGGAAAATATATTTTCGAGGAGCTAACTCAGAGGTCATTCTTTCAAGATGTCAGGCAAACACTTCCAATTGCCTATTTTGGAAGGTTGTCGCTTCGTAAGTCAACCATATGCAAGATACATGATCTCATGCATGACATTGCTCTATCTGTTCTGGGGAAAGAATGTGTCACTATAGCCATGTTTTCAGGACGGCTGGTCGAGTCTGGACGCCTGGGGACCGTCCAGAACGTCCAGGACGATTAGTCGTCGTCCAGGACGATTAATCGACCCTGGACGAGTCCCCTGGTCGTCCTAGTCGTCCCCTATATATGGGGAACTGATATACAATATATTCTATAATATACTCAAACTAATATACACACACTAATATACTACATGTTCTGGGCTCTAGATAGGTCAGTTGGCCACTTACCTGGCTGCTGCAGAGCCCTTTCTTGTCTTGCTGGCTGCTGTTGACAAACTGAAATTATAGAAAAATAAAGCACATTAGCAAGGAAATATGGTGAAAGGCAATCAGGTGAAAGGCAATCAAGTGATCAACAAAGGAAATTAAAACAGTAAAGCACACA
Source organism: Miscanthus floridulus (assembly GCF_019320115.1). Lineage (NCBI taxonomy): Eukaryota > Viridiplantae > Streptophyta > Magnoliopsida > Poales > Poaceae > Miscanthus > Miscanthus floridulus. The sequence goes on from NC_089595.1 coordinate 20,034,671, forward strand.
ATTTAAACCAGTCCAGAACTGCATAGTGCATAGTGGCTAGTGGGCATAGTGCCAAACTGCCATTGCCATAGTGCATAGTGCAATAGTGCATACATCAAGTCCAGTATATAAATAGGCAAAACAGCCAATGATCTAAAGAACTACTCAAGCCTCCTCCATCTCCATCTGTTGCACATCCATGGGAAACCCTAATGGGCTTGGGCCAAAATATAAAATAGGCCCAGCTCTCAGATACAGCCCACTCTCAGGCTGGACGGGCTGGACGACTAGCACAGCCTGGACGGGCGATTAATCGCGGCTGGACGACGATTAATCGGACGACTAGTTTCCTGGACGGTCTGGCCTATTCGGAGGCCCTGGTCGAGTTGCTAAAACCGTCCAGGACGATTAGTCGCGATTAATCGCGATTAATCGGACGTCCTGAAAACAGGGCACTATAGTTGGTAAGCCGAGCGTCAACAAGCTGTTGCTAAATCCGACCCGCCACGTCTTCTTATCTGGTGCTAGTACGGTTTTCTGGAAAGAACATGTTACAAGTTTGAAGAAACAAACTGCAACGCTCCATACGTTGTTTTCTCCAAATTATGCTGACTCCCTTGATATATCAAAGTACACTTCACTGCGAGCATTACACCTTCCAGCTGATTACACCTTCCAATTTTTAATAAGACAGGAACAGCTTACAAGACAGGAACAGCTTACAAGACACATACAACACCTAAGGTATCTTAATCTGTCGTCACATTCGTTCGAGAAACTTCCTGAAGGTATAAGCATTATGTATAATCTACAAACGTTGGACCTCTCTCATTGCGAATACCTTCGTCAACTTCCAAAGGATATGAAGTATATGGCAAACCTCCGACACCTCTATACCAATGGATGCATATCATTGACGTGCATGCCTCCAGGACTTGGACAGATCACTTCTCTGCAGACTCTAACATATTTTGTTATTGGTGATGGCTTGGGATGTAGTACTATCGGAGAACTTCAAAACTTAAACCTTGGTGGAGAGTTAGAGTTAAGTGGTCTGCAAAATGTAACAGAAGTGCTTGCAAAAGCGGCCAGTCTTGAAAATAAAGAGAAACTCACACACTTATCTCTCGAGTGGAATGATGATGCCCGTGAGAAACCAGATTCTCATAATGAGGTGTTAGATGCCCTTAAACCTCATCATCGGCTGGAGATGCTAAGAATAAAGTCCTACAAAGGCACCAATTTACCGTCATGGATAACAGATCTTAGTCTGTTGCAGCACTTGACTGAGCTCCATCTGCTTGGTTGTACGCTGTGTGAGGAATTTCCTCAATTCTGCCGTTTCAAAGCCCTTGAAGTTCTGTATTTGGAAAATTTGGACAAATTGCGAAGCCTATGCAGCCATATGGTGTCTACGCCATTTCCAGCACTGAAGCAACTCCGGTTACATGATTTGGAGAGCTTGGAGAGATGGGTCGCAACAGAAGGAAAAGAAGATGAATTAACCTTTCCTGTACTTGAGGAGGTTGATATAAAAAACTGTCCAAAGTTGACTAGCCTACCTGAAGCACCAAAGCTCAAGGTTGTAACGCTGGATGAAGGCAAGGCGCTGCTCTCCTTAGGAATAGTTAAATCAAGGCACATGTCTTCAATTTCTAACCTAATGCTGTGTGTCCGTGACACAGAAGCACTGCCTCAGATAGATTATAATTGGGATTCATCACAGAAACTGGAACTATCTTTGGGTGGCACAGAAGCCGCACCTCTGTCACAACTGAGCATATCTGGCTGCAACTTTTTCTTCGTATCAAGCCAGTCACAGCTAACACCTGGGGTCTGGAAATGGTTTGAACATCTTGCAGATTTCACAATTGAAAGCTGTGATGTGCTCATCTACTGGCCAGAAGAAGTGTTCCAAAGCTTGGTATCTTTGAAGTACTTGTGGATTAAGTCCTGCAACAAGCTAATAGGGCCCAGACAAGCGAAAGGTGGCAAACCTACACAAACAACAGATCAAGTCCTGTCACATCTAAACGTGATAACTATACACTGTTGTGAAAGCATGGCACAGCTCTTCATTCTTCCCCCATCTATCAGATTTATTGAAATTGCGCAATGCCCTAAGCTTGAGTTCATATGGGGAAAGGAGGAGCATCTTGACACATATACATCGCTGGAACATTGCCGCGACCCTGCATCCACCACTGGTACCCTAGAGCAATCGCCGTCTCCAATTATTCGTCGACCATGCCTCGTAGATCTAGAAATAAGATCCTGTGATAGCCTGGTAACACTTCCAAATCTACCACCGTCCCTCAAACGTTTACACATCTTCCGCTGTGAGAAGCTCTGCTCTGTGTCAGGAGACCTATGTGCACTCGAGGCCCTACGTATTTCTGACTGCAATAAGTTACAGTCAGTCAATTCCTTGGGAGACCACCCATCATTAGAAACACTGATTCTTTCTGACTGCCCAAGCCTTGCATCTTTAGGATGTGATGGTGGTCGTGGGAGTTACTCTGCTCTTCAGAAGCGTAAGATCGAATGCTGCCCAGCCATAGACATGAAGCAGTTTTACTAACGCCATCAAACAGCTGCTTGACAGCTTTGAATATGAAGACGTATCACACGTTCATTCAACAAGCTCTGATGAAGGTACGACCTTTCACTTTCCTCTTATTCAATTTGTTTCCTTCAAATTTCCCTGCTTTGCATGCCCTCCTATTTTGTTGACGAACTGGTTGATAGATGGGTTTGTGGGGTGGGATTTTGGGGTTTCATCTTCATTCCGGCTTTTAGATGGTCCTTTTCTCACTGATGTAACCCCACATATTGTTGGTTTATACGGCAATTGGTTTTCAGTCTTGGTCTCTTGGATGCAGTTGACGTGCATAGAGAAATTCTGGAAATATGTGCTATCCCTTGGTGTTGAGATCAGCTGATGCGGAATCATTGAAGTACTACTGAAACGAGATCCTGATCGGTCTCAGTTTTGGAGAGCAATTTGTGGTGAATGGAAGCAGTCCCAAGGCTTCAAGAACTCAGGGAGTCGTGCTTCAAGAACTCATGGAGTCGTGCTGTACCATTCTCCACTGCCAGGGCCTAAACTAGGTACGTGGAAGGCGCACTGTGTTTTGTCAACAACACAATTCCTTTATATAAGTTGGTATAGTAAAAAACCATGCCTTCGTCTGTGTTAATCAAATCTCATTTAGCACATATATGGGGACGTGTTGTTAACTTGTTACCCCCATGCTTTTCATTTTTTCTGTGCAGACATGACCCATTTGTCCTTAAAAAGCATAAAGGAGGGCACTCACATGTACACACGACTGCCATCTGGAAGCTTCATTGCAAGCCTCTGCTAACGATGACATGCCTGCAGTGGATGACAAAAACGACCAAGTTTGTTTTCACGGCGCTACCAGCTGCTGGTAATTCTCTTGTCACTAATGTACAGTACTCCATTCTGTCATCCATCTAAGCCGTGGAGACTATGATGTCACTCTGAGTCCTTCAGTTTGCCACGTGAGCCGATGAAGCAAAAACAGATGATGATGATGGATGATATAGCCACCGGGACCCACTGCAGGTTATTGGGTCACCATACTTCTATTATGAAAATGTGGCACTTGCTCCAAAAGACATTTGGACAATTATTTCAAGATTCCTTTATGATATTCAGCCAGAGTAGGTGGACATTATTTTAGGATTGGTGTATCTTTTTGTCTCCCAAATTAACGGTCGTGATGTGGATGATCCTACGTTCTAAATATCTCATTTATGTAAGACTTAATATATGCGCTAGATTATGTCGATAGGTTCTTAGGAATCGACATTATCGATATAAATCGTAGTTTGTATATTGCGATGATTAACAGTCACGATGTGGACGGTCCTAGGTTCTAAGTATCTCATTTATGTAAGATTTAATATGTACGATGAATTTCATATGTAATGTACTCTAGTTAATATTTGTGATGAATTTTTATCTCTACTATTTGATATATATACATATATACATGTGCCAACCTTGTCGTAATAATTGGAACATTTTATTAGAATTGCGCGGGAAAGAAAACTGCTAGAGGCGGACAATTTCAGCTCCTGCCAATTTGGCAACTTTAGTACCAGTTGCAAGCATGCCCGATACTAAATGGAGGAATTTAGTACCAGGCAAAGGCTGGAACTGGTACTAAATGCCCCTAATTTTAGATCCTGCAACTTAGCAACTTTAGTACCGGTTGGGAATCCTGCCCCGGTACTAAATGGTGGAATTTAGTACCAGGCAAAGGCTAGCACCGGTTAAAGTGTCCCACCTACAAATACTTCGTCTTCTCCAAGCACTTAGCAGTTTCCAAAAATTAGCAGTTCCTCCCTCTGCGCCGTGCCGTCCCCATCGCCCTAGCCCACCGCCACCGCCACCGCCACCGCGCCGTCCCCGTCCCCATCTCCATCACCGTCGCTCGTCACCCCATCCCCGGCTCCGTCGCCATCGCCCGTCGCCCCATCCCCAGCTCTGTCGCCATCATCGTCGCCCCGTTCAAGACCACCGCCACCCCGTCCCCGGCCGCCGTACCGGTCGTCGCGCCTCTCCCTTCCCTGCCTCCCCTGCAGGCCGCCGCTGCGCCTCTCCCTCCCCCGCCTCCCCCGCGCGCCCTCCCTGATTAGGTTTTCTTTTTTTCGATATTTTTGATTTTGATGCATTAAAATGATTTTGCTACCCGTATTGGATTAAAATGGCTATGATTTTGCTTGAATTGAATACCAATTTGTATTGGATGCTAAGTAATTATTTTTTGTGATACAATTATGGACAAAAGCTATCTCTCTTAGAGGACATGTAGATATTCACGAGTAGCATTGTGATAGAATTGTGGATGGCTATGAAATAATGGTCTAGATTTATTTCAATGTATATGATGTGCGTATATGACAATGTAATATTAGTGGCAAAGTTGACTAGTTAAGAAAAATGGTGGCAAATTATCTTATCACAATTTTATTTGGACAGTTTGGGCTAACTATGGCAAGTGGAAGTTCTTCTCGCCGTGGTGGTGGCGGCCGTGGACACTACATTTTCGAGGAGGCATCGTTGGCTTGTCCTTCAGGAATTCACTTCCCTAATCGCGTCATTGACTTGCCAAAAAGCGATCGAAGCGGATGAACAATTCCCAACATAGTAATATTCTTTCCTTCTTGTAATTAGTTTTTTTTACTACACATGAATAATTCCTAAATTTACTTACATACAATGTAGCTTATCAACAATATTAGATGGCTGAAAGATGTTGTCGAAGCTCTAGGTGGTACTTCACTACAGGAAACTGGCTCTTTGCTGACTGCAATTTTCTTTGCCAACTGTTTTTTTCGACACTCGGCAAAGAGGTCCCTTTGCCAACTGGAATTTCCTGCAGTCGGCAAAGCAGGATTTGCCGACTGCCTGGCTTTGCCGACTGCCAGGCAGTTGGCAAAGAATTGCAGTCGGCAAAGGCAGGCCATGGTTGACGCCATCCACACCGTCACCTTTGCCGACTGCCACTCCGTCAGCAGTCGGCAAAGGCGCAGGCTTTGCCAACTGCCATCCTCCCTGGCAGTCGGCAAAGAATTTTTATTTTTTTTTATTTTCGATCCCAGTTTTTTGTGTTGCCTTGATACAGTAAGTACATGATATATTCCAAGTTTGGGATCATTTTGATTTATTTTGCTATATTCCGTAGATTTTTTCTGTTTCTTTGATTTTTTCCGGCAGCTCCAGATTTGAACTGCAGGTACATGAAATAATGGAATCCGGCGATTCAGAAAATGATATTCATGATGTTTGGAGCATGTTGAGGCCGTGTGCGGGGTCTCGCGTGAAATTTCGACCGTGTTGGTGTCGGAACACGCCGAGCCACGCGCGTGAAAAGTGTTTTTAAATTTTATAAAATCGAAACGGAGTCCGAAAATGACGAAACTTGACGACGTGTCTTGTCATCGCACGCGGAGGCTGTGGTAAAAATTTGAGAAAGTTTCGAGCAAGTGGCGACGTCGGGTGGCTAAAACCTGGACATCCCGCCCGCCGCCACGCGCATCCCCCCCCCCCCCCCCGCGCCCTCCCCCCTCCCCCGGCGCCCCTCCCCTCCCTCTCTCCCGCGCCGGCGGATCCCCTCCTCCTCCTCCCCCGGCGGCGCGCGCCCCTCCCCGGCGGCGCGGCGCCCTCCCCCGCGCGGCGCGGCCCTCCCTGGCGGCGCCCCCCCCCCGCGCTGGTCCCTCCCCGGCGGCGCGGCGCCCTCCCCCGCGCGGCGCGCCCTCCCGGTGGCGCCCCCCCCCCCCCGCGCTGGTCCCTCCCCGGCGGCGCGGCGCCCTCCCCCGCGCGGCGAGGCCCTCCCCGGCGGCGCCCCCCCCCCCCGCTGGTCCCTCCCCGGCGGCGCGTCCCCCCCCCCGCGCTGGCCCCGCCGCGCTGGGCCCCTCCCGGCGCCGGCCGCCCCGCCCAGGCCCCTCACCGGCGCTGCCCCGCCCCGATCCGACCCCCGGCCAGGCGCGCCGCCGCGTGCAGCTCCGGCGTCGGCCCCGCAGCGGCCGCGGCCTCGCCCCGACCCGCCCCGGCGCCGTCGCTGCCCCGCCCCGATCCGGCGTGCCCCGCTCCGTCCGCCGTCCGCCGTCCGCGCGCCGTCCGCCGTCCGCGCGCCGTTCGCCGTCCGCCGGCCCTGCGTCGCCGTCCTCGCCGCGCGTCCTCGCCTCGCCGTCCTCGCCTCGCCGAGCCGTCCCCGCCTCGCCGTCCTCGCGCGCGCCTCTGCTCCACGCGCCGGTGACGCCGTCCGTGACGACGAGGTAGTAGTACTACTAGTAGTAGTAGTTTACTTTGTTAATACCTGCTTATATTCTTCTGCATGGATTGGAAATACATTTGTGGTTGTCGGCCATCGTGCGTGACATGTATATGTGTTTGTCGGCCATCGTGTCGTCTTTTCTTGCAGGTTTGGTAACCTTCCCGTACAGGGGAGGTGCTGCCGAAAATTTTCGTTCTCACTAATTGTTTTTCTTTTTTAGGAGGGCTCCCATTGGAGGCTAGCCGGAGGAGCACGACTCGGCACTGCCCCGCTAGCCTTTCTTCACCGGCACCTGCGGTATGACCCCTCTTTCCGCCACATGTAGTCATAGGTCGCGTTACCCAGTTAGGCGTCTCCCGTCCGAAACGGATACGGTTGGAAGTATGCGTTCTTCGCATATGTATAACCGTATCCGTTCAACGAGTACACCGCGTACCTCCTCTCTCACAAGGGCAAGGCGACGGATCCGAACAACGTCTACAACCCGGAGGACGGGCCCGATGCGTACACCAACCCCACCGCCTACGAGAAGGCCACCGAGTACACCGTCGCGGCTCGCCAGCGCTACGGGGAGACGTTCGACCCCACCGCCGAGCCCCTGGACACAGACCTCCTGCAGAGGTTGGGACCAGGGAAGCAGCACGGCCGCTACTACATGGCCCACAGCGCCCTCGACCCGTCCCAGGTTCCTACGCTGACCCAGGTTCGATCCACGCCCACGAGCTCCAGCGACATCCCCGTAGCGCCCCGGCGGCAGTCAGCGTCACAGGTAAGTGCCGTTTCGTTCGTCGTTCACTCGTTTCGCACCTGTACATACAATCAACACTGCGGATGTAATATTGCAGGCCCAGATGGAGGCCAAGATGGAGGAGAGGATCGTCACGTTGCACGAGCAGATGATGGCGCAACAGATGGCTTACCAGCAAAGCCTGCAGCAGCACTACAACACTCAGATGCAGAACATGGCCAGCTTCTTCCAGTCCATGCAGACGCCCGGGGCGTCTACACCGCCTCCTCTTCCAATGTTCGCTCCACCACCTCCTCCTCCAGAGTTTTTTCCTGTGCCTGCTCCTGTCGCTCCTGGAGGGACCCCGGTGAGTATATTGACTCTTGCTTTAACTTATGCGTCCATGCTGCAGATACTAATGACATCACTTGGCGTTTAACTTGTGCAGGTACAGTCGGCGGGTTCGAACCCGTCTCCTGGAGGTCCCGGCCATCAGATGATGTCGTATCCACCACCTGCACCCTATCCACCGTATCCACCTCCGCGTGGCCCTCCTCCGACGTACTCGTGGCCGCCGGTGCGCGGAGGGTGGCAGTACGCGCAGGCGCCTCAGTTTGGTCCAAGGGGGTTTCCGTGGGCAAACCCTGGGGGCTCTGGGGGCGGAGCGGACGACGAGACCGGGGACGGCGCGACGAGCTAGGTATTTGTCGATTCTGTTATCATGTATCCACCGTATCGTCGAAGTTGTTGTCATGTATTTCTTTTCTTCGTTATGGACCTAGACTTGTTATGTTGAACTTCGTGTGATGGACGTCGACTTGTGGTGTTCGACGTGTTGGACTTCATGTGATGGTTGTAATGCACTTGTGTGGTTGTTATTGTGACATATATGTGAGATATATGTGATGTTGTGCGTTATTGTGATATATGTGGTGATGTTGGCGACAAATGTGATGAAATTGTGATATAAATGGTGCTACCGGTGCTTCTGGTGAAATTGGATTATAATTTGTGATTTTGCAGGGTTTTGATGCGAGAAAACAGAAAACAAAAGCAAAAAAAAAATTTCCAGCTTTGCCGAGCTGGGCAAAAAAAACCCAGGCCAGAGTCTTTGCCGACTGCAATGGGAGGCAGTCGGCAAAGAGGTCAAACCTTTGCCGACTGCAACTCTGAAAGCAGTCGGCAAAGAACATTTCAAAAAAAATATTTTCTTTCTTTGCCGACTGCCGAGCTGGCGGCCAGTCGGCAAACAATTTTTGAAAAAAAAATTCTTTGCCGACCGCCGAGAAACCAGCAGTCGGCAAAGCCTGCCGTCAGGGCTGACGGCGCCACGTGGCTATGCCGACTGCTGGCGTGGCAGTTGGCAAAGGCTTTGCCGACTGTGTGCCACGTGGCAGTCGGCAAATCCGCCTTTGCCGACCCAGGCTTTGCCGACTGCTCTTTGCCGACTGCCACGTGGCTTTGCGGTCGGCAAATCCTTTGCCGACTGGGTTTATGCCTTTGCCGACCGGGGCAAGCAGTCGGCAAAGAGGCGTTTTCCTGTAGTGCTTCTCCTTTAGTGCAATACGAGATAGTTGGTCCACGGAATTTTAAAAGAGTAAAAATCTCTTTTCAAGTAACTTTTCGAGAAACACAGGCCAACCGGATGAGAGTACCAGGACAGCCCATCCCGATGGTTTAAATTGCCGCATGGGGTCAATTAGCACTAAGTAGGGTAACTTTTGAAAGGACCGCCGTGAAGGCCTGCCTACAAAGCTTAAGGATCATGGGTACTTTGTACCAGACTTCTCATATTTTTGAATAAAGGCGAACAATGTGATTAGGACTACTGAGAGGCTTTGTCAGCTGAATCAACATGACATGGTATGGAACACAAATCTAATCATCCTTTTATCTTTAATTATGTTACATCTTTTAAATTTCATCACGTTATTCTCTTCTTTTAGGATGTCTTTGGTCAAACCTTGGCAGCAATGAGCTTTTATGCGATTCTGGCTCGAGTCTTGGATGTGTTGAATTATAGTTACACCGATGGAAACCCAATACGCACTAGAGATTTCAAGATCCAGGCACATCTCACTTTCTACAGGCTATTTTAGCTGACGTCGTCTCCATTGTTCGAGATTTATGGTAGTGCATGTGACCGTCCTTGTGAAGCGCTAGAGAGTGCTCTAATTCATGCTCTAGTTTATAGTGATGAAGTTCTAGGCTTTATGATTGGAGACTTAAGCTATGTGGCATATCTACATAAGTGGAGCGAATTATTAAATATGTAGCATGCATGGATGTACTCCTACCATACCCTTTTCTTGTGGATTTGAACTTGTTCTCTCTAAGACCTTAAGTATTGATGTACGAACTATTGAGTGTTAATGGTTTGAATGGGTTGATACTTGTGATACTTGGATTTGAATGGGTTGATATATTAACGTAATATTATTAGTAAAAGCTCCATCTGATACGAATACGAATTAAAACAAAAGGGTAAAAAAAAGAAAAGGAATAAACTTTAGTACTGGTTAGTTTTTACTGACCAGTACTAAACTGCCGTCCACTGCCCTCGCCGGCGAGCCAGTCATCAGTTCGCGGCCGGCGCCGCTCGCCGCCATGGGGCCGGGGCCACCGCATGCCGTACGGACTGGAATATTATGCTCGTGATTACAGAGAATATCCATTCTACATTATTTCTCCTAGCTCGGTCGATGAATGATCAATCGAGCTCGGCCTTCAATTTGCACTACCGGCCTTCAAGGAGAGTTGTTTGTGGAGCTCGGCCTTCAACGGATCGGAGCGACGCCGGAGAAGCTAGGTAGTACCTGAACTCAGCTAGCGGCGCCGGGGAGCCGCGCCGGCCTCTCGAGATCACGGTGGCCGGTGGTCTTAATTCGTTGGCGCGGAAATGTGGTTGGGATCGATCAGGTCCCGTACGTCCATCTGCCCCTGATTCTGAATTTCCTCTGACTGGCCGGGCGCCAATCATTGATCTCTCATCTCTCTCCCATTCATTTAGAATCAAACCTGGCCTCTCTCCGATCCGTCACTGGCCACCGCCCAACCCCACTGGAAAGAAACTAAAATCAATCCTGGCCTCGAATTAAACTATGGTTAGTTCCTGAACAATGCCTGACAAGTGGTCTTACTTTGTTAGCGTGGAAATGTGGTTGCATTGAGATGGATCAGGTCCACAACTTGTTTGTGGATCCAATCCCAACTTTCAACATCTCCTTGCCGGGACTCAACTGAAAACTTGCATTGCTTGCTCCCAGCAGTCCCAATAATGCAACCTTAGGTACTCTCTGATCAATAGCCTGACTTCTCTGTCACGATGGGTCCATCTATCTCACAAGGCAGATCGACATTATGTATGTGTACTAGATGTCCTTGTTGTCTGGACTCTGGACATATAACATCAGTGTGCAACTACTAGGTTACAGGAACAGGGGCAAGTACACCACCTAAACCGTATAACAGCACAGTCTGCAGATCGAGGTCATGGCAACCGATGCAATAATTTCGATGGACCACGGACATACAGGACGGTTTTGAATACATTCCACCGGTTCTGGGACCAATGCAAGAACGTATAGCCAGCTAGCTCAATCCAAAAATGCAATCACTAAATCTTGCCAATGTGTGTTAGCCAATGATCGATCGATTACTCCTTCCACTGAAAAATAATACGAAAGCCATATTTTACGAGTCGCGGCTTTGGGTATCTCCCCACCATCAAGTATGAACGATCTGTTCTACCAATGGGCTGAGCAAGGGGTGTAATCCAAATCTATACTTATTGACGCGGGCTACAGTTTTATGTTGGGCAATATAGCCGACTAGAAATAATGTGGTTTTTGACAGATGCCGACCAAAATCTTTTTTTAGGTATTATTCAGGGGAACACACTGGCTCCGGTTTTGGACCAAGTTGTAGCGAAGTGAAAGCGATCGGGACCTCTTCGTTTTAGCAAGTCGGTCCTTCAAGATGGAAGCACTTCGTTTTTTTTTATTTCAAATGGATGGTCCTTCAATTTGAGAATTGGATTTTGAGTTGGTTTATTTGTTAAAAACTTTGCGGGATCGTAGCAAAAAGCTACTTTATGTAATAATTATGGATTGACCCTCTTTGTTTGAGGAGGCTGAAGCCGGATTGCTATCCATTATCTAAAAAAGTAGATTACCATTTTGTGATTTCGTTGTAACGTTTTGGATCAACTGCGCGTGAATACTGCACTGACTGTGTGTTACAGAGAGATGCGATTAGTGGCAAACTATGTAAAAAAAAGGCAAAGTATTAACCCTGTATCTCCTTCTCTGAAAAACCCAAATAATAATAGAAAGTAACTCAGACAAGAGGAAGTAATATCCAACACAATAGAGTTATATTAACAAAAGGCAGCTAAGCTCTGTTGATATTTGATGAAGACTCATGATCTATGATTTAAAAGCTCTCAAATCCCGTTGGTCCGGTGAATGCTTGAGTCACAAACAAGCATCTGGATTCTGGCCTTCATCATAAATCATAAGTAATGGGTTAAGTGCACCAGGTCTCATATCACCTCAATTCAATTGCCACTAAATGCAGTTGAGATGAGAACATAGGCTTCCTGGTTTATGCTGGCGACCAATCTTGTGATCTTTTCAGCTCATCTACTAGCACCATAATAATGCAATCTACAGCATGCAATGTACAACAAATAGGAAATGGCAAAGATTGGTGGTGATTATCCTTTTCATGTATTGTATTTGCACCCTGAAGATTTCCATTTTCATATCTTTCAAATGAAATGGAGTTTGTAGTTGAAATTTCCAGGGATTTAGCTCATAACTTTACCTTCAGCTTTGCAATTTTTCAGAAAATTTGGGAACTTCTACATATGTTTCTGCCGAATTTATACCATTTTCAGTTTTTTGCCCATTTGCAGCCCTTGTTTTTTTTTTTTCTGCAGGCCTCCCTCATGACCCGCCCAAAATACAGCCTTCCTTGAGATTTTTCTGTAGGCCTGATGGCCCATACAATACGAGTACGGGCCCACAAGCGAACCAACCCATCATGATGATGGTTGGATCGAAAATAAAAATTATGATCCATTCAGGCCCATCACTCTGCTCTGCGTCTGCATTCATTCAGTTAGAATACGAGTATACAAGCCCAGAAGCCCATCATGGATTGGACCGAAGATAACAATGACGATCCATGTAGGCCCATTATAATTTTGCTTATTTTATTTGATCCACCACTCATATATCCTGCAGATTTGAAGTCTTTTTCTTTTTTCTTTTTTTGGCGAAATGCAGGTTTGAAGTCAGTTTCGTAAAGAAACTTTCTTTGACAATACAATCGCATTGTTACAGTCTTACAGATCGTATTTGTTTGGCTACAGCACGAAGCGGTGTAGCCATTGACAGAACCAAGCCTAGCTTGCCAATGACCTGCTGTGTGCTCGTGTCGCGCCACCGTGCCGTGCTGCTCGATGTCTGGCGGCGCTCGTGGTTTGCCCACTCAGACGCATCATGCATGCATGGCCTGGCAGCCCACGCAAGCATGTCCTCTGTCCAGCTGCTTGCTCGGCCTGCTGGCGGACACAAGCCTTGCAACACCATGCGGCCCAGCCCACTACTGCATCAAACGAGCTTAACAGGGGACACGAAAAGGTCGATGCCGTTTCTCGCCATACGCGCCGCCCGGTGTGCCGTGGCTTCTCACCGGACTTTCGCCGGAATCCGGTATCCGGCCATCGATGGCCATGCGGGCAGCACCAGAGGGGAGCGCGGAGGATGTGGGCAACCCATTTTTGAGGTGATGGAGAGAGGATAGGGGTCCAGGTCATGCAACTACGGCATCTAGGGTTGAAAGGTTTCTTAGCTTTGTTGTTGGTTGGCGTATGGTACCTGGCCTCCGGAGTCGGAGCAGGTTAGCAGAGCACGTGGATTCAATTTGGATATGGAGGCTCCGTTCGGCTTATCTTATAATCTGCACTATTCAGCTTGTTTTTTCAGCCGGAACAGTGTTTTTCAGCCAATTCAGCTAAATTTTAGCAAGCCGAACGGAGTCGGAGCCGATGGTCCACAGCAATATCACGAGGACCTTTTACGTTTTAATAGTAAAGTTTGGGGATCTTTTTACAAAATCATCAAGACATATCCAAAGGACCGCGGGTTGATTACGAAAAAGTTGAGGGACTTTTTTGGAAAACAACCACGATGGTTACTTTAATATTAGGTAGAGATTTTGGTGGTTTTGTTGTACTAGCTAGCTCAAAGACGACTGTAGGAAAATGAACAATAATAATTAGCGTTAACGAATTTTGGTGGTTTTGTTGTACTAGCTAGCTCAAAGTTCCTGAATTTGGATGAATGATATGATGTACTACTGTTGCACGGATCAAAGTACAGATAAGGACTCCAGACTTCAGCACTGTGGCATGCATGATAGATGCATGTGACGTGGCCACTTCACATACCATGATCGTTTCAATTCTACTAAAAGCTACTGATATTGCCATCACACATAAGTTTAGATACGCATCCATGATATCGATATGGTGTTTAGATCCACATCATTGATCTTTTTAATATGAATATATGCGCTACAGATTGATTGCAAATGCTATATATACATTATTGGGAAAGGAAAAAGTCAATTTTACTCCTTTCACCTATCCACTTTGTCCGCTTAACCCCCTAAACAAGGTTTTGGCTCACTTTACTCCCCTGAACTATTTCATTTGGTCCAATCTACCCCCTAATTAGAATTATCTTTTTTGTTTCTTCGTGTATGACTTGAATTTTGAGTTCAAATTTTGTGAGCATATACAAAACATGATGCCTTATGTTAGAAAATTAAACTAAGAATGTTTCATGGTTATTTTCATAGGTTAGGAATATTTAATACTAAATTGATCTTGATATACAAAACTGTACGAAAAGTAATCATGAAAAAATTCTAATATTTTTTTAACATGGAGCATCATGTTATAAGTCAACTGACAAAATCTGAAATTAAAATTCAATTTGTACGCGAAGAAACAAAAAAGAGAAATCTAATTAGAGAGTAGATTGGACCAAATGAAATAGTTCGGGGGAGTAAAGTGAGCCAAAACCTTGTTTAGGGGGTTAAGTGGACAAAGTAAATAGACGAGGTGAAAATAAACTCTACCATTTCACTTGGAACGATTTCAGCCTTGGAGTAGTCTGGTGTACATGTACGCCTTGATTGAATTATTGATCCATCATTACTAGTGGGTAGTACATCCATATTATTGTACAGTCGCACTTTTTAGAAAAAATTGTACCAACTGTGAGAAATTTTCTTATATGCATTTATTTTTGTTGTTTTATTGAGAAATTGTGCCAACAAATAGTAAATGTTTTTGCTGTCGAATAATATAGTGCAAGCATCTGTGCATGAAATAACAAAATTATTTTTTGTTAAATATAATACAACAACAATTTTTTTAAAAATCATCTCCTTATTTTTCAATATGGTGACATGATAATATATATGTGGGGTGGAAATTATGCCACCAATGTTCGGTGCCCTGCTATAATCTCTCCCTGGATTTATCATTTTTCAATACACTACTAGAAAAATGACCTCTCGTCCCGAGGCTCAGTACCGGTCTAACGGCTAGTCCTTGAGGGGGCGCCCGTGAGCCCCTTTAGTACCGGTTGAGGGCACCAACCGGTACTAAAGGGTGCACATTAGTACCGGTTTCTTCCCCAACACGGTACTAATGTGGCACACCCCCTTTAGTACCGGGTTGGGGACAGGTGGGCCATGTGCCCACCTTTTTCGTTCCCCACCGTCAAGCGCTAGCGGTTGAGTTTCCCAGGTGCCATTTGATGGAAAACGGCACCGTCTCCTTCATGAAACGAATCGCGTGCGGGTAACGGGATCTCTTCCCATTTACTCCGCCAACTCTTCAGATTCCATCTCCATTGTTCCTGCTCAAAACCTTTCGCCTCCAACCGTGCAGCCGCACAGGAACTCAACCCTGCACGCCGCCTCTCACCTTCCAAGCTTCGCCGCATCTCCGGCCTGGAGCCCCCGAGCATAGTGAGGGATCCATTCCACCGCCCGCTGCCGTATAGCCCCCGAGCGTAGCGAGGGATCCATGGTGCCAAAGCAGCGAGTCGTGAAGAAGCCGGAGAAGAAGGTGAGCGCCAGCGCGGGAAGCCCGCTGTCTCACGACCGAGAGTGATGGCCAGCGTGGTAGACCTTGGACTGGCTCAACGCTCTGGTGTGGAATGGTGTCTTGCCAGACCAGGCAACGAGCATTTGGCGGCCCGGCGCAGGTGAGGATTTCCCCACCCCCAAGACCAAGGAAGCCGTCATCTTCGAGTCATTTTTCCTGCGCGGATTTGGCCTACCCGCACATCCGTTTCTCCACGGCCTTCTTTTCTTTTACAGGATTGAACTTTTCCATCGCAATCCCAATTCCATTCTTCAAATTTCTATCTTTATTCATCTCTGTGAAGCTTTTCTAGGCATCGAGCCCCACTTCAATTGAAGTGGTAGCCTCGTTTCTAGACCTGCTTCTTGTTGCCCTGCCAGAAACACTGAGGAAGGGTTAGCTCCCGGGTTAGGTAACATGATTTCATTTGTATAGCTGGGGAAGAAAAACACAAGTGACTGGTTTGCATCATGCATAAGAATGTGACCTTGAATAAGATATGCTTCATTAATAATAGAGTGAGGTGTTTGGATGTAAGGGATTGCAACACCATCAAGTGCTCCAACTTTTGAAGCGATGCTAGTAATTAAAGAGGTACACTCAATAGGACCAGTCATCTTGAAATTTTCTAACCATTGAGCAATCATGGGTTTGACAGGAGAAACTTTGATTTAACCATAGCATAAAGAATTTTAAGCTCATCATTACGAACAGGCCTAACATCATCTCCAGGAAAAAGAGATACAGCAAGCCATTTATGCATCAACCTCAAGGCAATTCAACATTTCTGCAAACCTAGCTCAACATTGAGGTAATCTAGTTCAACATTTTGTGTAGTATTAATTGTTAAAATAGTGTATCTAAAATGTTGAGCTAATACATAAAAAATGTTGAGCTAGTATATATTATTTCAACGTTTCAAAAGTCTAGATTCAACATTTATGGAAACCTAGTTCAACATTTTAGATAAACTGGTTCAATATTTTGCGTAGTATATATTGTTGAAATAGTGTATCATAAACGTTGAGCTAATATATAAAAATGTTGAGCTAATATATCTAAAATGATGATAGTAAAAAAACAAAAATAAAAAATATATACAGTCATGTGGGATCTCAATCCGTTTGAAAATTTTTGAAAAGGCTCATAGTTTAATCGGAATTAAAACTAAATGCACCGTTAGAGAGATAAGTAAGTTGAGAAGTTTAAAATCAAACAGCCTGTTCGCTTGGTCGTAAACGATCGTAAATTTCCAGCTAGAACAGTATTTTTCTCTCACACCAAACCAGCCAACAGTAATAATCCACGATCGTATACGATCGTTTGAGCCCAGCCGAACAGGAAAAAAACTCACATCACTAGCTGACACCTATCCGTCCTTTCAGCTCTACCGACTTCTCGCCAGCATGCTAGCACATGGTGGTCCCCAGCCCTCGTCGCAATGCACCTGGGCCGCTAGCATGCTCCATCTGGTCCGTTCGCTTAATTAATTATATGCACACACATCTTAAAGTGGAATCCCGACCGACTTCAAGCGCGCAAGCAGGCCCGTTCGAGCATCGAGGCCCACTACAATTTGGGCCCAGCGCTCGGCCGCCAGGGGCCAGATCTCAGTGCCCGATGGCGTTGCCGTTGCGTGGAAGGAGAGGGCGGAACCGACGAGGGTCGCCGGCCGCTCCCACCCCGGCCGAACGCGTCCTCGACGTCTGACCGACTCCGGCTGGGGCGGCAGGGCCTCCCGCAGGTGAGCGCTTCCATCCGTGGTCCGCAGCAGTAATGTCTGATTTTTCGCTTTCTTCTCCGTAACATTTAGATAGTTTATCTTTTGCATAGGTTTTGCTAAGGTTAGAAAAAGATGCCATAATTAAGAAGTAGATTTTTAAGTTGCCTAATTCACTCCCCCTCTTAGGCGTCACGGTCCCCTACACTCCAACCGCGCAGCCACACAGGAACTCAACCCTGCACGCCGCCACTCACCTTCCAAACTTCGCCGCATCTCCGGCCTGGAGCCCCCGAGCGTAGTGAGGGATCCATTCCACCGCCTGCTGCCGCATAGCCCCCGAGCGTAGCGAGGGATCCATGGTGCCAAAGCAGCGAGTCGTGAAGAAGCCGAAGAAGAAGGTGAGCGCCAGCGCGGGAAGCCCGCCGTCTCGCGACCGAGAGTGATGGCCATCGCGGTAGACCTTGGACTAGCTCAACACTCTGGTGTGGAATGGTGTCTTGCCAGACCAGGCGACAGGCATTTGGCGGCCCGGCGCAGGTGAGGATTTCCCCACCCCCGAGACCAAGGAAGCCGTCGTCTTCGAGTCATTTTTCCTACGCGGATTTGGCCTACCCGCACATTCATTTCTCGCGGCCTTCTTTTCTTTTACGGGATTGAACTTTTCCATCTCAATCCCAATTCCATTCTTCAAATTTCTATCTTTATCCATCTCTGTGAAGCTTTTCTAGGCATCGAGCCCCACTTTTTCTAGACCTGCTTCTGGTTGCCCTGCCAGAGACACTACTCCTACGAGCTTCCTCTTGTGGCACAAGAGGAAGGGTTAGCTCCGGGGTTAGGTAACAGGATTTCATTTATATAGCTGGGGAAGAAAAACACGAGTGACTGGTTTGCATCATGCATAAGAATGTGACCTTGAATAAGATATGCTTCATTAATAATAGAGTGAGGTGTTGGGATGTAAGGGATTGCAACACCATCAAGTGCTCCAACTTTTGAAGCGATGCTAGTAATTAAAGAGGTACACTCAATAGGACCAGTCATCTTGAAATTTTCTAACCATTGAGCAATCATGGGTTTGACAGGAGAAACTTTGATTTAACCATAGCATAAAGAATTTTAAGCTCATCATTACGAACAGGCCTAACATCATCTCCAGGAAAAAGAGATACATCAAGCCAACATTGAGGTAATCTAGTTCAACATTTTGTGTAGTATTAATTGTTAAAATAGTGTATCTAAAATGTTGAGCTAATACATAAAAAATGTTGAGCTAGTATATATTATTTCAACATTTCAAAAGTCTAGATTCAACATTTGTGGAAACCTAGTTCAACACTTTAGATAAACTGGTTCAATATTTTGCGTAGTATATATTGTTGAAATAGTGTATCTTAAACGTTGAGCTAATATATAAAAATGTTGAGCTAATATATCTAAAATGATGAAACTAAAAAAACAAAAACAAAAAAAAATATAGTCATGTGGGATCTCAATCCATTAGAAAAATTTCGAAAAGGCTCATAGTTTAATCGGAATTAAAACTAAATGCACCGTTAGAGAGATAAGTAAGGCTGTGTTTAGTTCGTGAAATTTGGGAATTTGGCTACCATAGCACTTTCGTTTTTATTTGGCAATTAGTGTTCAATCATGGACTAATTAGGCTCAAAACGTTCGTCTCGCGATTTCCAATCAAACTGTGCAATTAGTTTTTTTTCGTCTACATTTCATGCTCTATGCACGTATCGCAAGATTCGATATGATGGCTACTGTAACACTTTTTTAGAACTAAACATGGTCTAAGTTGAAAAGTTTGAAATCAAAACTCACATCACCCAACACCTATCCGTCCTTTCAGCTCTACCCACTTCTCGCCAGCATGCTAGCACATGGTGGTCCCCAGCCCTCGTCGCAATGCACCTGGGCCGCCAGCATGCTCCATCTAGTCCGTTCGCTTAATTAATTATATGCACACGCATCTTAAAGTGGAATCCTGACCGACTTCAAGCCTGCAAGCAGGCCCGTTCGAGCATCGAGGCCCACTATAATTTGGGCCCAGCGCTCGGCCGCCAGGGGCCAGATCGCGGTGCCCGATGGCGTTGCCGTTGCGTGGAAGGAGAGGGCGGAACCGACGAGGGTCGCCGGCGGCTCCCACCCCGGCCGAACGCGTCCTCGGCGTCTGACCGACTCCGGCAGGGGTCCTCGGCGCTTCCATCCGTGGTCCGCAGCAGTAATGTCTGATTTTTCGCTTTCTTCTCCGGAATTCGTCACATATATATGTCATCGTCCTGTGTTTATCCTTTTATGCTGCAAAGCTTTCACGATTTTGATCAGAGATTTGGTCATGTTTGTGGCCACAGAGACACAGTCTAGCCAGCCTAGTGAAAGTGCCACTAGTGATTGCAATACGTACGGAAATTGCCAAATACAAATATACGTTGTCTAGTCGATGGCAGCGTGCAAGATAGGTTTTTCAGCTTTGTTTTGTGTCTGTTCTTTCTCCATCTCAATCATCAATCAAATGGGCTGAGCAAATAATTGGAAGTACTGGGTCATGAGGTACCCTTTAGTACCCGGTGATGTTATGACCCGGTACGAAAAGGTCATTCACGAGTTACTTCAAAACGAAAGCATCTCTTTGTCCATTACATGTGCTATATAGATGAGATGGTAAGTAAGCCTTGCGCGAGGCTTGAAGTCTCCCAAGTTCGAATCCCCGCACCGCGTTCCCACATATTTTGCGTCGAAATTGTCTGATTTGTGACTTGCGACAATGCGCGTCTAGGAGCCTCTAGGCTGTTCAGAATTTTTTTTTTCGAACCGGTACTAAATGGCGTGTTTAGTACGGTTGAGCTACCTGGTATGAAAACACTTTGCATTTAATACCGAAGAAGCGGTACCGATCGGATGCCCGGCACTAAAGGGGTTCCCGACCCGCACTAATAGTCAATCCTCCAGTAGTGATATCATAAGGTTTCTTATGCTGAAACCTACTCAACTGAGTTCGAGTCCTCGACTTGGTTCGGGTATTCATATGTTCTTGAATTTATTTTAATAATTTAGCTTGCATTATTATTTTAGTGGTAGATGACATGCCCATAGACAGCTAAGCAGCAATGCATCCGTGATGACTTTGTCCTCATAGCAGTAGTGTTGTGTGTGTATTTATAGGAATGAATATTCACACGTGCCTCACCACTGTATTTCGGGGGGAAACGTGATGTGCGAGTAAAATTTGGCTTGATCCTGTATGTTGTGGAATCGGTGCTTGCAAGAGAGATGTACGTAAGGATATGTATATGTACCTGAGGGCCTGTTTCAGCTTTTGTACTTTTCTGAAAAGCTGTTGCTGGCTTTTTTATTCTGAAAAGCCATCACTAGCTTTTATAAGATGTGTTTAGCTTTCTGAGCTCAAAAGGCTACGAAAAGTTCACAAAACTGTGCTTTCCAGTTTTACGTATAAACTCACTTTTCTGAGCTTCCAGCTTTACGGAAGCTGCATGAGAAATTCACTATTTGTTTAACCTTCTAGCTTTTCACGTTGAGAAACTGGCAGAAAGCTCAAACAAACAGCCTCTAATGCAGGTGATCTTCTAAACACCGTTAGCATCTAAACTGCAGGCGGACAGAAGATCACAGTGAATCCAAACGTTATCTACCAGCTAATACACTGTGATTTCATCAACTTCTATTGGACAAGAAACTGGACCTGCGAGGGTATGACCACCCCAGGCATTGCATTAAGAAGAAGACCTTCTCACGCAGGCCCAAAAAGTCCCCGAACCCCTGCCCCACCCTTACACAGCGGCGCCGTCGCCCTTAGAGAACGAACCGGATTGGACAAGAAACATCATCAGCGTCTAAAC
Organism: Miscanthus floridulus; assembly: GCF_019320115.1. Classification (NCBI taxonomy): domain Eukaryota; kingdom Viridiplantae; phylum Streptophyta; class Magnoliopsida; order Poales; family Poaceae; genus Miscanthus; species Miscanthus floridulus. The sequence goes on from NC_089595.1 coordinate 20,055,945, forward strand.
TGCTTCGCGAGGCATCAGCAATGTGAGGCACGTTTAGGCCCACATTGATAATATCAAATTGAAATTGCGTTACCATAGGTAACGATTGCGACCCATCAAGGCCCATCACAGTCACGCTGGCAAATAGGGTGCAACTCATCTTTAAAGTCTATATTAAGCTCATGTACAACATTTTTTTAACATCCATCAACATTTGTTAACATTCATTAACATTTTCTGAAAAAGAACATTTGGCTTAATTGTACCAACATTTCTTGACGCTAGCCAATATTTTTTTTATATGTACCACCATTTTTCTTTAACTTTTTTACACTCACAGACATTATTCCCATGGTTCGAAAAAACCTAATTAAACCTCGTTTACTCTCGATTAAACCTGAAGCGGACCCCTAGCATCTCGTTTAGGGCCTAGGCGTTCAATAAAACTCTGGACATGTCTAAGTGCTGCGCATAGGCGTGAGACAGTGCTTAAGCGGCGTAGAAACACGAAAAAGCGGTAGCCTCGGCGGCTTGATGGGCTATGTGTGGCCGTGCGGGCTGGAGAGTAGGAAAAAAGCATGCAGAAGAGCCAGGTAAAAGGGAAACAAGATGTGTGGGGATCAAAATTGCAAGTCTTTTCACCACTTCTTTGCAAGTTTGCAAGAATTGGAATCGAAATTTACTTAATATGCAACTGCAAGTTTGATGTCTGCTAGTGCTAGTTGCCTAGTTGGTCAATGAATTGGATTGGGGTCTGCAGTCTGCTAGTCTTTATGTGTGCTACCTCTTTAGTCTTTATGGGGTAGATATTGGATTGAGGTATGTTCACTGACTTGTTTTACTACTTAGTACTTACTACTAATCTTATTCTCAGCAGCACAAAAATAAAAACACACACAATCGATTAATCACGTTTAATCTACGTTTAATCTTCCTAGGTGCTAGTCAGTAGGCTAGCGCCTGCCTAGCGCCTAGCGTTTTCTTGAACCTTGATTATTCCTCAACAATTTTTTTCACGCACCAATTTTTTTTTCATTCATCAACATTTTTTGGCTCAACATTTTTTTTGACATTCATCAAATTTTTTTTTGCATTCACCAACATTTTTTTGCTCAACTTTTTTTGCATTCATCAATTTTATTTCGTAAAACATGTTGAGATAGTCCATCTAAAATGTTGAGATAGGTCTTTGGGCTGTTTGTGGGCCTATTATTGGGCTACTGTTGTGTTATAGATGTTTAGTTATCTATCTACCGAAAGATAGATAGGATTTTCGGGCTGATAGTCTATTAATAATTTTTCATTAAATTGGTAGAACAGGTATATGTCTTCAAAATTGATAGAATTAGGCCCGTTGATAGAATTAGGCCCGTTTATATCGGGAGCTCCCTCCCTGCTACTTGGGCCATGACGCTTTGGATCCCCCACAAAAATCCACAAACGCAGGCAGGGCCGAGCCAAGAAGACGATTATGTATATTTGGATCCATCCCGAATAAATCCAAAATGGTTTTTACCTGATACCGACCCCGGCGGTTTCGATTTTTACCGAAAACCGGTCTGTAATCGGTAAAAACCGGACAAATTCAAAAAATGAATTGCCAGCGCAACCGGTAAAAACCGCTCGGTAACCGGTAAAATCCTTACGGTAAACCGTCCGAATTCAAAAATTCCAAATTTGAAAATTTTGAATTCGGGCGGTTTATTGTGCGGCCGAACCGGTGTCGGACCGGAGCGGTGGTTTTCGTCGGTTTTGTAAACCCTATTTGTGAATCGCTGGGAACATTGCGCTAAAGACTCGGTCATAAAGATGAGATAAAAGCAACAAAAGAAACTAGGGTTTCAAGATTCTCCGTCGCATCGAATCTTTGGACGCATGCATGAAGCATTAAATATAAATAAAAAATAAAACTAATTACACAGTTTAGACGAAATTCACGAGACGAATCTTTTAAGCCTAATTAGACCATGATTGAACACTAATTGCCAAATAATAACGAAAACGCTACAGTGTCGTTTTGCCAAATTTTTCGACAACCAAACTGGCCCTAGAATAAAATGAGATTATGCGCTGGTGGGCCCGGCGCCGGGGTGAGAGAAGACACGGTACCTAATACTTTCCTCACCTTTGCAGTGCTGTAGGCCCGCCACTTCCCTTCTGGCCCACATGTCATGGAGGCGCGCGAGGAGGGGTATCGGTTTCACATGTCATGGCAAATAAAGAAAGGCCCAAGACACGTCAGGCTGTGGGGGATAAGGGAAGGCACCTCCACCACTTGCGTTGCCTTCGCCTTTGCTTTTCCCCGGCGGCCTGGGAACCTCGAGCTCGCCCGCCTAGGAGCTCCAGCAGCCGGTCCGCTCCGCCGCCGGTGTGGCAACCACGCCGCCGTCAGACCGCCTCGCGCGGCCACCGGTCGTCCCCGCGATACACCGCCGCCGGTGCGCCGTGCGCGGCGGCGCTGTCCCGCCGCTCCTCCGCCTACCGTCCGCCTGCGCCACCACCAGCTAGCGCACCGGCAGCACCGCGAGCTGACGCGCCGCCCCGACGTTGGTCCTTCCCGAGCCCGGTGTCGTCACCAGTGTCGCGGAGAAGCTAATTACTTGAAGCAATTTGTAGAAACGAATAGTACTGGTTCGTTCACTTATTTCTTTGCTCAAACTTAATTTCTGCTTAGAGTTTGTGCCTTGTGGTGGGACTAAATTAGCTGCTTATTCTGCTGGTTGCATGCAGGAGATCGAGCTGCGGGCGCACGGCCGGATCGGAGGAGGATAGATCAGCCGGATTCCTGTTGGTTGTGTACTTGTGTTCCTGCCGGCGGAGAAGCAACCATGGCCGAGTTACTGTTAGTGATCGGGCCACTGATCTCCACGGTGAAGGAGAAGGCATCCAGCTACCTGCTGGACCAATACAAGGTGATGGAAGGCATGGAGGAGCAGCGCAAGACCCTGGAGCGCAAGCTGCCAGCAATCCTGCACATCATCCAGGATGCGGAGGAGAAAGGAGCCTCCCGACCTGAAGTAGCAGCTTGGCTCAAAGACCTCAAGACAGCGGCCTATGAGGCCAACGACGTCTTTGATGAGTTCAAGTACGAAGCGCTTCGGCGAGAAGCCAAGAAGAAGGCCCACCACAGCAAGCTTGGATCGGAGGTAGCAAGGCTCCTAGTCCCCGCTCGTAATCCCATTGTATTCCGTTACAGGATGGGCAAGAAGCTATGCAGGATTGTGCAAACCATCGAGGCCCTGGTCACCGAGATGAATACATTTGGTTTCAGACACTTGCAGCAAGCACAGCCATCAAGGCAGTGGCGACAGACAGATTCCATAATCATTGACTCCGACAGAGATATTCTTAGCAGATCTAGAGATCGGGAGAAGAAGAAAATCGTGGGGATGCTCCTTGATCAAGCTAGCAACATGGATCTCATGGTTCTTCCAATTGTTGGGATGGGTGGGATGGGCAAGACCACCTTTGTGCAACTCATTTACAATGACCCTGCAATCGAGAAGCACTTTGAGCTTCGGAGGTGGTGCTGCGTGTCAGATGATTTCGATGTCAGTACCATTGCAAGCAACATCTGCCAGACCAATGAGAAAGGTCGTGAAAAATCATTGCAGGAGCTCCAGAGTATAATAAGTGGAAAAAAGTACCTCATTGTGTTAGATGATGTATGGAATCGGGATGCTGATAAGTGGGGAAAACTAAAGACCTGCCTTAAGCAGGGTGGCAAGGGCAGTGCAGTACTAACAACAACTCGTGATGCAGAAGTGGCTCACATTATGACCATGGGTGTAGCTGAAGCCCATAATATCGAGAATCTGAGTGACGAGCATTTAAAGGAAATTGTCCAGAGCAGAGCATTCAGCTTGCAAAATCCAAATATTGAAGAGCAAGATGGCATTCTCAGTGGATTTGTTTGTCGATGCGTTGGATCTCCCTTGGCTGCCAAAGCCTTTGGCTCTATGTTGAGTAACAGGACTAGTATAAATGAATGGAAGGATATATTAGCTAAAAGTAACATTTGTAGTGAGAAAACCGGAATTTTACCGATCCTCAAGCTCAGTTTTGATGACCTGTCCTCAGATATGAAGCAGTGCTTTGCATTTTGTGCTTTATTTCCTAAAGATTATGAGATCGATGTGGACCTCTTGATTCAACTATGGATGGCACATGACTTCATACCTGTGCAGGAGGATGACAACCCAGAAACCGTAGGAAAATATATTTTCGAGGAGCTAACTCGGAGGTCATTCTTTCAAGATGTCAGGCAAACACTTCGAATTGCCTATTCTGGAATGTTGTCGCTTCGTAAGTCAACCATATGCAAGATACATGATCTCATGCATGACGTTGCTCTATCTGTTCTGGGGACAGAATGTGTCACTATAGTTGGTAAGCCGAGCGTCAACAAGCTGTTGCTAAATCCGACCCGCCACGTCTTCTTATCAATGTATGGTGTTAGTACTGTTTTCTGGAAAGAACATGTTACAAGTCTACTGAATCATCTATTGAAGAAACAAACCGCAACGCTCCATACGTTGTTTTCTACAGAATATGCTGACTCCCTTGATATATCAAAGTACACTTCACTGCGAGCATTACACCTTCCAGCTTACAACTTCCGATATTTAAGACAGGAACAGCTTACAAGGCACATACAACACCTAAGGTATCTTAATCTGTCGTCATATAGGTTCGAGAAACTTCCTGAAGGTATAAGCATTATGTATAATCTACAAACGTTGGACATCTCTCATTGCATAAACCTTCGTCAACTTCCAAAGGATATGAAGTATATGGCAAACCTCCGACACCTCTATACCAATGGATGCATATCATTGACGTGCATGCCTCCAGGACTTGGACAGATCACTTCTCTGCAGACTCTAACATATTTTGTTATTGGTGGTGGCTTGGGATGTAGTACTATCGGAGAACTTCAAAACTTAAACCTTGGTGGAGAGTTAGAGTTAAGTGGTCTGCAAAATGTAACAGAAGTGCTTGCAAAAGCAGCCAGTCTTGAAAATAAAGAGAGACTCACACACTTATCTCTCGAGTGGAATGATGATGCCCGTGAGAAACCAGATTCTCATAATGAGGTGTTAGATGCCCTTAAACCTCATCATCGGCTGGAGATGCTAAGCATAAAGTCCTACAAAGGCACCAATTTACCGTCATGGATAACAGATCTTAGTCTGTTGCAGCACTTGACTGAGCTCCATCTGCTTGGTTGTACGCTGTGTGAGGAATTTCCTCAATTCTGCCGTTTCAAAGCCCTTGAAGTTCTGTATTTGGAAAATTTGGACAAATTGCGAAGCCTATGCAGCCATATGGTGTCTACGCCATTTCCAGCACTGAAGCAACTCCGGTTACATGATTTGGAGAGCTTGGAGAGATGGGTCGCAACAGAAGGAAAAGAAGATGAATTAACCTTTCCTGTACTTGAGGAGGTTGATATAAAAAACTGTCCAAAGATGACTAGCCTACCTGAAGCACCAAAGCTCAAGGTTGTAAGGCTGGATGAAGGCAAGGCGCTGCTCTCCTTAGGAATAGTTAAATCAAGGCACATGTCTTCAATTTCTAAGCTAATGCTGTCTGTCCGTGACACAGAAACACTGCCTCAGATAGATTATAATTGGGATTCATCACAGAAACTGGAACTATCTTTGGGTGGCACAGAAGCCGCACCTCTCTCACAACTGAGCATATCTGGCTGCAACTTTTTCTTCGTATCAAGCCAGTCACAGCTAACACCTGGGGTCTGGAAATGGTTTGAACATCTTGCAGATTTCACAATTGAAAACTGTGATGTGCTCATCTACTGGCCAGAAGAAGTGTTCCAAAGCTTGGTATCTTTGAAGAACCTGTGGATTATGTCCTGCAACAAGCTAATAGGGCCCAGACAAGCGAAAGGTGGCAAACCTACACAAACAACAGATCAAGTCCTGTCACATCTAAACATGATAAGAATACACCGTTGTGAAAGCATGGCACAGCTCTTCATTCTTCCCCCATCTATCAGATTTATTTATATTGAGGAATGCCCTAAGCTTGAGTTCATATGGGGAAAGGAGGAGCATCTTGACACATATACATCGCTGGAACATTGCCGCGACCCTGCATCCACCACTGGTACCCTAGAGCAATCGCCGTCTCCAATTATTCGTCGTCCATGCCTCGTACATCTAACAATAGAAATCTGTGATAGCCTGGTAACACTTCCAAATCTACCACCGTCCCTCAAACATTTAGGCATCTTCAGCTGTGAGAAGCTCTGCTCTGTGTCAGGAGACCTATGTGCACTCGAGTCCCTAAATATTTGTCACTGCAATAAGTTACAGTCAGTCAATTCCTTGGGAGACCACCCATCATTACAAACACTGTTTCTTTCTGACTGCCCAAGCCTTGCATCTTTAGGATGCGATGGTGGTCGTGGGAGTTACTCTGCTCTTCAGTTCCGTAAGATCGAACGCTGCCCAGCCATAGACATGAAGCAGTTTTACTAACGCCATCAAACAGCTGCTGGACAGCTTTGAATATGAAGACGTATCACACGTTCATTCAAGAAGCTCTGATGAAGGTACGACCTTTCACTTTCCTCTTATTCAATTTGTTTCCTTCAAATTTCCCTGCTTTGCATGCCCTCCTATTTTGTTGACGAACTGGTTGATAGATGGGTTTGCGGGGTGGGATTTTGGGGTTTCATCTTCATTCCGGCTTTTAGATGGTCCTTTCTCACTGATGTAACCCCACATATTGTTGGTTTATACGGCTATTGGTTTTCAGTCTTGTCTCTTGGATGCAGTTGACGTGCATAGAGAAATTCTGGAAATATGTGCTATCCCTTGGTGTTGAGATCAGCTGATGCGGAATCACTGAAGTACTACTGAAACGAGATCCTGATCGGTCTCAGTTTTGGAGAGCAATTCGTGGTGAATGGAAGCAGTCCCAAGGCTTCAAGAACTCAGGGAGTCGTGCTTCAAGAACTCATGGAGTCGTGCTGTACCATTCTCCACTGCCAGGGCCTAAACTAGGTACGTGGAAGGCGCACTGTGTTTTGTCAACAACACAATTCCTTTATATAAGTTGGTATAGTAAAAAAACCATGCCTTCGTCTGTGTTAATCAAATCTCATTTAGCACATATATGGGGACGTGTTGTTAACTAGTTACCCCCCATGCTTTTCATTTTTTCTGTGCAGACATGACCCATTTGTCCTTAAAAAGCATAAAGGAGGGCACTCACATGTACACACGACTGCCATCTGGAAGCTTCGTTGCAAGCCTCTGCTAACGATGACAGGCCTGCAGTGGATGACAAAAACGACCAAGTTTGTTTTCACGGCACTACCAGCTGCTGGTAATTCTCTTGTCACTAATGTACAGTACTCCATTCTGTCATCCATCAAAGCCGTGGAGACTATGATGTCACTCTGAGTCCTTCAGTTTGCCACGTGAGCTGATGAAGCAGAAACAGATGATGATGATGGATGATATAGCCACCGGGACCCACTGCAGGTTATTGGGTCACCATACTTCTATTATGAAAATGTGGCACTTGCTCCAAAAGACATTTGGACAATTATTTCAAGATTCCTTTATGATATTCAGCCAGAGTAGGTGGACTCGTAGATCTCATGTTGTACCATTATTTTAGGATTGGTGTATCTTTTTGTCTCCCAAATTAACGGTCGTGATGTGATCCTATGCTCTAAATATCTCATTTATGTAAGACTTTATATATGCACAAGATTATGTCGATAGGTTCTTAGGAATCTACATTATCGATATAAATCGTAGTTTGTATATTGCGATGATTAACGGTCACGATGTGGACGGTCCTAGGTTCTAAGTATCTCATTTATGTAAGATTTAATATGTACGATGAATTTCATATGTAATGTACTCTAGTTAATATTTGTGATGAATTTTTATCTCTACTATTTGATATATATATACATATATACATGTGACAACCTTGTCGTAATGGAACATTTTATTAGAATTGCGCGGGAAAGAAAACTGCTAGAGGCGGACAGTTTCAACTCCCGCCAATTTAGCAACTTTAGTACCGGTTGGAAGCATGGCCGGTACTAAATGGAGGAATTTAGTACCGGGCAAAGGCTGGAACCGGTACTAAATGGCCCTAATTTCAGATCCTGCCACTTAGCAACTTTAGTACCGGTTGGGAGTCCTGCCTGGTACTAAATGGAGGAATTTAGTACCGGGCAAAGGCTAGCACCGGTTCTAAAGTGTCCCACCTACAAATGCTTCGTCTTCTCCAAGCACTTAGCAGTTCCCCCCTCTGCGCCGTGTCGTCCCCGTCGCCCTAGCCCACCGCCACCGCCTCGTCGTTGTTGTCATCGCCGTCGCCCACCGCCGCTGGGCCGGTCCCATCCCCGTCCCCATCTCCATCACCGTCGCTCATCGCCCCATCCCCGGCTCCGTCGCCATCACCCGTCGCCCCATCCCCAGCTCCGTCGCCGTCATCATCGCCCCGTTCAAGACCACCGCCACCCCGTCCCCGGCCGCCGTCCCGGTCACCGCGCCTCTCCCTTCCCCGCCTCCCCCGCGGGCCACTGCCGCGCCTCTCCCTCCCCCGCCTGCCCTGCGTGCCGCCGCGCCTCCCCCGCGCGCCCTCCCCGGTTAGGTTTTCTTTTTTTTCGATATTTTTTATTTTGATGCATTAAAATGATTTTGCTACCCGTATTGGATTAAAATGGCTATGATTTTGCTTGAATTGAATACCAATTTGTATTGGATGCTAAGTAATTATTTTTTGTGATACAATTATGGACAAAAGCTATATCTCTTAGAGGACATGTAGATATTCACGGGTAGCATTGTGATAGAATTGTGGATGGCTATGAGATAATGGTCTAGATTTATTTCAATGTATATGATGTGCGTATATGACAATGTATTATTAGTGGCAAAGTTGACTAGTTAAGAAAAATGGTGGCAAATTATCTTATCACAATTTTATTTGGACAGTTTGGGCTAACTATGTCAAGTGGAAGTTCTTCTCGCCGTGGTGGTGGCGGCCGTGGAGGTGGCCGCCGTGGTGGTGGCGGCCGTGGACACTACATTTTCGAGGAGCCATCGTTGGCTTGTCCTTCAGGAATTCACTTCCCTAATCGCGTCATTGACTTGCCAAAAAGCGATCGAAGCGGATGAACAATTCCCAACATAGTAATATTCTTTCCTTCTTGTAATTAGTTTTTTTACTACACATGAATAATTCCTAAATTTACTTACATACAATGTAGCTTATCAACAATATTAGATGGCTGAAAGATGTTGTCGAAGCTCTAGGTGATACTTCTCCTTTAGTGCAATACGAGATAGTTGGTCCACGGAATTTTAAAAGAGTAAAAATCTCTTTTCAAGTAACTTTTCGAGAAACACAGACCAACCGGATGAGAGTACCAGGACAGCCCATCCCGATGGTTTAAATTGCCGCATGGGGTCAATTAGCACCAGTGGCGGATCCAGAAACGGGCTGCACCCCGGGCTAACTAATATAAGGCTAAAAATCTTAATAGTCATAGACTATTAGATATAACATAGTTTCAAAGAAGACAAGTAACGATATTGATTCAAAGAGCTCAAACAATATGTAGAACATTGGGGCTAGAAAACTGCCAAATGAAGAGCCTTAGATGAAAAAAAATAAGTTGAGCCTTAGATGAAAAAAAAACCATATATGTCTTCATGATTTCGTACCACTTGTACCGACATCCTCAATACTACATATTTTTTTTAAAAAGCGTGTTCTTCAAAAAGCAAGATAACACTATGTATTGAAATGGACTAATACAAGTATAGAACATGCACCTTTTTTTATGAAGGCAAACCCTCACGTGGCAAATTCATCTTAGAGTTTCTTAAGCCTTCAAATGTTGCAACTGCAAAGTAAGATATGAAATGGATTTACATTCTAGTGTTCTAACTTCTCTACCCTAAGATATGAAATGTTGCAATTGCAAAGTAAGATTTAATAATAGAAATCCATGCTACGGAGTTGCAGTGGAGTAGCGAGTACTAGTAGGGAGTATGGACCAGACTAGAGTTATGGATCTTACCTTAGTCACCTGTGAGGCAGTGACCTGCCGCTACGGGACAGCCTGTCGGCTGCTGCAGAGTGTGTGTGTGGGTGGGGGTGGGGGGGGGGGGGGGGGGGGGGAGGAGCCGGGACGCGTGAGCCGGAAGCCGGACAGGAGGGCAGGAGAGCGCGGAGGCCAGAGGTGGAGCGATCGCCGTCGGCCGTCGCGGTCTCCTCTCAGTCTCCGCGTCGAGGCCGAGAGCGGAGAGCCAAGTTGGGGCTGCGCTTGCGGCCAGGGCTAGGATTGGAGGCTGCTGGCCTTTCCTCCCGTCGGGGTGGGCTATTGGGCTAGCTGGCCTTATTACAAGGTTTTTAAGAAACTTATTCCCAGAGTTTTTGGGCCTTGCCCTGGGCTGCAGCCCGGGGCCCAAATCCACCCTTGATTAGCACTAAGTAGGGTAACTTTTGAAATTAAAGGACCGCCGTGAAGGCCTGCCTACAACAGCTTAAGGATCATGGGTACTTTGTACCAGACTTCTCATATTTTTGAATAAAGGCGAGCAATGTGACTAGGACTACTGAGAGGCTTTGTCAGCTGAATCAACATGACATGGTATGGAACACAAATCTAATCATCCTTTTATCTTTAATTATGTTACATCTTTTAAATTTCATCACGTTATTCTCTTCTTTTAGGATGTCTTTGGTCAAACCTTGGCAGCAATGAGCTTTTATGCGATTCTGGCTCGAGTCTTGGATGTGTTGAATTATAGTTACACCGATGGAAACCCAATACGCACTAGAGATTTCAAGCTACATGCTCATCTCACTTTCTACAGGCTATTTTAGCTGACGTCGCCTCCATTGTTCGAGATTTATGGTAGTGCATGTGACCGTCCTTGTGAAGCGCTAGAGAGTGCTCTAATTCATGCTCTAGTTTATATTGATGAAGTTCTAGGCTTTATGATTGGAGACTTAAGCTATGTGGCATATCTACATAACACTAGTACAGAGACGGGCTTTACTCCCGGTGGGGAACCCCCTCTAGTCCCGGTTCCCCACCCGGGAGCAAGCATCCGGGACTAAAGGGGGGGTCCTTTAGTCCCGGGTCAGGAACCGGGACTAAAGGAGGACCTTTAGTCCCGGTGGGTAACACCAACCGGGACTAAAGGTGCCTCCTGACATGCCACGATGGCCGGCACCTTTAGTCCCGGTTGGTAATACGAACCGGGACTAAAGGTTTTTTTTCTTTTTTCTTTTCTTTTCATTTTTTTGTTTTCTTTTCAAAATAGGTTTTCGAAGTCGTATTGTACGCTGCTAATTATACATTTATACGCGCATATAGTATGTTTCGGTTCAAGCACAATGAACGTATTAAATCACACAATTCAAGCATAGAAATATATATATATATATATATATATATATATATATATATATATATATATATATATATATATGCATGCATGCATCATGTATATATTTACATGCATGCATGCATATGTGTATTTTACATTATATTATTTCATGTGCATATATTACAAAAGATTGCATTATAGTTGTTGTGACATAACAAGTTTCTTCTCATCCTCTAGCTTGGCTTCAATGGCAGTGTTGGGTCGAAGTAGAACTCGCCCTTGGAATCGATGACCTGCTCATTAAAAAATCCGGCTATAGACTCTTGAATTGCTTTGATTTGGTCTTGCCGTATGACCTTTTCCTCCAACCATCGAGTCTACAGGTTTGAATTAAAGAAAAATAAATTAATATATGTACATATATATATATAAAGACATAGTAACACAATCAATAATAATAATTAAATGAATATATAGTGTATTTTTAACGTACTTTGAGTCTCTCTGTAGGAGTTCTTTGGGAGACCACCTTGATAAACTTGCAAACATAGTAACCACAGTAGTTGTTCCCCTGTTCCTGCCTCAGACACCACTTTACGAGAAAAAGATTTGTCATCCAATCTGGTGATCCGGTGAAAGCTATATGTTTAATTAATAAAGATGATGCGATTCAGGGGACTTACTTTCAATGGGATTACATTCAGTGGCGCTTTGCATTTTTCCATGTGTTGCTTCTCAATAAAGGTTTTCCAAACACTGCCCAATAAAAAATTTGCCACGTCATCAGATATAGTTAATCATCATGTTTGTGTGTATATATAGTTGCTAGAGATCCCGAAATTACCTCTGGATAATATCTATCATATCTTGGTAGTCTTGTTGTGGTTTTCTCATCGAGTCATAGATTATCAAGTGACTTTTCACCAGATCGATGTCCATCAATATCCAGTGATTGCTGCATGTGTTTATAGGATATAACGCATAACACTCATTAATTAACTAGAATCAACATATGAGCCATTAAGGCTATGATCGACATGATTAACACTCACTTGAAGTTATAGGGAAAGAGTATATCCTTCTTGTGGCGTTGGTTCACTAAGAAGTTCATGAGGTTACTCTCTGACTCAGACTTCCAATTAGTCATTGGAGTAATTGGGTCTTTGAATACTATATGGGGATCAACAAAACCAATTTCATTGCATCCTTCCTTTCTGAGCTCTGTCATTGTAAATCTGCATATATATAGTACTTGTTAGGATAATTTATATGCATATACACACATATGATGAGTTTAATAATAGATCGAAAGAATTATTACTTACAGGCAATAGTAGCTAATGATAACTTTGTCCAGAGAGGTCAGGTGGCATAGTTGATGAAATTCTGCAAAGTCAACATACATAACATCATCGCCACGGAACCAATGTTCGTCTCTAATTCTGACACCAACGCAGAAGTCTCCACTGGTAGACGCCTGCATGTACCACTTGTTTAGCAGGTACATTTGCGTCCCCAGATCAGATAAGGCTTGAGGGTTGTATAGACTCTGGCCTAGTACAAATTTTTTCTTCCAAATATCAACCTCCGCCGCACTCTCAATGTTTCCATCACCAAACATCTGGTAAAGGTCGAGACTAGTCTCATCAAGAAATTCACCAAGGTGATCCAAATCGACATCCGGAGGTATGTTTGCCTGATGCATTAATCCTAAATTCGAACCATATTCATTACCAACAACTAGCGGGGGGATTGATTGGTGCGCTTGTTGTCCGAGTTGGGCAACTCCTTTCCCTGCCCGCTTCTTTTTCTGTGCCGCCTCAATTGACTTGGTGAGAGTGCGGTCATAGTCTGATAACGTTGATTTGGACGGCTTACGAGATTCCCGCTGTTGATGCTGGTAAGAAGTCACTTTTTTTCTTAAAATATCCGGAGCTACGAAGAAGTACGGTTTCTCTGGGTTTCTCCTTGCTTCTTGATTCATTTTAAGTTTGTCATAGAATCTAGACATGTCTTTTTTATATGCATCAGTTCCTTCTTCCTTCTCTTCAGATATTATTTTGGGAATAGCCCTTGGTTTCACGGTGGCTTTCTTTGCAGGCGGGGACTGGTTCTTCGTTTGAGGGGCTGGCCTCTTGCTAGGCTTCTTGGTAGGCGGGGGCGGGGGAGGCGTTGGAGACCTCCTTGGAGGTGTTGGCAACGGCGTTGGAGACCTCCTTGGAGGTGGCGGCTGCGGCGTTGGAGACCTCCTTGGAGAGGGTGTGGATGCAGCCTCGTCTTCCAACACAATGTCATCGTACAGAGCACTATGATGATCTGGCGATTGAACAATTGGATTTAGGTTGGGGGAGGATCTGCTACAAAAAAAGGAATGACATATTATTATGAGCAGATTGTTAATTATTTAAGCCAATACAAATTAATGATGTAGTGTTTTTATCTGCACGTACCTATGGTGAGGTAGTTCAGGAGGAGGTGGAGCCGACATCCCTGGAATGATGATGTAGCGCTTGCGCCATAGAATGAATGTCTTCTCCGCTTCTCCTAGAGTCTTCTCACCATCACCTCCAGGAATGTCAAGAGGCAAATCACTAAAACCTTTTTCAGCTTTATCTACCGAGATGGTGGCATATCCTTCTTGGATTATATTCCCATGAATCCTTGGTGTCTTGGTTCGGTCGATAGGATTAACAAGACCGATAGCCACCTTGATTGTGGAATTCTCCTTCGGAATGTGTAGCTCACACGTTGTACAAGGTTCAGTGACGTCATCCACAGGGAAGCGCAGTCCTGTGTCCCCTTGATTTGGTATCTCCGTGGAAGCGCAGCTGCTTTTCAACTGAACAGATTGGCTAATGTTGATTCCTGGCTCTGATGCCTGCTTGCTTGCACTCACTGCTATTTGCACTTGCCTTTTGATTTCCTCCTGCATTCTCGCTTCAAGGTTTTTTTCCCGCTCCTGTGCTTCATGCACCGCTTCCTCCAACCTCTGGAGCCGTTGTGCCTCTTCTTCCTTCTTTCTCTGGCGACTTCTGTAGGAAGGTCTGTCCTGAGGGAATCCATGCTCCCACGAGACACTTCCTTTGCCTCTAGTTCGGCCACCATGTTCAATAGTCCCGATGGCGTATGTCAGCTCATCCTTATCTCTGTTGGGCCTGAACGCACCACTAGCAGTAGCTCTCTGAGCATAAAACAATCTTTCTGCTGCTTCTTGCAGTCTTGCGCCATAAACGCACTTCCCTGTCTCCTGGTCTAGTGTTCCCCCATGAGCGAAAAACCAATTCTTTGCACGTTCTCCCCACTCGAGTGATTCTGGTCTGATACCCTTGGCAAGAAGGTCTGCTTCCATTTTGTTCCACTTCTTAATGGCAGTCGGGTAGCCACCTGATCCCAAGGTATGGTGGTATGTCTTCTGTTGGGCATTACGTTGGTTCTTTATCACCCGACTCACACCCTCTTCCGAAGTCTTGTACTGTACAAACTCATCCCAATAGGGCCTCTGCTTTGAGATCGGGCCTGGGACAGTAAAATCTGGTGCTATGTTCTTCTTGACATACGTCGTGTATAGGTGTTTCTTCCAAGTCTGAAACTGGGTGGCCATCTTCTTCATTGCCCAATCCCTAACTCGCTCCTTCAATTCATCACCATCTATTATATCATCATAATCATCTGTTTGGAGCGTGAAATGTACTAAGACATCATTCCAAATTAACGCCTTGTCACGATCGGAGACAAAACTGATATGAGGAGCATTGGTCTTCTTCTTCCATTCACGGGTACTAATCGGGAGCCGGTCCCGTACAAGGTAACCACAGTGGTGCACAAATTTCATTTTATTCGGCCCCCCGGTTCTCCTGTATCCACATTGAACTCCGAGATGATGAAGCGACCCTCCAATGGCTTTTTGGGACCTCGAACATTTTTACTCTTCGTTGTAGTTGTTGATGTCGATCCAGAGGGCTACAAAACATAAACATTATTTTTAATGTCATGAGCACACATAAGACATATGATAATATATATATAGCTAATAATAAAAAATATATACTTGGCCAATATGTTGTTGCTCATTTTGTTCAAGAGCTAAGTACTGACTCCCGTCATCTACATCCTCTTGCACGTTATTTTTAGCACCATCATCGCCGGCAACTTGAGTGCCAGTGTTGATCAAATTCATCATCAACTCCTCCTCATCCATATTTCTCGGGTCGGCCATCTAGCTTCAAAAAACAAAACCAATATATAGTACGTCAAATCTTTGCTTATTACATGCGTAAAATCTACAAACAATATGTATTATTAAATCTTGCCCCTCGATCACGGACGCAATTCGCCACACTAGGACGAACTACGTCGGTACTAGGGTGAATTAGGGCACGAGAAAGGGCGGTGTGACAAGAGTGGCGGTGCTCCACTCCGCCGTATATATGTCTGTACACATGGGTGAACGAGGGCGGCGGTGCTCCGCCGTATACATAGAAACGCATGGACGAAATGCATATGAATACAAATGACGTATATATACGCGTCGACGTGGTGGCCGGTGTGCTGACGACGATGACGTGAGGCGGGCCGGCGTGCTGACGACGACGACGACGTGAGGCGGGCCGGGGCGGTGTCGGTGCGTGATGTTGTGATCCTATGTACCATGTGATCAACCATGTAGTCATTCATCATATGAGAAAATTCTATGTTAATAATATAAGTATAAGTCATTATGAAATGTAAGTATATGTGTCTTATTGCTCATATAACCATTACTATTTCCGAAATGATAAGAATTTATTTTCTTCTTCTACAGGCGATCTCTGATGCTATGATATAAAGTTTGAAGATAGTCTTCCCGGAAAAAAATATGTAATGCTCATATTACTTTAGCAACATTAATATATTATATCTGTATATTCAAAGTTCACAAATGAAGAAACATGTGATATTTTTGATAAACTATAAAACGCTTAGTTTACAAACTGGGTATCAAAATTGAGTTCCTATTTGACCATTATATATCCTACAACAAATCCTTCAAAAAAAAAGACCCTACATGAATATATTTGGATAAAATTTCGTTAACAAACATTGATCTATGAAGATAGAAAAAATTCTTCTATTGAAACTGCATCTTGAAATAATGGCATATCATATAGTGATGAATATATGGCGGTTGATGGGCTGGATCATTAGCGGATAGTTCGTAGCGTTGTTTCCAAATAATATATAGCGTGTTTATTATACAAGCCATGGATTTACATCGATCTAATTAATTTCTAAAGTAATTTCATTGGTGATCCTAAATTATACTTGTCATTTAGAGTTCTAAATATTCAAAACTTGCCTTAAGATATGTTTTTATTTAAAATCATTTAGAGTTCCAAATATTCATTTTTAGTTTCTAGATTTTGTGATTCAAAATTTGGAATTTTCAATCGACCTCGACCGTTGACATGGCTTACACCAAAGTTGTAGTTTTCGACGTGATCTATAACTCGGCAGTGGAGGGCTCGGACGAATGTACAAAGAGATCGACGAATATATCACCTCGAAGCTCGGCAGTATACGTACTGGAGGGCCTCGGGCCGGCGCGGTGGGGCAACGCGCGGTGGAGGGCCTCGGGCGCGGAGGAGGGCGCGGTGGAGAGCCACGGGCAAGCGCGGAGGAGGGGCACGGGCGCGCGCGGTGGAGGCCGCACGAGGAAGAAGACGGCGGCGCCGGTGTCACGGAAGGCGAACGGACGCGGCGCGAGGAAGAAGAGGGCGGCGGTGTTCGACGAGGAAGAAGACGAGCGGATCGATCTGCCAGGCGCTGGAGGTTATATAGGAGAGGAGAATTACTCCCGGTGCCAGCCACCAACCGGGAGTAAAAACCCTTTACTCCCGGTGCGTATTACCAACCGGGAGTAAAGGTACCTTTACTCCCGGTGCGTGTTACCAACCGGGAGTAAAGGTATACCTTTACTCCCGGTTGGTAACACGCACCGGGAGTAAAGGCTTTTTTTTTGGCGGGCCACGAAACTGCAGCCCACCTTTACTCCCGGGTGGGCTTCCCACCCGGGAGTAAAGGTGGCCTGCAGTTTCGTTTCCCGCCTGTTTTAAGCAATAGGCTTGTTAAATACAATAGAAATGCAATAGTTTTTATTAAATACATAGTAAATTAAATAAAAGGCATAAAATTATTTTGTTAAAAATATGAATTTTATTTTTGTTTATTGCACATAGGAAAAATCGATAACCTAACTTTTTTTATTTTTTGTTAGAATTATAAAACATAATGTAACTAATATTTATTATTTCGTTAATGCAAAAATGTAGTGTTTAATTAAAATTATTAAAATTATTGGTTTTGGACAGGAAATTTGTTTTCACATCATTTTAACGTTAATATTTTAATATTTCATCACTCAGTATCCTAATTTACCTTTTTGAGAGAGAAATCCCACCAAATCAAACATTGATTTAATTTGAAACATGACATAATAAACATCTGAATTCACAATTATTACATAATATCTCAAACACACACTATATTAAATCACTATATCATCAAGTGGGCACAGCAGTGAACTTCTTCTTTACGTATGTCCCTTGGTTATGATCGCTTCGTAACCATGGAGTGTCCTCATCATTTACCAAGATGCTAGGGTCTTTGTTCACTTTGAAGGGCGGAATTCGGTCATCCTTTTCATATTCTTCTGACATGTCCGACTTGTCCTCAATTCCCACGATGACTCTTTTCCCTGAAAGAACTATGTGGCGCTTTGGCTCTTTGGTTGAGTCATTATCGTTTTCCCCTCTTTTTGGTTTGGTAGACATATCATTGACATAGAACACCTGATTCACATCCTTGGCAAGGACGAATGGTTCGTCTTTGTACCCAATATTACTAAGGTCTACTGTTGTCATTCCATACTCGTTGTCTACTGTTACCCCGCCTCCGGTCACCTTGACCCATTGGCACTTGAACAATGGGATCTTCAAAGTAGGTGCATATTCTAGTTCCCATATTTCATCTATGCGTCCATAATATGTCTGCTTATTCCCATTCGGGTCTGTGGCATCTATGCGGACACCACTGTTTTGGTTGGTACTCCTTTTATCTTGGGCTACTGTGTAGAATATGTTCCCATTTATCTCGTACCCTTTGTATGTGACGATATGCCATGATGGTTGCATAGCCAATAAATACAGTTGCTCATGGATGCTCTCATCACCTTGATATTTTTTTCGCAACCAACCGCCGAAAGTTTCCATGTGCTTATGCGTAATCCAAGCTTCAGTCTTCCCTGGAAACTCGGATCGTAAGAGATCCTTGTGTGTCTCAATATACGGATCTACCAAAGAGGAGTTCTGTAGAACTGTGTAGTGCGCTTTATTGAAATAATCATCATCCGTACCAATATATGTTTTCCTCCCTAGTGTCCCCTTTCCGCTTAGTCTCCCCTCATGTCTCGATTCAGGAACACCAATCGAGTCAAGGTCGGGAATAAAGTCAACACAGAACTCAATGACCTCTTCTGTTCCATAGCCCTTGGCGATGCTTCCTTCTGGGCGAGCACGGTTGTGAACATATTTCTTCAGGACTCCCATGAATCTCTCTAAGGGGAACATGTTGTGTAGGAACACAGGACCGAGAGTGAAAATCTCCTTGACTAGGTGAACTAGGAGGTGTGTCATAATATCAAAGAAGGAAGGAGGGAACACTAACTCAAAGCTGACGAGACATTGAACCACATCATTCTGTAGTTTAGCTAGATCAGTTGGATCAATTGCCTTCTGAGAAATTGCATTGAGGAATGCACATAGCTTTACGGTGGCTAGACGTACATTTGGAGGTAGAATTCCTCTTAATGCAACTAGAAGTAATTGCGTCATGAGAACGTGACAGTCATGGGACTTTAAGTTACAGAATTTCTTCTCTGGCACATTTATAATACCCTTTATATTCGAGGAGAATCCAGATGGTACCTTGATGTTGTTTAAGCATTCAAACATGATTTCCTTCTCCTCTTTGCTTAGAGTGTAGCTAGCAGGACGTAAGTAATGGCGTCCATCATCTGTCTTCTCTGGATGCAGGTTGTCTCTTTCTCTCAAACAACGCAGGTCCTGTCGTGCTTCAAATGTGTCCTTAGGCTTTCCATACACACCCATAAAGCCTAGCAGGTTCACACAAAGATTCTTCGTCAGGTGCATCACGTCGATCGAGCTACGGACCTCCAGGACTTGCCAATAGGGTAGGTCCCAAAATATAGACTTTTTCTTCCACATGGGTGCGTGACCGTTAGCGTCTTTCGGAATAGGTTGGCCTCCATGTCCTTTTCCAAAGACGACTTTCACATCATTGACCATATCGAGTACATCCTCACCGGTTCGGTTGCGAGGCTTGGTCAGGTGGTCTGCTTTCCCTTTAAAATGCTTACCTTTCTTTCTTACGGGGTGATTTGCAGGAAGAAATCGACGATGGCCAAGGTACACGACCTTTCGACATTTTTTCAAGAATACACCTCTAATATCACCGAAGCAGTGTGTGCATGCATTATATCCCTTGTTTGACTGTCCTGAAAGATTACTTAGAGCAGGCCAATCATTGATTGTTACGAACAACAATGCTCGCAGATCAAAGTGTTCCTGTTTGTACTCATCCCACACACGTACACCTTCTTTATTCCACAAAATGAGAAGTTCATCAATAAGTGGTCTCAGGTACACATCGATGTCATTGCCAGGTTGCTTTGGGCCTTGGATGAGCACAGGCATCATAATGAACTTCCGCTTCATGCATAACCAAGGAGGAATGTTGTAGATACTTAGAGTAACAGGCCAAGTGCTATGACTACTGTTCTGCTCTCCAAAAGGATTGATACCATCTGTACTTAAAGCAAACCTTAAGTTTCTTGCGTCATTTGCAAACTCCGGGAATTCTCTGTCGATTGCTCTCCACTGGGACCCATCAGCAGGGTGTCTCAACATATTGTCTACCTTACGGTCTTCTTTGTGCCATCGTAACAATTTTGCATGTTCTTTGTTTCTGAACAGACGTTTCAAGCGTGGTATTATAGGAGCATACCACATAACCTTGGCAGGGATTTTCTTACGTGGACGTTCGCCCTCAACATCACCAGGGTCATCTCGCCTGATCTTATACCGCGACGCATGGCATACCGGGCATGCATCCAATTTCTCGTACTCTTTGCCACGGTATAGGATGCAGTCATTAGGACATGCATGTATCTTCTCTATTTCTAGCCCCATAGGACAGACAACTTGTTTTGCTTCGTAGGTAGTGGCGGGCAATTCATTGTACTTCGGAAGCATCTTCTTTTGGATTTTTAGTAACTCTTCAAATCCCTTGTCAGATACACCATTCTTTGTCTTCCATTGCAGCAATTCTAGTGTGGTTCCCAACTTTTTCTGCCCTGCATCACAAGTTGGGTACAACAATTTCTTGTGATCTTCTAGCATCCGCTCGAACTTGATCTTCTCCTTTTCACTTTCACATTCTCTTTGTGCATCACGAATGACCTGACAAAGATCATCAGCCGGCTCATCTTCTGCGGCTACCTCTTCTTCAGCTTCTCCCATTGCAGTATCATTGAAGCACGCACCATCAGGAATAATATCATTGTCGTCCCATTGTTCTTCTTCATCTTCTTCCATTACAACACCGGTTTCTCCGTGCTTTGTCCAACAAATATAGTTTGGCATGAAACCCGACTTGAACAAGTGTGAATGAAGAGTCCTTGAGCAAGGATATTCCATCGTATTCTTACATATGGCACATGGGCAGCACATGAAACCGTCGCGTTTGTTTGTCTCGGCCGCACGTAATAAAGAATGCACGCCGTCAATGAACTCTTGTGAGCGGCGATCAGCATTATACATCCAATGACGGCTCATCTGCATTACATGACATAAATATCATATTAAAACCTAGATCATAATTAATTATTTATACAACATGCGTGCCACCACAAAAGATACAAATTTATGAAAGCATCGCTACAATGTAGACAATCCCAACTACCACTAAAAGAACTAAAGCTAAAATACATTTCAGGAGCACAAGGATTTCGCGACCAATCTCAACTAAAACAGACAGATCCCCCGATTGTGCAACATCTTTGGGCTTCTTCGGCTGGATCACTGCCTCATTAGCCGCCGTATCTGCCTGTTGTGCAAGATATTTTTGCACGAGTTCAACATACTCTTCCTCCCAGTAGAAGCCTGAACATCGTCCACTGCCATCCCACTGAAATTAAAACAAAAAATTAGAACTTTAATCACAACCATCATGAAAATAGGTATAAACTAACCATAATCATTAAATACGATAAAATAACTAACATTGCGATCCGGACACTTGTAGAAGATATGATCCTTGTTGGGACCCTCCTTCTTCACTCGGTACTCCATCACAATCTTCGTCTCATCACGACACTTGCCGCATGGAATGAGAGGAAGGCCCGGCCTAAGTCGCTTTGGAAACCCATGAGAGGCCGATGACCCGGAAGCAGTTGCCATCTACTCTCTATACTCATTTTTTAATACACTATAAATTTCTTCTTTTATAAACAAATAAAATTAACAAACTATAAAATTATCTAGATCTCTAAACAATGATATTTTTAATGGTCATTGTGTTCTCGTCTTTTACTGCGGCAGGTAAGTAATTCATATGATATTTCCGCAAATTAACAGAAGAATGGGAATGTACACACATAACAGACTACTACGACGATATCGGGACGTGTGAATAAATAACCATCCGTACTAGTTGACCTTGCTTATGTGATCATCTCGGCGAGCATTTCTCCACCGGACAGCACCGTACTTGGTCAAGGAAGAGCTCCGATTCTATGAGGAAGGGAACACGGTCTCCCACGACCGTTGTCGCTCTCCCTCGTAGAATCAAAGCTCCTCCTTGATGTCCGTTACCGCTCGACAGAGAACATGCTTGCCGAGCTGAACACGGTCCGCAAGTTCAACTAGTACGGATTTTCTATAATTTTCTAACTATTTTCTAAGTTTTTATTTATATATACTACGTTTAGGTACGGTGATTGACAGACTACTACGACGATATCGGGACATGTGAATAAATAACCATCCGTACTAGTTGACCTTGCTTACGTGATCAGCTCGACGAGGATTTCTCCACCGGACGGCACCGTACTTGGTCAAGGAAGAGCTCCGATTCTACGAGGAAGGGAACACGGTCTTCCACGACCGTTATCGCTCTCCCTCGTAGAATCAAAGCTCCTCCTTGACGTCCGTTACCGCTCGGCAGAGAACATCCTCGCCGACCTGAACACGGTCCGCAAGTTCAACTAGTAAGGATTTGCTATAATTTTCTAACTATTTTCTAACTTTATATTTATATATACTTTAACCTTCTTTCATGTAAATATGCAAGCTTAAAGTGATTTTGAGCTCAAATTGCTTACAAATGAAAAAAAAACCACAATAAAGAACCATAAATATATATAGTGAATAAAATGGCATAAGAAAATGGTAAAAAATGAGAGTATGAGATTGGTAACCTTTACAACTGAAGAATCGACGGAGGAATCGAATAATGGATGGAGGAACAATGGAGGGAGGGAGGAAGCAAGAACACTACTGCAGTGAGCTTCAAAATGTGCTGAGCTCGGGCTCGGGGAGGAAGGAGGAGACGGCCGATTTATAAAGGAAGAACATTTAGTCCCGGTTGATAGATCCAACCGGGACTAAAGGTAACTTTCCAACCCCGGGCGCAGCCACGGCCCGGGAGTAGACCTTTACTCCTGGTTGGAGCCACCAACCGGGAGTAAAAGTATACCTTTAGTCACGGTTGGTGGCTCCAACCGGGACTAAAGGTCCCTGCCACCTCTGTCTGGCGCAGTAGCCGTTGGACAGGGACCTTTAGTCCCGGTTGGATCCACCAACCGGGACTAAAGGTATTTCTAGTCCCGGGGGCAAAAAATTCCGGGACTAGAGCCCATTTTGACCGAGGATCAAAGGTCTGTTCTCTACTAGTGTAAGTGAAGCGAATTATTAAATATGTAGCATATGCATGGATGTACTCCTACCGTACCCTTTTCTTATGGATTTGAACTTGTTCTCTCTAAGACCTTAAGTATTGATGTACGAACTATATTGAGTGTTAATGGTTTGAATGGGTTGATACTTGTGATACTTGGATTTGAATGGGTTGATATATTACCGTAATATTATTAGTAAAAGCTCCATCGGATACGAATACGAATTAAAACAAAAGGGTAAAAAAAAAAGAAAAAGAATAAACTTTAGTACTGGTTAGTTTTTATTGACCAGTACTAAACTGCCGTCCACTGCCCTCGCCGGCGAGCCAGTCATCAGTTCGCGGCCGGCGCCGCTCGCCGCCATGGGGACGGGGCCACCGCATGCCGTACGGACTGAAATATTATGTTCGTGATTACAGAGAATATCCATTTTTGACATTATTTCTCCTAGCTCGGTCGATCAATGATCAATCGAGCTCGGCCTTCAATTTGCACTACCGGCCTTCAACGGATCGGAGCGACGCCGGAGAAGCTAGGTAGTACCTGAACTCAGCTAGCGGCGCCGGGGAGCCGCGCCGGCCTCTCGAGATCACGGTGGCCGGTGGTCTTACTTCGTTGGCGCGGAAATGTGGTTGGGATCGATCAGGTCCCGTACGTCCATCTGCCCCTGATTCTGAATTTCCTGACTGGCCGGGCGCCAATCATTGATCTCTCATCTCTCTCCCATTAATTCATTTAGAATCAAACCTGGCCTCTCTCCGATCCGTCACTGGCCACCGCCCAACCCCACTGGAAAGAAACTAAAATCAACCCTGGCCTCGAATTAAACTATGGTTAGTTCCTGAACAATGCCTGACAGATGGAACAGTGGTCTTACTTTGTTAGCGTGGAAATGTGGTTGCATTGAGATGGATCAGGTCCACAACTTGTTTGTGGATCCAATCCCAACTCTCAACATCTCCTTGCCGGGACTCAACTGAAAGCTTGCATTGCTTGCTCCCAGCAGTCCCAATAATGCAACCTTAGGTACTCTCTGATCAATAGCCTGACTTCTCACGATGGGTCCATCTATCTCACAAGGCAGATCGACATTATGTATGTGTACTAGATGTCCTTGTTGTCTGGACTCTGGACATATAACATCAGTGTGCATCTACTAGGTTACAGGGACAGGGGCAAGTACACCACCTAAACCGTATAACAGCACAGTCTGCAGATCGAGGTCATGGCAACCGATGCAATAATTTCGATGGACCACGGACATACAGGACGGTTTTGAATACATTCCACCGGTTCAGGGACCAATGCAAGAACGTATAGCCAGCTAGCTCAATCCAAAAATGCAATCACTAAATCTTGCCAATGTGTGTTAGCCAATGATCGATCGATTACTCCTTCCACTGAAAAATAATACGAAAGCCATATTTTACGGGTCGCGGCTTTGGGTATCTCCCCACCATCAAGTATGAACGATCTGTTCTACCAATGGGCTAAGCAAGGGGTGTAATCCAAATCTATACTTATTCACGCGGGCTGCAGTTTTATGTTGGGCAATATAGCCGACTAGAAATAATGTGGTTTTTGACAGATGCCGACCAAAATCTTTTTTTAGGTATTATTCAGGGGAACACACTGGCTCCGGTTTTGGACCAAGTTGTAGCGAAGTGAAAGCGATCGGGACCTCTTCATTTTAGCAAGTCGGTCCTTCAAGATGGAAGCACTTCGTTTTTTTTATTTCAAATGGATGGTCCTTCAATTTGAGAATTGGATTTTGAGTTGGTTTATTTGTTAAAAACTTTGCGGGATCGTAGCAAAAAGCTACTTTATGTAATAATTATGGATTGACCCTCTTTGTTTGAGGAGGCTGAAGCCGGATTGCTATCCATTATCTAAAAAAGTAGATTACCATTTTGTGATCTCGTTGTAACGTTTTGGATCAACTGCGCGTGAATACTGCACTGACTGTGTTACAGAGAGATGCGATTAGTGGCAAACTATGTAAAAAAAAGGCAAAGTATTAACCCTGTATCTCCTTCTCTGAAAAACCCAAATAATAATAGAAAGTAACTCAGACAAGAGGAAGTAATATCCAACACAATAGAGTTATATTAACAAAAGGTAGCTAGGCTCTGCTGATATTTGATGAAGACTCATGATCTATGATTTAAAAGCTCTCAAATCCCGTTGGTCCGGTGAATGCTTGAGTCACAAACAAGCATCTGGATTCTGGCCTTCATCATCAATCATAAGTAATGGGTTAAGTGCACCAGGTCTCATATCACCTCAATTCAATTGCCACTAAATGCAGTTGAGATGAGAACATAGGCTTCCTGGTTTATGCTGGCGACCAATCTTGTGATCTTTTCAGCTCATCTACTAGCACCATAATAATGCAATCTACAGCATGCAATGTACAACAAATAGGAAATGGCAAAGATTGGTGGTGATTATCCTTTTCATGTATTGTATTTGCACCCTGAAGATTTCCATTTTCATATCTTTCAAATGAAATGGAGTTTGTAGTTGAAATTTCCAGGGATTTAGCTCATAACTTTACCTTCAGCTTTGCAATTTTTCAGAAAATTTGGGAACTTCTACATATGTTCCTGCCGAATTTATACCATTTTCAGTTTTTTGCCCATTTGCAGCCCATGTTTTTTTTTTTCTGCAGGCCTCCCTCATGACCCACCCAAAATACAGCCTTCCTTGAGATTTTTCTGCAGGCCTGATGGCCCATACAATGCGAGTACAGGCCCACAAGCGAACAAACCCATCATGATGATGGTTGGATCGAAAATAAAAATTATGATCCATTCAGGCCCATCACTATGCTCTGCGTCTGCATTCATTCAGAATTTCAGATAGAATACGAGTATACAAGCCCAGAAGCCCATCATGGATTGGACCGAAGATAACAATGACGATCCATGTAGGCCCATTAGAATTTTGCTTATTTTATTTGATCCACCACTCATCCTGCAGATTTGAAGTCTTTTTCTTTTTTTCTTTTTTTTGCGAAATGTAGGTTTGAAGTCAGTTTCGTAAAGAAACTTTCTTTGACAACACAATAGCATTGTTACAGTCTTACAGATCGTATTTGTTTGGCTACAGCACGAAGCGGTGTAGCCATTGACAGCACTAGCCCAAACTGCTCCGCCATGTCTACGCCACCAACTTGGCCGTCAGGAAGCGTCCACTCAAACCGATGCAGCAGCGAGGCAAGCATCAGATGCAGCATCCTCTCAGCAAGCGGCATCCCAAGGCAAATCCGTCTCCCGGCGCCGAACGGAATGAGCTCAAAGTTCGTCCCCAAGAAGCTGATGTCCCTGTCCGCGAACCTCTCCGGCATGAACTTCTCCGGATTATCCCACACCTTCGCCCTCCGGCAAATGTCCCACACCTTGTTGAGACCTATTGGGACAGTGGGGTGGAGCCGTAGCGTTTTGACGACGGCTTGGGGGTAAGAGAGTTTGGCGACGTCGGATTCGACGACGTTTGAGCTCCTCTTGGACCTTCTCCATGCACCTTGGGTTTTGGAGGAGCTCCGCCATTGCCCACTCTATTGTGCTTGTAGTCGATCCACTTCCGGCGACGAGCAAGTCCTGGTGAATTTATATATGTATATACTAAATAAATTTTTGAGAATTGAAACGTGTTATATTTTGGATTGACAAAACTTTTGTTTGCCAAAATTACGAGTTACTAGAGTGCATTTGTTATTACCATCAACATTCCTCTCATGGCGTCCTGGTTCATCGCCAACCCTTCCCTGTCCACCTCGCCCTCCATCTCCATGTCAAGCGCCACGTCCAACAAGTCATTCTTCCGCGGCTCGCCAGCCGCCCGGCGACGCCGCCGGACCTCCACCTGTCGGTCGATCACCCCGTACGCACGGGCGGATCCATGTTGTCGCGACTGGGTGCGGCCGCACCCACGTCGAAATACGATTTTCTTTGTAGTATACAAATTTTTACTGTATTCGCACCCACTTGGCCCAAATACTTGCACCCACAGCCCAGGTTGTGAGAGCCCACAATCGAAATAGGCAGCCCAACATCAGTTCCAGACTTCCTGGCCGGCCGTCCACACGCACGCAGGAAGCCAGTAACGCTTCGTTTGCATCGCGAGTCTTCGACTGCACGCCTCCTCTCCCGCGGCCTTCTCTCCCGTCCCCCTCCGCCTTCTCAGCT
The DNA here is from genome assembly GCF_019320115.1 of Miscanthus floridulus. Taxonomy (NCBI): domain Eukaryota; kingdom Viridiplantae; phylum Streptophyta; class Magnoliopsida; order Poales; family Poaceae; genus Miscanthus; species Miscanthus floridulus. The sequence goes on from NC_089595.1 coordinate 20,083,526, forward strand.
TCTCTGATGGAGTGATGGCGTCGTGGCGGGTGGCCGGCTAGCCGAGCTGCAACAGCCACTAGGAGCGCCGCACTCGAGCGCCGAGCGCACCGCACAATAGGCAGGACCAGGACCGCAGGAGGCAGCAGCAGCACACTCTACCCACCTCTCTCCACTCTCCTCTTCTATGTTCATCTTTTACAAAGTAAGCAAGTTCAAATATTCTCCATTCTTCTATAGTTTCAGTTTCCATCATCGAGTGATTTCAATTTTGTGGCAATTTGTCTAGATTCTAGGGTTAGGATTTTTTGTTCTTTTTGTGATATTTGTATTTGTGAAAACAATCAAAGTAACTAAAATTTAAGTCTAAAAAGTCTAGTCAACATGTTTTCTACAATTGTTCATGTGCTACAATTTGTGGAAAAGGATGATAGAGATTGAAAAAATAGAGACCAAGCATCAAACCTTCTAGTCTACTTCCAATCTTTTGACTTTGTGTTTTACCTGCATCTCTTATTGACCACATTAACCATCACAAACACTTTGTCATTAGCATTGCAACGCAAGGATCAAGACATTGTGAATGCTATGAAGTGTTTGAAATCAACTAGATTGCATTTGTGTAACCTTAGAAGAGATGGTTGGGGCAACTTATTAGATGAAGTAAACGAGTTTTGTGAGATGCATGATATTGCAAGGTTAGAAATGGAAGATGCATATATTGATCCCAAAAAATCTAGGAAGGCATCTGGAGTTACAAACAAGCATCACTATGAAGTGGATTGTTTTAATGAGGTTATAGATTGGCTTGTTCAAGAGCTTGATAGCCACTTTAACGAGACAAGCTCTCAATTGCTTGTTTGTTCAGCTGCTTTCAATCAAGAAATTCATTTCAGGATTTTAATGTAGAGAGTCTGATAAACCTAGCAAAATTATATCATGATGATTTTAGCTCTACAGATTTGAGGGATCTTAGCCACTATCTTGGCCTCTACATTGTTGATGTGAGAGAAGACAATCGATTCTCCAACATAAATACTATCAGTGAGCTTTCACAAAAAATGGTGGAGACAAGAAAAGATCGCTGCTATCCATTAGTTTATCGACTTTTGAAACTTGTGCTGGTATTGCCAATTGCTACTGTAACAGTGGAGAGGATATTTTCAGGGATGAAGATTGTTAAAACATCTCTTAGCAACCGCATCAGTGATACACACTTGAGTAATAGACTTATTTGCTATGTGGAGAAAGAAGAATTAAAGGATGAGAGGTAATGCATCTCTTTTCAATTTTTCAACGATACAATCTGTAGATTCTTTGTTTACAAATGAATGGTTTATTTCTTTTTCTTTAGGTCAATGAGGATTTCGTGGTTGGGGATTCTATTTTGCTAACACCAACAATCTTTTGCTGTTATAATTATGGGGTTCTCTAACTATATTTTAATAAATGGTAAGCACAAATGCACTATTACTGCTACTTCATTGTTGATGTACATCATTATTGTTTGTTTTAAATTATTCATGCTACAATCATGGCTATGGTACTAGTAAATTACATTATTGATTTGTCGTTAGCCTGTAAGCCGCACCCCCTTCAGAATTCTCTAGCTCCGCCCCTGCCCGTACGTCCACCCGACGAGCTTCTCCATCCGGCGTCTCACGCTGAGCAGGTCGGCGGCCGCAAGCACCGGGAAGTAGTCGGAGATGTTTGGCGCACCGGCGACCACCACGGCCTCCCACACCATGTCCCAGAGCTCGCGCGCCGTCGCGGGGTCTAGCTCCTCGGAGTACATGCTCCGCCACAGCACGCTGGCCACACGCGGGAACACCACGTGCACCACGGCGCATTTGCCGAGTGTCTAACGGCATGGGCACTCGCCAAACATGCCCTATTTACCGAGTGTCCACGGGAAAAAACCCTCGGCAAACATGCCTTGTTTGCCGAGTGTCGCAGCTGTGACACTGGACAAAGACTGGCCATTTTAGGCCCATAATGTATAGATTTTGGCCTCTTTGCCGAGTGTCACAGCCCATACACTCGGCAAAGATGGCCATTTTACGTCTAGAATGTATAGATTTTTGCCACGTGTCCTTTCTGCCGAGTGTATTTAGCATGGCACTCGGCAAATAGCCCTTTTGCCGAGTGTAACACTTGGCAAAACTGCCACATATAACCAGTTTATTTGGTTCGATCACAGCCACATACCACATTCAAATAAACATTACATCCACCATAGATAGTTCACAATAAGCATCACAGGCAGTTCATATAGATATATCGACAACACATCACAAATGCAAATGAACTTCACAATCACAAATGCAAATAAACTTCAGAATCACAAGTACATAGTTCACAGTCGCTCTCCAGGCTCATCATAAATGCAAATAAATGGAGTCACTGTGACCACGGTGGCCATTGGTGCTGCAAGTGTCCTACTCCATGCTCATTCGACGCCGCTGATTGATTCTGCACAAAGGAGAAGAAATAAATCATTCACAGTGTTTGAGAATGAAATATACAAGTATTAGAAATAAACTAGCAACTAGAAATAGTGATTAATTCTGCAGAAACTAAAAGTAGCTAAGTTACAGTGATTGAGAATGAAACAGTGATTACAAGGTTAACTACAAACTAGAAATAAACTAGGAATTAGAAACTAGAAACATACGCACATCACAAAGGAGAAAAGATTGATTCTGCATAAACTAGAAACGGTGATTATAAGGTTGTGAAGTGACTCACAGTGCTGGGTGGAGTATTTGGAGGTTGAGGAGGGACTGGCATCACCGGCGGAGGTTGACCGATTACAGCGTAAACACTCCTCATCATTTCAAACATCTACTGTCGCTCTACCTCCATCCTTTGCGCCTCGTAATGCATGTCCTTGACTAATTTCTTGGCGGCTTTGTCAGCCACAACATCTGTCTTAGCCTCGTATCCTGGCTCGCATTTAAAAAAATCCTGCATATAGACGCGATGTATTCAGTCATTATTTCAAGAATGTCCATTCAATGCGATGTATTGAGCAATGTAGTGCGAGAAAGACTTACCCACAACTCGGCCTTGACACGCTCAGCTCTATTGGCGAATACCCTTCCATCCCGATCAAGGGCGTTCGGGGTGGTGGCATAGTGGGCCCACGTGTACACCGGCTCGAGAGTTCCGTCGAACTACACCATGCCAGGGAACTTTTCCTTGATCAAAAGTCCAAGGACGCCGTTCACATGGCGTGCGTGATCACCCCCACCAACCTTCCTCCAACCCCTGCCCAAGTGATTAAGATAAATTATTAGTTTCTATTGTAATTTTGAACATATCAAACAAAAAATTAGTGATAACATCTAAAGTTACTTACCTCTCTCCATCGGGTCGAATAAGTGGGTGTCTTTCAGGAGGTATCGGTCGCCTCGGGAGGGTCGAGGGACCTCACAACCACACACGCGACGAAGTAGAGGAAGAGCTACCGCCCACCATTGTTCAATCACCTGCTATTAAAAAAAGTAAACCAATTAGCACAGATACTGCAGGGACACCAAGTGCCACGCGGTCCTTTAACCCTTGCAAATGCTAGTTCCAAGAAAGCATCGGTCTTCTGAATCCATTCATCGGTCAACGAACCCTGACTAGTGCGGCCCGTGTACATCCACTCACGGTCATCCATCCTCTAGTATATCAGCAAGTAATATAAAAATCAATTGAATCTACACGTTCCTATACTATCTAATAGATGAAGATAGGTTCTAATCCCACCTGAGGGTGTGTAGATAGGGTTAGTTTCCATGCTCTACTCCTATCCAAGACAGAATTTCGGTAGCACCTCTCCACTGTTCTCCAAATACACGTCCTCACAAATACAAGCAGGGAGATTGTGTATCCGAAGAACAACAGGGAGATGCTGCCGAAACTCTATCTCGAATCAGAGTAGAGCATAGAAACTAACCCCATCTACGCATCCTCGGGCTGTCCAAAAAATGTGGACAATTCGAAATAGATACGGTTATACATATGCAAAGATATGCATATTTCTAACCATCTCTTTCGAACAGGAGACGCCTAGCTAGGTTACGTGATATACAAACATCCTATATTTCGCATCATACGGAAGAGGGGTGTAGGATGCCTCACCTTGCTGTAGGGCAAAGTGACGAGTCGAGGACGATGGGGAATGATGTGTGCAATAGCCTCTCCTGCAACAAAGAAACATAGGATGCATCACCTTCGCTGCACGGTAAGGTAACCACAACCTGCAACAAACCAATGGCACGATGGCCAACAGCCACATACACAGCTGAAAGTTCTCTTGTTGAAACAGCATAATGAAATCTTAGAGCAACAGAAACTATTTAGTTTATAGTGCTGGATATTTCATATTTTAAAGTTAATGTATCAAAAGTGCCACATAATTGTTCCTCAGTTACAATTTATAAGAATGGACAGGGAGAATATTCACATTATCAGTTGGAATCATGTAACAAAGTTTAAAAGAATCTGTTAAATAATTACTTGATCTTGTAAGTCCCGCAAATATGCACTTTTCTTGTCAATCCGACCTTTCAGTCCAACGATCTCTGTCTGCAACATGTCCATAAACTTAATGAAATGGCCATAAGAAGTAAACTTTCAGCAAATAAAAAGTACTAGAGGCAAGGAGCAAAACCTTCAATTCTTCAATATGTGGCGTGGGGGCGGGGGCCGTCGGGCGGCTGGAGAGGCGGGGGTCGTCGGTGGGGCGGAGGACAGGAGAGGCGGCGGTAGCGCAGTCGGGCGAGGGCCGGAGGGCGGGGCCGGCGGGGGTGAAAGCCCTAGTTTGGTTTTGGCTAATTGATGAAACCTATTTGGACTAACCTAATTGCTAAGTGTGTGTAGCCAAGAGAGGTTAGGTCCAAGACCAAGTGATGTGGTCGACGGAGCATTCATGTGGTCGGCAAAGCTCTTGTGTGGTCGGCAAGGCATTTGAGTGGTCGGCTATGCTTTAGAGTGATCGGCCAAGGTAAAGAAGTGGTCGGCTATGATGTTCAAGTGCTCCAGCTTAAAAAGAAGAAAGAGAAAAATAAAATGGGCTCAAGGCAAAGGTATAATTGATAAGGCCATTTTTGTTTTGGCACTCAAGACACCACAGAGGGTGTGAGTGTATTTAGGATTGATAGCCATACTATGAAGAGGGGCGAAATTCATTGTAAAATGCGGTTATCAAAGCGCTACTAGATGTTCTAACTCATTGCATATGCATTTAGATTCTAGTGAGTGCTAACACCCTTAAAATTGCTTTGAAAATATGCTTACACACATGCACAAAGGTGATACACATTGTGTTTAGCACTTGGAAGCATGGGTGAAGTGATTGGAGAAAAGACAGGGTTCACTGAAGTGGACCGGATGCTGGTCCCCATGAGACCAGACGCGTCCGGTGCTTAACCCTAGGTGCTGGTCAGTCTGCAGGAGACTGACCGAACTCGACGCGAGTCCGGTGGCTCCGGGAGCTCTCTGGATGCTCTCTGAGTTGGACCGGCACTGGCGGTGTAATCCGACCGGACGCGACTGTGGAGAGTCTGGTCGTGATGACGTGGCGCTTGGAAATAGGACTGAGTAAGGACCAGACGCTGGGCGAGTCCGGTCAGGCTGACCAGACGCGTCCGATCAGGAAAACCGTCTCTGGAACCTCTTTGAGTAACGACTGGACGCTGAGGCATTGCGAGTCCGGTCAATGGACCAGACCGTCCGGTGCGAGTGCAGTGTGCGTGCGCGAAGGAGCCGTTGCGCGCCAACGGTAATTTTCAAACGGCTAGTACACGTGGCAAGTTGTGGGCGACCAAACTCTGGTGACCAGACGGGTCCGGTGCACCCTGCAGCGCATCCGGTCGACGCGCAGTCAACCCACTAAAGGGACAACGGGTATGTTGAGTGTGTGGGCTCTATAAATAGATGTCGGTCGGCTTGGGCTCATATCTTTGGCCATTTTCATTGACAATACAACCTTGTGAGCCTAGCCATTCATCTCTCACTCACCTTGCTTGATTGATTCATCATTTGGTGAGATTGGAGAGCATCCAAGTGCATTGCTTGAGTGATTGCATCTAGAGGCACTTGGTGATTGTGTTTTGCTGCGGATTTCTCTTGTTACTCTTGGTGTTTGCCACACCTAGACGGCTTGGAGAAGCGAGGATCGTTGAGCGGAGGGTGGTGTTTGTCTCCGGCTCCGATCGTGGTGATTGTAAGGGGTTCTTGAGCCTTCCCCGTGGGAGTTCACGAAAGGCATCTCTAGTGGATTGCTCGTAGCTTGTGGATCCCCATCTTGTGTTGGTTGTGCGGCACCCGATTGCGGGTTTGGCGTGTGATGCCAATTAGCGCGTGAACCTCCAAGTAGGTGAATCGCTACAACGAGGACGTAGCTTGCCGGCAAGCAAGTGAACCTTGGAAAAAAAATCTTGTGTCATCATTATTCCGAGGATTTCATTGTGTTTATTGTTTGATCACTTGCCACGGCGGTATAACCATCTCTATCACTCTATTGTATTTACATTGGTATACATCTTGTGTAGTGATAGTTTACCTTGCTAGTTGTAATTAGCTTTCTTGCTAGTTCTCTAGTAGTAGTTGTTAGACTTAGCTTTGAGTGCCTTGAAAAGTATAGCTTACTAAACTTGTGGATAGGTGGCTTGCAACTTTCTTGTAGTGCTAGCGCAAAACTTGCTTTACGCCATTTGGTTATCTAACCAACTTGTCTTAGTGTCGTTGTAAAAATTTTTATTAGGCTATTCACCGCCCTCTAGCCACGGCGGCAGTGGGTGAGCGGCTGGCGGCGGGGCGGGGCGGGAGCGGTGGGCCACGGGGCGGGAGCGGCGGGGGAGGGAGGCGGGCGGGCGGCGGTTGGAGGGTGCGGCGGGGCGGACGGGGGCGGAGGACGGCCGCCGGCGGCGGCGGCGGGGTGTCGGGTGAGGAGCGTAGGGCGTCGGCCGGGTGAGGAGCGCAGGGCGGTTGAAGAAAACGCTAAGGACTCGCGCATATATGCTAAAAACACGGTTTGCCGAGTGTCGGATCGCGGACACTCGGCAAAGATGCGTTTGCCGAGTATCAGATCACGACACTTGGCAAACCCATCTTTGCCGAGTGTCAGATCACGGCACTCGGCAAACCCATCTTTACTGAGTGCCCCAAACCTTAGACACTCAGAAAATATATTAAATATTTTTTCATTTCCTTGTTTTCCATCACGTGTTTTTCTTTTTTCCGATGTACTTTGAAAATACCTTGGTCAAGTCTGCATTAGTGCTGGGAGCTGAGAGAAGACAGAACGCAAGGCAACCACAGCTATGCTGCAAACGAAGAAGTGGTGAGAGATCGCGCACGGGGCTGTGAGCAGCAGATGCAGCTGTGTAGGAGTAAGTTTTTATTTCTCACGGTGAGGCTGGATCAAGTTTTTATTTCACTTCACGGTGTGAGGCTGGATCACGGGCTCACGGCATCTCGCCTCGATCGGATTCCATCGTAGACGACAAGAGACCTGCACTGCGCGCACGGAGAGACGGATCCATCAGGCCATTAGGCCATCACCATGCGTTACTACCTCTTCGCCAGGCGCCGGCTTTCAGTTCAACCGAGCAGTGGGTGGCACGGTGGGACCAGGCTAGCCTGGCCTACAAGTCAGCCAGTCCACCACTGCTCAGTTAAGGCTGCGCGAGCTGTGCGTAGGGTTTTAGTAACAGTAAGCGAGCTGCTAGGCCGTGAGGAGAGGAGGGGGAATTCACATTCGCCGCGAGGAGGGAGAGAGCTAGACTGATAGCTAGGTTACCCCAGCCCCTGCGTCGCCTGCGCAGGCAAAGGCTGGCCTGCAAAGATGCACAGAGCTCGTCACGCATGCTACGGCTCCATCCGGGCATGGCAGGCAAACCTCACATCCCTGTCCCTGCACGCCGAGGCGAGGCGATCAGAAGCACCTCGTGTCACGGGCGAGCAGCTGCGCGGGTAGGTTAGCTGCGCGGGTAGGTTCGACCGTCACTTTCAGTTCAAATCTTATCGATTCCTTTTAAAGGCTACGATTCTTCTTCTAAGATGCTTCGGTTTATAAACATCGTACGTGACAAATTATACGAAACCTTCTTAATTTTTTACCACAGCCTCCATGTATGATATCATCACATCATGACAAATCTCATGATTTATAGACTTAGTTTGCTTTTTTTAGAATTTAAAAATCAATCGGCCACACGTTCGTGGTCGTATTTTCTGAACAAGATGTTCGAATTTTTTTTTCATTTCCCAGATAAGGCCTAACACTGAATTCAATAACATGAATATCATTTTTCTACTCATTTTATTCTATTATTTGAATCACTTATAGTTCAAATTTGACTTATATCAAAAAATTTCAAGAAATGCAATAAATTAATTAAATATAGCAAACAGATTCAGAAATATACCAAATTTTAACATGGAATACCACATGTTGTATGTTGAGAGTAGAAAAAGTTTCAAGGTCAGAAGAGAAAAAAATGAAATTATTTGCGGAGTGCCATAGATTTACACTCGGCAAACATATTAACGGATGGACACATGGCACATTCTTTGCCGAGTGCCTCCCTTTGCCGAGTGTTTTTTTACTCTTTTGTCGAGTGCCAAAATTTACCGAGTGTCTTTGGACATTTTTGCTGAGTGTTTCCACTAACGGACACTCGGCAAACATACTAACGGATGTACAGGTGGCACGTTCTTTGTCGAGTGCCTCCCTTTGCCGAGTGCTTTTTTCCTCTTTTGCCGAGTGCCAAAATTTGTCGAGTGTCCACGCGCGTTTTTGCCGAGTGTAAATGTTTGCCGAGTGTTTTTGATCTGTTTACCGTGTATCGCATTATTTGCCAAGTGTTTTTGTGTTAGCACTTGGCAAATAACTTCTTTGTCGAGTGTCTGATAGAATACATTCGGCAAATAACTTGGCACACGGCAAACTTGGATATTCCGGTAGTGATTGCTCCATCGATTCAGATGGACATTACCCGCAGAGGCTGAGAAAAATGGAGTGGACATGAGAGGGAGGTTTGGGTTAGCACTGTATTTAGTTGTTCCCCTCCATGCAATACCACAGGAGATACATTAAGGAGAGATGTGAAATTACCTAATAAAATACATAATTAACCAGTTATAATGTTCACGATCATGATACTTGTTGCTTGCAATTTTAGTTCTTGTGGCTAAGAACAAAGCAAAAGTCAGGTAAACTGCAGCACATAAAATTCAAGCGAACAGTGCGTGATATTTTTTAGTATATGAAGTGAAGACACTGTGGAACTTGTTACATTCTTTACATATATATATACGAAGGGATAACCTTGCTGTCTACTAGACCAGCATTTCACTTAACACCCTATCAAGTTCGGTGTTAAAAATTCAACTCATGATAAGTAGTAGCATATGCATACAATTAAGAGTCGGGTTTTACCATCTAAAAACATATGGGTTGACGGGGTTCGAATTTTATGTTCCCAAATTTACACCCGCAAACCCAATGGGTTTGACTTTTTTGGGGTTTTGGGCCAGTTTTGTTTTAACGAGAAGGAAGGAAAAAGAAACTGCAGCGAGTTTCATTTGGATCATGAAAAGAACAGCCCAGTCCAAGCTAGAAAGAATTTGGTCCGTTGAGGCCCATTTAAAAAATTGGATCGAGGTAAAAATCGTGATCCATCTGAGCCCAACTGGAGTGGGCCGTGCATTCGTTGTGTCTGCAATGTGCACGTTACCTGGACCGCCAGCTTCTTTGTGTGGACGGCCGCCGTGTGACCGGGGGACTGGGGGAGCAGAGGACGGCGGCGGCGCAGCGGCTGTGTGCCAGGAGGAAGGGAGCCACCGATGGGGTGCTCCTCTGCACGGGTGGAGCGCGGCGGCGGGGGAACCGAGCAGCACGAACCGAATGGCGTCGCGTCGGAGAAGGGCGCGGATGCGTCGAGGATCGCCGCCGGGGTCCACTGTAATCTCGCCCGCCAAGTCCGACGGCCTCCTGCAGCAGCGTGCGCTCAAGCAGGTGAGATCCCGCAACTAATTTCCCCAAGCAAATTTTGGTCATATGCATGTGGAACCGGTACTAATTTGTGCTGACAAACTGACGATCTGCATCATTGTGGAAATACATATGGAAATCGACAAATACATACATAGACTTTGTAGAATCTTGGCACTATGCATAAGCGTTTTCAAGCCAAAACCTCGCCAGGTTCCCTGCAGCTTGTTTTTTTTTGTACCTATGTTTTTCTAGAAATGAGTCTTTGGGACCCGAAAGGCTATAACAAGTGTAAGATGATCTAGCGAGTTGGCATCCAAATTCACCGAGTCTAAGGAGGACGTTCTTTCAGATCCTGCCAAACAACTGCATAGCACCACGTCCATCCTTCCTCGCATTGGGCCCCTTCTTCTCTCCTTCTGTAGAGGCATTGCAAGGTAAAATTTTGGAGACTTGGAGCGATGGCCTGGTGCTTTGTAGCGAATATGGCCTTGATAAGCCATTTGTTCATGATTTTGGTGATTCAACGACAATATGATCATTGGGACTAACAAAGTGTTGAGAACATGTTTTGATGGTATTCTAGGTACAAGTAAGCAACCACAATCAAAGCCAAGCAATGAAACAAAGAAATCAAAGAAAACAGCACCGTCGAATGTTCCGATGGCCCCTGGAATATGCGGATACAGGGTTGATATGTGCCTATGTGGTCTTGTGTGATGAGTGATCGTCAACGTGATTCGCGTCTTGATTTAAGTTGGTGAACTAACCATGGCATGAGTTAAGTTATGCAACATGTCTCTTGGTTTCTGGTGCGCAAGTGTGGAGCTCAGAGGTGGTGGTCGATGGTGAGATGAAGATCAAGTAGAGACTGGCCGTGCCGATGGACCGGGAGCGGTGAAGGGCGGACGTGAGGCTTGGACTGAGAGACCGGAGCGCCGGAGGACCAGCCGCGGTGGCTGACACCTGGGGACATCGACAAGCGCAAGTGTACATGGAAGAGTGACCGTGTTGATCGAGTCAAGACGGCGGACGTGCAAGTCGAGCGGAGGCTCTGGAACACTTGGCAGCCGGGCGGTCGAGGACGGCGGTGACACATGTCGAGGAGCGGGGGACACGTATGGAGTACGCTACTCGCGAGCGGGTTTGGTGGTTTGGGCCGCAAAACCACCGGTGGACTATTTTCGGGTTTGGGCCTCAAAACCCGGACGGAGGTTCCGAGGAGGAACGGGGCGGCATGTGGCGGAATCACAAAGGTTGCGTTGAGACGAAGCAAATCTGTGCAGGAAGCGTGGCCGTCCGATCGACAGAAGACAGAGTTGGACCATAATGCCTTAGGGTTAGGTGGTTCGTTCTAATTATCCGGGGACAGTTTGGGAACTGTGTAATAACCCTGTTAAAAAAGGTTGAGGGTGCCCCAATCACCCTCACCTCTTGCCATTTCATTTCCACCTCTCTAGGTCTCCCCTTTCTCTAGTTCTCTCTCTCAAGAGGTCCTCGGATGTTTTAGCTACTTCATCAGTGTAATTGAACAAAAGAATTTTTGCGGGAATGGAGGCCCTAACCTCCTCGTGCCCTCTGGGATTCGTGGTATGATCTTTTTGTGCAATTCTCGTTTGTGTTCTTCAAGTTCTTGCTTCTTCCTCTCCACCCCTTCTCACGTTCATGTTCGGTTCTTGAATTGTGGGTTGTTTTGAGTCAAACCGATTGATTTGGAATGAGCTAGGACGTGAGTTGATCCTTTCCACTGAAGGAATTTAATTGAAACCTCACGAGTTCATAGATCGGGGCGATTCAATTTTTGGAGTTGAAAAAGCGGTGTTCTTCGTGTGATCTAAATTTCCCGTTGATTGACTAAACTTTGAGCGACGATCTCTTAGGAGTAGCTCACCTACTGCCTTGATCCCTTGGTTCAATTTTGGTGGTAGTTGGTGTTGATTTGGTCACAAATCGGTCGAATTTATGTTCTTGGTGATTTTGGGGAGTTCTGTTCCGCAGACCGCGGACAGTCCGTGGTCAACCCGCGGATAGTCCGGCCCTTGGGTCAGGGACAGCCAAGTTTGGTTGCCTGTACTGTTTCACTTCAGCACAGGCACGGATCTATGAACAGTTCTATCCAGAACTGATTCTCTTCGTGTCTTTTCTGTGTTTTGGCCTACGGACTATTCGGGCCCTGACTGCGGACAGTCCGCCGCTGCTGCGTCAATTTTGGGCAGAACCTATTTCTCATGTTCTATTTTTCAGAGGTTAGCCGGCGGACAGTCCGGTGCAAACCGCGGACACACCGGCCCTCCTTCTACGACAGTCCGCGCTCAACCTGCAGACACTCCGGCCCTGTGCAGTCTTCTCGGCTTTGAGGTGTTTCATCGAGGGCTTTGCTTGGTCGTTTCTCGAGGGTCTCGCTGTGACTTTTGGTCATCGCCATAGACATCCAACCACCTAGTTGGCTTATGGATCTCTCCTCTCCCGTGTGTTTGTCTTTGGGGTTTGATTTTGGGACAGTGGCCTAAGTTTTTGAAAGAAATTTGAGGCTCCCATTCACCCCCTCTGGTCGCCGTTTCGGTCCTTCAATTAGTATCGAAGCCGGTTAAGGATCATTCTACCTTAATCGGTCCGTGATCCACGAAGGCGACATAGAGCGCGGTTCCGGCAAGCCGCCGTACTTCGATGGTACAAACTATGCTTATTGGAAGATCCGCATGTCTGCATATCTCCAGAGTTTGGATTGGTGTGTCTGGGAGATTTGTGAGGATCCCAACTACGAGGTTCTTGCTGCACGTGTTGGTCAGGAGCAAATTGATCAACACAATGCAAATAGCAGGGCTCGTAATGAGTTTGATTGTGTTTCTCACCTCTCTACGGCTCGAGAGATCTAGGGTAAGTTTCTTAGCTACCACGAGGGTACAACCCAAATCAAAACCAGACTCTTCGACACATATAGATGTGAGTATGAAAACTTTGCCCAAATGAGTGGAGAGTCTGCCGATGCTTTGTTCTCTCGTTTTTAGACGATTGTGAACAAAATGAGGGCAAATCGAGCGCAACTACCTTATGATGATCATTAGAGGGCAATCAAATTATTACATGCCCTTGATCGGAAGGTTTGGGAGGTGAAAGTTGCTACCATAACTGAGTCACCCAACTACGAGACACTCTCCGTGGAGGAGCTCTTTAGTAAGCTGAAGTCTACCAAGATTGACATCAACACTAGAGCCAAGATCGAGAACCCCTCTGCGCCTACCATGGCGTTGGTCTCTGGTAACAGTAGCTCAAGTTACTTCACTAACACTTCACAGCCTCTCTTTGCGTTGTCTTCTTTGTTGTCTATCACAGAGGAGCAGATGGAGGTGCTTGGAGACGACGAGCTGGCTCTAGTCATCAGCCGGTTCTCGTGATTTCACAACAACCGCTTGAATCACCGGCGTGGTGGGTCGAACCAAGGGTGCTTTGGTTGTGGAGACCCAGACCATTTCGTCGCCAACTGTCCTAAGAAAAGCAAGTACCCCTCCAACAAGTACGATGCTGATAAGCGCAAAGAGAAGCGGGAGCACTCCTCGGACAAGCACAAGTCCAAGGGAGGATTTGACAAGGAGGCGCTCATGAAAAGGTTCCTGAAGAAGGCCAAGGCTTAGCAACGCGCCTTCCTTGCGTCGCTCAGCGATCTCGATGAATTCAGCGACGAGCGAGCTTCCCTCTCCTCAAGCGACGACGAGCTTGAGAGGAAGGTGGAGGAGAGACTGAATGGTCTCTGCTTCTTCGCTGACTCCTCCCATGGTGGCTTCTGCACCATGGCTCTTGGAGACGAGGAGACCGACAAGGATGAAGCGATCAGTGATGATGACACCCCTGAGGTACTATCTTCTGCCAACAAGCTCGCCACTGAGGTAGATGCTTTGAGCGATGCTTTGCTTAGTCAAGACAAACTGCTTAAGCGTGCTGCTCGTGAGAGAAAAGAGTATAAGGAAAGGCTAGAGCAAGCGCTTAAGGACTTGGAGCTCTCTAGGTCTTCTGTGATTGTGACCGAGGAAACAGAGTGTGATACTTGTGATATTCACATGTCTAGTCTTGTTACTTTGCAAAACAAGTATGGCACTCTGTTAGATGAGCATGATGAGTTGAAGGCTAGGTCTGTTTTGTTGGGTGCGTGCAAGTCCTGCTCGGGCTTGTAATCTGAGCTGGCAGAGAAGAATGCCAAGATCTCTGCTCTTGAGAAGGCTAGTTCAGATGGCACAGTTGTTGCTAGGTGTGCGCTTTGTGAGAGTCTAGAGTTGGAGCTTGAGTCCTGCAAGCACGACAAGATGAGATCCGAGGAGGAAAACACATACCTTCGGACCATCTTGAGCTGGGTGTCTTGTAGTGAACCGCAGTTGGGCATGATGGTTAACCAGCTCAGGAGGGGAACTAGTGGACCGGGAGTAGGCTTTGCTTCAGGTGGGAAGGGTGAAAATCTCTATGGCAAGGTTGGTGAGTGCAGTGGTTTGACCCCGAGTGAAAAATCTTCCACCACTCCCAAGTTGATCAAAATCACTCTACCTAAGCCCACTAAGCCCACTATTAAAGAGGAGTGTTTGAAGAACCTCCAAAAGCTCCACCCTAGAAACAAGTGTGGATTCCAAAACCTAACCATCTCAGGAACCCACTTGACACTTTGCCAAACATATCTAAGGATCCCCTTCCTAGAGTGGAGGCCTTTCTATTGACACAGGGTGGAGGCCTAGAGAACACGTGGTTCATTGATTCCGGCTAGTCACGCCACATGATCGGAAGCTCAAAATGGTTCTCCAGCCTTGACCCCATGAGTTGCAAGGAGTACATCACATTCCGGGATAATAGTGAAAGGATCAAGATGCCCAAGAGGGGGGGGGGTGAATTGGGCTAATTCTAAATTTTCTTGCAATAATCAAATCCTACGGATAGCCCAATTAACCCCTTGTGCCTAGAAAAGTGTTTCTATCAAACTAACGCACAAAGAACTTGCAACCTATGTTCCAAACTTACTCTAGCATCACAATTCTATGAATGTAAAGACAAGTATTGAATTGCTCAAGGTAAATACTCAAAGTAAATGCTCAAAGTAAGGAGCGAGAGGAACGCGGTGATGTTTTGCCGAGGTATCGGAGAGTTGCCACTCCCCACTAGTCCTCGTTGGAGCACCCGCGCAAGGGTGTAGCTCCCCCTTGATCCGCACAAGGATCAAGTGCTCTCTACGGGTTGATTCTTCGATACTCCGTCGCGGCGAATCACCCAAAGCCGCTCACAACTTGAGTTGGGTCACCCACAAGCTCCGCCGGGTGATCACCAAGCTCCCAATCACCACCAAGCCGTCTAGGTGATGGCGATCACCAAGAGTAACAAGCACGAACTCTCACTTGACCACGCGAAGCCTAATGAGAAGATGGATGCACACTTGGCTACTCTTGATTCACTAATGAGGCTACTCTCTTGGATTCTCAAATCTCAATCACCTCACTATGACCTTGCTCTTCTTGGCACTCACAAACGTGTTTCTCAGCTATTGGAATGAGCAAAAGTGACTCCACACACGAGTGGAGCTTCTATTTATAAGGCAGCCTGAAAAACGAACCATTATGAGCTTCTACGGGGTGACCGGACGCTTCGGTCGTATTGACCGGACGCTCCGGTCAGTTCAACCCGCGAACTAGTCAAAATGAGTTGACCGGACACTAGCAGGGTCCGGTCAGCACTGACCAGACGCGTCCGGTCGCATAAAACCCTTACTGGAACCTTACTGGACTCGACCGGACGCTGAACCCTCAGGGTCCGGTCATTACTGACCGGACGCGTCCGGTCGTAGATTCCCTTCTCTGGAACCTTACTGGAGTCGACCGGACGCTGCCTTTCAGCGTCCGGTCACTTGACCTCTTCAGCGTCCGGTCGCACCGAACGCAGACCGCTGATCAAAAGAACTGACCGGACCCTGCGGCTAGTGTCCGGTCGCACCGGGGCCAGCGTCCGGTCAGCTTTTGACCCTCCATTCACTTCCAACTCTCGAACATATGTGAATGAAGTTTGCTCCAAAGGATCTTAGGCATTCATAGGAGCTACCTAGAGCTAGTTTTAACAAGTGTGCACCACACCTAACTCACTAGACTCAACTAGGTCAAGCTACCCATCCATACCCCCCTTAATAGTATGGTCAAAGGAAAAATAAAGTCCTAAACTACTCTAAGTGTCTCTCCAACTCCAATCGACACTTAGAACTAGTCATCCTTAACCTTGTCGTCCATCCTTTGAAAACTAAAACGACTTCCATCATAGGGGTATAACAACCTTGATTGCCCAATTGATCTCCATTACCATGACCTAACTTAATTGCATCTGCAAAACACACGTTAGTCATAGTAATCTTGTATTGTCATTAATCATCGAAACCCAACTAGGGGCCTAGATGCTTTCAATCTCCCCCTTTTTGGTGATTGATGACAATACCACCTCGAGTATGTGAAAGAGTGAGGTTTTTGACGGGCTTGGTTCATATAAGCTTTTGTCGATAAGAACAAAAGTGTTAGTCAAGCTTATATAACCCAAGCCAACACAATGTACTCAAAGAATATGAATTAAGCATGAGTACGAGTAACAAAGCTCATTTGCATTGGAGTATAAGCGCGGAAGCAAAGGCAAATGAGCATAACACAAGTGATATGACATATACATAATGTAAAGTAGAGAGCACACATGTCATATATCACAATCACGTAAATAGCACTATCACATAGATATAATAATGTGCATGAAAGTAAACACACGAATGCATAAGTAATAGTGTATCACACAAATAAAACTCCAAATGTATATAATAAGCTAATACTATATAACTAGCTCCCCCTAGATCACGCTCCCCCTGAGTCTACATACTCGAGCCCTCTCCCCCTTTGGCGTCAAACACCAAAACCTAAGGGTCGGTCGGCGGGGCTGCAGCGGAAGAGTCGGGCGCTGAAGTACGTGGAGCAAGCTGGAACTGTGCACCATCATCATCTGACCCTGAGCTCTGTACTAACTGACCCTCTGTGGCAGGAAGTGTCGCTGAAGCGGTCTGGATCTGAGCTGGGGCTGGTGCTGCCTGTGAAGCTGCTAGTATGTCTGTCGTAGGATCTGACGAGGCGACAGACGAGGGGAGCCTCTGAGTAGTCACTGCGACTGGGGCTGCTGTAGAAGGACTGGCGGTATACATGTGAGGCGGTGTAGGCATGTCGGTCAACTTGCTGAAAGATGCTCCAAGACTCCTAGATACTGATATGTCAGGCACAAATAGCGAGGGTGACTGCTCTGGTGAGAAGCCCGTGTGATATGGACTGAACTGCGGGGCAACCACCGGTGAGGACAACCACTGGGACACCTGAACTATAGGTGAAGCAAACTGAGCTGGAGGCTGTCCCTGACTTTGAAGCCCGCTGGGCTGTATGGCTAGAGTCGTCGTGGTGGAGGTAGGCTGAGCAAGCTAGGGCGAAGGCTGTGGCAGTGGGGCCCCAAGTGCTGTCACTACATGCTGCATAAATCCCATAAGCTGCTGCTGCATGAGTAACTGCGGTTGATGCATCTGCTGCTGCTGCTGCTGGAGAAGCTATTGCTGCCTCTGGAACTCGTCCTGACGAGCCTGGAACTGTGCGAAGTTGGCAGCTGTTTGCTGTGCCTATCGTGCCTGATCCTGCTGCATCCGCTCAAGAATGGCAATCAATGCGGGGTCCGTCTGCGGTGCTGGCGGAGCTGAGCTGGAACTGCTGGCCTCTGCATCATGTCTGCGTGGAGGCATATGAGGAATCGGCAGATAGTCATCATCCGAGCTATCACTGGACTCGGTCATCCCCTGCTGTGCCTCAAGCTGCTCCTCCTCTATGGCGGCAATGCCTCTAATGATCTCGTCCTGCCAGAGCTGCTGACTCTGGAATATCTGGACGACGACTGGGACGAGCTGGTGCCTGTGGAGTGCTGTGCCTGATCCTCTGTGCCATGTTATATGCGGGAAACTCTGTGGTGGCAGCCCTGTACTCTGCAACCAACTCAGGGGTCCTGACGTGCACACACTGTAGCATCAAGAATGTGACCCAATGTGCATAAGGAAGCTATCGGTGACCCTTGAAACTCTCAGCAATAGTATCCTCCATCTCTGATAGAAGGAGGTCCCAAATGTCGAACACGGTCTGCTGCATCAGGGCATTCAGGAACCAAAGCTGTAAGCGAGTCAGACCCTCCCTGTATCCCAACCTGGGAAGCAGTGTCCTCCTGATAATGGCCTCTAGCACTCTCGCTGTAGGAGTCAAGTCACTGGGGTTCTTGCTCGACCCCTCACCAAAGGGCTCCTTGAAGCAATGTCTCACCAGATCTATAGGAGGCACCAACCCTCCATGAGGACGCCTGGGAGCCTCCTGCTGTCCATAACATACCTCATGCAATTTTACAGGCTGCTCCTGTAACCTCAGTATCTCCCGGGCCCTGAAGCTCATCACCCTGTAATCTCTGCCATTGAATGCAAAGTGTATGAAGTTGTGATGCGGATCAACATAGAGTGAAGCATAAAACTGCCGGACCCAAGATGGTACATATACTCCTGTTCGGCCAATTAGATCTGCTAGCCCCGGCAAATATGACAAGTAGGGGCGGATGTGCTCTCCGGCTACTGCCACAATAGACTCCAAACTGCAGACCCTCTGAGATCTGAACACTGCCCCACTGTTCACATATGCGTTGTAGAAGTCCTCCTGGAGCGGTGTATAGAACCCCTCTGCTGCTCTCTCATCCCTCCTCGGAGGGAACCACACGTTGAACTCAACCAAACGCAGCTGGTGAACCTGCCTGGCTGTAGTGGCCCTCAAGTCAAGGTGTACCACTGGCGGAGGACCCTGTGGTCTGGGCAGAGGGCGTGAACCCCTACGCTGTGTAGCTGGCCTCGGTGGAACTATAGCACTAGTCCGACCAGAGCGGCGTAGCTGGGGTGCCGGCTCGGTCTCCTTGGCCTGTTGGCCCTCCTGAGTCTCGAACTCAACCAAACGCAGCTGGTGAACCTGCCTGGCTGTAGTGGCCCTCAAGTCAAGGTGTACCACTAGCGGAGGACCCTGTGGTCTGGGCGGAGGGCGTGAACCCCTACGCTGTGTAGCTGGCCTCGGTGGAACTATAGCACTAGTCCGACCAGAGCGGCGTAGCTGGGGTGCCGGCTCGGTCTCCTTGGCCTGTTGGCCCTCCTGAGTCTCCTGAGCTGGCTGAGGCTCTGCTGGTGGGGGCTGCTGCTGTGCCTCCTGCTAGGACTCCCCCTGACGCTGAGGCTCCTCAATAGCTAGACGACGACCTACCATCATGACAGTCCCAGGTGGACTACCATGAAGTCGCTCAATCTCCCTCAGTTTGTCCTGCGCATCTGGTGCCAGCTGATCTGCTATGATGACTCCATTGCGGGCACCGCCTCTCTCGGCACGCTCTGCGGCCTCAGCGACTGCAACTACTCTCGCTGTCTCTGCGTCGGGGTACTTGTGCTTCTTGGATGTCACCTGCTTTGTTGACTTGCCTTTCGATCCTATAGGCTGGTGAGGCAGGGGCCTTCGATCATCATCACCTGGGCCACCACCAACGTTCTTGGTGCGAGCCATTTGATCTGACAAGAGGATGAACTGCCGCTGATGAAGATCAACTGTCAAACTGACACTCCTGAGGCTTGGCCTCGATCCTTACTCACGAGCTTGGCTCCGAGTTGACTGCCAACTGTCACAAGAATCTCAATGGCACTGACTCGCTGCACGATAGAATAGATGGATATACGAATAAATACAATATGTCTAATAGATGCGAAAGACCTAGGAAGCAAGCAATGTAGGTGCAAAATTGAGACGATGGGCAAGCTACTTGATGAATCAGCGATTCGAGAAAAGGAAAGACGTCACGCGGGGGAACCCTCGGAACTAGCTGGGGTTAGGGTTTTTGAAGCTCTGTGAAGAGTTGGCCGTGGATCAGTGATAATGACGAAATTAGGGTTGCTGCACAAAGGATGAGTAACCTAATGAATCGGCAGAAAAGGACCTTACCAAACGAGGAGGTAGGGTTAGGGCTAGTATGATGCTTGCTTGAGCAGCAGGAAGACTGGAGGCGTCGGATCCACGGGCTTGACTTCGGCGTGGCTGCACGGCGAGGCTCGGCAGCGGGCTCCTCTGCGGCGGCACGGTGGCGAGCGAGGCAGGGGCGAGCGCAGGTAGGGGAGGCGCGGTGGCGTGCGTGGCTGGCGCAAGGAGCTCGGCTACGGGGCTGTGGCGGCGCGGCGAGCTGCGGTGGCGCGATGGCTTGGGCGCGGGAACGGTGGGCGGTCTCTGCGGTGGCACGGTTAGGTCAAAGAAAAAGACCCGACGGCTGCGGTTATATGAGGATCCCAAACGCGACAGATAAGGAAATGAAGGAGACCCGAAGCCGCTGAGATCCACTGACCGAACGCTCTGGTGGTTGCGATCGGATGCTACCACCCAGCGTCCGGTCGATTCCAGAGAGGTCCAATTCCTCTGGAATCGGGACCGGACGCGTCCGGTGGTCCAAGACCGGACGCAGGTAGGGTCCGGTCAGTACAGCTTGTCCTTCCTTTGATCGATCGGACGTTGGATCCCCTTCTGACCGGACGCACAAACGCAGCGTCTGGTCACTCCTTCAGCAGCAGTTCACCTCCTGTGAACTGACCGGACGCTGGACAGCAGCGTCCGGTGCACCTTTTCCAGCAAATCTTCAAAGTTCCTTCGCGCTGCCTGTTCCCAATCAAGTCCCAACTTGAATAAGATCCAAATAAACACCAATTGGGACTGATGTGAGTGACCTCTCTTAAACCCTCATATTTTTCAAAATATTTTGCCTTATGCTATAATTCTTTTTAAGAAAATAGGCAATAAGAGGGCAAATGGAACAAAACAACAAACCAACATTCATGCATATGCAATACTTATAAGTAAATCTAGTTGCTTATCAAGTTTGATCCAAGGTTAAGCTTCTTCACATGCTTTTCGGCGGTTATCTTAACCATGTTAGACAAGCCCTATATGCATTACCAAAAATTAAACATGTTGTATATTACAATGAATGCAAGGGACAACACAAGCTCAATTTTTAGTGAAGTTACTAAAATCAAGCACATTGAGCTCATTCCGCAATCTACAAAATGTAGCCTCATCTAGCGGTTTAGTGAAGATATCCGCTAATTGATCTTCGGTTCTTACACCTTCTAGTGATATATCATTTTTAGCAACATGATCTCTTAGAAAGTGATGGCGGATATCTATGTGCTTGGTGCGAGAGTGTTGAACCGGATTATTTGCAAGTTTTACCGCACTTTCATTGTCACACAAAAGAGGTACTTTTTCTAGAACTACACCATAGTCTAGCAAAGTTTGTTTCATGTATAAATTTTGTGCACAACAAGCACCCGCGGCAATGTATTCCGCTTCGGCGGTGGACAAAGCCACACTATTTTATTTCTTGGAGGACCAAGACACAAGTGATCTACCAAGCAAATGGCACCCTCCGGATGTGCTTTTTCTATCCACTTTGCATCTGGCATAATCCGAGTCGGAATAGCCAACTAACTCAAATATAGCTCCTTTGGGATACCAAAGGCCAATGCTTGGTATGTGCTTAAGATACCTAAGGATTCTTTTTACGGTAATTAAGTGTGTTTCCTTAGGACTAGCTTGAAATCTAGCACACATACACACACTAAACATGATGTCGGGCCTATATGCGGTTAAATATAACAAGCTACCAATCATGGAATGGTAGAGAGTTTGATCAACCGGGTTACCTCCCTCATCTAGGTCGAGATGTCCATTGGTAGGCACTGGTGTCTTGATTGGCTTACATTCATCCATCTTGAATCTCTTGAGAAGATCTTTTGTGTATTTCTCTTGAGAGATGAAGACGCCTTCTTTCATTTGCTTGACTTGAAAACCAAGAAAGAATGTAAGCTCACCAATCATGGACATCTCGAACTCCTTCGACATCAATTCACCAAATTCTTTGCATGAGTCTTCATTTGATGATCCAAAGATGATATCATCAACATATACTTGACAAATGAAGATATGCCCATCAAGCTTCTTGGTGAATAGTGTGGGGTCGACCTTCCCAATGGTAAAGCCCTTCTCAATGAGGAAGTCCCGAAGGCGCTCATACCAAGCTCTTGGGGCTTGCTTAAGCCCATATAATGCCTTGGACAACCTATAAACATGATTAGGATATCTAGGGTCTTCAAACCTGGGAGGTTGATCAACATAAACTAGTTCATTAATAAAGCCATTGAAAAATGCACTTTTCACATCCATTTGATATAGTTTCATTTCATGATGTGATGCATATACAAGAAGGATACGGATGGCTTCTAATCTTGCAACCGATGCAAAGGTCTCTCCAAAATCCAAACCTTCAACTTGAGAGAACCCCTTTGCAACTAGTCTTGCCTTGTTCCTCACAACAACACCTTGATCATCTTGCTTGTTGTGGAACACCCACTTCGTTCCAATGACTCTTGCACCTTTTGGTCGCTCTTCAAGAGTCCAAACTTCATTGCGAGTGAAGTTGTTCAACTCTTCATGCATGGCATTGATCCAATCTGGATCTTTTAGAGCTTCTTCTACCTTGGTAGGCTCATAGCAAGAGACAAAAGAGTGATGAACAATAAATGAAGTAAGTTTTTGAGATCGAGTCATTACTCCCTTTGATGGACTCCCTATGATGAGATCTTGTGGATGATCTTGTAGGAGAGGTGTATTTCTTCTATTGACCACTTAGGGAGGAGGTTGTGGAGCATCAACATCTTGTGCTTGTACCACCATTTGCTCATAGGAGATATGAGTATCTTCATTTTCTACTTTCCCATCTTTTTCACCATCTTGTGGCACACTTGATGAAGAGAGTTGGTTAATGACTTGTACATCATCTTCATCATCTTTTGGCTTGATGTCTCCCACCGGAATATTCTTCATGGCCTCCCTCAATGGTTCATCACCTACATCATCAACATTCTCATGTGCTCCTTGGGAGCCGTTAGATTCATCAAATTCCACATCATATGTTTCTTCAACCAAGTCGGTGGCATAATTAAATACTCTATATGCTTTGGACTTCAATGAGTAACCAACAAGAAAACCTATATCACAACGTCTTTGGAACTTCCCTAGGTGTTGCCGCTTCTTATAGATGTAGCACTTGCAACCAAACACCCTAAAGAATGAGACGTCCGGCTTCTTCCCATTGAGCAACTCATAAGGTGTCTTGCCAAGGAACTTTTGAAGGAATAGGCGGTTTGATGCATAGCATGCGGTGTTGATTGCTTCTGCCCATAGAGCTTCGGGGGTGTTGTACTCATCTAGCATTGTCCTTGCAAGAGTGATCAAAGTCCAGTTCTTCCTCTCAACTACACCATTTTGTTGAGGAGTATAGGTTGCGGATACTTCATGCTTGATCCCAACTTCATCACAATAGGCTTCAATGTTTGTGTTGTCAAATTATTTCCCATTGTCACTTCTAATCTTCTTGAGCTTCACTTCAAATTCATTTTGAGCTCTCTTGGCAAACTTCTTGAAGCAAGATGCAACTTCGGATTTGTCATGAAGGAAGAACACCCATGTATACCTTGAATAGTCATCCACAATCACAAGACAATAGAGATTCCCTCCCAAACTCTTGTATGTTGTTGGTCCAAATAAATCCATGTGTAGGAGTTCTAGCACTCTTGTGGTTGACATTAAAGCTTTGGTTAGATGAGTGTTTGCAACTTGTTTGTCGGCTTGACATGCACTACAAAGCTTGTCCTTTTCAAACTTCACATCCTTCCATCCTCTCACCAAATCATTCTTCATAAGCTTCTTGAGTGAGCTCATCCCAACATGAGCAAGTCTTCTATGCCATAGCCACCCAAGTGTTGTTTTAGTGAATAGGCAAGTTTTTAAATTTGCATCTTCGGAGGTGAAGTCAACTAGATATAAGTTGTTGTATCTAAATCCATTGAATATCACTTGATTATCATCTACCTTGGATACAACAACCTACTTCTCGGTGAACAAGCATTGGAAGCCAAGATCACACAATTGCCCAATGGATAGCAAGTTGAAGCTCAATGAAGCAACATATAGCACATTGGAGATGGAATGATCATTTGATATTGCCACTTTGTCCAATCCCTTAACCTTGCCCTTTGAGTTATCTCCAAATGTTATTTTCTCTTGCCCATCTACCTCTTCATCTAGTGAGGTGAACATACGAGGATCACTGGTCATATGTTGAGTGCAACCACTATCAATAACCCAATGACTTCCACCGGTCTTGTAGTTCACCTACACACATGAGATTCAAACTTTAGGAATCCAAACTTGTTGAGGGCCCTTCACCTTCTCAACAAGTGACTTAGCCACCCAAATCTTCTTAGGCCTACTCTTGTTGGGGGGTCCTAAGAACATGACTTTCATCTTTCCACTAGAATCTTTTCTAAGCATGTAGTGAGCATTGAAAGCAAAGGGTCTAGCATGCTTGGGCAAGGGTTGTGGCGGTGGAGTTTGACACTCATGAGCAAAATGGCCTTCTTGTCCACACTCAAAGCATCTCTTTGGCTTTGGCTTTGGCTTTGATTGTTGTTGTTGAGTTTGAGCCTTCTTCTTCTCTATACTTGCCACATATCCAATGCCACTTCTATCTATCTTCATGACGGTGTTCATAAGTAGCTCACTTTGGAGGTGCTTGCCTCTAGCAAACTTGCTCAACCCAATTTTGAGATGCTCTTTCTCTAACTTGAGTTTCTTATTTTCTTCCTTTAGAGCATCATCTTTCTTCTCTTCCTTGAGCTTCTTGTTTTCTTCTTTGAGCTTCTCATTCTCAAGGATCAACTCTTTGTCATGGTCAAGAGTTTCTAGCACAATGATGTTGTGGCTTTTCATCTCTTCAAGATCTTTCATGAGCTTCTCATTATCACTCTTGAGCTTGACATACTCATCAAAGTCATTGCACTCAACCACTTGCTTGCCTTTGCTACTAGATCCATGCTCAATGCTCTCATCAATTAAATCATCACATGAAGTAGCTATATCAATCGTGACAACATGGTTAGTAGCATCATGCGGCTCATTTGGTAAAAATTCTTGAGCAATAACAAGAGTATCATGATTAATTTTAAGAGTAGTGTATTCATCTTTTAGCTTGTTATGGATAGTGATGAGTTCATTGTGCACCCACTCAAGTTTATCATGTTTATCTTTAAGCTCTTTTTTGGAAGATTTGAGCTCCTTGAGTTTGGATGATATAGCATCATTGGTTTCTCTAAGCTCATCATTAGCCTTTTCCAATGTATCACACTTAGCTAAGAGTGAATCATTTTTAGCATCAAGCTTTTCATTGGTAGCTCTACTCTTTCTAATGATCTTAGTGTATTTTCTTAGTATTTTGACAAGATCATCATAGGTAGGTGAATCATCATCATCGCTATCGCTATCATCATCACTAGCATGCTCATCATCGCTACTATCATCACCCTTAGTTACCTTGCGTTCACCCTTGGCCATAAGGCATAGGTGTGTAGAGGATGATGGCGATGGTGGCGGTGAAGATACAAGATCAATAGCAATGGCGGCCACCTTTTCATTGTCACTATCATCATCGGATGATCCACTTGATGAATCAATGTCCGTGAGCCAATCACCGACAATGTAGGCCTTTCCACTCTTCCTCTTCTTGTGGAAGTCTCTCTTCTTGTCATCTCTCTTCTTGTATGGCTTGTTCTTTTTCTTCTCATCTTCATCTTCATTGCTTGAGTCATCTTTCTTGCCCTTGTTCTTGTTCTTGAACTTGTCTTTCTTGGGCTTTGTGCATTGATGAGCTAGATGGCCAAGTTCACCACAATTGTAGCAATCCATCTCGGAGATTGGCTTTCTTCTTGAGCTAGTGAAGAACTTCTTCTTCTTGCCGTCAAACTTGATGCCACTCTTGTTTAGCTTCTTTAGCATCTTGGCGGTCTTCTTCACCATGAGAGCAAGGCTTTCTTCATCATCTTCATCACTTGAGCTCTCATACTCAAGTCTTGCTTTGCCCTTATCTTGGCTAGCTTTGAATGCTAAGTCCTTCTCTTTCTTCTTTGTAGAGGATGAGCCATCTTGTGGCGTGATGTGCATGTACATCTCATGAGCATTGATCTTTCCCAAGATTTGTGTCAGTGTAGCGGTGGAAAGATCACCTTGATGTAGCACGGTCACAATGTGCCTATATTTGCACACCATCATCGGAGGTAAAGTGTCCATCGAGACCAAGTGGGAACGTAAGCTGCTCGCCCGTGCTTGCTTGAACGTGGCCAACGCCGACAACCTCCTCACCGATCCGTGACTCCCTCCGTGGTCTCACCACGAAATCTCTTTCAGCAGAAAGGACCAATGGGCTGCAATACCTAAGCCAGGACATTTTCCCCTGGTCCTCGATCCTTGTATCAACAAGGTCTAGTTCGACAGAGTACTGATCGACGGCGGCAGCTCCATCGATATACTGTTCAAGAATAGTCTGCCCGCCCTGAAGATAGCTCAGGCGGATCTCAAGCCATACGAGGCATAGTTCTAGGGTGTTCTCCCCGGACAGAGCTCTACACCTCTCGGGCAGATCACGCTACCTGTGCAGTTTGGAACCCCAGACCACTTCCGCACCGACTACGTCAACTTTGTGGTCGCTGACTTCGACGGCACCTACCATGCTATTCTTGGTCGACCGTCGCTCACCAAGTTCATGGCCATACCTCATTATAGGTATCTGGTGCTCAAGATGCCTACCAAAAAAGGAGTCCTAACCCTCCGAGGCAACGTGTACGCAGCTTATACCTGCGAGGACGACAGTTTCAAAATAGCAGAGGCTCACGACCTCTCTATTCGCATGGCCGAGACCATGCTCGACGCTAAGAAGACCTCAGCCGACCACCTGGAGATCCCAGAGCTCGAGGCTCCACGCAAGAACATCAAGTCAAAGGAGCACAAGGTGATCCAGCTGGTCGACGGCGATCCTAGCAAAACGGCCCTTATCGGGGCCAACCTGGATCCCAAATAGGAAGACGCGCTCGTCAGGTTCTTGAGGAGCAACGTGGATGTGTTCGCATGGAAACCTGCCGACATGCCCGGTGTACCTCGGAACTTGATCGAGCACTCCTTGAATGTCAACAGCAAGGCCAAACCTATCAAGCAGAAGCTACGACGGTTCGCTTGCGACAAAAAGGAGGCGATTAGGGTAGAAGTTACACGGCTTTTGGCAGCCGGATTTATCAAAGAAGTGTATCATTCGGAGTGGTTAGCCAACCCGGTTCTTGTACGCAAAAAGAATAATGAATGGAGAATGTGCGTTGATTACACTGATCTCAACAAACACTGCCCTAAGGACCCCTTCGGCTTACCTTGCATAAACGAGGTCATAGATTCAACCACCGGTTGCGAGCTCCTTTCCTTTCTCGATTGCTACTCTGGTTATCACCAGATCACTCTCAAAAAGGACGATCAGATCAAGACATCTTTCATCACGCCCTTCGGCGCCTACTGCTACATGACTATGTCATTCGGGCTCAAGAACGCCGGGGCTACATACCAACGCGCCATTCAGGCCTGCCTCACAGACGAGATAAAAGACGACCTTGTAGAGGCCTATGTGGATGATGTAGTTGTCAAAACCAAGGAAGCACATACCCTTGTTGACGACCTAGAACGCACCTTTGCAGCCCTCAATACATTCCAATGGAAGTTAAACCCAAAGAAGTGCATCTTTGGTGTTCCTTCTGGTATATTGCTAGGCAACGTCGTCAGTTACGACGACATACGCCCTAATCCGGAGAAAGTCAAAGCTGTCTTAGACATGAAGCCCCCCAAAAAGGTGAAGGATGTCCAGAAGCTTACCGGATGCATGGCTGCTCTCAGCCGTTTCATATCAAGATTGGGAGAAAAAGGACTACTGATTTTCAAACTGCTCAAAGCATCCGAGAAGTTTGAGTGGTCGGATGAAGCAGACGCTGCCTTCACGCAACTAAAACAATACCTTGCATCACCACCGGTCCTCACTGCTCCCAGAGAAGATGAGACTCTCCTACTTTACATTGCGGCAACCAATCGGGTGATCTCCACTGCCATGGTGGTCGAGCGCGACGAGCCGGGCCACGCCTATAAGGTACAGCGGCCGATTTATTTCATCAGTGAGGTACTCAACGAATCCAAGACCAGGTACCCACAGATTCAAAAACTGCTCTACGCCATACTGATAACATCCCGAAAGTTGAGACATTACTTTGACGGATATCGTGTGGTGGTCATGACTGAGTACCCTTTGGGGGACATCATTCGCAATAAGGATGCGAATGGGCGCATCGTCAAATAGGCAATGGAGCTATGCCCTTTTTCCTTGGAATTTGCAAGACGTACTACAATCAAGTCTCAGGCACTCGTCGATTTCATCGTCGAGTGGACAGACTTAAGCACGCCTGCCTCCCCAGGATTTGACAAGTATTGGACGATGTACTTCGACGGCTCTCTCAACATTGGCGGTGCGGGAGCAGGAGTCCTCTTTGTGTCACCATCCAAGGAGCAGCTCCGGTACGTCCTCAGGATTTATTTCCCAGCATCTAATAACACCGCCGAGTATGAAGCATGCCTGCATGGTTTACGCATTGCGGTTGAGCTTGGTGTTAAACGTCTCTATGTCTACGGAGACTCGGCTCTAGTCATCAACCAACTCAACAAGGACTGGGACACGACCAGCAAAAAGATCGACGCATACTGCAAATCGATAAGAAAGCTGGAAGGCAGGTTCTATGGCATCGGGTACATACACGTGGTCCTGGACAAGAACCAAGCAGCAGATGCGCTGTCAAAGTTAGGATCATCCCGAGCCAAAATCCCACATGGCGTATTCGTCCAAGACTTGCTCACGCCTTCCATCGAAGAGGAAGATTCCATGGCAGACAAGCCTCCAGACCAGCAATTGGTGGCTACGGTTCTGGCGCCGAGCACCATCAAGCTGCCTCCAACCACTCATGAGCCCAACTGGAGAATACCTTTCATCAAGTACTTAACAGATGGCAGCGGTTATACTGATCGGACAGAAAACGAGCGCCTGATACGTCGTAGTAAGCAGTATCTGCTCGTTGATGGCAAGTTATGGCGCAAAAACGCAAAAGAGGAAATATTGATGAAGTGTATAACCCAGGAAGAAGGCAAACATCTCCTGGACCAAATCCACTCTGGCTCCTGCGGCAACCACGTGGCCTCAAGAACACTGGTCGGCAAGGCTTTCCGAGCAGGGTTCTATTGGCCGTCAGCAGTAGCCGACGCAGAAAAGCTAGTCCGCCACTATGAGGGTTGCCAGTTCTTCACCAAGAGAATCCACGTACCAGCACATGAGATCCAGACAATACCAGCCTCCTGGCCCTTCGCATGCTGGGGACTGGATATGATCGGGCCCTTCAAACCGGCTCTAGGGAAATTCACATGCGTCTTTGTGCTGATCGACAAATTTTCTAAGTGGATAGAATACATGCCTTTGGTATAGGCATCCTCAGAGAAGGCTATCACGTTCCTCGACCAGGTCGTCCACCATTTCGGCATACCCAACAGCATCATCACTGATCTGGGTACTCAGTTCAACGGGAACGCTTTTTGCGACTTCTGCGATGAAAGGAGCATAGTAGTAAAATACGTCTCGGTGGCGCACCCTAGAGCTAATGGACAAGTCGAGCAGGCAAATGGCATGATCTTGGACGCATTGAAGAAGATGATGTACAGAGAAAATGACCAAGCTCCTGGAAGATGGCTCAAAGAGTTACCAGCCGTGGTCTGGGGCCTCAAAACTCAGCCCAGTCGTAACACCGGTGTCTCACCGTACTTTATGGTTTACGGCGCTGAGCCAGTCCTTCCAGCAGATATAGCTTTCAGATCAGCATGGGTAGAGAACTTCAATGAAGGAAGGGTCAATGAAGTATGGGAACTAGAAGTGAACAGCGCAGAGGAGAAACAGCTCAATTCTTGCGTACATACGGCCAAATACCTTGCTGTTTTATGCAGGTACTACAACAAGAACGTTAAAGAGCGGTTCTTCATGGTCGGGGACCTAGTCCTGAAGTGGAAGACGAACCAGGCTGGTGTCCATAAACTCGCAACCCCATGGGAGGGTCCTTTCATGATCAAGGAGGTCACACGACCAACGTCTTATAGATTAGCTCACCTAGACGGTACTGATGTACCAAACTCGTGGCACATCGACAAGCTTAGACGTTTCTATACTTAACTACTGAGATATGTACCCCTCTTATACTTTCGATTTACTTCAATAAAGCTATTATGATTTCTCCGACCACTCTAATGCGTCACTTCGAATTTTATGGTTATTCTAACTTAGCCAGTAAAAGCCGACCACCACTCCTTCTACAGTTTTCGGAGCAGGCCCTGTCTCCGGTTCCTCCCAACACGTGCATGGGATCCGCTCTCTACGTTACGGGTGATCGGCAAGTCCCCCTTGGTTTGACTTGTCCGCATCTACGTGTGCACAGGTCACAAACCTCACACTCCGACCACATGGCAAACTAGGGCCGCACAAACTTCTCGGGATGATGTGTCGAGCAAAATGGTACAACTAAACAGAACGTTAACATGTTCTCACTCAGTTACACCAGCATAAGTTTCAAGCTTAAAAACGTTTTATACAAAACAAACAAGCTAATAATGATATACAGTTACGTTATTACAAGCTTGCCTGAAGAGGCCCATGTTTACAATAACACAACTATTCCCCCCTTCTACAGCTCTAAGCCTATTACATTGGCTGATCGGGGCGCGCGACACCTACTGCTCACTGGTTCCAATACCCTACTCGAGTCTTGAG
Source organism: Miscanthus floridulus (assembly GCF_019320115.1). Lineage (NCBI taxonomy): Eukaryota > Viridiplantae > Streptophyta > Magnoliopsida > Poales > Poaceae > Miscanthus > Miscanthus floridulus. Next base: position 20,114,349 of record NC_089595.1, read on the forward strand.
GACTCTTGTGCTGGTCGAGCTGAAGGGGATGGCCCCACCGATGCCTGGCTGGTCGAGACCGCAGGCTTCGTCGGTTGGCTCGCAACTGATGGCGTTTCCAGCTGACTTGTCAATGGCATTCCCTGTACAGGTGCTGTCCCACCTCCACACAGGTTAATGTCGCCAATTATCTTTGACGACAGGTCTAGCTAGGCCATCCGAAGCTCCTCCGCCTTGTCTGGGTCTACCTCCTTCGGGTATCCAGCTTCCAGGCGCTTGAGATCGATCAGGGGGTAGTGGGCACGCACCATGCTTAGCACATGGGCACCCGTGTACTCACCCGCCTCCTTCATGAACTCTTGGAACCATCCCCATGCTTGTCTACATCTCTCGACCAGTCTGAGCTAGGGCGTCCTTGGCTCTTCCTCTATGAGTGCCGGGTCGATAAGGTCGAGGACGGGCACAATGCCAGTGGCCACTTCCTAGCATCGGTTCTTCCATGTGTCCCGATCCTCGGTGGCCTCGAGGCATCTTGCTTTCCAGCCGTCACGCTCTTTGATCACGGCTTCTAGATGCCTCTTGGCATTGACTTTTAAAACTGAATACCGCACAAGACATCAAATGTAATGGCATGACAAGACAAGGCGGGCAACAGAATGAGAAAGGTGGTCTAGAATACTTACTTTTTAGTTCCTCCTTCATCTTGGTGGTGTGGTCCTGGAGTTGAGACTGGTTGCGTGCCAGTTTCTCGTTGTCCTCCTTCAGACGACCACACTCTACGGTCATGCGGCTATTCCCCTCTTGGAGGTGGGTTACTTTAGCTTCTAAGCCTGCATTACAGCTGTCACTACCAACAACGCAACAATACATGTTACACACCTGTTGTGATAAAGTGACAACTTACTTATTTTTCCCGCTCTTTGTTATTAAGCTGGCCGACCAGGTTCTGGTTCTATGCCTCTAGCTCTGCCCTCTCCTGGTCGGCGGCTTCAAGTTGGCGGCGCAAGTGTTCCACCTCGGCCGCCAGTTCTTTATTATTCGCCGTGATTCCCTCAATCTGGTCGAAGCACCTCTTTCGGTACTTCGCGGTCTTCATCAAGTCCTGCATATAAACAAGCTAAGTCAGACAGATCGACTACATAACAGGGTCAAGTGGTCAAGCCAAACATACCTGGACTTCTGTCACCAGACGCTTTGCCGCCCGTTCGACTCTTAGGGTCTCTTCGACCTCTGGGATTTCTTCGTGCATAACCCACTCGTCGTTCCGCCAGCGCGACACATATACATGTTGTTGTTTATCTTGGGGATGGCCCAGGATTTCTTCTACTTCATCCTCTTCGGCCTCTTGTTCAGGGGGTGGCGCCGGTCTGGAGTCTGCAGTCACCGCGACCACCATGGCTTTTCCACGAGCCGTAGCATCGGCTAGCGTGCTCTATGCCAACCCCGGTTGCTGCTCCTCGGCTTGGACTGGTTCCTTTGGCGCCAGGATACCTACTTCAGTAGGGTTTGTGCTCGGAGCACTTGTACTTCGCTCGGCTATCTTCTCGACCAGCTGCTCGAGGACAGACGTCTGGTCGCCCATCTGCTGAGGCTCCGGTGGAATTTCTTCTTTAGGTTCCTCCACAACTAGCTGCTGAGCAGCTCTTTCCACCAGCACAGGCGAAGCCATGCCGCATCCGGCTAGCTGGTCGGGATTTTCGGTGGACGCCGACCTGATACACCAGGGAAAAGTTCAGAAGACAATAATATTCAATACAAATTATACGCTTATATCAAAGTTATAGACACTTACAACTTGGAGGCACGGAATGACGTGGCGAAGGAGCGTCTCTTTGATCGCGCCTGCTCCACGTGCTCGGCGGGTTCCACCGGGTCTTTTCCGATGACCGGTACTGGCGCCGGGGTTTGATGCTCGACACTTCCCTCGCTTGTCCTCTGTGTTGCAGTGGTCGGTGATGCGATCACTGCTGGCACAGAGGAGCCACCCTGCTCTGTCAACCCCATCTGTCTCCTCCTCTTTCGAGGGACGAGCCGGAAGATGTCCGCATCCTCTACTTCGTCATCTGATAGGGGGAAGATGGCTTGGTGCCATTTGTTGGTAGCTGGCCGCTTGCCAGCAGCTCTGGTCGATGCATCCTCCACAACCTCGAGTGCCGCCCAGTGGACGTCTTCGGTCCTGGCACTGGTCTAGGCGGCTGGGCCGGCAACTTGCGGCCAATCCACTCCAGGGGGCGGAGACACGAACACTGCTGCCCGGTCACGACCATTACTCTAAGAAACATAAAGGAGACAACAGTCAATTTCTTGTTATAACATGATTCTACACTTACAAGAAAGCATCATTTACCTTTGGGGGAGGTCAGGCCAGCTTGAAGGCATGCTCGATGTCGTTTAACCTGACATAATTGGGATCGGCCAGGTTGAATAGCTCCCCAATCCTAGCCTTGACTTCTATTTTGTCGAGCGCCTCTTTCCTGGTCCTTGTTGGATCTGCGCTCCCCTGGTACTCGAAGCCAGGATGTACCCTCTTCTAGCAGGGCTGGATCCTTCGGCTGATGAAGTTCCCGACCACGCTTGGACCATCCAGCTTTCCCCACGGGATCATCTCGAGCAGTTCTGTCATCTGCTCCAAGTTCTCGGGCTTCTCCGACCAGCTGTTCTTCTTCTCCGGAATCAACCCCACGTCGCACAGGGTGATTGTGTTCAGCTCTTCGCGGATGTAGAACCACTTCTTGTACCATTCGTCCAGCGAGGTGTTCTAGGGGCAGTGCAGATACTGGGCCTTCATACCGTCATGCAGATTGAGGTAGACGCCTCCGGCTATCTTCGAGCCGCCGCTCCCTTTCTTCCGCAGACAGAACAAGTGGCGAAAGAGGTCAAAATGGGGCTGGAAGCCACCATAGGCCTCGCAGAGATGGATGAAGGCGGAGATAAGAAGAATCAAGTTGGGATGCAGATTGCAAATCCCAATCTCGTAATACAAGCAGAGACCCTGAAGGAAAGGGTGCACTGGAACCCCAAAACCCCGCTTGAAGAAATCCTCGAAAACCACAATCTCACCTGGTTGTGGATCGGGGAAGCTTTCTCCTTCCGGCGCACGCCATCCCGCGAGTGCCTTGTTGTGGAGCACTCCCATGGCGACGAGGTCTTCGATGGTCTGCTCATTGCTCCTTGACTTCCACCACTCCTTCGCCATGACTCCGCCTTTCTTCTAGGCGTCTCTCTTCGCCATTAGTCTGTCCTTACTAAGGGGGTGGATGCGGTGGCGAGGGGATTGGTGATGATTTTTGGAGGAATAGGGTTCGGCAAGAGGAAGAAGAAGGTTGTGGCAGCGAATGACAATGGGGATCGGTAAAAGTAACTTACCAGATCTATATTATAAATAACAAAGAGCTCCGTCATTTCGTCCGCCCGAGATTCTTGGGAGACATGTGCACGCACCACAGACGGTTGTTCACACAACCTCGAGATCTACGCCAATAAATGCGCCCCTTCGTTACTAGTGTACGCGCCTCTTCATTGATAGAGGGCCCACACTGACGCACCTACATACAAGTGCCACGCGACTGTTTGCCAGAAAAGAGCAAGAAGACAGAGTGACATACTATACCCGTCTGCTTTTTTGACCAGACGTATCAGACTAGACTTGACAAAGACAGGAGATAAATAAATACATCAAATAATATTACAAGTGGCGTTTGTATTTTTCGCTACATGTTTTGTGCTCAAGGATAGATCAGACTACTACAATGCTCGAGGACTGCCCAGACCACTGCCGTGCTCGGGGACTGCCTAGACCACTACCGTGCTCGTGGACTGCCCAGACCACTACCGTGCTCGGGGATTGCTCCGACCACTGCCGTGCTCGGGGACTGCTCTAACAACTTATGTGCTCGGGGACTGTACCGACCACTGCTCGGAGAATGGTTCTCCTCGGCTACATGTGATTTGTACTCACATATAGTTGAGAGACATTTATTTAGACCTTGCTTCAAGGCTCATACTACATCGGTACGATGCACCTGCCGGTGCATCTCGTATCGCCTGTACAACGATTGGATTTTTAACTTTAATGGAAATTCTTTTTTAGACCCTGGCACCACGTGCCTGCGTCACCTACTACCAGGCTCGAGGACTAAGTGGGCACATTTCACCTTGTGGTGAATGTGTTTGTTTAATCGACCCTTATGCTTTGACTGATTGTAAGGATTACTAACGTGCTCGGGGACTGTCCCGACCACTGCTCGGAGATCGTTCTTCTCGGCTACATGTGATTTGTACTCACATACAGTTGAGAGGCATTTATTTAGACCTTGCTACAAGGCTCATACTTCGCCTTCCAGCAAGCTCGGGGACTACATCGGTACGATGCACCTGCCGGTGCATCTCGTATTGCCTGTTCAATAATTGGGTTCTCAACTTAATTGGGAATTCTTTTCAGACCCTGGCACCACGTGCCTACGTCACCTTCTACCAGGCTCGGGGACTAAGTGGGCACACTTCACCTTGCGGTGAATGTGTTTGTTTTTCGACCCCTACGCCTCTGATGATCAAGGACGCTACGCTCCAAGACGCACTTACATTTCTGTTCAGAAATACAAGTGGGCACACTTCCCAGGACGAAAATCTTTTTCTTTTTTCTTAAGAGCACCATATATTATTCGGACAACCTACTTCTCCGGCGACAACGGTGGTCAGAGACGTCAAGGACTCAAGCCTTATTTGTCGGAGAAGGTTAAAATGGCATGTCACAGCATAATGCATGGTGCTCAGGGACTAGCTGTGGGGGTATTAACCCCTATACCCTTATGGCTATGCTTGGGCCGGCCCGGATCGGTGGGTCCGGTCCACCAAAAGACGACGTGCGGCCCAATTAACCTGATCGGAGTCCCGCGCAAGGAGTCAAGACGGATTTGGCGATCAATCAAGATCCTAGTTGGTTAGAATAGGAATCCTTATCCGGCCACATATGGCAATTGTAATTGGCTAGGATTAGTTTCCAGATCTATAACCCTGCCCCCGGACTATATAAGGCGGGCAGGGGACCCCTCTAAAAATCATCTCTCATTGACATACAACAATACAAATCAGACGCAGGACATAGGTATTACGCCTTCTTGGCGGCCGAACCTGGATAAAACCTCGTGTCTGTCTTGTGTCACCGTCTTGTTTGTGGCTTGCACATCTGTCTGCCGACAATCTACTACCTTGGGCATACCCCTAGGTAGACTGCCGACCATATTTCGTCAACAGGGTGGTAGTGAGGAACAAAGCTAGGTTGGTAGCCCAAGGTTTTTGTCAAAAAGAAGGAATAGACTATGAGGAGACTTTTGCTCCTATAGCACGTTTAGAGGCGATTAGAATCCTTTTAGCTTTTGCTGCTTCAAAGGGTTTTAAGCTTTTTTAAATGGACGTCAAAAGTGCCTTCTTAAACGGCTACATAGAGGAGGTCTATCTGAGGCAACCTCCCGGTTTTGAGAACCTAAAGTTTCCAAACCATGTTTTTAAACTTCACAAGGCTTTGTTTGGTTTGAAACTTGCCCCGAGAGCATGGTATGAGCGTTTGAAAACCTTCTTGCTTAACAAGGGTTTTAAAAAGGGTTCAGTTGATAAAACTTTGTTTCTCCTCAAGCAAGGCAATAACACTCTCTTGGTTCAGATTTACATGGATGATATCATTTTCGGTGGCTCTTCTCATGCACTTGTTGCCAAGTTTGCAGATCTTATGAGTAGGGAATTTGAGATGAGCATGATGGGAGAGTTGACCTTCTTTCTTTGGTTGCAAATCAAGCAAACCCTAGAAGGAACGTTCGTGCACCAAAGGAATTACACCAAGGACGTGCTGAAGAAGTTTGATATGGGTGAGGCCAAGCCTCTTTCGACGCCCATGTCAACCACGATGGCGTTGGATGCCAATGAAGAAGGAGAAGCCGTGGACGAGAAGGTGTACCGTAGCATGATCGGGTCTTTGCTCTACCTGACGGCGATGAGACCGGACATATAGTTTGTTGTGTGTCTATGTGCGCGCTTTCAAGCTTCACCGCGCACGTCTCATCGCCAAGCCATCAAAAGGATCATGAGGTACCTTCGTTTCACTCCTAAGTTTGGGCTTTGGTATTCTACTTCTTCCTCGCTCTCGCTTTGTGGTTATTCTGATGTGGATTTTGCTGACTGCCGCTTAGATAGAATGTCCACTTCAGGGACTTGTTAGTTTCTTGGTTCTTCTTTGGTATCTTGGGCTTCTCGCAAGCAATCCAGCATAGCGCAATCCACCACAGAAGCCGAATATGTCGCTGCCGCTAGCTGTTGCTCCCAGCTGCTTTGGATGATAGCCACTTTGAGAGATTTTGGCTTAGATTTCACTAGAGTGCCTTTGCTTTGTGATAGCACAAGTGCCATAAGTGTAGCCAAAAACCCAGTTCTCCACTCCAAGACCAAACACATTGATGTGCGCTTTCACTTCTTGCGTGATCATTATGAGAAAGGAGACATTGACATTTGCCACGTTGACACGCAAAACCAACTTGTAGATATTCTTATGAAACCCCTCGACCTAGCATCCTTTGCCCGCTTGCGAGGGGAGTTGGGTGTTTGTTTCCCTTTTTAGAGGAGGGAAGTTTTGGCTCTTGTATTCTAGTTTTTGGTTTTTCTTGGTTTTCTAGTTCTAGTCTGTCTTGTTTTTGTATCATACACCCTTTGCATTGCATCATGTATTATAGTGCATCGTGAGCTTCATGTGTATATCTTTGAGAATGAGATTATACTCTTAGTGATAAATTCTTATGTGATACATGATGTTAGTATGGCTAGCTTAGGCTCTTGTTGATCAGATGTTACACTTTTGATGAGCTATGTCTGTTTTCAATGTGGACTTGATCTATAATTGATAAATTTACAAATTTGGTTCACCACTGAGTCTAGCTCCTAGCATGTGTAGGATGTGTGAGATCCTTGTTCTATCATGTTTATGTTAGGTTACTATGTCTCAGTCTTGGAGTCTTTCGCTTCCACTTGTTTTACTTCGATGATCAGTTAAAATTGTGACTCCAAGATAATTGAAATAGAAAGATCGAGAGGGTTTGCATTATCACACATCACTGTATCAAGACTGCTTCTTATTGCACTTAGAGATGAACTTGAGCAGTGTAGTGTATGACCAAGACTGACGCTTTGAGCTTCTGATTGTCTTTTGACATAGGCTTCACCCGGTTGAAAAGTTAGGCAAGATAGTGCTTACAACCTCTCGCAATCACATGCCTTCTATGTTACTTGTGCAAAATGACTAAAATGAGAATTTGATGTAAAACACAAGTTTTGAATTCTTTAGAGGCATGTTGATTAGACACTAGCTTGAGGTAGTTCACCTTGTATAGATTTGAAAGCACTTGTTGATTTCCTGCTTATACATGCTAAGTGCTAATTCTACGGTGAATATTTTTAAGACTAAAATGGGCTCACAATGCTTTGCAATTCACTATTGTACCATATGATCAGTTTAAGCATTTGCTAGCCTTCAGATTTATTTTTCTTACACACATGACGGTATCCCTTAGAGCATTCTTTCATTCTGAATGATATACTCCTTAAGCTTCTTCATTTTCTACATCCCTGTGCATTTTCAGCATCCCTTGAGGGGGAGTGCAGTCTTTGGGGTTTAGATAAATGCATGTATCAACAAGGGGAAGAATGTTTCACACAAACCACTCAAAGGGAGAGTATGTTGTTGAGAAGTCCATACATTTGAGAGATTGCATTTGTTCAGGGGGAGTTGCTTTTGCTAGATGTGTTGAGCCTTTGCCTCTTCTAGAGGGTCTAGTTGTTTTCAGGTGTTTGGAGCTTTGCTAGTGGTGTTGAGCCCATTCTGCCTCTTCTTGAGGACTAGTTGTGTTTTACTTGGTTGCGTTGAGCCGTTGCCCATGTCTTTAGGGACCAAGTTTTTGCAAGTTTTGCTTACTTCAAATGACCCTGCTTTGGCTTTTTCATTGGCTTTTGGTCATTTGAGTGAGTTCCTTCTTCCTTCCCCTTCTTTTGCTTCTTTATCTATGTGGTTTGTGTGTTGGTGTTGACAACGCACTCATCAAGGGGGAGATTACGGACACATGGTTGATATGTGCCCATGTGGTCTTGTGTGATGAGTGATTGTCAACGTGATTCACGCCTTGGGTTAAGTTGGTGAACTAACCATGGCATGAGTTGGGTTGTGCAACATGTCTCTTGGCTTGTGGTGCGCAGGTGTGGAGCTTAGAGGCGATGGTCGATGGCGAGGTGAAGGTCAAGTAGAGACGGGCCATGCCGATGGACCGGGAGTGGTGAAGGGCGAACATGAGGCTTGGACTGAGGGACTGGAGGGCCGAAGGACTAGCCACAGTGGCTGACACCTGGGGACATCGACAAGCACAAGTGTACATGGAGGAGTGATCGTGTTGATCGAGTCAAGATGGCGGACATGCAAGTCGAGCGAAGGCTCTAGAAGACTTTGCGGCCGGGCGGTCGAGGACTGCAGTGACACGTGTCGAGGAGCGAGAGACACGTATGGAGTATGCTACTAGCGAGCAGGTTTGGTTTTTTGGGCCGCAAAACCACCGGTGGACGATTTTCGGGTTTGGGCCTCAAAACCTGGGCAGAGGTTCCGAGGAGGAACGGGGCGGCACGTGGTGGAATCACAGAGGTTGCGTCGAGGCGAAGCAAATCTGTGTAGGAAGCATGGCCGTTCGATCGACAGAAGACAGAGTTGGACCATAATGCCTTAGGGTTAGGTGGTTCGCTCTAATTATCCGGGGGCAGTTTGGGAACTGTGTAATAGCCCTGTTAAATATAGATGAGGGTGCCCCAATCACCCTCACCTCTTGCCATTTTATTTTCACCTCTCTAGGTCTCCCCTCTCTCTAGTTCTCTCTCTCAAGAGGTCCTCGGATGTTTTAGCTACTTCATCAGTGTAATCGAACCGAAGAATTTTTGCGGGAATGGAGGCCCTAACCTCCTCGTGCCCTCCGGGATTCGTGGTATGATCTTTTTGTGCAATTCTCATTTGTGTTCTTCGAGTTCTTGCTTCTTCCTCTCCACCCCTTCTCACGTTCATGTTCGATTCTTGAATTGTGGGTTGTTTTGAGTCAAACCGATTGATTTGGAATGAGCTAGGACGTGAATTGATCCTTTCCACTGAAGGAATTTAACTGAAACCTCACTAGTTCATAGATCGGGGCGATTCCATTTTCAGAGTCGAAAAAACGGTGTTCTTCGCGTGATCCAAATTTCCCGTTGATTGACTAAACTTTGAGATATGATCTCTTAGGAGTAGCTCACCTACTGCCTTGTGATCCATTGGTTCAATTTTGGTGGCAGTTGGTTTTGATTTGGTCACAAATCGGGCGAATTTATGTTCTTGTCGATTTTGGGGAGCTCTGTTCGGCTGGTACATAAGTCGGCTGGTTTCGACTAATTCAATAGTATTCTGTGAGAGAGAATAAGCTGAAATAAGCTGATCTAGCTGAAAACTAGTTCAAGCGAACAGTTTTCACGGCACTACCAGCTGCTGGTAATTCTCTTATCACTAATGTACAGTACTCCATTCTGTCATCCATCAAAGCCATGGAGAATATGATGTCACTCTGAGTCCTTCAGTTTGCCATGTGAGACGATGAAGTAGAAACAGATGATGATGATGGATGATATAGCCGCTGGGACCCACTGCAATCTGGTGCATCCAGTATGGCCTGATGAAGTAATTTAGTCTACCCGGGTTCGCCATCCACCCAAACAATATGAGCAAATTCCTTCACTGCCACTGAAACATATAACACTCCCTTCACTGCCATTCAAAATTATATGTTCTCTTTAGTGCCATCTATTCTAAATTTCAAATCCCTTCACTGCCATTGTAGTCCAACACATAGATTTTGTTCCCTTGATTGCCATTCGTACATATATTTTGTTTCTTCCATTGCCACTGAGGTAACGGAACGGCGTTAGAAGACTATCCCTACGTAAGTGCTGTACCAATTTTACCCTCCTCCTAACGATGAAAACAGAGACCATGAGTGGTCTGCTCCCTCATCCGAAATCTTCTCGAGCTAGAACCCTAGATCCCCTCTGACCCTGCTCGACGCGACGCCCGCCTCCGACCCCGTCTCTGCCTCCGCCTCCGCCTCCGACTCCACCGACCCGACGCTGGACCCGCCCCACCATGCCGTGCCTCCGACCCCGCCTGAGCCTCACCACCGACCCGCCCCAAGCGATGACCCGCTCCAGCTATCACCCGGCCGCCGGGCCTTCCCAGCCGATGCCCTGCTCCAGCTGTACCTCGGCCCAAGAACTAACTGGAAGGAACCCTGGGGCGACTAGGCGGCGCTGCAGCAGCTCCTGCCGGGGGGGCGACTCGGACGTGACGGTGACTCAGCGTTCTCTCCTGCGGAGCCTATCATCTCCAGCTGCCTTCTCGCCGGTAACGCACCGCCCTCCTTTTCCTTCCTGTAGTCTTAGTCCTAGGGTTCTTGGGTGCGCGTTCTTTATTCCGCCCTATGGTTCTTGGGGCGAGGAACCAGCCTTGGGTGCGATCAGATGAGAAATCCTTGTGGGCATGGAAATATGCATGTATCCGTTTCCAATATGTGGTATGTGGTTGGTCAACACCTTTCACTAGATCCAAACTCACGTTCAGCCACACTTTTACAAGTTGTTCATCCTCTTCAATTGTGAAATTTTTTGTTCTTCTCTGATTCCGTTTCCCTATTGCTTGAACCTCATCTTGTGCTACTACTTCCTGAGCAGGAGCTGGATTTTTAGACTGACCAGCAAGACCAAGCCCTTTTGTAATCAGGTCAGTGAAATATCCCCCTGAATCCACGGCACCTGTGATATAGCAAATAACAAAGATTATCGAATTTAAACACTGTTGACTACCATATTAGATCATTAGGTGTGTCATGTTTGGTACATTGGCTTATTATTGATGAGCTGTTAGTTTTAGTTTTACTCCTGACCTGAAATGCAAGGTATCCTAGGAATTCAGAATATATGATGCAACCCTCTGAACTTATTGTGAGGTCCATATTTGAGTTGGTAATGTGTTAATGTTGCCTTTTTTAAACTGAGCTATGGGTTCCTTCACCTAGAATCTCTTATAATCAGCTACAGATTTTGAATGATTTGGCACTTGTATTCTAGGACAGTGGAAGTATATTCATTCTTGAGCGCTCTTCATTCTTTTGTTGCTGTTACCATTGTAGTGTTTGCTTTATAAGTGCAGCATTTTTTGGCTGTGTTAGCAAACTGAAAGGATCAAGATACCCAAGAGGGGGGTGAATTGGGCTAATTCTAAATTACTTTGTAATAATTAAATCCTATGGTTAGCCCAATTAACCCCTTGTGCCTAGAAAGTGTTTCTAATTGTTCTACCGCACAAAAGACCTACAACCTAAATTCTAATCCTACTCTAGCATGGCAATTCTATGAATGTAAAGACAAGAATCGAATTGCTCAAAGTAAATAGAGAAGGAGGAACGCTGCGATGTTTTGCCGAGGTATCGGAGAGTCGTCACTCCCCACTAGTCCTTGTTGGAGCACCCGCACAAGGGTGTAGCTCCCTCTTGATCCGCGCAAGGATCAAGTGCTCTCTACGGGTTGATTCTTTGACACTCCATCGCAGTGAATCATCCACAACCGCTCACAACTTGAGTTGGGTCATCCACAAGCTCTCCGGATGATCACTAAGCTCCCAATCACCACCAAGCCGTCTAGGTGATGGCGATCACCAAGAGTAACAAGCACGAACTCTCACTTGACCACGATAAGCCTAATGAGAAGGGTGGATGCACACTTTGCTACTCTTGATCTTCACTAATGAGGACTCTCTTTGGGATTCTCAAATCTCAATCACCTCACTAGGACCTTGCTCTTCTTGGCACTCTCTAAGGTGTTTCTCAGCTGTTGGAATGAGCAAAAGTACCCCCACACACGAGTGGAGGTTGTATTTATAACATGGGCTGAAAAGCGAACCGTTATGTGCCTCTGCGGGGTAACCGGACGCTCTGGTTAGTACACCCCGAACTCCAGTGGTTAAGTGTTGACCGAACGCTGGCCAGCGTTCGGTCAGCACTGACCAGACGTGTCCGGGCATGTTTTCTCCTCACTGGAACCTTACTGATGTCGACCGGACGCTGGACTCCCAGCGTCCGATCACTTGCTGAGCAGTGTCCGGTCAGTAGCCGGAACCTGATCAGCGTTCGGTCAGCATTGATCGGACGCGTCTAATTAGGATTCTCCCTCTCTGGGACCTTACTGGAGTCGACCGGATGCTGGCCCTCAGCGTCCGGTCACTTGACCTCACAGCGTCCGATCACTTCCAGACGCCTTCACCTTGATCAAATGAACTGACCGGACCCTGAGCCAACGTCTGATCACACCGGAGCCAGCGTCTAGTCAGTATTTGACCCTCCATTCACTTCCAACTCTCGATCATATGTGAATGAAGTTTGCTCCATTAGATCAAAGGGTTGTTTTGGAGCTACCTAGTGCTAGTTTTAATAAGTGTGCACCACACCTAACTCACTAGACTCATCTAGGTCAAGCTACCCGTTCATACCCCCTTAATAGTACGGCCAAAGGAAAACCAAAGTCCTAAACTACTCTAAGTTTCTCTCCAACTCCGATCGACACTTAGAACTAGTTCATCATTAACCTTGCCGTCCATCCTTTGAAAATCGAAACGATTTCCATCGTAGGGGCATGACAACCTTTATTGCCCAATCGATCGCCATTACCGTGACCTAACATAATTGCCTCTGCAAAACACACGTTAGTCACAGTAATCACGTATTGTCATTAATCACCGAAACCCAACTAGAGGCCTAGATGCTTTCACAAACTATGCATTGCAGCTAATAGCAATAACCTAATTTTAACGTGTAACTCTAGCACCTCAAAATTTGCTTTGAATGGAATATGACATTGAAGAATGTTTAAATCCCAATTTTGAACTGATTCTGGGTTGTATTTACCTACAGACGAGGTGTTGCAGTTTTAGTCTTTTGCGTAGCAGATCATTGATTCCATGAAATTTGCGTTTTCTTTTTTCTCTTGGGAATTGTTCTACAGAGAGTTTTATCATTGTTGACTAGCATGTTGGATGCTTCAGTCTTGGTTCCTATTCTTATTTCTTATTATTCTTGTTCCCTTGGCTTATTAGTGATGAGTTGTACGTTTTAGTTTTTTGTTTGTTTGTTGATCATGCTTGTAGCGTCTGGTTATCCTTTATTTACTACTGGTATCCTAGGAATCCTAGAATATATAACACGGAGTAAAGCAAATGATGCTTGTAACCCTATGAAATTATTATGAGTTCCATGTTTGGGTTGTGATGTGTTAATGCTACCTTTTTAAACTGAGTTATATGTGTTACTTCACCAAGAATCTCTTATAATTTGGTACGCATTTTGAATGTTGGATGGATGAAGTACGTTGATTCTTTTGCTGCTTTTACTATTGCAGTGTTTTATTAACTGTGCAACTTTTTACCTAGCTGTGATGACATTTTCTCTTTACAGATAATTGTGCGTGCGTATCTGTCAATTTATAATTCCCACACAGAAGAGCAAACAGTTGAGACAAATCAACTACTGACGCAATGCCCTCTGGATATGGATTGAGGAGACGAGGGACGCATGGGAACACCGGGGCAAGTCCCCGACACATCTTGGCTTCCTGCAGGGTAACTAGGTAAGTGCTTCATATGCTGTTCTTAGTTCTTCACATTTAAGTACAGACGACTACACTTTATTGCGTTTGCATAATTTTGCATTCATAGGATGGACCCTAAGTCCACTTACCTACTGAAAATCAGACTCACTGGAAATCCTAAAAAGCGTAGGAAAGAATTTTCATGCTTTCATATCACCAAGGTTGTCGATTCTGATCTATGCAACTTTAAGGATCTTGTGGAAACAATTGTGGATGCATACCCTCATGGCTATAATGAAATAGTATCTATTTTTTACTATGATGAGGTCCAAAAGAATTTCCCACAAGTCACAACAGATCAAGAGCTTCTTACAATGTTCAACAAACATGTTGATAGCAAGGAAGTTCGCATGATGATTACTTACAGTGAGCCCACGGATGTTGTTTCTATCCCTGAGAGTTATACTCAACAAAATGCAGAGGTGCTTGATATCCCAAGCACTCCATCTATGGCTTGTCCAGTTCTAACTGTAGCAAGCCAGTCCACCATGCCTACAACAAGCAGTCCCATTGAGCCCACAACAAGCCAGCCCACTATGCCTACAACAAGCAATCCCACTGAGCCCACAACAAGCCAGCCTAGCACAAATGAGCCTACTGATGATGATGATTACCTAGCAAATCCAAAACCACATAATGAACAAGTGGGTGTTGATGAGAAAGGTTTGTACCTAACCTGTGGGAAATCTAGAGCTGCTCTTAGCGATAGCAGTGACTCCGACTCTGAATCTGATGAGGAGTACCAGGAAGAGGATGGGCTAGTTGGGCAAGATCCTCTGCCACCTATACCAGTTGTAGTTTATGACAAAGAAGATCCTCCAATGGGTGTAGGCAGCATATATCCCAACATGCGTGAGTTTAGGATTGCACTATCTCAGCATGCTATCAAGCATGAATTTGAGTTTAACATTGAAAAGAGTGACCCAGGGAGAGTGAGGGCATATTGTTCAAAGAAGAAAGACGAAGGGTGTAGATGGAGATTACATGCTTCTACAATGAAGGACAACATAACAATAAAGGTAACATTTGAACTGTTGTACACATTTTTTTGCTCTTTATTTTCCAACATTTGATAATCTTGTTTAAATGTATGTAGGTGAGGAGAAACCCACGTCGTCATGACTGTTCTAGTACAAGAAGGAGCAAGGAAGTTAGGAATGCAAGCAAATTCTAGATATGCGAACAAGTAAAAGATTGGCTTATGGAAGATGCAAGTGTAGGAGCTAAAGAATTGCAGAGGCGAATAAAGGACAAGCACAAGGTATATATCAACTACAAGAGAGTGTATGCTGGTAAGGAGCTAGCCCGAACACAACTATTTGGTAGTTGGGACAGCAGCTTCAATAACTTATATAGGTTTAAGGCAGAGGTGGAAAGGTACTACCCTGGCAGTTTTGTAGTAATAGAACATCACAAAATTGCTGAGAAGGTTAGATTTCATAGGATGTTTTTTGCTATGAAACCATGTATTGATGGTTTTCTCAATGGATGCAGGCCATACTTGGCCATAGATAGCACATTTCTGACAGGAAAGTTTAGGGGCCAGCTAGCATGCGCAATAGCTGTAGATGGGCATAACTGGATGTATCCAGTTGCTGTTGGAGTGATAGACTCAGAAACTAATGAAAATTGGATATGGTTTTTACAAAGGCTTAGAGATGCCATTGGAGCACCTACAAGCTTAGCTATATGTACAGATGCTAGTCAAGGAGTAATGGCAGGAGTGAAAGAAGTGTTCCCAGATGCAGAACATAGAGAGTGCATGCTGCATTTGGTGATGAATTTTAAGAAAAGATACAGCGGGAAAATATTTGATGATCATCTTTGGCCTGCAGCATATTTGTGGAGCCCATACTATTTTGAGAAGCATTGGAAAGCAATGGAGGAAGCTAAACCATCAGCAATGACGTATATAAGGCAGTGGCATACTAGGATATGGACAAGAAGTCAATTTGGGACCCATTGCAAGGTTGACTATGTCACAAACAATTTGGCAGAGTGCTTCAACAACTGGATAAAACAGTTCAAAGGGCTGAATTTGGATGACCTTATGGACAAGATCAGGCAACTTATTATGGATAAGTGGGATGTTAGAAGAACAGTATCAAGAAAGATTGAAGGAATTATTCTGCCACACATCATCAAGAATTTGAAAGAGCAAAGCAGGAACTTGGATATGGATGTACAGAGAAGTGGAGATATTCTAGTTGAGGTGTCTGTCAAGGGTGGCAGTGGGTCCAAATGTGTTGTCAACCTAGATGAAAGAACATGTTATTGTAGAAAATGGCAAGTCTTGGGAATTCCTTGCAAACATGCAATTGCATTCATAACATCTCTTCGGGAACCTTTGGAGAAACATGTTGACATGTATTATTCAGTTTAGAAATTTAGAGCAGCATATGAGATTCTTATCCCTGCTATGCCTAACAAATCCCAATGGCCACAATCTGACCATGGTTACTTTATGCATCCACCACTTATAAAATCTACATCTGGTAGAAGGCAGAACAAGAGAGCCAAAGGATGTACAGAGGCTAATGGCAGCACAACAAAGAAGAAAGGGTCACATCAATGCCCCATTTGCAAGGATTATGGACACCGCTAGTATAACTGCAAGGATGGTGACCCTAAGGATATAGCAGCTATGCTAGCTGAGAAGTAAGCATTCTAATCTTTACTTAGTTTGACTTGTTATTGATTTCATATTGCTGCCTTTTGAGATCTCATTGATGTTTATGTTCATGCAGGGGCCACCAAAAAGAAGGAAGAAAACAACTAAATGTGAGCGTAGCATTGTCCCAGCTGACCCAGGACCCAAAACAATGCATTTTTCTCCTAGATATGCCTCCATATACTTAGAGATCTGAAATTTAAATTCTGATTATTTTTCTAAAAATGCATTTCATTTTTTGTATTACAGCCAAAATGTCTCGCTTATCTTAGATTCTGGAAACTCTCTCAAGTATGTGCCCAATATCCAACGTCATTTGTTCTTAATTATAGCATTATCAAAATTATTCTCTAAAAGTGTAAAACTCACTCACATGCAGGTCTGGTAGTGGCTCAAACCAACCTGAGACACTTTCCATTGAGTACCCTTTGTTCACTTTAGGTGAAACCACACCACCAGCTGCCACATCCATGCCTATAGTAGAGAAAAAGGGTAAAAGGAAGGCAAAGGCACAAGGGAAAAAGAAGCAGCAGCAAGTTACAACATCAACAGATAGTCCAGCAATGGGGACTAGAAGCAAGAACCCTCTAAGGCAAAGCCCTGCTGCACACACTAGAAGCAAGAGAAAACTTCTAGATTTGAATTTGTAGTTCAAGCAACTCATTTGTATGGTCTGTAATGTCGTGCGACCCTCTTATTTTTGCTTGATATATAAACTTATGGCTGCTTATTTTGCTTAGCAAGTATGAGCCTAGTTGAGAATTAAATGGACAACAATGGTTGCTTGAACCTGTTATTTTGTTTGGTCTGTAATCCAATGAATTGCTAGTTTGGTTGGTAAACATTTGAACTAATGAATATCAATATATTATATGGATGTTGTGAACCATATTAAGTATTCTATGAATATAATATTGTTGTCATATTTCTATGCATGTGTTGAAATGTTATCATTTTTGTCACTGCATATTGCTGATAGGTCTCCAATTGATTTGTCTGTGTTCTAAAGTTCAATGGCAACCAAGGGATTGTTATAGAGAAAATTTCTAAGGGTAAGATTATCTTTCACATGCTATCTAACAACAATCTCCCTGTATTGGTAGGCAATGGCAGTGAAGAGATTTGAAATTTAGAATGGATGACAGTGAAGAGAACATATAATTTTGAATGACAGTAAAAGAAGTGTTATATGTTTGAATGGCAAGGAATTTGCTCAAACAATATTGGCGAGACGTTGAGCGAAAATAGGGTAGCACAAGGCGAAGAAGGGCAGAAGCCTGTCTCTCTTGACCTGGGGTCAACCAGGAGTCCAGGACACTAATAGCTGATCCACGCGTGTTGCTACATTGTCAGCTTCAAACTCTCCCGTAGGTGGTCGATCACATCTGTATAGATGCTGCCACGCTGGTACAGCTATAAAAAAACACCTCATCAATAGCGTTGCAGGAAAACGCCGTGTGAAACCTGTGCAGGCTGTGCTGCCTAGTGCTGGAAAATTAATGCGGTACAGGTGTTGTACGAAAAGCAGCGAATGGCCGCTTGGCCCTAGCAGAGCCTGATGGAGACTAGATTAATTGATGAACAGATGTTACCGTCCTGATTACTGTTTACTAAGACCCTTACGCTTTATAACAGGTACTGCTATAACAGTGTGGACCTGGAAATGGGAACAAGGTGACCGTGCACTGATCATTTTAGAATCTAGATATGTTCTCTGCCTGTTTTATTTGTCTGAATTATCATCTTTTGATCACTTCACTAGTATCTTTTTATCCAGACATTTATGGCCAGAGATGCTATATGAGAATTTAAAGCAGTTTAATTTATTCTGAACAACATGTTTTTGTTATTAGCTTTCGATTTACATCTTGCATATTTGTAGCTTTTGAGTTCAATTAGGTGGTATTTGGTTGGCTTAAATGTAACGTAATCTGATTACTGAAGGTAACGAATCCCATTTCATATGTTTGGTTGCAGTGGCTTGTAATGTTTGGTTGCGGTGGTTTGTAATCAATTGATACTGTAATCGAATCCCTTACCTAAATAATATCTATACAAGCTTGTCACCCCTCCTCCTCCACCGTAATCAGATACAGCACCCACACCGTAATCTGATTACGTTAACAGAGTGCAACCAAACAAAGAGGGTAATCATTCATTCCGCTACTAAATACACCATAATCTGATCCCCTTTACGTTTACGTTACCTTAGCACGAACCAAACACTATCTTAGTGTCTTGAGCTCATTTGTAGATTCGGTATGGCACAGGTGGGTTCTTCTGAGGTTTCAAAGTCAAAAGGCTTAAAGGCACAAAAAATTCCTCATATGATTAAAAGAAGATCAAATAAGCCTGTACCAATAACCAAAGTTCGCGTTTCTAGGCATTGACATGCTCGCTACTAGAGCTCTGTGTTCGCCGTCCACCCAAACAATATTGGCGAGACGTTGAGTGGAAATTTTTGGAACTTCAAATTATGTTTCGACTTTGGACATTAGAAATGGGGAAGCACGAGGCGAAAAAGGGCAGAAGCCTGGCTCTCTTGACCTGGGGTCAACCAGGAGTCCAGGACACTAATCGTTCACCTGATTGGTATAACTGATCCATGCGTGTTGCTACATTCTCAGCTTCAAACTCTCCCGTTTAATTGCGGACTCTTGGGTAGCCGTACGTTTGGGTGAAAAGCAGCGAATGGCCGCTTGGTGCTAGCAGAGCCTGATGGAGACTACATTAATTGATGAACAGAGGTTACCGTCCTGATTACTGTTTACTAAGACCCTTACGCTTTGTAACAGGTACCGCTATAATAGTGTGGACCTGGAAATGGGAACAAGGTGACCGTGCACTGATCATTTTAGAACCCAGATATGTTCTCTGCCTGTTTTATTTGTCTGAATTATCATCTTTTGATCACTCCGCTGGTATCTTTTTGTCCATACATCTATGGTCAGAGATGCTATATGAGAATTTAAAGCAGTTTAATTTATTCTGAACAACATGTTTTTGTTATTTGCTTTCGATTTACATCTTGCATATTTGTAGCTTTTGAGTTCAATTAGGTGGTGTTTGGTTGGCTCAAATGTAACGAAATCTGATTACTGAAGGTAACGAATCCCATTTCATATGTTTGGTTGCGGTGGCTTGTAATCAATTGACACTGTAATCGAATCCCTTACCTAAATAATATCTATACAAGCTTGTTACCCCTCCTCCTCCTCCACCGTAATCAGATACAACACCCACACCGTAATCTGATTACGTTAACAGAGTGCAACAAAAAAAAGAGGGTAATCATTCATTCCGCTGCTAAATACACTGTAATGTGATCCCCTTTGTGTTTACATTACCTTAGCACGAACCAAACACTATCTTACTATCTTTAGCTCATTTGTAGATTCGGTATGGCACCGGTGGGTTCTTCTGAGGTTTCAAAGTCAAAAGGCTTAAAGGCACAGAAAATTCCTCATATGATTAAAAGAAGATCAAATAAGCCTGTACCAATAACCAAAGTTCGCGTATCTAGGCATTGACATTCGCTACTAGAGCTCGTGTTCGCCATCCACCCAAACAATATTGGCGAGACGTTGAGTAGAAATGGGGAAGCACAAGGCGAACAAGGGCAGAAGCCTGGCTCTCTTGACCTGGGGTCAACCAGGAGTCCAGGACACTAATCGTTCACCTGATTGGTATAACTGATCCACGCATGTTGCTACATTGTCAGCTTCAAACTCTCCCGTAGGTGGTCGATCACATTTGTACGCTGCCACGCTGGTACAGCTAGAAAAAACACCTCATCAATAGCGTTGCAGGAAAGCGCCGTGTTAAACCTGTGCAGGCTGTGCTGCCTAGTGCTGGGAAATTAATGCGGTACAGGTGTTGTACGAAAGCAGCGAATGGCCGCTTGGCGCTAGCATAGCCTTGGCAGCAAATACTACTGGCCGCCAGACCACTCCCCTCCTCCATTCACATATCGTATTATTTTTCAGTTCTCAGGCCTTGTTTAGATCACCCTAAATTTCAAGTTTTTTCACTCTCTCTCTATCACATCAATTTTTAGCCGCTTACATGGAACATTAAATGTAGGTAAAAAAAATAACTAATTACACAGTTTAGTTGGAAATCACGAGATGAATCTTTTGAGCTTAGTTGGTCCACGATTGAACAATATTTACCAAATAAGACGAAAGTGCTACTATTCATCGGGTTGAAATTATTCGCAATCTAAACAAGGCCTCACACATCTTTTGAGCGTTTCCTCTGTGGCGAAGAGTGCTGGGGATCGCCCAAAAAAGATGGTCACCCTCGAGGTCGTTTTGTTTAGCATGATCAACTCAGCCCCACAGAATAAGTAGCCTCGGGTGAGGGTTCCTAACCTCGAGGAACAAATCTGGCATGAAAAACAGTTCTAACCTCGTGGCGCTGCCGCGAGGTTATAGATGGCCAACGGGCCGGCCCGGTCCGGCACGGCACGGGCCTGTGTTAGGCACGGCCCGATAGGGCATGGCACGGAAGGGTCCATCGGGCCACCAGGCCGTGCCGCACCAGTCCATCGTGCCTGGCCGACGGCCTAGGCAAGGCCTGTCAGGCCAATTTCCGTGCCGGCCCGGCCCGATGAGCCCGGCCTTTTTAGTAGGTCGGGTCGGCCCGAGGCCCACCAAATGCGACAGAGAGGAGAGGGAGGCGAGGAGTGGAGGTGGCGGCAGCCGCCGGCGAGCTCCCCCCTGGGTCGCTTGATGCCGGATCCGGCGAAGTAGCCGGCGGATCCACGGCGGTCCGGCCGGATCGAGGCCGTAGAAGGCCGGATCGAGGCCGCTCCGCTCGAAGCCGCTGCAGGGGGACGCGGAGGAGGTGGCCAGACGCGCGGGGGTCTTGGAGGAGGCTGCCGTTGCCGTGCTCGACGTCGGCGCAGCTATCGCGCTGGACTTCAGCGTGGTCGAGGGACGGGGAGGAGCCGAGGAGGAGCGGGGTTGGCGCCGCGGAGGGGATGGAGGCCGCTCCGCTCGAAGCCTTGCGGGGGGCGCAGAGGAGGCGGCCACAGCCAGACGCGCGGGGGGGGGGGGCGTGGAGGCGGCGGCCGCCACCGCACTCAATGCCGTCGCGTGGTGGAGGTAGAGCTTTGGAGGCGGCGGCATGGGGATGGGGGAGGCGGAGTGGAGTGGAGGTGGAGGCGGCAGCATGGCCGGGGATGGGGGAGGCCAGATGGAGGGATTGGAGAGGCGAAGTGGAGTGGAGGTGGAGGTGGCCGGTGAGGCCTTTTTAGCAGGCCGCGACGCTCCCGAGCCTGCCGCGTAATAGCGGGCCGGGCCATGCCGCCCGACGTGCCTGGAGAGCGGCGCAGGCACAGCCTGTTCCACCGGGCCGGGCTGGCACGGGCCCGCTGGCCATCGGTCCAGGCAAAAAAAAAACAGGCTTTGGACCGGGCCAACGGGTTGTGGGCTGCATGGCCATATATATACGCGAGGTCAGTCTCGAAGCCGGGAAACAATTACTGATCATCGAGCACTACTGAAGCTTACCCTCGAGCGCTTGAAGCTGACTTCGAGCGCCGAGTTGTCCACTATCTTGTGCAGGGTCGTTGAAACATGCTGAGGGTCGTGGCGCGAAGGGGGCGTCTCTTTGGCCCGAGGCTAAGGTGGTCTCGGGCCCGAGGTCAGGGACATGGAGGTGCTGAAAATATGGGAGCGTGAATCGCGGGGCTTGCTGACAGCGTGATTCGCGGGACTGATTGAAGGCGTGGGAAGCGTGATTCAAGGAGGAGACAAGTCACACAAGTTACCTCTTAAAAAGACCTCTATGTAAAGCATATTCTATGAATGCAGTGGGTGAGTAAGGGTAATTACGGAATGTAAAGCCTTTTTTTTAGTTTCAAAAAGTTTTCTAAAAAAGTGTTATAGTAGTTATCATATCGAATTTTGCGATACGTGCATGAAGCATTAAATGTAGACGAAAAAAACTAATTGTACAGTTTGATTGAAAATCGCGAAACGAACGTTTTAAACCTAATTAGTCCATAATTAAATACTAATTGACAAATAAAAACGAAAGTACTACTATAGCTAAAATCCTAAATTTCGCCCTACCAAACACAGCCTAAATGTCCTCCGAGACACTATAAAAGGAGAGCCCTACCCCGATGTAATGTTACGTTCATTTTCTTGGAATCGGATCACAAGGACTGCTCTAATCCTATCGCACTCGAGCCTCCTGAAACTTGTTTCCCAACAAAGAGGATGAAGCTCTGCCTCTGCCTCGTTTGACTGATTATCATCTTGTTGTTGCTGCTGCTGCTGCTGCTAGGACTATAAGGTACTCCGCTGTAATCTTTTTCTTCCGACCAATGCTGTTTTCCTGCTCCCTTCCGGTTCGTTCTCTTACAAAATGTTTCAGTGTTCGCCTGTTCTTGGGGTAGAATGAAATTTCCCGTTTGACATTATGATCGATAAGGCAGGAGCCCAGGCCAAACTCAAATCCCTTGAGTATCCTTTAGCCGAGATGTATGTACCGCCAAATATTCTTGGCATTGGCAGGCAGACGATGCTTGCCTCTCTTTACTGGGCTGCAGTCCTCGTGGTATTAGTCAGTTCACTTACAGGGTGTTTGGTTCGAGGAACGAGGTAGTCTATCTTCTCATCGTTCCTCACTTTTTTGTTTGGTTTGCTGAATGAAATAAGTTGATCTATCCTCGTCTCATTTCTCACAAGCTAATAGTTGGTAACAGTATGAGGAATGGAATCATTCTACCGAATTTGAGAAATTGACTCATGGCGCGTGCATCACCTCATATGGAATCTGGGAACCCTTGGCCAGTGGCGGAGCCAGGATTTCACGACGGGGTATTCCAAGTACAAAAAAATTTCGATGCATATGCAATAGTAATAAAGGACAAAACCAGTACAAAATTGATCCTGGTGCACAGTTCAAATAGTATATATATAATTTTCTTAAAATATATGCTAGGTAAATTATTTTTTTACTCTGGTAGCAAGGCACCAGGCAAAATGAACCTGATGTCACCCCTAGTAATAATTAAAGTATAAGTTCTTTATCTACGTTACAAGAAAAACAATGCAACATTTCTTTCAAAAAAAAAAGAACACAATGCAACAAAAAAAAAAGAAAACGAAACCTTCAATTCTTACTCTGAAGAATCCAGAATGGATCTGGGGTCTTTTGTGTTTGTCGTGCGGTTGCTTCAAGCTGTAGATCAGAGAGGTGCCGAGGGGGAGGGTCGGACACTTGGACGCCGGAGCCGAGGGGGAGCCTTCAAAGACCACTGACCGCCGCCGCCGCAAGAGGAGTGCCGGGCGCAAGGCGCTGGCGCGTTCCCGACTGCCAGAGGGCCGATGGGCGAGGGGCCGACCGGGCGAAGGCTGAAGGGCCGAGGGGGAGAGCCGACCTGCCGTGCCGCCGCCTGCTGGTGCAGCCGCCGCCCTTCCGATCGATGCGAGCGACGGACGGGAGCAGGAGACAGGAACAGGAGTACGGTCGATGGGTTTCTGTCTTTGTGAGTTCGTGGGCTGCTGCTACCAGTTGTTCTACTGAGCTTATGGGCTACATATTTGCAACATTCAACAAACTAACATGCTGTATCATTATGCATGTATACGTATATTTGTGTTTGTCACAAAATCCAAATATTGGTCTGTTTCTGTTTTTCAGAACCGATAATCAAGCAAGGACCTTATTCCAAGTTTCCAACAACTTTGTTGCGGAACCTCTATGGACTTGCCACTCAATAACAAGACACCACCTGCTATTGGTTTGATCTTTGAGCCAAAGTTAGATGGAATCAAGAACAGCCAACAACAGTTCATCTAGTGACCCGATTCAATGTGAATGCATCAAGCTGCCACAACCCGATTCAAGCTTTCAGCATGTTCGTTTCGGCTGGATTGGCTCCATGGCTGAAAGTACGGCTGGCTAGTTTGGTGGGAGAGAAAAATACTGTTCAAGCCATGGATCATAAGCCAGATACGAGCAATCCAGCCGAACCGAATAGGTTGTTTGTTTTCTCTGTTGGGCCCGAGAGCACTCGCACGGGTAAGCCGACCGCTCAGCGACGCTCTCGCACACACACTACGACTGAAGATAGAAGAGGGAGGGAGAAGATAGCACGCAGGCACCTTGCGAGTCATCTCAGGCCCAGCACACTCAGTAACTTCGGAGGGGGGGCACCAGATTTCACATCTCAACGACGCGATTCGGTACGAAATCTAAACAAAACATTCATGGATCCAAAAATATAATATTGAAGAACTAAAAATTGTTGAGAATCTAACTGGTGTTGACGACAGATGGACTGGCGTCTCATGGAAGCAGCCATAACTGGTGACGCCGTATCTATGAAGCACCTGGCTTTACACGATCCGGACATTCTGCCTGGCACCACTCCGCAGGAGAACACCTGCCTCCACATCGCTTCCGTCCATGGCCACGAGGTGTTCTGCAAGGCCGTGCTGGCTCTGAACCCGTCACTCCTCGCTGACAGCATCAATGCAGACGGCGAGACGCCGCTTCACAGCGCCGTGACAAACGGACGTGTTTCTGTAACCTCTGTTTTGCTCGTGTGCTACCGCGATCAGCAGCTGGACGAGTTGATCTTGAAGCAAGACAAGAACGGATTCAACGCACTGCACAACGCCATCCGTAGCGGATACAGGAAGCTCGCGCTCGAACTGATTGCAGCAGAGCCTGCCTTGTCGCGCGCTGTGAACAAGCACAACGACTCACCCATGTTCATGGCAGTGATGAGAGATTATGCTGATGTCTTCGAGAAACTGTTGGAGATTCCTGATTCAGCTCATGTGGGACCCAACGGCTGGAATGCTCTGCATGCTGCCGTGAGAAACGGTAATTCTGGTGAGAAATGCGTACTATCTGGCGGAACAAAAAATTTTAGTGTATTCTTTACCATTTCGTGGCTATTACATGTCTTTACTGCCTTTGTTTGCAGCCATCGCTAAAAAGATTATGGAGACACGTCCTGGGCTGGCAGTAGAAGAATGCAATGGCAATTCTCCAATGCACCTGGCTGTACAATGGGACAAGATTGACGTGCTAAGAGTATTGTTGGAACATGATCGGTCTTTAGGGTATTTAGTCAACTCAGTGAGTGTCCCTCTTCTTAATGCTGCTGCACAACGAGGCCATGTTGGTGTTGCTCGAGAGCTTCTTAAACATTGTCCAGATGCTCCCTATTGCGATAAAAATGGCTGGACATGTCTGCACAAGGCTGTAGACTATGAAAAGACGGAGTTCGTAGAATTTGTACTCGGTTCGCCACAGCTTGGTAAGCTCATTAACATGCAAAATTCAGTCGGAGATACTGCTCTGCATATGGCAGTCCTGAAGTGCAATCCGAAGATGGTCGCCTCTTTACTGCATCACCAAGATACGGACGTCACAGTGGTTAACAACGGAGGTGTCCCAGTAAAGGGGAATTTATATGGTGCCACTGATCATGCCAAGACTTTAAACTGGGTACGTATACATGTTTGCTCAGTTTCTTGTTGGTCCACTAAATCAGCATGTATGCCAGCCTTCATCACCGTCATATTATTGTTCCCCACCTAAGATGCGTTAAGCAACGGTTCTCATTTTTTCCAATCATTCTAAAATTTCTCTAACTAGTTTACGCAAACAACACCGATTTTAAAACTAATTTACTACTTTGATTTTAGCAACCGTGCCAACAAACGTTTTAGTTTGATTGGACACTTCATATTATTATGAAATGATTTTACATATTACTCCCTCTGTTTCAAATTGTAAGTTGTTTTAGCTTTTCTAAATTCATGGATTTTGCTATGCATCTAGATGCGTGCGAAGTCTATATACATAACAAAAACTGTGTATCTAGAAAAGTCAAACGACCTGTAATTTGAAATGGAGTGAGTACAAAAAATGGTTGCATCCCTTTGGTACCGATGCAGAACGGATTGTGAAATCTAGATGGAATTCAATACCATTTAAGCACGCTGTAACAACGTAGGGTTTTTGTATATTGAAGGCCATTGCAGCAATGAAACCGAACGGAACAGCACTAAAAAAAGTCTTTGCACCAACCTTGTGATTGTAGATTTTCATTTTTTTCCGAGAGTATTACATTAATTAAAAGTTCCATTTGCATCCTTCTTTGCACCGACCTCGTGATTGTAGATTTTCATTTGTCCAATAGTATTATATTAATTACTACAAGTTCTATTTGCATGCTTCTTTGGATTTTTGCAGAATGAAATATCTATGCTTTTGTTGAAAGCTGATCCTCAAGAGGCAGGATCTATTTATAATCTCCACAAGGATGCCAAGGATGACGTGACCAACTCATCAAGAAATAATATCAAGTCACTGACTCAAACGTACACAGGCAACACTTCCTTAGTGGCAATCCTCCTCGCGACAATTACCTTTGCTGCTGCTTTTACTTTGCCAGGAGGTTACAGCAGTGATGCCGGAAGCCAGGGACTTCCCATTATGGTCAGGAAGGTTGCGTTTCAAGCATTCTTGATCTCTGACACCTTAGCAATGTGCGCTTCACTTGCTGTGGCTTTCATATGCATCATAGCAAAGTGGGAGGATCTTGAGTTCTTGCTTTACTACAGATCTTTTACAAAGAAGCTTATGTGGTTTGCGTACGTGGCAACTACCACAGCATTCGCAACTGGTTTATACACAGTTCTGGCCCCTCGTCTCCCCTGGTTGTCTGTTACGGTTTGCGTTCTGACAGGTTTATTGCCCATCCTTACTAAACTTCTAGGTGAATGGCCCATCTTAAAACTGAGATTTCGGCTGGGTCGGAAATTCAAGTCTGAGCTCCTTGATATGGTCTAATATCTCTGTGCCTCTTGGTATTCCAGATACTTTCTCATTTTATGGAAGGAATAAGAAAAATGTGTAAGTAGCATGATCTTAGGCTGATAATTTTATTTTGGTAATTCGGAATTCCATGTAATACCTGAACTATGTACTTTGAACATTGATTACGTCAAGCTTGAGCAGATGAGTAATGTTTCATTCTGTTGATGAGGAATATTACATGATGAATATTCTGGGGAAAATGAGCAGTAGTGCCATGAAACATGCTCATTAATACTTTTTAAATATAATTGTTTGTAATGAGGTTATGGAGCTTTGGATCTTAAATCTTATTTCACCATGAAACAATAATACTGGGGAAGAAATATATTTTAATCAAAAGGATGCATGTCTCTATCTGCAAGATATAATGTGCAACATCTTTTGGGACTGAGCATTAGTTCAGTAGTGGAATGGCTTTTTTCTGAGAGTTAAACACAGTATAGCTCGCATAAATGAAATCAGAGATCCTGTTGCACATAATAACCACAAAAATGCTCCAAGAAACGGTGCCCACCAGCGTCATCTTGTTGTAGGGACTACGGAGTAGGGGAAGCATACACCTCAAAAAATAAATGTGCTCTAATTATATGATCCGGCACAAGTGTGCCCTGAGCTTCATTAAATGCAGAACTGACATCAAACTGGAAACTAAAATGCTTACAACACCAAAACCAATCAACATTGAACATTTGAAACTAGGAAGGTACATGCATGAAAACATAAACAAAAATGCTACATGAAAGGCCACAAAAACATCAACAGATCAACATTGTTTCACATTACTAAAGTTATCGCTACAGCTAAAATTTGGACAAGGATACAGCTAATCCAGCAAACCATCTTACAACCAAGACATAGCAACCTGAAGATACAAGGCAAAGGATATACAGAACATGAACAACACAAAATGGTACAGATGTTTCAACCAATGGCATATCCCAGAGCTTGCTAATTGTTGGTCGGTAGTGCAGGAAGCTGAAAAGATACAGAGCAATACTTTCAGACTGACCTGATTATTCAAGTTACAACAACTCCTACATTTTTTTGGTATCTGACACGCACCTACTCATCACATAAGTTCAACTAGTTTGCCACAATAAGCTCATCTTCAGGGTCGGCATTTTGAGGTTGCATGGTCAATTCATCATCAGCTGCGCTGAAATGATATTTCTCTCCAACAGCTCTCAGAAGCTGGTAAACTTCAAACATTGTAGGTCTTTCCTTCGGAGAAGAAAGCACACAAGAGCACGCAACCTTCATGCATTGAAGCAGCTCAGCATCATTGTCCTTCCCAATCAAGGACTTGTCAACCGCATCCTGAAGTATAGAGTTGTTTGATAGGTAAGTTATCCAATCCACCAAACTGCCTTTGAAGTTCTCTGGGGCATTTGACACCATGTGTTGGCTCTTCACCAGTGACGAATTCAAGTAAGATGACTCCAAAACTTTAGACATCTCCTTTAGGGGTGGCCACAAGGGTGCGTGTATACTCAGGAGCTACGTACCCCAAATCACCAAACTCACCATTGACAAATGTGCTCAGGTGGGTATCAATGGGATTCATGAGCCCTGCCAACCCAAAATCAGAGATCTTAGGCTCATAGTCATCATCAAGCAATATGCACTTCGAACTAATGTTCCTATGAAGAATCCGGGGGTTGCAACTGTGATGAAGCCATGCCAATCCCCTAGCAGTTCCAATGGCAATTTTTAGCCTCAGTGACCATTCTAAAGCCTTTTTCTCACTGCTTCGTTGGTGTAAATGATCATAAAGAGAACCTTTGGGCATGTACTTATACACCAAGAGTCTTTCATTCTTGGCAATGCAGTATCCCAAAAGAGGCACTAAGTTACGTTGCCTAACACTTCCTAGCGTTGACATCTCAGATGTGAATTGGTTCTCTCAATGCTGAGTGTCCTGCAACCTCTTGATAGCAACGAATGAACCATCTGGAAGTGTTGCTCTGTACATGGTTCCTGATCGACCAGTTCCAATAATGTTCTCCTTTGTAAAATCCCCTGTTGCTTTCATAAGATCATTCAACTTCATCTTTGAAACCGATTTCTCAGACATAGATAAATGACAAAAAAAATGTGAAAATGCAGCAAATCAAACCACTCATCTAAGCAAAGTTCAGAAATGGAAAGTTTAGCATGCACTATACTTCTTTTATTTGTTGGATACCTTTTAGTTCAAGACAATACAGCTTCAATGTTTCCTCGCACCGGTGTATTAATATGGGTGTTGGATTTGGGTGGAAGAAGGGAAAAAAGAACGGCAAGATAAATGGGTTCACCATCCAAGGGCGCTCTAAATTATGCTTGATATCACAGATTGACCTACCCTTCATATATAATGTCACTCCTGTTACATACATTCAAGCTAACAACCAATCTCAAATCTCTAACCTGGCTTAACAGCCTTCCTAACAATTTGCTAGCTTGATCAACAAGCCATAACCAAAACACTCTCCAAACTAACTCTATCTCCAATCTGTAGACAAACTCCTAAGCCGAACTATTCTTTTTCTTCCACTGCTAGTGACACCAATACTCGCACCTGTGTCCCTGTAACACTGGAGTGTGATGGGTGGGAGTAGGGTTTTGACATGACTGGGTAAGAAAGTAGGCGTCATATTTAAATAGTAAACATGTTAATATAATTAGTCAACTGCCCGATATACACAATTTACCCTTCATAAGTATGGTAAGATCCCAAACTAAAACTAATGATTCTTATGAGGCTATGAGACGCTGGAGAAACAAGGGAGCAAAGTCGCATTGTTAAGAATAATATCAAGGCTATTGAAAGAATTATACAAAAATACAAACTGATAAAGTATTACAAGTTCTGGAACAAAAAACAAACCTTCACTCCCTTTGCTCCCTTAATAGTCTTTGCCCACTTATTTTCTTCTACATCCTTTCCATTCTTCTTCGCAGGCATTTTTCGTTCGAGAATGAATAAAATAACAGCAACTATTATTAAAGTTATAACTGCACCACCAACAGCAGAACCAACAATTACCCCCGTACGACTGCTTGAAGTTGCAGTGCAATCATTGCTCAGAGGCTTCCCACAAAGGTCTTGATTTGCGAAATTGGAGGATGGAAATTTGCTCAAAGATGAAGGAATCTGCCCTGACAACTGATTGTCAGCAACATTAAACTGGTTTAGGCGACTAAGAGCAGCAAGCTGACCTGGGAGCATTCCAGTCAATTTATTATGCTGTAAGTTGACAGCATTGAGATACGTACAGTTAGCTAGCGCCTCTGGTACCTCTCCTGAGAAGCTATTATATGACAGATCAAGGTTTGTAATGTACTGCAGCCGCTTCGAGATATCAGCAGGGATCGTGCCGGAAAGGCTGTTGCTCGAGAGATCCAGTGAAGTCATGCTGCTACAATTCTCAAGTCCATCAGGGAACCCGCCCTTAAGACCCATGCTGCCAAGGTGAAGAGAAAGAACCTTGTTTTCATTGGGATTCCAGCAGTCCACGCCTCTAAATCCACATATGGATCCCTCAGTATGGTTGTTGAATGTCCAGTCTAACTTGTTGCTGGGATCAATCGATGCTTTCACCCTCTTCAGACATTCGATGTCACTTACTGCACCATACCAAATCTGACATAGCATAGAACAGAGGAATACTGGGAGAAGAGCAGCACAGAAACGCCCAACAGCCATCTTGATGTTGTCTACTTCCCGAATGCTTTCACCATCCAGAGTTACTTAGTCACAAAGCATAACGATTGCTCAGTGCCCAGAGGGATGAGATGAGTAACATCAGCAAGAAGACCTGCAGATGCCAAAGAGCATACCAAGTTCAGCAAATCCGTTTACAAATGAAAACATCTCCAATTATCTAAAACATTGATATGTCCCACACATCATTATCATCCAGAATTAGAAAACAAATACTAGGCCAGGAGACTGAATGCATCAGGAATGTCAAACATAAATCCTTGAATGATCCAAATATCTCGTTCCTCGAGAGCTAACGGACTAAGTTTGTCACTAAGAACGGCTAGAGAAGGCAACCACACAACGAATCTAGACCAGAGCATCGGATTCGTAAGATCAACTTGGGCGTTCGCCATGGTCAACTAGTACAACACTCAAGTACCCCAACCAAACCGAGCTAGGGAACACAACCGGACTTCCCTAAAAATAGCAGTTTTCACACTGAAAGGACGGGATCCCACACCAACATTTCGACCCGACAGTTAGAAGCAAAGCGTGCAGAGCAGAGCAAATCAGCCGCGGCAGGTGGGACCATGAACCACACATGGAGTTTGACCGAGAAATGGTGAGGTGCCGGAATCCGACCTCCGCGTTCCGCCGCGCGCCGCGCCTCTCCGCCGCCGAATCCTACCTCAACTAAGATGCTCTCGCACCCGCCAAGCCGAGCGGAGCCCCGCCGTCGATCTCGCCGCCTCCCGCCCGGCCCTCGCCGCGGATCAGGTTAGCGGCTCGGGCTCGGGGTCGCGGGCTACCTCGCCGTGGATCCCCGCCGCTCGAGGTGGCCGGCGGGGAGGCGAGTGGATCGTCGCCGTGGAGTGGGGTTGGGGCCTAGGGGAGCGGAGTGGCGGGGTCGGGTGGGTGGGGGCGTGGGGCGTGGGGCGGCGGCGTGATTCGAGGGTTTGGGTTTTGAGTGTTTGACTACACTGTCCGCACAGAAATGGGCTCTTAGACTTGTCGCGCTGTGCCAAATAATTTCATTTTTGTCCTCAAACTTGTAATCGTGCCAAATAGGTCCAAATCTTGACTAATCGTGCCGATTTGTTCTAATCCCTGCCGATTATCGAGTCAGTTTTGTTTTTTTAAGCTTCACCCTTTATTAAACTGAATGAGAGTTACAAACCCAATCGGGTGGGGATAAAAACCACACATGTCTTCTAGCTATTCTGTGTGCATAAAACTGCACTTCTAGCTATTCTATGTGCATCAACGTTGTAATGCCTACCTTCGTGGATGAACTCTACCCTTTCGAAGCATCTTCTTCTAGAGTTAATCTCCTGTATTATAGGACAATATGGTCACATCCCCTTTCCCAGAATGCTTCTTACTACATTGGCGCAATCGCTTGCGACTCTAAGATTCTGCAACGAGAGATCACTTGCTAATGCAAGGTCTTCCCGACAGGCAATCACTTCCACCATTTCAAGCATCGACAATACCTTCCAACACTAGAGTTGAGGCGCCAAGGAAGTTGCCAGCTCCGTCACGCGGCACAGTTGCTGCTGCAGAGATATTGGAGTTCTTCAACGTTGCAGCATCCACATTTATCTTCATGACCCTTGTGGAGGCGGAATCCACTTTGGTACTGTAACCTTGCCCATTTGCTGAACATTCCCCACTGGTTTAACTAGCTCTAGCTCTGCAATGAACCTTTCCACAAAGCAGTGAGTCGGCAGCGGGCTCTGGAACATATTCTCGTGAATCGCTTTGCGCTTGGCCTGCCATATTGCCCAGAGTCACACCACAACCCGGGCTAATCGTCATGTGCAAGATGTTTCATAACTGCCGCAAGCCATGCTTGTGCGTCTATCTCCTGTACTTGGCATAAGAACTCTGTGATTTCTTCTTTTCCAATGTCCATACTCCTTTTGCTATAAAGCAGTCTAGTAGCGAATGTTTCTACGAATCCGTGTCGCCGCAGATTAAACAAGAACTATTAGGCGACATGTTCCTCCGGTGGCGCACATCTCCGGTCGGGATAGATTGACGTGAAAGCCTCCACAAGAACACCCGCACGACTGGACCTCATTGTGAGCCTGCAAGTGGTGCGCCTGGGCCCGTGGAAGTGGGCAGGTCCAAAAGTTCCACACGTGAGCTTTCTCCTCCAATCCGGCATGGGCCTAATTCGGCTTTTCTTTTCATTTTTTTTTCCAAAACACAGGGACGCAAACAATCAAGGTTACCTTTTTTTTAAGTTTAAAATAAGTAAGTACTTTTTAAATGTGTATATAGAGAGGGAGAGTTTTGAGTTTGGAATTTATTCAGTCCAACTAAACTCCGGTCTAACCCAACTGAACTCTCTGGTTTTAAAAATGTAGCATTTTTAGCTTGTTCTCAACATCATATATTTAAAACTGAAAATATATTTAAAACTGAAGGGGTATGTACATTCCCTCCCAGACGGTATAGCAATTTTTGCGAGATAAGTTCAATTGGATATCTGCAGCTATATGAAGCACAATTATGGTCCCGTTCGCTTCGTTAAAAAAATATGCCGAAACACTGTTCCGGCTGATTTGTTGTGAGAGGAAAATACTGTTCCAGTTAAAAAAACAAGTTGAAAAGTACGGATTATAAGAGAAGCAAACAGGGCATATGAGGCCAACTAAAATGTTATTTGTTGGCTAACCACACATGTACACAACCCCACCTTGGCCCTTGTTGACTTTTGAACGATGTTTCCCTCTGCTTAACACGTATTGTAATATTTTTCTTGATGGACAAAATACTATTAAGAGCCAGTTTGGTGGAGCTCCCGCCGGCTCTGGCTCCTCCTAACAATGCATTGTAGCGGTGCTGTTCCGACATTGCTCACACGAGCCATTTTTCTCTCTCCTCTCCTTCCTTCTCACAAACCAAGGAGGAGCCGGTGAAGCCACAAATTGTGACTCCTCCGGCTCCGACTCCTCTGATGCTACAGTAGCACATCAGTAGGAGGAGCCGGAGCCTCTGAAGCTCTACCAAACTGGCCCTAAGTCTGTGTATATGTGCTGATGATTTGTTGATACAGTCAATCAACACGGGCAACAATGGTGAAGCCTTTTGTAGCATTTTGGATTACTCTAACCAACCAGAAAAGGAGTAAGGTAAACAATCAAACTCAAAATTCCAAAACAAGGATTTAATCTTGCACGTTTAACTTTTTATTCTCTTCTACCAATCTCTGCAACTAAATAGCCCATAAATATATAATACAAAATCCAAAGTGATGTCAGCAAATAATTTACCCCTTTTTGTTTGCGCTCAACTAATATAACTGGAAATATGAGATGAACTTTTGTATTAACAAAAACTTGGGTTCCATCAAACCATACAAAAATTACCAAATTTAATTAATGCTAACAAATAAATCTCGTTTCACCATGAAAAAAAATCCCTCTTCTTAGCTAACTTCCATTATATCATTATTGTTGACAACTGTTATTTTAAATTTATTTATTTCAATATAAGTTATTGATGGCTCGTTATTTCAATATAACTATTAATCTCGTTACTTCAATATAATGTAAAAGATTACTGTAGCAGCACATGTGCTACAACAAAGTTTGGATCTCTGGCTAGAACCACTCTAGCCTTTCATGGCTAGGTATTGCAGTTGCATTTATCAAAAAAAAATCTAGCTTTTAGGAGCAAGCTAGCCTTACTGCTTACACGGGCAGGCAAAACCTTACCAGCCCCGGAGAGCCAAAACGGCTCGCTCTCTCGTCGGCAAGGACGATGGCCACGAAGCAAACTGCAAACAACATTTGTAACTGCCTTCCTAGCTCGATGGAACCAAACACCGTGATAGAGCCAGCCTGGCTTAGCTGAGAACGAGCTAGTTTGCCTAGTCAAAAGCAAGGCTTGTCAACAAGTTTTGGCTTAGCACGACCGTGTGCACAGTGCACCTGTTTGCCTTGTGTCCCCACATGGAGTGTACTCCGTATCTCGCTTGCTTGTACATGAATCTGCATGGTTGGCGCTCTCTTAAGCATCACCGGCTCATCGTACGGTCTCTGATCACTCGAAACCTGCAATTGCATGCCATCCCCTGATCTTCTAGCTGCACGCATTCCGAGGCAACGAACATGGCCTATCACCGCAGAGCAACCGATGCGATCCATGATCCGTTCCTCGCCTTCCTTCAATTCGCGACGCAGCCTAATCGAGGACGATCATGATTAACCCGCAAGCCGCAACGCAAGATTTTAACTTCTCCACTGCCCATAAATACGCACGTCCGCCCTTCCCCATTCTCCAAAAATCACGTAAGCTAGCTACCAAATGGGCGTTCTCGCGCTCGTCATAATGACGGCGGCGCTCGCCGCGGCAGCGGCAGCGGCGGAGTACAACGTGGTGGGCTACGGCGCGCGGCCCGGCGGCCGGGAAGACTCCGCGCCGGCGTTCCTCGCCGCGTGCAACGACACGGGCAGGTCGGCGCCGGTGCTGCGCGTGACGGCGGGCACGTTCCTGGTCAGCCGGGCCTACTTCGGGGGTCCGTGCCGGAGCGCCGCCGGCGTGGTCGTGGCCGTCGATGGCACCGTGGTCGCGCCGGCGGCCGTGGACAGCACGACGTGGATCCAGTTCCACTATGCCCACGGCCTCAAGATCCATGGCGGGACGCTGGACGGGAACGGGATGGCCCACTGATGGGCGTGCAAGAAAGCCGGCCGGCGATGCCCGCCCGGCACCACGGTAAGCGATCTTAGATCATCATTGAATTGCAAAGAAACGAAATGGAATTCTTTCGTAACAATGTGACTGATGATCAAGATTCTGCATTTGTGATTGCAACGGAGCCAGACGCTGGACATCAGCCAGTCCAACAACGTGAGCCTGAGGCGCCTGACGCTGTTGAACAGCAAGAACGTCCACCTCGCCATCTTCGACACCGTCCGGATCGCCGCGCCGGCCGACAGCCCCAACACGGACGGCGTGCACGTCCAGCTCTCCCGCGGCGTGCGCGTCCTCGGCTCGACGGTCGGCACCGGCGACGACTGAGTGTTCCTGGGCCCCGGAACCTCCCACGTGCTCATTCGGAACATCCGGTGCGCCCCGGGCCACGGCATCAGCATCGGGAGCCTGGGCGGAGACGCCGCAGGCGAGGCCGCCCGTGCGGAACGTGACGGTGGAGGGGGCGGCGCTGACCGGCACGCAGAACGGCATGCGGACGAAGACGTGGGGAGGCCCAACCGCGGGCTCGTCGCCGGCGTGTCGTTCGCGCGTATCACCATGCGCGGCGTGCGGAACCCCGTCGTCGTCGTCGACCAGAACTACTGCCCCAGCAACGTCAACTTCCCCGCCGAGGTGAACGGAGATTCTCGCTCTCCGCAGCGGCAGGCGGCAGCGGCCTTTCGTCTTGACCAATCCTTTTGTGTTGTTGGTGATGATTGATCAGAGCTCGGGGGTGAAGATCAGTGGCGTGGAGTACGCGGACATCGAGGGGACGTCGGCGACGCCGGTGGCGGTGAGGTTCGACTGCAGCGGCATGCAGCAACCCGTGCACCGGGATCACGCTCAAGAACATCAACCTGACGTACGAGGGCAAGCCGGCGCAGTCCTTCTGCAAGTACGCCCACGGGTCGGCGGCCGGAGTCGTCAGACCGCATAGCTGCCTCTCGAGTTAGGAGCGGGGGGCCATCGCCGGACAGCGTGTGTGCGCGTGTCGCCGCCGGTGATCGTACTACCGGCCTACCGTTTCCCCGTCACCAGATTAATGGCTGCGTGTACTGAGTACTTACGATTGTTTGGCACGCACGCGTGGGGATTCACTTTGTATAGTTATATAATTTCGGAGTAAGAGGATAGTATTAAGTGTAATATTTAGCATTGGAAGTGCGGCAATTTTTAATCGAGGATGAGGTACATCTGTTTGGTGCATCTGATAAAATAGTCTTCTCTTAATGTGCTTAAAATGAAGAGACAATTCCTTACACGCCAATAAAAAAAGTTAGCAATTCCATATGAACCACTGGAAAATTTGCTGTGCCTAATATGCCACTAGTTCATTTTTTTGTTTCCCTCAATACCACTTCCGTCTAATTTGTCTTCCACGTTCCTCTTTTCTTTTCCCATCTTCTCGTGGCTCAAGCACACGTTATCGGAGCTAATCCGGCAAGGCGGCAAGCACGACGATACCTTGGCCCTGGCCTCCGCATGCTTCTCTATTCAACTCGCCCGCCCCTCGTGCAGCGCCGCCGTGGCTTGGAGCTTGACGGAGCAAGCGCCGCCACCGGCCTTCGCCGCACCCGTCGCTCGCTGGACGAAGACGCCGCCACCTCCAGCTTCCTCTCACCAAGCCGCACCCAGCCTGCTAGTCCTCATCGCCTCTCCATAGCAGGACCTTCGCTGACCGCGTGAAGCCCCTTGATGCCACCCATCGGCTCCAACATCGAGCCGAGCCTCAACCACCTGAAGACATCGATGAATTTGATTTCCTCTAGAGCGCCGCCGTCGTTCTTGAACTCCGCCGCGGGCCATGAGAGCAAGCTCTCAGGCTTTTGCAGACAACGAGAGGCGTGAGTGGAGTACGGTGAGGGGGAGAAGCAAGACTGCAAGAGCAGCACGGCGACGGCAGCGCAGAGCCGCAAGCCCAGCTGCGCTGGCCGGGGAGCTTGGGGCTCCCAGCTGCACGTGCCCTCACCCCACCTGCAAGCAACCGGGGACCATCGCCATTGAAGACATCAGGAGCTGTTGGCTTGGAGCCAGGGGCACTTTGGCTATTCCCACAAAAATCTGACAAGTTCTACAGCACTAACGGTGAGTTTGAGTAACGGAAGTAACAACAGTGGCATAGGAGGGTATAAAATTTTCAAGCAGTGGCTCTTAAGGCTCAAGAATTTTTCTAGTGGTAAATAAATATGGGACTGTGAACTTTTTTAATGGTACACAGGGAATAGCCTCTAAATTGAATGCTGACCATCGTTAGCTAGTTAGCATCCATCTAGTGTTAAAAGAAGTTACTATGTTTGCTGATATAGTTTTTTAACAAAGCCAAAACAGAGTTATAAACAGGTGTCGCTGGACCCAATTCCATTCCAGCGGTCGTTCAAGCGAACGATCAGCTGCTCCCGCGACTTTTCTTATTTGGAAAAAATATATCCGTAACTTTCCGTTTTTGAAAAGTAATTGAGTTATACATGTATGTTACGGGACATAACTTATTTCTACAACTTATACCGACAACTTTGACAATATAATATTTTACAGAACAAAACTTATCACCATAATTTTTATCATAACTTTTTTATATAGTTTTTACGTAATTTAATAAACAAACAAGTTATACTACATAGTTACTTTTGTACGTAGTTTTTATATTTCACTAATATGTTATGATATTAATTTGTACATCTAAGTTCTTGAATATAACTTATGCGTCTAACTTTTCATCTAAGTCATTTATCAAGTTATATATCTAAGTTATATAAATAAGTTATACATAAAAGTATTGTGTATGATTTTTGTAGCTTTCTAAGAAATTATGTTGATAAGTTTGCTTCGCAAAATATTGTACATAAAAGTTATGCGTATAACTTTTGTCACGTAGTAAGTTATATGTATAAGTTATGAAAGTAACTTATCACCTTGAAAGTATACATTGAAGTCATGTGTATAAGTTATACGAAGTTTATTCCACAAGTTACACGTAAAAGTTATGCATATAACTTTGTAACTTTCCAAAAAAAAAAGTTGCGATTTTTTTTTGCCAAAAATAGAAAACTTTTCAAAAAAGGAAAGTTGCGGATTTTTTTGCCAAAAATGGAAAGTCACTGGGCTGTCTGATCGTTCGCCAGATTTAAACCCCCGGTGAACGTTGGCTGTTTAGCGGAACCGGTTGGGGAATGCTTTACATCAAAGAAAATGTTGATGATATCTCTCAAACACGGCTAGAGTGCTTTGCCGTGCTTTTCGCGGCGGTTAGCTAATATTTCTCCCTGACGGGCTTTAAAAGACTCCGCATTTGTGCCTTAACGAGCTCTGTTGAGGGTTTTTTGCATGCAACCTTGTCCCAGGGTATTACAGTTGGAGTTCGAGCTAGAACCCAATTCCAGCTGTGCTCATCCAAGCCTACAAATATATCCGGTAAACCAGCTTTCTCCCGTTCTTCTTCCTCTCTCCTCCATTCAGCAATCTTGCCGGCGTACCCACCCGTACCCAAGTGATGGGGGTTCTCGGCAGCTTTCATAGCCTTCACATAATTTTCTTCGCGCCAGGGCTACTGCTTCTTCCATGTT
Organism: Miscanthus floridulus; assembly: GCF_019320115.1. Classification (NCBI taxonomy): domain Eukaryota; kingdom Viridiplantae; phylum Streptophyta; class Magnoliopsida; order Poales; family Poaceae; genus Miscanthus; species Miscanthus floridulus. Next base: position 20,153,548 of record NC_089595.1, read on the forward strand.
CTTCTGTTGTTTAAACTCTTTCCAAATATCAACAGGAATCTTGCCGGAGTCATCCCTAGCATTCTTCCCTTTCTGGACGTATTTTTTTATTAAGAGTAGACCTCCAATTCGTGAAACATCTCCCTAGGAGGCCCATTGCAAAATGTCTTGCCAATTTCTCTTACCTTCAGGAAACTGAAAGCTTTCTTTCAATGTGGTCCACAATACTGCCTTTGTAGTATGAGCTCCAATTACCAGTAGTGATTCAGGCCTACAATTTTTCCCTCACAATGGCTCCACAGGTGGTCCAAAATCTAGCAGATATTCCTGTAGGTCATATGGGCACAACTTTTGTCACCAAGATCTTCTATTACAAGAGTACCTTTAGGGATATGGTTTCAGCTTCGCTCACATTTCCATTTTGGATTACTACTAGAAGCAGCAGTAACCGAAGGTTTTGGTGCAGAGGCAGATTCAGACTAGATGTTCTACGACGTTGCGACGGGGAATGCACCGGGGATTGGTCATCGTTCTATAGAGACACAATGTTATAATTAACCATAGCAGTACTAATGTATGTACATGTGGTACCTGATGATCTGCGACCGGATCGTATTCAGGGTAATCTTCTTCTAGACGCTGGCGATGCCTTGGTGGGCTTAGGTTCGTACTCAGGTGGAGTAGAATACCCGCCAAAATCGTCATCCTCCTCCTCCAAGGATTCAACGTCATGTCAGAATTTGATGGCATCTGTTCTTCTTAGTGTTGGTATCGTTGTTATTCATGGCTCTTAATATGCAAGCTGTAATACTCGCAATTAATAAATATTTCTATCACAATTTCTATCAACATAAAATCAACATGTTTGTTATTTGGAGCACAATTTACAATACAACTTTAACTATCTCTATCACAATTTGGAATTGTAACATACTTATTATTCCTAAAAATTGCAAGCAATAAATATTTATTTACCAAATTTTTTCCATCACAATTTTTGTCGACATAAAGTTAACAAATTTAATATTTCTATCAACAGAAAGTTAACAAATTTTTTTGTTTCCACCAAAATTCCTATCAACATAAAGTTATCAATTTTTTTATTTCTATTATCATTCCTATCAACATAAAGTTAACAATATTTTTATTTCTACCACAATTCCTATACTATAAACATAAAGTTCACGATTTTTATGTCTACCACAATTTTTATCCTATCAGCATTTAGTTAACATTTTTTATTTCTATCATAATTTGCAATACATTAATTATAATTGCATGATAAAAAAAAAGAAACTAACTGCTCGGGCCAGGGAAGAGCGAAGCGCGGCGGTGCTTGGAGACGGGAACAGGGCCAGCGGCTGCCTCACACACGAGGAAAGGAGCGGTACGGGCCCAGAGACGGGGCCGCCAGCGCCCTTGGGCTGGGGAGGAGGGTGGCGCGGTGGTGCTCGGGGAAGCCAAGGGGGACAGAGGTGCGACAGTGCTTAGGGATTAGAGCGGGGCTGTCACTCAGGGGAAGCGAAGGGGGCGCTCGGGGACGGAAGCAGAGGGGCCAGAGATGTGGGGCCGACAGCACTGTTGGGTCGGAGAGGAGGGAGGCGCGACGGTACTCAGGGGAGCTGAGGGTGCCGGAGGCGTGAGGCTGGAGGCGCGGTGGTGCTCGGGGCGGGGCCGGAGATGAGTGAGACACATGCCTGGCCGGGAGCAGGGGTGATCCCCATTAAGAAGCAGAGGGCGCCAGTGATGATGGCGGTGCGCGGCCGAGAGCAGAGAGGACGAAGCGGCGACACACAGTCGGAGGCCCGTGCGGCCGAGGGCAGAGAGGATGAGGTGGTGGCACACGAGCGGTGGGGCTGAGCGGGGTCAAGCGCGGTCGCCGACGAAGTAGCGGCTAGAACAGTGGCAGAGGTGTGAAAATTTTGCAGCCTCATGGCATGATTCAGTTTTCGTGCAGGGACTCGAAAATTTTGGTGCCTCCCCGACGCCTTATGAGGGAGTGATCTGTGCTGGCGGGCTATAATACCGCCTGCCAGCAGAGACCATCTGTGCTGGTGAGCGGTATTATAGCTTGCCAGCACATATTTTTCATCAAATCTCAAATATTTTTAAAGAATTGCTAAACGAGTTCAAACATGTTTCAAACTTCTACGCATGAGCATACATGTTATTGTGCACCTAAAAATTATATTTTGATATAAAATATAAGTATTTTGACTAGTCAATTCACGTGTTACTCTACCTTGGAACTCCTCTTGAGTTGTAGGGTTATGAGGAGGTGCGTGTCCATTTTGTGAAGCATGTGTTGTTCTACTGTCTCAAAATATGTTGTTTTCTTAACTTCGGGTAATGAAAAAATGATTCAATACCAATTATCATGATTTACGGACCAACTTTAAATATTATTATAACTTATTTAAACCGAAATGTAAATAGAATTACGGATAAACCTAGGAAACATGTGAATATTTCATCAATTTCCATGAGTTGAGATGTGTCCTTACAACTCGTCCAATTTCTATCCATGAATGTGATTTTTTATGAATATAGTTCGATCATAAAAAATTTCTAATAACCATGTTTAAAATTACTTAATACCATGGAAACATACAAATCACCTTGAAAAATTCAATATTAGTTGTTAATTATAAATCGCAACTATGGGATCTTGCAATTAAACTTCATGTTAATTTAAATAAAAATGCACTCACACAAGCACGGAATTCATTTGTCTGGATTGTTGACAGGTAGATTACCTAAGAGATGTCGGGATGAAAATTGTCAGAAAGTGTGATGGCTTACCGCTTGCTGTCAAAGTGATGGGAGGATTGCTAAGCACGAGGTCCAGGTGATGGGAGGATTGCTAAGCACGAGGTCCAGAAGTGAGCGTGAGTGGGAGGCTGTTTTGAACCATCATGCATGGTCAGTAGCTGGATTGCCCATGGAGCTGGACAGCCGAATCTATTTAAGTTATGAGGATTTGTCTTCCCAGCAGAAGCAGTGCTTCCTTTACTGTTCACTTTTCCCAAAAGGTACATGTATTTCGTGGCGTCATGTTATTCCCATGTGGATTAGTGAGGGATTCATCCAACCTCACGCGGACAGAAGTAGTTCACATGATGACCAACTAGAAGAAATAGCAACCGAGTACTACCAGGAGTTAATCACCAGGAATCTTATAGAACGGCAAAATCCTTTAACTACATACAGATGCTCCTTTGCTGAATTTATGGCAAGAGAAGACTCGCTTGTGGTGCAGGACATGCAAGTTGCCAGTGGTAGTAATGATAGTCTTGTTCGTCGCTTGTCCAAAGCACCAACCAGTTTGGTACCTGGATTGGCTGCTCTAAAAAAAAACAAGAGCCAGTAAGAACATTATTTATTATAAATTCCAAGATCAGACTTTGACACTACGCCAGAAATGATTTGTGCTGGCACTGGCAAATTAGCGTGCTGACGGGCGTGATTGGCACCGGCCAGCACAAAAGCTTCATCGGGCCGGCAGGGGAGCACCCGCTAGCACAATGGCCACTGTGCTGGCAGGTGACGCAAGCACCCGCCAGCACAGATCGCCCCATCGCTGGCAGTGGGCTTATGTGGCCTGCCAGCACATAGGCCATTGTGCTGGCGGTCGACCTAAGCCCACCGCCAACACAAATTGGGTGACTGTGCTGGCGGTTGGCTTATGTCGCCCACCATAAATACTTCTGTTCATCTTCTTCCATAGGCAACCTTCCATTTGGAGCTTGCCCGAGAGGAGCTCGAAAAAAGCTCCAAAAACACCAAATCTAAGGGGAAGGTTTTGCTCTTGATTTCCTTGGAGGAGGTGGCTATATAAAATGAGCTTGTGCCATTCCAACCTTCTTTTTGAACTTCTATCCATCATATCTAGCTTCATTAGCTTGTCATCTAGATCTAAATCTAGAACTAGGAGAGAGAGGAGGGAAGAGAGAAAAAAAACTAGACATGGATTATTTTTGTGAATAAAATTCTATGGTCTTATTATAAGCATTACAATGCTATGTTTGTCATTTTAATGTAATATAGAATTGAATTTGATTATATGTTTCCTTCTTATTAATTATTACATCCATAGTTTTAATTAATGAAGTTGATTATCTTAATATTTAATTGAGTTTGATTTTTTCCTTCTTATTAATTATTACATCCGTGGTTCAATTGATTCTCATTTAGGGTAATATAGAATTAGTTTTTATTATATTTTCCCTACTTATTAATTATTACATCCATAGTTTCAATTAATGAATTTGATTGAATTAATATATAATTGAGTTTGATTTTTTCATTCTTCTTATGAAATTGAATTATTATATCCTAGGTTTAACTGCTACGGAAAAAACTCCAAAAACACCAAATCTAAGGGGGAGGTTTTGCTCTTGATTTCTCTAGAGGAGGTGGCTACATAAGGTGAGTTTGTGCCATTCCAACCTTCTTTTTCAACTTCTATCCATCATTTCTAGCTTCATTAGCTTTGGGGTAATATAGAATTGTTTAATTGAGTTTCATTTAGGGCAATATAGAATTGTTTTTTATTAAATTTCTTGCTACTTATTAGTTAATGCATCCATAATTCAATTTAGTTTATGGAATAGCTCATTAAATTAGTTAATATAACATAGAAATCTTGTCATAGGTTGTTAAAGATGGATCAAAGAGCATGGATGTATGGCATACGGAGGCATTCGCCTACTTTCATGTCAGAGGTAGCGAAGTTTGTGGAGGCTGCGAAGAAGCACGCTCGCATTTGCAAGACAAAGCAAATTCATTGTCCGTGTTTTGACTGTAGCAACAAAATTGTATGGGAGAATACTAATGTCATCAAGAGGCATTTGATAAAGCGAGGTTTTGTGGATGGCTACAAATTTGGTCCCACCATGGAGAGGCAGGAGGTACTTCCAACAACATTGACATCAGTACTGGCTGTGATGAAGTGGGTGGTGATGATGCAAACGACAATGATCAGGTTATGATGGATGATGATTACGACCATGGAGATCAAACAGAAGTGCGTGTGGAACCACAGGTGGACGAGGAACATGGTGTTGATATGGAGGACATGTTGTGCCACATTGAGCTGGAAGTGTTGCTAGAGAGTGCTAAAGGGTTAGAGAATTTTGAGACGCTCAAGAAGGCAACAAAGGACTGTATGTATGTGGGATGTGGGAAGGAGTGGACAGTGTTGCGTTTCGTCCTTCATCTTCTGATCCTGAAGGCTAAATTCGGCTTGTCAGACAATAGTTTCAATGATCTTCTTACTCTGCTGGGCAATTTGCTCCCCAAGCCGAACTTTGTGCCAAAAGACACATGTGAAGCAAAGAAGATTATCAATCCATTGAAGATGCATGTGCAGAGAATACACGCGTGCAGGAACCATTGCATATTGTACCGCGGTGAGTACGCGGCATTGGAAAAGTGTCCAAATTGCGATGCTAGCCGTTACAAATGTAATGCCGATTTCTGTGAGGACCGTGCCGGTTCCTCCATCGGGAATAAGAGGAAGAAGGTTGAAAAGAAAAGTGCTGGTGCTCAAGTGGAGGACGAGTCATGTATACTCAGCGCAGAGTCCCTGCCTTGGTGATGTGGTGCTTGCCGGTGGTGGACCGTGTGAAGCGTTTGTTCTCAAACCCAAAGACCACTGAAATGATGACTTGGCATGCTGATCGCCCAGTAAAGGATGACGGAAAGCTTCGACATCCTTTCGATGCTCGCCAGTGGAGGACCTTCGATGCCAATCATCCAGAGTTTTCAGTTGAAAAAAGGAATGTACGGTTCGCGTTGAGTATAGACGACATGAATCCGTTTGATGAAAGAAGCAGCATGCACAGCACATGCCCTGTTCTGATGACCATATACAACCTTCCCTCATGGCTATGTCACAAGAGGAAGTTCCTTTTGCTAACCATTCTCATACAAGGCCCGAAGCAGCCTGGCATCGACATAGATGTTTTAATTGAACCATTGATGGAAGATATGCAGAAGCTTTGTGAAGATGGGGTTCGGATGTGGGAGAAGTATAGACACGAGCACTTCACACTAAGGGCCATTATCTTTGTTACCATCAATGATTATCCTGCCCTGTTTGCCCTAACAGGTCAGGTAAAGGGTAAGACAGCATGCGTAGTTTGCCTGGATGGAATACCATCTGTGTACCTTAAGGGATCTATGAAGACAGTGTTCATGCGGCATAGACGCTTCTTATTGAAGACGCACAAATACCGCAGGATGAAGGACTTCTTCGATGGCACCAACGAGAGTGACTTTGCTCCAAAACTAGCTACTGGTAAAATAGTATTTGAAATGTGCGAGAAGGCCAAGTTCAAACTCAGTAAGAAGTCATTAGGTGGTGCTGATAAGTTGAGAAGGGGAAGGAAGCAGGCTGAAACTACAGATGTCGCAGATGTGCCGTTTAAGAAGATGTCTATCTTCTTTAAGTATTTGCCATACTGGCAAGAGCTGGCGATGCGCCATGCCATTGATGGGATGCATCTTCAGAAGAATGTGTTCAATAGCACCATCGGATTCTTGGGCTTATTAGGCAAGGCAAAGGACAGACTAAAATCACGAAAGGATCTTGTTGACCTTCAAATCAGGCCAAATCTCCACCCACAAGAACTACCTAATGGTAAGCATTACCTTCCCTCGGCTAGCTACAACTTAACACCAGCAGAGCGATTGGCCATGTGCAAGTGCTTGCGCGGGTTGAAAGTGTCGACCGGATTCTCATCAAACATACGATCACTAGTCTCATTGAAGGACATGACGCTTGCCGGCTATAACTCTCATGATTGCCATGTGATAATCACATTTTTCTCTCACTATTGCGATCTGGGCTATCAAACCAGTATTCGTGAAGATGGTTATCACACGGATGTGTTACTTCTTCAACGTGATTTTGCAGAAAGTGATTGATTGTGTCGAGTTGGCTAGGCTTCAACTGTTTGTGTCGAAAACTCAGGCCCAGCTCGAGATGTGCTTCCCTCCATCCTTTTTCAATATCATGGAACATCTCATGTGTAACACCCTTGGTGTTACCCTGTACAATCTTTTGCTAAAACACTGCATAGCATCATATTTATGTGTAAATGCATGTGATATAGGGTGTAAATCAATGTACGTAACGTAAAACGACCAACGGAAATGCTTAACGACAGGTCGTTCATGACCTATATAATTTTCAAGTATGGATGTTCGCAAATTTTTATCGAACAAAAATGCTATAGAACGTATATACGAAATTTTAGTAAAGTTAGAAGTACTCACCGTGTAGGTGACGATGAAATACCTACGATCGAGAAATGAATTCACTAACTAGCATACCTAGAAGCATGGAAATCGAATGTGACGCGAGTCCGATCGAGACTTGGTCGAATTTTTAAGACTGGAAAATGGTTTCACAAAGCTGAGTTTGGCAATTTTTGTAAGGAATTTGGGTTAAGCAGTGGTATGATGTTTTAGCTTGGTTTGGTAGCCCCATGTGTCCTCTTGATCATCGTGAAGTGGGTTTAGGTCGAGAGATAACCTTGTGCTGGGTTTAGAGTCTTTAAAATTCATGCTCAGCATGCTCTCGGTGGGTTCGCAGGCAGTGCACGGTCACCACACGCTATCCCGATGTCGCCGTGCTGGCCTTGCCCACGCTGGCCGGCCGAGGCTGCCCTGGCTGGGCTACGGCCTAGCTGGGCTAGCCGCTGTGCATGCCTCTGGCTGCTGACCCCTCCTCGGCCACCGCCGCACTGCTGTCTCTTTCTCCCTCTTACGCCATGGCCCCACCTAGTCGCTGCCGTCGTCATGGCGGGGTGCTGCTCGCCCGAGGCTAAGACACCTCCCCAATGTGCACTTGTCCGCCGTTGGCCGTGTCCCACCGAGGTGGCATGGCGCCCCTCTTCCTGGGTCTCTGCCGCTTGCATTGCGTCGTCGCTGCCGCTGCTGCACGCGCCTGCTACACCTTCACGTGGCCTGGCCACCGTCGTCTTACGAGTCAAGGCGCTGTGGTCACATGAGTCGTGCTGGCCTCATATGCGCGCATGTAGCCGTCATCCACCGTACCGTTGTCCTCTTCTATTTAGTGGCAAGCGCCATGCCGCGCTCCCCAATCACAGTTTCCTTGAATGGCGTCGCGCCGGCCGGCCGAGCCACGCCAAGGCCAGCTCATAGAGCCTGGCCCAATCCATGTAATTGCGCACGCCCGAAGCTTGAATTGGAGCCTAGCTACGCGCCAAGCCTACCCACTGCTGCAGTCGTACGGTGTCGGGCTTCATTTTGAAGTTTCCCCGCCGTCGACCACCTTAAGACCGAACGGCGATGTCCACCTAATTGGCCTCGCACCGTCCACCTCCATCCAATTAACCGTGAACCCAACTAGCTCTGGTGGTTAGCTCGTGATTAGAGTCGACCCGACGAGCTTTCATCCTCCAGTGAGGTACTACGGAGCATTTTACTCGTGGTGGTCCGCCATGGCCGTTGGGGAGGGTGCTCGGCCAAGGCATCGTTCCTTGCTCCTTTGTCTCAATTGAGCGGTGCTTTAGTGTCTCCTTGACTTGGTTGCCTCTCCTGTGAAACAGTTTCACCAATGGTGCAGCGAGTCACCGAGAACGCCATCGCCACGCTTGCCGTGAACCAGAGCAACCCCGCACACATGGCCAACCACCTTGCCAAGCCTCACGACTTCGTCCAGGCCATCCTACACGTCTCTGGTGAGGCCCTCCTGCTCCTTGGGTAGATGATTGAATCAGTTAAGGCCTAGGCTCGCCGAAGCGCGTGGCCACCACCGGCGAACGCGGTGTAGATGCGGTGTCCGTGGCCGGCTCGTTTGGGAGTATAACTGGTATATCTATGACCTCTAGAATGTTATTAGTAATCTAGGCATGGAGACTAGGTAGAGATGGTAGCGCCGGGCTAGATGTTTTCATCGGCATCAGTGTCACTATGGCCAAACCCTGCCATGGTGCATGGCAACGCCTCTGTGCGGCACCAATCGTGGTGTTTTATACCTTTATCGACTGCGCTTTTTATGAAGAGTGTCACGGTGGTGATGGTTGTTGTCAAGGAGATCCGTGCTCGTCGATGTTTGGCCGGAGATGCCGCAGCCTCTATTAAGATCCGGCCAGGGACTTTGAAATGGGAATTCAAAGTAAGTCGGGGGGGTTAAGTGAGAGCGTCAGAGAGAGAGTGAAATAGTAGAAAGGACTGTGGGTCCATTTAGTTAAAAGTCGAGGGCTCTTTTGCATAAGCGTCGGCGTGCGCGCGGGTCTTCCCGCCGTGGGCCACTGTTGTGCGTGGGCCGAGCCGCGATGGGCCGCGCTGGGCTGTTCACTTTTTTTTCTAATATATTAGTAATGCTTTTCTGTTTTAATTTTTGAGCCAAACTTGTATAATTAATATCAATTCGTATAGATGTCCAAAAATTGTGAAATAAATTGTGTTCAGTTCCTAAAAATGTGATCTATCCATTGGAGTAGTTAGTTTATAGTTATCTGTGAGAATATTAGATTCATTAATTCATTTAGGAAAGCTTAGAATTATTTAGATTAATAATTGTAGGAAATTTGGTGGCAAATTGGTAATAGCTTTAACCCTAACAATTTTACAGTAGGTTCATTGTATTATTATGTGCTCACTGTAATTTTTGTAGCCTTAGAATAGGTTGATAATAGGGTAGCTAATACTCCTTGTTTTATCATATATATAGTAAATCAGTATTAAGAGTAAGAATGCCTTTAGTTGCTAAGATAATACATGCCATGTTTCATACCTGTTAGTGGTAACAATAGGTAACTTAGCACCTTAGTGGTAACAATAGGTAACCTAGCACCTTAGTGGGTTAGTCCTGCTTGTGCCTAGGGTACAAGCGGGGCGTGTGTTTTGGGGTACCCAGCTGGGTACATTGATTCGTGAATCGCCGCCGTGTCGGTACGACTTGTCTACACTCTAGCACTGTAGTAAGAACTGAAAGAGGAAAGGTGATGAAATGGAACTATTTGCTCAACCCTTGCTTGAAAGTAGATCAGGTGCTTATATAGAATGGCTAGGTAATTAATTAATTATGACTACTAATAATAACATAAATAAGGATTCACTATTAGTATTACTTTCTGCAAAAAGGAAACCAGCAAACCATAAAGCTTATCATAACCCCTTGGAGTCGGGAAATTATTCCCACTAGTCAGATAAATCTTGTGAGTACATTGTGTACTCAGGGTTTATTTACCCCTGTTGCAGGTACTGCTTGAGGAGTAGATGTTGTGTGAAGGATTCTTCTGGTGGGCACAGATGGATCCTTGCTTATTATCGATAGATGTTTATTTGATGTTTATTTTCATTCCGCTGTTTAATATTCCGCACTCTGAATTTGGTAATGTAATAATACAATTTTTAAGAACTCTGGATGTATGAAATGGACTAAGTTTGTAACTTGTTCTCATTATTGGATCCTTGGGAAAAAATGTGGATCATTCGGGCTTTCACTCGGGGTGTGCTCGATGAAACCCGCCCGATGTAGCTCGCTCTCGGGGCGCTTAGTGTCAGTGGAAGACAAGCGCCTCCGTAAGTGTGTTATTTCGGGCAATTCTACCACAGTTGATACCAGAGCCAATAATGAGTCTACGAGTTTTATCACTCTTTTACAAAATCTAAAATTTGACCAACAAAAGTTTGTGAAAAGTAGGATGCGATAAAATTATGTAAATAAGTATAAGCCCTAGCAATATGGTCTATCTAGGATAGCAGCACTGGTTTTATCTAATCAGTCTTCTGCAGATACACTAACTTACGCTGCGTAAGAATCGTCTAGCATACGGAAAGTGAGTGTGCGATGTGCCAAAAAATTCTTGCGAATGCCGCTATATTCCGGCTTGAGTGAACATATAGGCCGATGCATGCATCATGATAAGAGAATCTTGCTAAAACTAAATTCACCCTACACGTATAAATTGAATTAGTGAATTGATAGGATAAACTAAAAGAATACTTCAATAAATGTCTTATCATTTCTCTAATCTCTTATTCCTGATCTGGAGGGTTGTCCTAAATAGTTGGTTCCTATCTATTTTTAGATGAACTTGAGGTCCGGTCGCGGGAGCACCAGTGCCAAAGCGGGCCACGGTCTTGGCGGAGGCCAAGGTGAAAGTGGCCGGAGCAATGGGAATGGCAACGGGGAGAGCCATGAGGCTCCACGTCTGGCTCCTCCTCTGCCACCGCCACCTCTGATGACTTATGAGGAGATGATGGCAGAGATGTTGGCTACTCATCGTGAGTCAGCCCGTGCCATGGAGCTGCTATCACAGGCTATCGGCGGCTTTGCCCGTGGAGGCCACGGAGGCAATGGTGGGAACAGGGGTGGTGCCCACGGTCCTAAGGGACCCTGCTCTTATCAGGATTTCTTGAAGACGCACCCACCCACGTTCACGCCGATGGTTGAGCCTCTAGATGCGGAGCATTGGCTTCGTATCCTAGAGCAAAAGTTTCTGCTTCTCACCATAACTGAGGAGCAGAAAGTGCACTTTGCAGCGCAACAGCTGTTAGGATCTGCTAGTGCATGGTGGGACACATTTAATGCCATGCAGCCGGTGGATCACCGTGTGACCTGGCAGAAATTCACTACGGCCTTTAGAGAGTATTATATTCCTGCTGGTGTTCTAAATAGGAAGTTGACAGAGTTTCTAGACCTTCGGCAAGGAAGCATGTCCGTGATGGACTATGTCAATAAATTTAACCACTTGTCGCAGTATGCTGGGACTCATGTTGATACAGATGAGAAGAAGAGAGACCGTTTTTATCATGGCCTCTCTTGCATCTTGCAGAAAGGAGTTATATACGGGAAACTATCAGACATTTGGGGCGATGATGAACGTTGCTATTGCCAGGGAGGGATTGCAGCGTGACTCTCAAGCAGAATGGAAGCACAAGCGGGTGGCTACTGGGTCTTCTAGTCGTCCCTAGGCGTAGAAGGTACAGGTTGTCAGGCGGGTGCCCTACCAGTCCTCGGGTGGGCAATCGTTTCGACAGCCTCAGCAGACCTTTCAAGCTCCTTCCACTCAGTATCGTGCACCTACCCAATAGGTGCAACACCAGCAGCCCCAGGGACAGCAGGTCCCACCTCGTCTGGGATAGGGGAACAAGCCTGGTGCTTGTTTCAAATGTGGCAAGGAATGCCACTATGCCCGGGAGTGTCTGCAAAACCAGCCTGCCCAGTCAGTTCAGCCCTCAGCTAACTCCAGGCTAATCAAGCGGACAGTTATCAAGAAGAAAGTGTTAGTCAGTCGCTCTGGACAGGTTAATTTCATAGAGGCTGAGGAAATATTGCAAAATGAACTGGTGATGGCTAGTATGTTCACCATTGATTCCAATCTAGCTTATGTGTTGTTTGATTCTGGTGCATCATATTCATTCATGAGCATGGGATTCGCACACCGGCACAATATACCTCTTATGGCTATACCTTTTGCCTATAGAATCAGTACTCCGGGTGCGCAGTTGTACGTTAATACTCGGACGGACACAGTAGGCTTAGTATTAGCCACTCACACTTACGGTCTCTAGTTCATGGTACAACCTGGGCAAGGCATTGATGCAATTCTGGGAATGAACTGGTTGCGTGTATATGGGGTAGTTTTGGATCTGAAGCAGAGAGTTGTTGAGTTATGGCTTCCTTCTTCTGAGGATAGGATGTCTCTTATTATGCCCTCAGATCTAGTCTTACCTATTGCTGCTCATGCTGAAGCTTCTTCTGATCTTGCCTCTATTCCTGTGGTATGTGAGTTCTAGGATGTTTTTCCTAAAGATCTACCTGGGTTGCCACTAGACAGAGATGTGGAGTTCTCCATTGAGTTAGAGCCTAGTACTGCTCCTATCTCTCGATGCACGTATCGTATGGCCCCGAAGGAATTGGCTAAAATGAAGAAGCAGTTGGAAGAGTTGTTGGAAAAAGGATTCATCCATCCTAGCTCTTCACCATGGGGTTGTCCAGCCATTTTTATGAAGAAGAAGGATGGCACTCTTCGGATGTGTGTGGATTATCGCCCTCTTAATGCGGTAACCATTAAGAACAAGTATCCTTTACGTCGTATTGATACTTTGTTCGATCAACTAGCTGGTGCCAAGGTATTCTCCAAGATTGATCTCTGTTCAGGCTATCATCAAATCAAGATTAGACCACAAGATATACCAAAGATAGCTTTTTCTACTAGGTATGGGCTGTATGAATACCTAGTCATGTCTTTTGATCTCACCAATGCTCCTGCATTTTTCATGTATCTCATGAATTCAGTCTTTATGCCAGAGTTGGATAAATTTGTGGCGGTATTCATTGATGATATCTTGATATATTTCAAGAACAAGGAAGAGCATGCCCAACACCTTCGGATAGTACTAACTTGATTGAGGGAACACAAGTTGTATGCCAAATTCAGCAAGTGTGAATTTTGGTTAGATCGAGTGCAGTTTTTGTAACACCCTTGGTGTTACGCCTTAATCAAAACACTAAACCATGTCATGAACATCATGTTTATGTATTATTGCATGTGGTAAAATGAGAAATTAAATTTTATTACACTAATTCTAAAATTGAGCTCTAATTTATTCCTTGTCCAAGTATTATTCTGTAGCTCAAATCACTTTCATTCATCCTGATCCAACTCCAGCTCTTATTATTCTTCTCCTCCTTAATTTCCCATGCACGCACTCGGCACTCGCAAGCCACGAAGCACGCTTCAGTATATTCTTTGGCAAAGACGCAGTGTTTTTACTTTGTCGTGTCAAGCAAGTCAAGTTAGCAGCACATGACCGACCGACAGCAGCATCGCACACGCTACGCATTAATCTCACGCACAAGCCCGGCCCGCTGAGCACTCCGTTTGCTCGCTGCTCAGTTGCTTTGGAAATGAAGGGTATACACATTTTCCACACGACAGCACCGTAGCAGCGCAGGAAAACACTGTAGCAGCGCAGGAAACCATGTTTACCGTGGAAAACACTGTTCACTATGAAAACACTGTTTATCCGAGAAACGCGTCGTGCACAGGCAGCTGCTTTTGACCCGTGGTCTCCTCCTCCATTGATTCCTTGACCGCTCGTTTGCCTCCTGCATGCCCCAATGAACATCGTCCTTCTTTAGTATGCATGTCAGATAATCTTTGATGATCCAAGGAGATGAACTTTATTATGATGAACAGGATAAACATAAATATCTATGAGTATTGTTAGAATATAAATAAATTATTAGAGAGCACAGTATAAAAATGATTCGTTGTGGGTTCAATGTTTATCCACGAATGAACTTGTAAACACTGTCCTTCGGAATTACTAGCATGTAGTAATTCGCACACAAGCTGCCACCTTTTGGCTTCTAGAAGTTGCTAGCCACGCACCATTGACCGGTAATTAGAGCAGTGCTCTTCTGTAGCATGAAGTCAACACTGTCCACTACGTCTTGCAAGTCGTGCACGTCTTGCACAGTTTATCGTAGAAAATACTATTGTGGTCCATGCCCCATATGCCTACTCTCCTCTCCTCCTGATGACTGATGAGATGAGCCTACTAGCTACTACCAACTTGCACTGCTGCATGCCTATATCATATGACTCCTCATAGTACTGGAGTAGCATACATTACATTACCTGATGATGAGTCAAGGGTCAATGTGCCAAGGGGAAGCGCAGGGTGACCTGCATGAATGAACCAGCGCCCACCGCCAAGCATGTTTAGCCCAAAGCACACTCCAGTCCTGATGTGCTCGTTAAGTCCAAAGACCACTCAAAGTCCATCATTGAATTAATTCCCTCATGACCAAAGACCCACTCCAAGTCCATCACGTGAAATCCAATTTACATGACCAACTAGCCAAATGCTAGGTCCACCTCCAGCCCTGCGTCTCCTGCCTATAAAGGACACGCCTAGTCCGTCGAGCTGTCCCACTCCATCGCTCACCATCTTACTCTCTAAATCGAGTTCATCTGTTCTTGCCTGGGAAGGCTACGCTCTGCCGATCTCCCTCTCTGAGCTGTAATCAACCGAGGTAGCTAACCCACAAGGATTCCTTCATTCTCCTTCTCCATTACTTCTAGACTCACAATCACGTGCTGGTCAACAAGTCCTATAGCATGATTAGCCTCCTCCAATAATATCATTTTCTTCATCTCTAGAGCTCATTTGAATTTATTTATTTATTGTGAAATAAATTTGTTAGATTCTTAAATTCATGATCTATCTGTTAATGTAATTAGTTCATATAGTTCAGTGATACATTTAGGGTTACTTTATTATTTCAAGATGCGTATTATTATTATGGTTATTTAGAGAATAAATTTTTATGATGCATTGGTAGAAGTGCTAGCCCTAGAATTCTTTTACAATAGGTTCATTGTATTATTATGTGCTCACTGTAATTTTTGTGGCCTTAGAATAGGTTGATAAATATGGTAGCTAGTGCACCTTGTTTTATCATATATATAGTAAATTGATATTAACAATAAGGATGCCTTTAGTTGCTAAGATAATACATGAAATGTTTCATACCTATTTAGTGGGAATAATAGGTAACTTTGCGTATTAGTCATTAGAGTTAGCTTAGTAGCTTGGTAGATGTATTCTTATTTTAAGAGTTGTTGTTACTATATTACTAAGCATTGCGTCATCATCACTGCATGCATATAGAGAACGAGCCACTGGAGATCATGACCTTTGGCGAGCAGGAGTACGATGAAGTCGTCGAAGAGTATGAGGAGGAGATCCTCATGCAGGAGGACGTTCCGGAGCCGCCCGTCACTGACTTTGCTGACACCACGCCTACCCAAGGCAAGCCCCGGTGCATAACTCTTATTTTGAATAATAACTGAATATATATCTATGATGTGCATTTATGTTACAGGCATTTTATGGAAACTACATGCATAAATATATCTACCTATGAGTCCTACTAGTACAGGTCGAGTAGCTGCTATGCTCAGGATATCGGTAGCGTGAGTAACCTACCGTTACTCGCAAATAGGTGATAAATATGATCACTCATGATAAAATGGTAGAAAGGAAAATGGTGACCGGTCAGGGATATGGTTGGGTTTTGGTGGGTGTAAAGGGTTGTGTCCTGCGGCCAACCGGGCATAGCTCGGTTACACTTTTTCCCTATCCGTGTCGATTAAGGACCGGTCGTTGCATAAGGCATCATGGGCAAGTCATAGATTTATTGTCTCGAGCGCATACTTGGGTATGGGCCCAGGGAAGACTTGTTGCTCTCTTGTCGCGGATCTGGCTCTTTCCGGACCGACTGATGGGAAGAGGAGGTGGTGGAGGTCCTTGCACCACACTGAGTCCGGGAATCAGGAGTGGGGGCTTGGAGTCCAAGTTTGGATGGGGACCTGGACACCCGGGATAGGAGAGTGATGGGTTAGTCCTGCTTGTGCCCGGGGTACAAGCGGGGCGTGTGTTTTTAGGGCACCCAACTGGGCACATTGATTCGCGAATCACCGGGTGATCCGGTATGGCTTGTCTCGTGTTTAGCACCGTAGTAAGAACTAAAAGTTGGAAGGAGAAGAAATAGAACTGATTGCTCAACCCTTGCTTGAAAGTAGAACAGGTGCTTATATGGACTGGCTAGATGATAACTTAATACGGCTGAAAATAATAACATAAATAAGGACTCACTATTAGTATTGCTTTTTGCTAAAATAAACCAGCAAACCATAAAGCTTCTCATATTTCTTGGAGTCGAGAAATTATTCCCACTAGTCGGATAAGTCTTGCGAGTACATTGTGTACTCAGAGTTTATTTACCCCTGTTGCAGGTGATGCATGAGAAGTACCTTGTGTGGAGGATTCTTCTGGTGGGCTCAGACAGATCCTCGTCTCTATCGCTAGATGTTTATTTTTAAATTCCGCTGTTTATCATTCCGCACTCTGATATTTGGTATTGTAATAATGTACTTTTAAGAAACTCTAATGTATGAAATGGATAAGTATTATAACTCGTTCTCATTATTGGATCCTTGGGGAAAATGTGGATCTTTCGGGTTCTCCCTTGGGGTGTGCCCGATGGATACCGCCCGCTGTAGCTTGCTTTCAGGGTGCTTAGTGTCTGGTGGAAGACGAGCGCCTCCGCAAGTGTGCTATTTCGGGCGATTCTGCCATAGTTTTTAGGACATGTTCTAACACCTGATGGTATCTTTGTAGACCCCCAGCAAGGTGCTAGATGTGCTAAATTGGAAGTCTCCCAAGTCAGTGCACCAGATTCGTCAGTTCCTTGGTCTTGCCGGATATTATCGACGTTTCATTCCAGACTTCTCCAAGATAGCTCAGCCGATGACCAAGCTACTCCAGAAAGAGGCCAAGTTTGTTTGTAGTCCGGCCTATGAAGAAGCCTTCCAAGCTTTGAAGAACCTTCTTACCACTGCTCCTGTCTTGGCCCAACTAGATATTGACAGACCTTTTGATGCTTATTGTGATGCATCAAAGACGGGGTTGGGATGTGTGCTTATGTAGGATGGGCGTGTGATAGCTTATGCTTCGTGCCAACTGAAAAAGCACGAAGTGAATTACCCCACCCATGATTTAGAGCTGGCTGCTGTGGTCCACGCTCTAAAAATTTGGAGGCATTATTTGTTGGGCAATAAAGTAAACATTTTTACAGATCATAAGAGCCTCAAATATATTTTTACTCAGTCTGAGTTAAATATGAGGCAAAGGAGATGGTTGGAATTGATCAAGGATTATAACTTGGAGGTACATTACCACCCAGGAAAGGCCAATGTGGTAGCTGATGCTTTGAGCCAGAAGTCATATTAGGTTGAAGAAACACCTTTGTCTCTCAACCATGCAGAGGTGCTGGCTCGCATTGCCTTAGTCTCAGAATTACTTGAGCAGATTATTATGGAGCAAAGGCAAGACACTTTAGAAATTCCTCACATCAAGAAATTGATTGCTGAAAAGCGTGGTCCTCAGTTTAGCATTGATAAGCAAGGGGTAGTAAGGTACAAGAATAGATTGGTGGTTCCATCAAATGAGGAGATTAGAAGGAAGATTTTGAATGAAGCTCACTATTCCAAATTGTCTATCCATCCTGGCAGCAATAAGATGTACCATGATTTGCGCCACTTGTATTGGTGGTCCAACATAAAGCAGGACATCACCAAGTATGTCGCGGAGTGCGACACTTGTGGGAGAGTTAAGGCCGACCACATGCGTACCCTAGGATATTTGTAGCCTTGCCCGTTCCTGTGTGGAAATGGAAAGATATTTCCATGGATTTCATTATGGGTTTACCTCGCACATCAAAGGGCTATAATTCTATCTGGGTCATTGTGGATCACCTTACCAAGTCAGCTCATTTTCTCCTAGTGAATTCCAAATATTCTGCTAGAAAGTATGCCGAGTTGTATTTGGACAGGATTGTGACCCTGCATGGAGTCCCCCTTACTATTGTCTCTGATAGAGGGTTAGTTTTTATCTCTCGCTTCTGGGAGCAACTCCAGGAGTGTCTTGGTACTAGTCTCCTCCGTAGTTGAGCCTATCACCCATAGACTGACGGCCAAACAGAAAGGGTAAATCAGGTATTGGAAGATATGTTGAGAACTTGTGCCATTTCTTTTCCGGAGAAGTGGGACGGATGCTTGAACTTAGCTGAGTTTTCCTACAACAATAGCTATCAAGAAAGCATTCGTATGGCACCATTTGAAGCTCTATATGGGAACAAATGTAGGACACCACTCAACTGGGTTGAAGTGGGAGACCGTGGATACTTTGGGCCTGACTTCATCAAAGAAGCTTGAGAGCAAGTGAGCATTATTCAGAGTCATTTGAAGGCAGCTCAAAGCCGATAGAAAGCTTATGCGGACAAGCACAGAAGGCCCTTGCAGTTTGCAGGTGGGGATTATGTGTACCTCAAGGTGTCTCCTATGAGAGGGGTGCATCGGTTTGGTGTTCAGGGCAAGCTAGCCCCTCGATATGTGGGTCCTTACAAGGTTGTGAGACAGTGTGGCCCAGTTGCTTATCGTCTTCAACTGCTAGATATTTTATCGGCGGTACACGATGTGTTCCATGTATCTCAGTTGAAGAAATGTTTGTGGGTACCTGATGAAGCTGTGGAAATTAAAGGGTTTCCCATCCAACTTGACTTAACATATATTGAGCATCTTGTCAAGATCCTAGATGAGAAAGAAAGAGTGACTCGGAACCATGTGATAAAGTTCTACAAGGTTTAGTGCCAAAACCACTCGGAGGATGAAGCAATGTGGGAGCAAGAAAGTTACATCCTGGAGCATTATCCCCACCTTCTTTCTGGTCATTGAGGTAGTTGCTTGCATTGAAATGTAACCCTATCTCCTTTCCCACACTAGGCACATGAAATCTCAGGGCGAGATTTTGTTTTAGGGGGTAGATTTGTAACACCCTCGGTGTTACCCTGTACAATCTTTTGCTAAAACACCGCATAGCATCATATTTATGTGTAAACGCATGTGATATAGGGTGTAAATCAATGTATTTAACGTAAAACGACCAACGGAAATGCTTAACGACAGGTCGTTCGTGACCTATACAATTTTCAAGTACGGATGTCCACAAATTTTTATTGAACGAAAATGCTATAGAACGTATATATGGAATTTTAGTAAAGTTAGAAATACACACCGTGTAGGTGACGATGAAACACCTATGGTCGAGAAATGAATTCACTAACTAGCATACCTAGTAGCTTGGAAATCGAATGTACGCGACTCCGATCGAGACTTAGTCGAATTTCTAAGGCTGAAAAATGGTTTGACAAAGCTGAGTTTGGCAATTTTTGTAAGGAATTTGGGTTAAGTAGTGGTATGATGTTTTAGCTTGGTTTGGTAGCCCCATGTGCCCTCTTGATCATCGTGAAGTGGGTTTAGGTCAAGAGATAACCTTGTGGTGGGTTTAGAGGCTTTAAAATTCGTGCTCAGCATGGTCTCGGTGGGTTCGTAGGCAGTGCATGGTCACCACACGTAGTCCCGGTGTCACCGTGCCGGCCTTGCCCATGCTGGCCAGCTCAGGCCGCCTTGGCTAGGCTGCGGCCTGGCTGGGCTGGCCGCTGTGCATGTCTCTAGCTGCTGCCCCCTCCTCGGCCGCCGCTGCGCTGCTGTCTCTTTCTCCCTCTTACGCCATGGCCCCACCCAGTCACTGCCATTGTCCCAGCGGGGTGCTGCTCACTCGAGGACAAGACACCTCCCCCATGTGCACCTATCCACCGTCGGTTGCGTCCCGCCGAGGCGGCACGGTGCCCCTCTGCCTGGGTCTCTGTCGCTTGCGTCGCGTCATCGCTGCTGCTGCTGCGCACGCCGGCTGCACCATCACGTGGACTGGCCACCGTCGTCTTGCAAGTCAAGGCACTGCAGTCGCACGAGTCATGCCGGCCTCGTACGCATGCATGTAGCCATCATCCGTCGTACCGTTGTCGTCTTCTATTTAGTGGCAAGCGCCACGCCGCGCTCCTCAATCACAGTCGAATTGAATGGTGTCGCGCCAGCTGGCCGAGCCGCGTCAAGGCCAGCTCGTAGAGCCTGGCCCAATCCATGTAATTACACACGCCCGAAGCTAGAATTGGAGCCTAGCTATGCGCCAAGCCTGCCCACTGCTGCATCCGTACAGTGTCAGGCATCAATTTGAAGTTTCCCCGCTGTCGACCACCTTAAGACCGAACGGCAATGTCCACCTAATTGGCCTCGCACTATCCACCTCCGTCCAATTAACCGTGAACCCAACTAGCTCTGGTGGTGAGCTTGCGATTGGAATCGACCCGACGAGCTTTCATCCTCTAGTGAGGTACTACGAAGTATTTTACTCGCGGCGGTCCACCATGGCCGTCGGGGTGGGAGCTTGGCCAAGGCGTCGTTCCTTGTTCCTTTGTCTCAATTGAGCGATGCTTTAGTGTCTCCTTGACTTGGTTGCCTCTCCTGTGAAACAGTTTCACTAAGGGTGCAGCGAGTCACCGAGAACGCCATTACCGTGCTTGCCGTGAACCAGAGCAACCCCGCGCACGTGGCCAACCACCTTGCCGAGCATCATGACTTCGTCTAGGCCATCGTACACGTCTCTGGTGAGGCCCTCCTGCTCCTCAGGTAGATGATTGAATCATTAAGGCCTAGGCTCGCCGGAGCGCGTGGCCGCCACCAGCGAACGTGGTGTAGATGTTGTGTCCGTGGCCGGCTTGTTTAGGAGTATAACTGGTATATCTATGACCTCTAGAATGTTATCGTTACTCTAGGCATGGAGGCTAGGTAGTGATGGTAGCACTGGCTAGACGTTTTCACCGGTGTTAGTGTCATTGCGGCCAAACCCCGCCATGGTGCATGGCCACGCCTCTGTGCGGCACCAATCGTGGTGTTTTATACCTCTATCGACTATGCTTTTGATGAAGAGTGGCACAGTGGTGATGGTTGCTGCCGAGGTGGTTCATGCTCGTCGGCGTTTGGCCGGAGAAGCCATGGCCTCTAATAAGATCCGGCCAGGGACTTTGAAACAAGAATTAGAAGTAAGTCGGGGGTCAAGTGAGAGCGTCAGAGAGAGAGTGAAATAGTAGAAAGGACTGCGGGTCCATTTAGTTAAAAGCTGAGGACTCTTTTGCATAAGCGTCGGCGCACGCGCAGGTCTTCCCACCGTGGGCCACTGTCGCGCGTGGGCTGAGCCCCGATGGGCCGCGCTGGGCTGTTCGCTTTTTTCTTTTCTAATAAATTAGTAATGCTTTTCTGTTTTAATTTTTGAGCCACACTTGTATAATTAATATCAATCCGCATAAATGTCCAAAAATTATGAAATAAATTGTATTCGGTTCCTAAAAATGTGATCTATCCGTTGGAGTAGTTAGTTTACAGTTATCTGTGAGAATATTAGATTCATTAATTTATTTAGGAAATCTTAGCATTATTTAGATTAATAATTGTAGGAAATTTTATGGTAAATTGGTAATAGCTTTGACCCTAAAAATTTTACAGTAGGTTCATTGTATTATTATGTGCTCACTATAATTTTTGTAGCCTTAGAATAGATTGATAAATAGAGTAGCTAATACTCCTTGTTTTATCATATATATAGTAAATCAGTATTAAGAGTAAGAATGCCTTTAGTTGCTAAGATAATACATGCCATGTTTCATACCTGTTAGTGGTAACAATAGGTAACTTAGCACCTTAGTCGGTAGAACTAGCTTAGTAGCTTGATAGGTGTATTCGTATTTTAAGAGTTGCCGTTGCTGTATTACTAAGTGTTGCATCATTATTTTATGGATGTAGATAATGAGCTGGTAGAGTTCATGTCTGCGGGTGCACAGGAATACGAGGAGTACGAGGAGGAGATTCTCGTATAGGAGGGAGCCCCGGAGCCATCTGTTGCTAACTTTGTTGACACGCCACCTGCCCAAGGCAAGCCCCGGTGCATAATCCTTATTTTTGAATGATCACTATATATATATATATGATACGCATTTACGTTACAGGCATTTTTTAAAAACTACATGCATAGATATATCTACCTATGAGTCCTACTAGTATAGGTCGAGTAGCTGCTATGCTTAGGATTTCGGTAGCGTGAGTAACCTGTCGTTACTCACAATAGGTGATTACTAAGATCACTCAAGATAAAATGGTGGAAAGGAAAATGGAGATCGGGCAGGGATATGGTTTGGGTATTGCTGGATGTAATAGGTTGTGTCCTGCGGCCAACGGGGCATAGCTTGGTTACACTTTTTCCCTGTCTGTGTCGGTTAAGGACCGGCCGTTACAATGGACTCTAGGCAAATCATAGATTTATTATCCCGAGCACATACTTGGGTATGGGCGCAGGGAAGACTTATTGCTCTCTTGTCGTGGGTTCCGGCCCTTTCCGGACCGAATGATTGGAGACGGGGATGGTGGAGGTCTAAGCACCGCACTGAGTCCGGGACTCAGGAGCAGGGGCTTGGAGTCCAAGTTTGGACGGAGACCTGGACCCCTAGACAGGAGAGTGGTGGGTTGGTCCTGCTTGTGCCTAGGGTACAAGCGGGACGTGTGTTTCGGGGTACCCAGCTGGGCACATTGATTCACGAATCGCGGCCGTGTCAGAACGACTTGTCTACACTCTAGCACCGTAGTAAGAACTGAAAGAGAAAATGTGATGAAATGGAACTGTTTGCTGAACCCTTGCTTGAAAGTAGATCAGGTGCTTACATAGAATGGCTATGTAATAAATTAATCATGACTGCTAATAATAACTTAAATAAGGATTCACTATTAGTATTGCTTTCTGCAAAAAGGAAACCAACAAACCATAAAGCTTATCATAACCCCTTGGAGTCGGGAAATTATTCCCACTAGTCGGATAAGTCTTGCGAGTACATTATGTACTCAGGGTTTATTTACCCCTGTTGTAGGTACTGCTTGAGGAGTAGCCGTTGTGTGAAGGATTCTTCTGGTGGGCACAGACGGATCCTTACTTATTATCGATAGATGTTTATTTGATGTTTATTTTCATTCCGCTGTTTAATATTCTGCACTCTAAATTTGGTAATGTAATAATATAATTTTTAAGAACTCTGGATGTATGAAATGGACTAAGTTTGTAACTCGTTCTCATTATTGGATCCTTGGGAAAAAAATGTGGATCATTCGGGCTTTCCCTCGGGGTGTGCTCGACAGAACCCGCCCGATGTAGCTCGCTCTCGGGGCTCTTAGTGGTAGTGGAAGACAAGCGCCTCCGTAAATGCGTTATTTCGGACGATTCTGCCACATCATGGTCCACATGGTACAACAAATAACTGAACTAGGGCCAATGTACTTCCATCAGATGTAGACATACGAACGGTTCATGTCGACTCTCAATGGATACATGAGAAACAAGACCTTTGCAGAGGGCAGCATGATCGAGAGCTACCATACAAAAGAGAGTGTTGATTGCTGCATAGATTACATAAAAGATAAGAGAGCTATTGGTTTACTGAAATCTCAGCACGAGGGCAGATTGTTCGGGAGAGGTACCATTGGAATGAAAAGATTCATAGACAAGAACAACCAGCAATTGGAGAAAGTGCATTCAAGCATTCTACAACAGCTTGCAATAGTGGAGCCCTTCATCGAGCAACACCTAAATGAGGTCCGTGGACAAAGTAATGGTCGCTCGGAGGACTGGATCACCAAAGAGCAAAAGCGTCGGTTCCCATCATGGTTGAAGGACCATGAGCATCTATTTCAAGGAAATTCCACAGAAGATGTAACATTGACCAGGTTGGCATCTGGGCCATCAAGCAATGTCACCTCATGGCAAGCATATGAAATTAATGGATACACATTTTATACCACCGCAAAGGACAACAAAAGCGTGGCTTACCAAAACAGTGGTGTTCGCATAGAGGTGATTGATACATCCGGAAAGAACATAACTTACTCTGGTTTCATAGAGGAAATATGAGAACTTGACTACGGAGAGAATATCCGGATCCCCGTCTTTCGATGCCAATGGGTCAAACACCCAAATGGCGTTCAGATGCCAATTATGGGTTGACACTTTTAGACCTAGACAATGTAGGTTACAAAGATGACCCATGGGTACTCGCTGAGCGTGTCGCACAGGTATTCTACATAACAGACCCTATGAATTCAAAGAAGCACATTGCCGTCTCCGGAAAACAAAGGATCCTTGGAGTTGAAGGTGTAGTGGACATTGAGGACTACAATCAGTATGAGGAATTGGACCTTTTCAAAGACCATGAACGAAGAATCAAGCGTGTTGAAGCAAGCATTGATAAATCCATGAAGCCATGGTTACGTACTGACGGTGAAGGAAGAATTGTTAAAGGATAAATTACATTTATTTTCTCTTGTGTTGTTTGACTAATTAATATTCTTGTATGACTTATTAATTATCTTGTAAGACTTTATTAATGTGTACTAGACTTTATTATCTTGTAACTTACTGCCAGCATAAGAAAAGGGTCAACTCCACGGCACGGAGGTGGAACGAAGCAAGGGTCAAAAACGCAAGCAAGGGTGACTGGTGATTGGGCCAAAGGGAAAGGAAGGAAAAGCAGCTGAGCCGATCCAAGTGTGCGATGGTGGTGGCGGCGATCGCGACGCGGCTCTCTGATCCACGCACGTCGGCACTTCCCGGCGAGTCCGCACCGCAAATAATCCGCGCCATTATCGCCGTCGCTAGCGAGCTAGTAGATGATGCCGGTGCCCGACGGTGCATGCATGCGCCCTCTCGATCTGCTTCGTTATCGGTGCCGGTCCCTTTCCTCGGCCAGGAATTCTTGCGACGGGGATTGTCGACGATTATGAGGACTCCATTGAAATAAGTTCATTCATTCATATCCCGCTCCTTGAAAAATCATCCCCCCCCCCCCCCCCACCCCGCTAAAATTTGACTAGGCGTATAAAAAATAATATCAATATTTTTGTTTTCAAATAACGAGGACTCAGCTATATGGTCAATTTTGTCTGATATTAAAGATTGTTATCAAATGGTCAAAGATTTTTGTTTCGAGTTGCATGCTAAAAACAAAACGTGAGCCATAATTGAGTATTGACGCCATGGGCAATGGGACATAGGCCCAAGGTTGAATCCTGATGACTGAAGTAAAAATCCCAGGGCTGCTATGGCTTTTATAGGCCCAGGACTAAGGATGAAAGCGGAAAGGAAATATACCGAACCGAACCGCATCGTTTTCTACATTTGACCCGAGCAAATTCGTATTTTCAGACAAAATACGGAATACTAAATTCAAATTCTAAATACGGAATACTAAATTCAAAATCGGATCGAATTCGGTTTAGGCTTTGTTCGACCGATTTCTACTTTTCTACATTTTATTCGGAGTCTTCCGTATTCTAAATTCGGTTCGAACCGAATTTGGTCCAGCTCGCGCACGAGCAGCCCACCTGCGCCCTCGGTCCAGACAGCCCTGGCCTCCCCAACGGCCTAGCTGAACCCCACCTCCTCTCGTGGCCCGCTCCGACGCACAAAGCCCAAGCCGTCAGGCCCGCTCCGTGGCCTGTCCCTTCCCTTTGGCCCAGCGCGCGAGCATGGCCCCAGAGAAGAGTGCAGATTGCAGAGTAAACCAACCTGGCAGCTGCATTGAAGCCCACAGAGATCATGAACACCCATGACTGGATCGACGTGCTGCCGACAGAACATTGACATGGACAGAGCGGCATTGTGAGCTGTGACTCAACTCTCAACTCTACCAGTAAATTTCCGGCATTGTAGCTAAGCTAATTAAGCACTAAAAAATGACCAAGCAGTAACAGTAAGTAATTACCCACCAGACCGTGAGCAAGTCGAGGGCGATCATGGTCGTGCACTTGTTTAATGCTATGTACTGTGGGTCGGTATTTCGTATTAAATTTTCGCATACCGACCGTGTTCGACATAATTCCGCTCGAATTGGTTCGTTTCCGAAATTCTAGATATTCTGTAAGTTTGTGTTCGTTTTCGTGTCCGGCTTGTCCGCTTCCGCTTTCGCTTTCGCTTTCGCTTTCGTATTTCAAATGTAAAAGTAGAAAATGGTTGAGGAGTTTTTCGACTGAGTTCGACCGTTTTCATCCGCCAGGACTATACCACGTGGCTACGGCTTTTGTTGTGGGAACGTTTGTTGTGCTGTCTAGCTGGTGTCAAAGCCTGCCCAAGCATTTTCCGTCCGGCCCAGCCTCCGACCGTGGGCCATTTCTAGCTAAATCCGAAGTATCATTTAGAGCCAGTTTCATTATTGGGCCTTTTTAAAACTAACGGTACATTTTCTTTCCATTAATTACTACCGTTTTAATAAAAACAGCAATCATTCTGTCGAAAATAAAATGTTAATAACTGTAGCCATGAATATTTTGTGTCGCCTCCAGGATGAACTATCTTTTTCTCTTTGAAAGAAATTATGGGTTTTTTATAACATGAAAGAAATTATGGTTGTAACTATCAATCACTACCGGAAACAGAAGATTTGCTGAGTGCAATCCTTCGGGCACTCGGCAAACAATCTCTTTGTCGAGTGCTGCAAAAAAAATACTCGATAAAATAATTGCACTTGGCAAACAAAATCTTTGTCGAGTGCTGAAAAAAAAAACACTCGACAAACTAGTAAAAACACTCGGCAAAAGCTAGGCACTCGGCAAGAAACCGCCACGTCGACATCCGTCAGTTAGTGTGCCGACCGTTAGTACTTTGCCGAGTGTCCGTTAGTGGCACTCGGCAAAGAAATAAGTTTGCCAAGTGTTTTTTTTACACTCGGCAAAGAGATAAGTTTGCCGAGTGTTTTTTTCTGGCACTCGACGAAGAAATAAGTTTTTTTCTCTTCTGACCTTGAAACTTTTTCTACTCTCCACATACAACATGTGGTACTCCATGTTAAGATTTGGTATATTTCTGGATCTGTTTGCTATATTTAATTAATTTATTGTATTTCAAGGAATTTTTTGGTATAAGTCAAATTTGAACTGCAAGTGATTCAAATAATAGAATAAAATGAGTAGAAAAATGATATTCATGTTATTGAGTCCAGTGTGAGGCCTTATCCGGGAAATGAAAAGAAATTTCGAACATCTTGTTCAGGAAACACGACCATGAACGTGTGGCCGAATGGTTTTTAAATTCCAGAAAAAGCAAACCAAGTCTGAAAATCATGAGATTTGTCATGATGTGATGATATCATACATGGAGGCGGTAAAAATTGAGAAGGTTTCACATAATTTGTCACGTACGATGTTTACAAACCGAAGCATCTCAGAAGAATAATTGTAACGTTGAGAAGGATTCAGTAAGATTTGGAGTCAAAATGATAGTCGAATTGGGGTTTGGCTTCAAAACTTTTTGTATAGGCAACAAAGAACATAGATTGTTTTATGTGAAATTTTGGTAATTTTTTTGATCTGTTTAATAATTTTAATTTATTAAGTGCAATTATAGAATTTTAATTGATATAAATTAAATTTGAGCTATAACTGCATGAAATAATGGAATAATATTCGTAGAAAAATCAAATATATATTGTTGAGTGAATTTGACAAGGTATTTTTAAAGTACATCGGAACAAATTTAGAAAAGCACGTTATGGAAATGAAGGAAAAGAAAAAAAAACTGGGCTTACCGAGTGCCCCTGATCTGGCACTCGGTAAATCTGGGGTTTGCCGAGTGCCCCAATCCGACACTCGGTAAAGCAAGTGCCCCGATTCGACTCGGCAAATCTAGGATTTGCCGAGTGCCCCGATCCGACACTTGGCAACCCCTACTTTGCCGAGTGCCCTGATCCGACACTCGACAAACCCGGCTTTGCCGAGTGCTGGATCAGGGCACTTGGCAAAGCTTCTTCATATCCAGCCCGGTGCTCCCTCACCCGCACACACGCAAACTCACCTAAACACACGCCCGCGTCGCGCCGCGTCGCGTCGCCGCCGCTGGCACGTCCCACGCCCACGCCACTGGCTCCTGCCTCGACCGGGCTCACCGTCCCCTACGCCAGCACCTCAACGCCGCCGACGTCTTCGCCAGCCCACTCCTCCCCGGTCGCCCGCTCCTTCCCTCCTCCACACCGCCTCCCCCCACCTCCTCCCCGCATCCGCCGCTCGTCCGCTCCTCCCCGCCTTCTCCTCTAGCGTGACCTCCCCGTGGTCCTCGCCTCCCAAGTGTCATCTTGGTCGGGGGCCTTGCCTCCTAGGACCCTCCCCACCGACCACCCAACGGGGGGCAGCTTGGCCAGAGGCCGGGGGCCAGGGGCCTCGCCTCCTAGGACCCTCCTCGTCGGTCGCCCAGCCTAGGGCTACGTGCCTCGCCGCCCCTACAGGCCCTCCCTGCAGTGCTCGCCACCGAGCCACCCGGGTTCGCGTGTGCCAGCGTTTGACAGGTAAAATTTTGTAATATTGAATTTAATTAGATAATTAGCTTCAAGTAGTGGACTACTTTGTTAATTTAGGTACTTACATAGTTAAATTTAGGTACCTACATAGTTAATTTAGGTACTTACATAGTAGTGGACTCCCCTGCCGCCGCCGTACGCCGCTCCGTGCCTCGCCCTCCCGCCGCCCCCACCTTGTCGTGGTTTTGTAAGGTATAAACTGTGTATGTGGTTGTCAGCCATCGTGCTGTTGGTTTGTTGTGTATGTGGTTGTCGACCATCGTGCCATTAGTTTGTTGCAGGTTGTGGTTACCTCACCGTGCAGAGGAGGTGCTGCCGAAATTTATAATTGACACTATTATGTTTCTTTGTTGCAGGCGAGGTTATTGCAACGACCATTCCCCACCGTCCTTGACTCGTCACTTTGCAGGACAGCAAGGTGAGGCATCCTACATCCCTCTTTCCGTATGATGTGAAACATAGGATGTTTGTATATCACGTAACCTAGCTAGACGTCTCCCGTTCGAAAGAGACATGGTTGGAAATATGCAGATCTTTGCATATCTATAACCGTATCTGTTTTGAATTATCCACATTTTTTGACAGCCCGAGGATGTGTAGATAGGGTTAGTTTCCATGCTCTACTTTGATTCGAGACAGAGTTTCGGCAGCATCTCTCTGTTGTTCTCCAGATACACAATCTCCCTGCCGTGTATTTGGAGAACAGCGGGGAGGTGCTGCCGAAATTCTATCTCGGATAGGAGTAGAGCATGGAAACTAACCCCATCTACACATTCTCGGGTGGGATTATGACATATCTTCACCTATTAGACAATATAGGAACTTGTAGATGCAATTAATTTTTATATTACTTGCTGGTATGTTAGAGGATGGATGACCGTGAGTGGATGTACACGGGCCACTCTAGTTAGGGTTCGTTGACCGATGAATGGATTCAGAAGACCGATGCTTTCTTGGAACTAGCATTTGCAAGGGTTAAAGGAGCGCGTGTCACTTGGTGTCCCTATAGTATTTGTGCAAACTCGCGTCGACAAACAAAGGATGTCATGGGTTAATATCTTTGCAAGAATAGATTTATGACAGACTATACCCGGTGGATCTAACATAGTGAATCCGATCATGTGAGAGACGAGGTCGTGAGACAACACATCGAGGATTATGATGCCGGGGTAGGATACATGTTAAATGACTTTCATGAAGCACACTTCGATGAAGGACGTAGGGACGAGGAGCCAGAGCCAACCACAAAAGCGTATTATGATATGTTGTCTGCGACACAACAACGCCTTCATGGGCATACCAAGGTTTCTCAATTGGATGCCATTGCACGCCTAATGGCCGTAAAATCCCAATTTAGCTGGAGTCGAGAAGCCTTCGATGTGAACTTCATTTGCATATGTGATGTGTTGTCGATATATCTATGTGAACTGTCTGTGATGCTTATTGTGAACTATCTATGATGAATGTAATGTTTATTTGAGTGTGGTACGTTATATGTGATCGAACCAAATAGACTGGATATATATGATAACTTTGCCGAGTGTTACACTCGGCAAAAGGGCTATTTGTCGAGTGCCATGCGAAATACACTCGGCAAAGAGGCCACGTGGCAAAAATCTGTGCATTCTGGGCCTAAATTGGCCATCTTTGCCGAGTGTCACGATGACACTCGACAAAGAGGCCAAAATCTGGACCTAGAATGACCCGTCTTTGCTGAGTGTCCGGGATGTGACACTCGGCAAAGAAGCCATGTTTGCCGAGTGTCAGGGCCGGAGCACTCGGCAAACAAGGGCATGTTTGCCGAGTGCCCAGGCCATTAGACACTCGGCAAACACGTCGTGACCGTCTCCGCGCCATCACATTGCTTTTTTTTTGCCGAGCGTCGGTTTTAGCACTCGGCAAAGTGCCTGATAAAAAACACTCGGTAAAGAAACTTTTGCCGGAACTGTGTACGCCGTGTGCTGTTTGCTGAGTGTAACACTCGGCAAAGCCTTTGCCGAGTGTTTTTTGGGCTTCGCCGTGTGCCGTGGACACAGGACAAACCTGAGCATTCCGGTAGTGAATAGCCGCAACGTGCTGATGCGTTTGGATTTGTGGAGGGCACGGAATGGTAAGTATGTTGTGATAGTGCTTGCAGTTCCAATCAGAATGGAGCAGCAGATACCTAATTCCATCAGCTGGCGGTGGGGTGGGTCAGTCTCCACAAATCATCTCTGAACTGATCATGTCAACTGGAGTAGCAGCAGAGCTGACCCAGGCAGCTAGCTATGTGATGACCTAGACTGCTACCGGCTATACTCGTTTTGAAGAGTGTTTTGAAGAGTTGTGAAGTAGTCAACGCAGATCATAGACATGTTTTGTTAAATATATATGTTTTGTTAGTCGCTCAAAGCAAGGGCATGAACGGCCGGTCCTGGAGTGGTTTCAGCAACTTTTCTGCACTTCCCTCAGAACCTAATTCAATTCAGAAAGCTGACATTATTTACACCAATCAGCTTAATACCATCTCCCTCCAAAAAAAAACCTAATGAGTAATGAACACTTACAAAGGTAATAATGATTGTGCTATACTTGATGGAGCCAAGATATTCAATTCAACAAGATGAAGATTTTAACTACTGTCTGCATTTTGTTTTTTGGTTGGAGAAAACTCAACTTCTGGACAGGATCCTGCTTGTTCTTCTAGAATATCTCGTGGGAGTGGCTATGGCTACCACTTATGCACCACTTGCAGGCAACCTAGGAGTACTAGCTCATCGGCTGAGAAAAAAGGGGCATCATGTTTCTTGCTTCCAAGCAATAGAAAATCGAACAAGTTGGCATCCATGCCGGCGCCATCCCTCGTATTTCGATCTGAAATAGGTAGGGAAAAATCTGTGTCATTGCTTGTGAATCTAGAACACACACTCTTCCTCGGAGCAAAAACAAGGTGCTCCAATACTTGGTTAGTTCCCAAATAAACACCTATCTAGCATGGTTTCTCTGTTCTCCCTCTAATATAAGAGCAATGTATGCCATTTTTAATTTTTCTAAATCAAACTTTTCTAATTTTAACCAACTTTATATATATAAAACACACACGCCAACATTTATAGTATCAAAATTAGATTCGGTGAAGAGATATGTCTGCGTGCTGCATTTATCCTTTTGACGCACTGCTAATATTTCTATAACCTTAGCAACATATATTTCAAATAAACTTGGTTAAAATCAAAGAAGTTTTAACTTGGGACAATACCGAAATGACCTATACTCTGGAATATAGAGGAGGTAGAATTTAATTAGAGAGAGCGAAGTGGGATAGATAGATAGATAGATAGATAGATAGATAGATAGATAGATAGATAGATAGATAAAAAAAATACCAAGAACCCAAAAAACTGAGCGCCACAAACAAGAACCAGGGAAAAGAATACTAATTCATCAGTAATTAGTGCAGCGGTTGTGTTTTTTTTGTGTGTGTACATGTGGTTCGGAGGGAGTCCGGATATTAGATGCCACCAGAAGATGGAATCACGTGTGGCGCACAACCCCTCCACTCCACCTCCATGGCACGGCGGTGGAACGAAGCAAGGGTTGTTAGGATGATCTCCACCAGTTGACCCAACGGTCAATTGGGCCCTTGATCCGCGCCCTGATCGGGGACGCTCAGCCGGTTCTTCTGACTGATGGGCCCCCGTCACGTAGCGCCATAAAAGGACGGTGGGGGCTAGGGCACAAGACAGGAGGTTCACTATAGCCGCCAGCACCCCACCGAATTTCCTAACTCTAGACCGATCGAGAGGGGCGCTGTGAGCGACGGGAAGCGTCATCGCCTTCGTCGCCGCCACAGCACCGCACCCGCACTGCTGCTGCGTTCGATGACCTAGCGGGCACCTACACGGCTTCCCGTACTATGACTCCAGTGGCCATGTCACGGTGGCACCGTGGCCATGACTGCGCATGGCGAGATACATCACCAAGTCTCCCATCTAAGTCAAGTTTTAACTACTGATCTATGCCTAGAAGTACTTTTAGACCTATCAATGGTATCGAAGCCGTGTTGCGAGTATGTAGATCTAGACTGGGGTAGAAAAGTGAAAAGAAATCAAGAAGGAGATGAATTGGATTTAACCCTAACACTAACCCTAACACTAACCCTAACCCTAACCCTAGATGGATGGACGGAGAAAAGGGAGGACCTACCCGGTTCCTCGCCGCCATTGCTACCGCCACGCGTGGGAAGAAGCAGCCGAGCCGCGCTCGTCACTGTGCGTGCGAGCCCCGGCCGAGGGCACCATCACAAGACCGCTCGACGGAGGCGCGCTCAACCACTAGGGAGCGCGCGCTTCCCCACTGGGGAGCGCGCACTTCGGCGAGGGGACCCGCGGCGGCGCCGCCCTTCTTCTCCCGTGTCTGCTGCTTTGAGGGCTGATAAAGGAGAAAGGGATCTAGGGTTTAGGGAAGAGCGCGTGTGGGGGCGCAAAGAGCACCACCGCGGTGCCGCTCGATGGCGCCGCGCGTGGCTCCCCCGCACGTGTGCACCGACGAAGGGCGCCACGGTGGCGCCATCACTCTTCTCTCCGGCCACCGTGTTTTGGGTGAGAAGGGGGAGAGCAAGCCGATGGCTGCGGCAAAGAGAGAGGAGAGGAGGGTGACGAATGGACCTAGGGTTTCCACGGGAGCGGCCACGGCGCGTTTTGGATCGGACGAAACGCGTGGTCCACCATCCGTTGAGATCCGACGGTCGGCAAAGATCGGAATGGATTCGGCCCAGGCGGGTTTTGGGGAATCCCAGCCCAGGCCCAGGTTGCGTCCTGGGCACGGGGACGGCGCGACGCGCGTGATTCACTGGGCCGCATTTCGGTGCTGGGCCACGACAGTGCGCAGCGAGCGAGAGGGTTTCATCCCAAAATGCACAGTGAAATTTACAAATTATTTTATTATTTTCAGAAGCAAATTTTGATTATTTTTGTCTAGTTTAAATCTCTATCAAAATTTGAATCAATGGGATAATTTTTTTGGAGAGTAGATGAGTACAGTAGAATGCTTCTAAAAAGTAGATAAATTATAGGTTTTCGCTGCGAAGTTTAAGTTATAATCTTCTAATTAAATTCGAACCAATGGAAGAATTTAATTTGAAGAGCAGTTACATTTAGTAAATTATGATTATGTTTATCCTCTAATTAAATTGGAACCATGGGGAAAATTTAAATTAGAGGTAGTCCGATTTGTTTATGTTAAATTATGGTATTGTTATTTTCTGACCAATGTTGATGATAACAATATTATAATGAGTTTAAGTTTAAAGTTTAAATCTCTGATAAATTTTACACCAGCATGGTCAATTTTTCAGAGAGTAGATAAAGACCAAGAAATGCTCCTGAACAAATAGAATGTATTTTATTATCGTGTTTCCGCTGTAATAATGTTGATTATCTTTTAATTAAATTCAAACCAACGGGAGAATTTAATTTTGAAGAGTAGTTGTATGTCTTTCAAGTTAATTATGAGTTTTATGCATTAATTCTATTTTCTGCCCAACGGTGATGTAGAATTGATGCAGAAGCACCTTGTTTGTTTTAATTCGACGAGATCACTCGGCTGCATATCAACGAGGTGCAATGCTGGGGTATGTGAATGAAAAGGCTTAAGTCAAGCTAGTTCAGGACTGTTTTTTTGTTAGTTTACTAATTTTTTGATTAAATGAGAACCAACGGGAAGATTTAATTGCAAAATGAAGTATAAGTGAATGTTTTAGTCATCATGACTAAATTTTT
This sequence comes from Miscanthus floridulus, assembly GCF_019320115.1. Taxonomy (NCBI): domain Eukaryota; kingdom Viridiplantae; phylum Streptophyta; class Magnoliopsida; order Poales; family Poaceae; genus Miscanthus; species Miscanthus floridulus. Next base: position 20,188,120 of record NC_089595.1, read on the forward strand.
CCTTACGGTAATTTGTATATAGATTTATCTCGCATGGGAAGAAGTTTTGGCATAGTACTTATGCTAGTCAATCTTGCATGGCGGGAGAAGTTTTGTGATGATTCATATGTTTTGTATCCCACATAGCAAGAGAAGTTTGGATAGCTCTTATGCTGTCCTAGTATTGACCGTGGCATAATAGAAATGCATCGTCATGGTCAATACAAACCAAAAGATAAGAAAAGATGCAAGCGTGACTTGCAAAAGTACTGCTAATGAAAGACCTCGTTGAGTTCTTGAAATGAAATAAGGAAAGTGTACTCCTAAACGGATCAAGAAATAGCTTTGTTTACATGACATAATCATGTGAATGAAGTAAGTTATAAGTGTCTCCTCGTTCACAGGTTTCCCGAATAGTTCTCGAAATTATGGCAGTAAAGTTCATGCCATATTTCGAGGGGGAAAATATTAAGATCAATTAAGAAAAATACTCTTTATTAAGAGTGAGATAAAGACCAATTAAGAAAGATACTCTTCACTAAGAGTGAGATAAAGATTAATTAATATGAATGCGACAGTTGGAGTACAATGGTCACAACAATGATACCACTTAGCAGAGAAATAGCTAAATTCCTGGACCTTTTAAAGTTTCAACAGGAAGATAGCGTAGTCAGCATCAAAGATGTTAAGGTGGTGTTTAAAGCACCATATGAGGTTTTAATAGATTATACACTATCTTTAGAAAAGATGGGAAGATCTGGGGGAGCATGGTATGTAGAGGTATGTAGAGACCTAAGACTTGAAGAGAAGAGGGACTGCGTGCCCACTCCAGTGACTCAGGGGCAACAAGTTTCTCAATACCTATTGATGTTGTATGACTAATACAACACCTGTTGTTAGCTCTTTGAAGAAGATGAATAATGTAATGAAGGATCTTGTAATACAGGAGCCTATAGAATCAATTGTCTCTTCGCAACGAAGAGCAACAACAGCCCTAGATAAAAGTGTCAGTAGCTGAGGCCCCAGAAGGTCTCAAAGAATTAGTAAACCAGTTTTTCTGATGACTATGAAGTTTATGTTAGTGAAGAAATTCAAATAGAGGGTGATCCCACCTCATTTGAAGAAGCCATGAGAAGCGTTTTACTCTTTTAAATGGCAAAAAGCTATGGAAGTTGAAATGAATTCGATGAATACCAACGATGTTTAGGACTTAGAAAAAATTTCTAATGGAGCTAAAACGGTAGGCTATGAAAGGGTCTACAAGATAAAATATGACTCCAAAGGGAATGTGAAAAGATATAAAGTATGACTTGTAGCAAAAGGCTTTACGCAAAGAGAATGAATAGATTACGATAAGAGTTTTCTCTCCAGTCTCATGCAAGGATTCTTTTAGAATCATAATGGTGTTATTGGCATATTACGATTTAGAGTTACATCAGATGGATATAAAGACGGCATTCCTCAACGGGATTTGTATGAAAATGATTACATGGCACAACCCAAAGGTTTTGTCGTGGAAGAAAAAGAACGTATATGATGCCGCCTGTAAAAATCCATTTATGGGTTAAAACAAGTCTCTAGACAGTAGTATTTGAAGTTCATGAAACGATAAGAAAGTTTGGGTTTAAAGAAAATAAGAGGGACAATAGCGTTTGTGCGAAGTTTAAGAATGGAAAATTCATTTTCCACATCCTGTAAATAGATGACATTCTACTCACTAGTAGTAATGTTAATCTGCCATTGGAGAAGAAGTCTTTGTCCTCAAGTTTCAATGTGAATGATCTTGGTGAAGCCTCATTGGTTCTAGAAATTAAAATTCACCGAGATAGAAGAAAATAGGGTATTAGAACTATCGCAAAGACATACTTAGTAAAGATTCTAAAGAAATAAAGTATGCATGCGAGTAAATCTACGCCTGCTCCTATAGTCAAGGGTAATAGATTTGGAAACTTTAAGTGTTCTATGAATCGATATGAGATCGATCAAATGAACATGGTTTCATATGTTTCAGCTGTTGGAAGCTTGATGAGTGTACAAGTACAAGTAAGAACTTACCCTGACGTAGTTTACGTATCCGGGATATTTTGGTAGAAGTCCAGTCCAGATATAGATCACTGAAATGGAGTTGAGAATGTCTTGTAATTTTGCAAAGTATCATAGGCCTCATGCTGAGTAAGAAAGAACAAGTACATTCAAATAGTTGAGGGTACAAATGTTAAGTCTTGGTGAGATATGTAGTGAAATCCACAGTAGTTGCTAACACTCGCAGTTGGAGTATTATCGTAGAAAAACTCCAAAGAAACAGTTGTGGTGTCATCAGTGATGCATACCATCGTATAGCTTGACATGAGGCTTAAGGAACCGACAATAGGAGGTTAAGGGAATTAGTACCCGGATTTAACAATGGTAGTCAACAACAATAACCATTTAAAGTAGTTAAGTCCTAAGACAACAGATCAAGTGTGCTGCCAAACACATTGACATTAAGTTATATGTTGTAAAGGAGAAAATCTAGAATCATTTTAAAAGCATTGAGCATATGAGTACCAAGCAAGTACTTACGGATCCGCTTACCAAAGGCTAACCACCCAGTACGTTCAGAGAACACACAGTCGACATGGGTTTACGGGAAAGCCTATGATTTCTGGATACTAAGGGCCTAGTTGAGAATCTGTTTCAAAACAGAGAGGTGCATTGTGGCTATTTAATCTAGTGGCAACTGACCGTGACGATGAGGCACGCTCTATGCACTGATCTGTGATGGAATAGGAAAAAGATAAAATAAGTTGAGTTTAAGTCATAAGATGAGATCAAGGGGGAGAATGTTAGAATGATCTCCACCAGTTGGCCTCCGTCAGCCAGTTTTTCTGGCTGATGGGCCCCCGTCGCGCAGCGCCATAAAAGGACGGTGGGGGCTGGAGCACAAGACATGAGGTTTACTATAGGCGCCAGTGCCCCACCAAAGTTCCTAACTCTAGACCGATCGAGAGGGGCGCTGTGAGCGACAGGAAGTGCCATCGCCTTTGCCGCCGCCACAGCACCGCACCCACACTGCTGCTGCATTCGATGACCTAGCGGGCGCCTACATGACTTCCCCTACTATGACTCCAGTGGCCATGTCGCGGTGGCGCCGTAGCCGTGACTGCGCATGGCGAGGTATATCACCAAGTCTCCCATCTAAATCAAGTTTTACCCGCTGATATATGCCTAGAAGTACTTTCAGACCTATAAGGGTGACCGGTGATTGGGCCAATGGGAAAGGAAGGAAAAACAGCTTTCACTTTCAGCTATCACTGTTCGTCAGCCGAGACGAGCCGATCCAAGTGTGCGATGGTGGTGGCGGCGATCGCGACGCCGCTCTCCGATCCACGCACGTCGGCACTACCCGGTAAGTCCGCACCGCAAATAATCCGCACCATTATCGCCGTCGCTAGCGAGCTAGTAGATGATGCCGGTGCCCGACGGTGCATGCATGCGCCCTCTCGATCTGCTTCGTTATCGGTGCCGGTCCCTTTCCTCGGCCAGGAATTCTTGCGACGGGGATTGTCGACGATTCTGAGGACTCCATTGAAATAAGTTCATTCATTCATATCCCGCTCCTTGAAAAATCATTTCCCCCCTCCCCCCTAAAATTTGACTAGGCGTATAAAAAATAATATAAATATTTTTGTTTTCAAATAAGGTTATTGTAATAATAAATATGTATTCCACGATTAATCTAATCATCATATGCATTACGGAGCTGATCTGAGCCTGCATTATAATGAGGCGACAATGCAACGTCGCTCTCTGCCCTGCCCTGCTTGGCGCATGCGTTGACAGCCCTTCTAGCTAGCTAGCTAGACCCGGACGTGCGTGTATGTGTACTGTATGTGCTCGCCAGCGGTTGCTCGCGAGACCTCGCTGCTCTCTCTTTTTATTCTGGCGGAGATCGCGACAGAAGTGCGCCTGGCGCGTGTCGCCGTGTCGGCGTGTGCGATTCCGTTTGAGATGTGATGCATGCAGGGGTCCATACTGGTCGCAGCCTGTTCTCTCTCACAAAACATTGTTCAATTAGCCGAAATCAGCCAAAATCAGATCAGCCGAACAGGTCCTTTAATTTTTTCGTGGACACATGACATGACGACGGGGATTCAGTTTCCCGTTAACAGCAGTACGTACGTGTGTGATGTAACGTGTGTGGGTGTGTGTTGTGAACGTGGTACTATGTAGTACAGTACGTTTTATAGGCTAAGGATACGTGTGGAGACGGTATACTGTATATGCACATTGTCTCGAGATATTGAACCCTCGAGCGAGGCAGCTAGTGGTGTCCATATGACGTACGTGGCTTATGATATGGAGCACACGTACAATTTGACTTGGGCCTTGTGATCTGCCTCTCAACTGGAGGACAGTATTTAGGCAGATCACAATAAAATGTACTGTTCATTTAAGCATGTTTAGGCAAACGCTGCGCTGGAGGGCCTACCTGTACTTTGGATTATTTGATGAGGAACAAAACAGATAGTTGGTTTAAGAAGGTTGGTTTTAGTTAAAAGGAAAATGAACGGAATAGGTGAGGACACAATGCAAGCCACATAAAATAACCAAACTAATTAAATGAAACAAAGAGAGGAGAAGAAAAGGCCAATCATCAGGGGTGAATCCAGGATATCATGTCATTGGGGTCAAGGACTAAGCATCGGGGTCAAACACATGTTGATTTTCTATTTGAAAGAGTAATTTGCAGGTGGATTAAAGAACTTTAAGTGTATTTCTGGCAAGTTACCGAGGTCAGCTGACCCCGATGGATACACATAGATTCGCCCCTGCCAATCATGTTTAAGAAGCTTGTCACATATATATGATTTCTGTGATGGAACCACCAAAACACCACAGGTCTGCATAGCTCCAAATGCAGTAGCTGGCTATATATATAGGTCGGCACCAGAAAACGGTAGTGGGGTTGGCTCCATGTAATCATGCGCCAGACAAGGACGGACATAAAACATACACACACAAACAAAAAGTTCCCAAAGAGACCAACAAATCCAAGCTAGGTAACGTGTAGGTCAGGCATCATATATCATGGTTTCGTTTCGTTTCACCTGGGCGGCGCGGGTAGCTCACTACTAGCTCGTTTCAAACCTTAGCTAGCTAGCTTGTTTGGTTACACCATACCTAGTTACCTACAGATCATGCATGCATATGATGGCATATTGGCATCGGTCGATCGATCCGTGAAACAAAAGTGTAGCATCAGATGGATGAAGCCAACTGAGCACTGCAATAGTAAGAGTAAGCAATTCTCGTTTGGTCTGAAAAGACAAGGCAGTGACAAACATCGACTATAAAAAATGGTCGTCGTACTCATATGCGCCTACTTATATACTCCATCAGTCTCTAAATAATTGTCGTTCTCGCTTTCCAAGAAATAACTTTGACTAATTTTATATAAAAAATATTAATATTTATGGTACAGAATTAACATCATTATCTATTTTCATAATATATTTATTTGGAGATACGAATGCTGCACGTATTTTCTATAAATTTAGTCAAACTTACGGCACGGACACAAAAAAACGACAGTTATTTTGGGACGAAGGGACTATGCATATGAGCTCTGGCAAGAAATAGAAATCAGGGGTCAGAAATGATTGTGGTGTGATGAAGTAGCAAGATTCTTCTCTATATATATGTGTGTGAGTGTGACTGCCTCTGTGCGTGGATATACATAGTGTTTGGTTAACGAATGAACCCATTATGGATAGGAAGGTACATCGTGAGTTCATTCCTTAAACTCAGTGGAACGATCCCATTCCTTATACTAATACTAATTATTAGCCTGTGGGGATTGAGGGGGTGATCTCAACTCATTTTATTCCACAAACTAAATAAAAAACTAAAGAGCGAGATAAGGAGAACCACCTCATTCTACAAACAAAACACTCCCATACATTTACAAATGAACCGGATGAACGATACAAATAAGTCGTTCTAAGATATCTTTCTCAGCAGCCCATAATAAATCATTTTGTAATCAAAGATCGACATGCCCCAAATAAAAACAAACCATATCATTGTCTGTCCCTAATCCATATTTAACTACCCTTGTATTATGGATATGGACACGTTTGGTTCGTCCATTGAGCCTCGCCTCGCCCTGTCTTGCCCAACCAGGAACCCAAGATAGAAATGAGTTTGGTTTTCCCTTGCCTTGCTGCCTCAACTCCTTTTGGAATGCAGGGATTTTTTTTTTCTATTTTATGTATTTTTCATGTGAAAATGAACTGATTCATGTGAAGTTGCTCTATGATTCCTGTAAAATTCATGTGTTTTTAAGATGTCCTAAATCAGCTCTCCATAACAGGCCAGGGCTAGGCTCGCCTGACCCGGCTAAGCGAGGCATATGATCTATTGTTTTTTTTATATGGTACGGTTTCATGCAGACAATCAAACAACATCTCTTTACTAGAGTACAGTTACACAAGTGAAATATTATATGATCTATTCTTTTTCTTTTTTATTTTGTAGGCTATATATATATATATATATATATATATATATATATATATGCAGACAACTAAACAAGAGCAGCTTGCACCTCTGCAGGAGCCTGGTTTTCATGTACGAGCCTGGCTCCCGTCACCAACGAACCAGACATGTTATCTTGGAACTAGGGATGCAGATTTTTATGGGTCAACCCAATGACCCAGAAGCCATTTACGAGTAGTAGTGTAAAAACTCTATACATAGGGCCGACCCAAAAGACATTGGTGTTATCTGGTTCTAACCCCCGTGGGTCAGTCGGTTACCCAAAAAAATTAGGCACGTGTTCGTCCCGCCGGTCTGGCGCTTTTGACTCGCTCGTCCATGCTATCTTCGGTGTCCATGGTGGCTTCCTATCTGGAAGCTCCACGAATGGCGTCGATAGCTGTAGTTGGGGGAGTGGCTGTGCAGGTTTGGATGGTGGCTGGTGGAGAGGATGGGATAGAGGGCGATGGCCTCCTTGGCCTGGACATTGAGGACGATGTCAGGGAGGCTGATGGGGCGCCTCTTGAGCAAGCGCGAGAGCAGCATCCTGGCCTGCCGGGGATGGAGCTTGCCGGGTACATGAGAATAGAAGCAGGCGGTGCTCGAGGCTGGCCTGCGCGACTGCACGGTAGATCCTAACGCGCGCATCGAGGACTTCTCCGACGTGGCCGCGGGCGCTGGCATGAGAGGCTTCGTCGCCGCGATGCTGCTCCTACGACTGCGAGGCGCCGACGGTTGGCTGTGATACTCTGTCCAGGAGGCACTCGCGTTCGTCGCCAGGAGCACCGGGAGGATGGACTGCTGCGGCTGGCAAGAGTGGTGGACGAAGCTCTTCCGTGCCTCTCTCGAAGAAGTCTCGGGGAAACGACCGGTTGTTCTAGCGCTAGCGAGTATTCTGCAATGCACCCATGATGTCAAGCGATTGCGCCCTTTGGTGCTCTCTGGTGGAACCAGAACCCAAACCCCAAAGAAAATTAACTCTTTTTTTAGAAGGAAGAAAAATTATTCCGTCCGTTCCAAATTACAAGACGTTTTGGTTTTTCTAGATACGTTATATTTACTATGCATATAGATATACATCATGTCTCTATACAAAGTAAAAGTAATGTATCTATAAAAGCCAGAACTTCTTATAATTTGAAACGGATCTAGTACTTGGGTAGGATGGGCTAGTGTTTGGGTCAATCAAATGTGACCCACTTGCATGCCGACTTGAAACCAATGCAAGAGCTGGATCGTCGCGCACGCGTGTGTATTGAACACGTGGACATAGGATATGTCGAAGACTGGCCTTTGGTGGGCCCACCCCACTACGCATGAGGTATGTAGGAGGTGGTTTTCAGCGGCAAACGTTCTGTCTGTTCATGGCACAGGTTAAAAGCCAGCAGCAGTGTGCGGTCCGGTGCGGATGCAGGTCTGTTCGCCTGAACTTATTATCATTTAGTATCTATAATATTTTTTTCTCATAATAAAATAGCTTGAGTCAATTTATCAGCCAACTTTAATACCAGCCGAACAGGCCCCACGCGCATAAACTTAGCCATGACGTGGATGTGCACTAGTTTAATCCATGCTTAGCTAGTTAGGTACTGCTTTCTCATTATCCTCAGAGGCCAGGGGGCAGAGCTTAGCCAGGTAATTAACTATCAGGAGTATATTATATTATTATACAAATTAAATCCAGTAGTAGTGCAGTGCGAGGCGTGTGTTGACTCTGACCTCTGCCTGACTGCCTCTGCCGTACGTGTGACGAGCGTGACTGCTGCTTGCCTTTGCCTTTGCCTTGCATGCAAATCATCATCCTCCATCCGCTCGCTAGCTACTCGTGGATCAGTGGACGACGGAAGCTTCGTTCGTCTGATCGCACGCACGCACCCGTGCCGGAGGTGCGCGTGGGGCCAGTCCCGGTCCCACGCGCAGGGAAGAACAGGAGGAAGACTCGTTCGCCCGTGACGCGGCTATGGCGTTGCTTGGTTGGTTGGTACGGTCTGGTCCGCCCGTGCACCCTTGATCGTTGACCGGTCGTCGACTCGCCCGCCTCGCCTCGATCTGCAGGCACCACGAATGGAGGCCATAATTGCTATGGTTTCTGCGGCTGAAGCGGTTTGGTTACGTGAGAAAAAATACTATATTATTGCTGATAAGCCGGATGGATAGATTCGCTAAATAGGCTCACAGTTCAATCTAGATTCCACATTCACCGTCTACGACCCAAAATCTTATTAGAAGAATGAGATCCTAATAGACCCTAAATAGTTTATTTTAGCCTATTGATTGGGCTATACATTTGCTAAGGTGTATATAGAACCACTAAAACTAATTTCAGCAGCTAACTATTAATTAACTCATGGTGCGATCGAAACGGGTCCTAATTACTTACCTGATGACACATTGACACGCGTTTACGTGTCCGCTGCTTGCATACCATGGACCGACGGACCTGTTTGGCTAGCCACAGACTACTCAGGCCTTGTTTAGTTCGCGAATTTTGGATTTTGGGACTACTGTAGCACCTTCGTTTTTATTTGGCAAATAATGTCCAAACATTGACTAATTAGGCTTAAAACGTTCGTCTCGTAATTTCCCACCAAACTGTGCAATTAGTTTTTCTTTTCGTCTACATTTAATGCTCCATGCACGGGCCGCAAACATTCGATGTGACAGGTACTGTAGCAACTTTTTGGATTTTGGGGTGGAACTAAACAAGGGCTCACTTCGGAATATTTTACATTGGACCGCGGTCGTGTCAACGTTTCTACTGCACACGTACGGTAAGTCCGCACGTTTCCAGGAGGGAGTATACTAGCTAGTGTAAATATTTCTTCGACAAGACATCCATCTGTATTTGTAATTTATTTTGAGGACGGAAAACAAAACCATGTTTGGATCCATATAGAGCTAATAATTAGCTTTTTGCATCCAAACAAGTCTATCTACCTAACAACTATTTCACTAGTTAAACCAAATTTGCTAATAACAACTAATATTAGCTAGCTATCTATCGAGAGCTAATGGATCTAAACAGGACCTAAGGCCACAAGGTCTACTCGAGTACTCGTGCGCATTTTGTTTGACTCAGTTACTTCAGCCTCCTATTATCCTCGTCCTAAAAAAATGTGATTCTAGATACATTCTCGATTAATGTGCTTAAAGTTTGACAAATATAGGTAAAAACATTATTTTTTATGACATTACATAAGTTTATATTATAAAAATATTTTTCATGCCAAGTAATGTAATGGTACCTATTTAGTATGATAAATATTAGTATTTTTTTTTATAAACTTGACATACTTTAACATAGATTCAACTAAAAATTATGTTTTTTAACGAAAGAGTATTGTTCTAGAATTGTATTTTTTAGACGGGGAGGGAGTACTACCTATATATACCTCCACTTACTTATAGGTGAAGCTGCTGGACAACTGTAACGAGAGCGATTGCCAAGAACATCTCGAGTACATATACAACAGGTTTCAGCTCCTTCCACGGACACATCACGGATAGTTGGGGAGATCGACCATGACTTGGTCTGTCCGTCTGACTGTCACTGTCCGTGCTCACTTGGTCAGTCGTCGTCGTCTGCCACGCAATTATGAGCTGCTGACCTTCTGCGTACGTACTGCTACTGCAGGAGTATTTTCCATCGGTCCGCCGTGCGCCGCAGCCCTCCGTCGTCCAACAACACGCCTCATGGCGTGTGCCGTGCACCGGCAGGCAGGATGCAGCGTAGAAATGATGCACCAGTTAGTTAGGACTTCGGACGCAATTTACTCTAATATGCTCAAACCGTTTTCAGAACTTTAATTTGCTGACTATTTATCGCCATGACATGGGGACACTACATATACGTCTGTCGTCCGTCCATCAATACGCTACCTGTGTACCTTTTGTTATATCACATCCAATTCTATATAATATATATCTATGCTGCGGTTGCTTCCAATTCTATACCAATAGCTAGTATCCTCTGTTTTCCTTCTTTTTCTTTTTTCCTTTTTTTTCTAGCAAAAGATGTCCTAGGGCATCTGCTTATATCTGGATTATAACAAGGAAAACAAGAACCACCAATACCACAAAGTCCATGCCAAAAAAGAAAGAAAGTTACAATCAATTTGGCAAGTCTATACCGGTAGCATCCTTATGTGATGTATGCATTAGCGCATCTCCAGGGGCTACCTAAACAGACCCTCTACTCTATATTCGAGTTATGGAGAAAAAAATTCATCTCCAGCAGGCTACCAATTTAGCCTCCTAATTTTGTTGGCTACCCAGATTCTCACCCATTACCCATTCCCACAGGTTAAGTGGGGAGCGTCTACTTTTCTATTGTGACCGTTCTTTTCCCCACCACGCTGCTTGTTGCTAGCTGGGCTGCATTGGTCGACTCGGTTGTTTCCTCTTTGTGCCAGTGTTGTGCCTAAGCAACCCCCTCCACACACAAACACAAACACACAAATATGGTGGCTACCGAAGTAAAGGGCTTGTTTTAGGTAAGAGGTAGTACTGCTGGAGATGCTCTTATACGGCGAGTGGGACAAAAAAAAATCTTGGTTATTTCATTTTTCTATGAAAAGGTGCATCCTACTAGTCCACTGCTAGTCGGGAGGCTTTGTAAAGAGAGGCTTAATCTAGAGGGAGTGAGTTGTGACAAACAATATTTGTTTACAGAAGTGATTTGTGTGAATTGGTTCTCGAGAATGAACTAAAATACTGGAAGCACTATCTTCTTCTAGATCAGTTCCCACATAGAACTAAAATACTGGAAGCACTATCTTCTCCTATGTAGAACTTACCCTAGAGAATCACTTCTATCCACACATCGTCAGATAACGAGCTCTCCCGAAGCAAACTAAGTTTGAGCTCCTACAGTCCTACGTGCTCCACACCTTTGCTCACGTGATGAGTTGTAGGACCAATTCAAATCCATAGGCGCACTTCCTTTTTTTTTAATGACAGGGGTCGGTCCAACCGAGCATGACTACTAATCCTGTCTACTACCACCGGTGATTAAACTGGTTTCAGATAAATAAATCTCGACCCGTGGTCCTCATCACAAATTGGCACTGCACCACATCCATCCATGCACATGCACGTTCAGTCACAGTACACAGCTGGAGAGGGATAGTAGTAGAGACAGAGTGTAGCTGGCTGCTGGCCCTGCCGCCTTCTGCGCTCCTGAAAATTGGCCAACTAGCTCGGATCGCGAGTTCCGCACGTGGAATCGATTTCTCCCACGTGCACGCTTTGCTTCATGCTAGTATTGTTTGCCACCAGCAACCACCATTCGTACCAATGCAAGTGCCGTCTGTTTGCTCTAAACAATTTGCAGACCATGCATGTGTATCGATACAGACACAGGGTATCCCAGGAGGCCAGGACACAGACCAATTGCTGGATCTAGTAGTCTACTAGTGCCTAATCGGCAAAGTGACCGCGCTACCTGAGCTATCATACATGTTGGCAGCAAGAGACACAACACTGTCCCTCCGTCCGTCCTAGAATAGATGCAACTCTAGCATCCCGAGACAAAATTAGTGACCCAGCAAACAGCATGTTCGCTTGCTCGTATACGATCGTAGACTATAAACTGGAATAGTATTTTTCTCTCACATCAAAACAGCCAGTGATAAATAATCTATGATCGTTTACGGTCTGCCGAACAGGCTGTTACTTGTTCTCCCACTCGTGCTAGGGCACGAAGATCCAAGACTTTGCTTGAATCTGGCCGCCACCACCCAGCTTCGATCAGGCAGGAGAGTGGAGCAGTTAATTTTTTATAGCTACTGGTGCCACAAACTGATGTACCACACGCAAGTCAGATGCTACTCTCTGTGTATATATTAGGCTATAATTGCATTCTTTCATGAACATGGGTTGGACTTTAGAATTGCATTCGGAGTATATTCTTGGACAGAGAGAGTATAACTCAACAGATGCATACTCCGTATATAGTATCACGGTGTCCGATATGGCTGCCCTTCATCCAGCGGCTGCTGCAGCGGCATAACAGTGAACAAACACACAACAATAACCCGAGAAAAAAAAGGCAGCCCATCAGATTGATGTTGTTTTCTTAGGAGCATCTAAACAATTAATCGTTGTATATGCATGAGTAATGAAGCAAAGATTGTACACGTTTTTCTGACCTTGGATATTGTTCTTCGGGATGATACTCTCTTCATTCTAAATTATAAGACGTTTTGGCTTTTCTAGATACATTGCTTTCACTGTGTATCTAGACATAATGTATATCTAGGTGCATAGTAAAAGTTATGTACCTAAAAAAATTAAAATGTCTTATAATTTAAAATGGATGGAGTACAACTTATCTCTCTCATTAATGGGTACTCCCTTAGTCCCACAAATAATGTCATTCTCACTTCCCGTATAACACCCTGTGTTTTGCATCATAATAAAAACCACTAAAAATTTAAACTTTTTAAAATTTACAGCAAACTAAAACCTAACTAGTTTATTTTCCTACAAAGCCATTCCGAAAAACCTTTTCAAAAACCTTGCATCAAAATATATCACATGCATTTAGGTTAGAATGTTTGGATTGATGAAATGTTCGAAATGATTGATTGAATGATTTCATATTTGTTTGGCACCGAATATTGTTCCTTGACCATTCTCTTTCAAATAATTTCCTTGACATTGTCTTTAAAGACCATCCTTGACCTTCCCCTTGAATTATCCCAATCATCCACCACCAAATCTCCTTGTAATTCAATTTGAATTCACTCCAAATGTGCTTAGTTTATTTCTGGGAAAAAGAAAAGTAATTCAGAAAATGGGAAAGCTCCTCAGGCTCAATTCTCCCCTCTCCCCTCTCTGGCATGCGCCATGGCCCACTCCCTCCTCTTGTTTCTCGCGTCGGGCCGCTGCCAGCCTGAGCCCGCGAACACGCCCTTCTCCTCTTCCCTGCAATGGGTCGGCCCGATTACTCGGTCTAGCTCCAGCGCACCCGTTCCCTTTCTCCTACCCTCATGCCCACTGATGCCACGACCCGCCTATCATCTTCGTCGTCTCCACGGCGACGACGACGCGAATAACGCGTCGTCTACCTCCGTCGTCTCTGAAAGCATCTAGCCCCCTAGTGGCTTTCGGTGATTAATGACAACGTAAGAGTATTGTGACTAACGTGTGTTTTGCATAAACAATTTGAGTTATGTCACGATAATGGTGATTGTTTGGGCAATCAATGGTATTCATGCCCCTACTGATGGAAATTGTTTCGGTTTTCAAAGGATGGACAACAAGGCTAAGGACGGCTAGTTCTAAGTGTCATTTGGAGTTGGAGAGACACTTAGATTAGTTTAGGGCTTTGTTTTTCCTTTGGCCATACTATTAAGGGGGTATGAACCAGTAGCTTAACCTAGGTGAGTCTAATGTGTTAGGTGTGGTGCACACATGTCAAACTTAGCCCTAGGTAGCTCAGGTATAGCCCAAAGATCATTTGAAGTCAACTCCATTCACAAAGTGTTTTGATTTGGATGTGTTTGGAGGTATTACAGAGGCACCGGACGCTGGACCACGTAGCACCGGACACGTCCGGTCAGTGTTTGGAGGTATTGCAGAGGCACCGAACGCTGGACCCGTGGCACTGGACGCGTCCTGTCAGTGTATGTCAGCGCAGATGAAGACCTGGAACCCGATCGAACTCTGGCACAGTGTCCTCACCGAACACGACTGTGCTTAGGGTTTGGTTGCCTCTGGCACTGGACGCTACACCGGACATTGGAGGCCAGCGCGTCTGGTGCAACTCAGAGATGTTCTAGAGAGGGATTTTTAGGACCGGACGTGTTTGGTCAATGTGGACCGGACGCCAAAAGAGTTTGGTCAACTAGCCGTTGCCTGTTAGAGCATACGTCACATAGCCGTTGGCTACTGACCGGACGTGTCCGATCATCTCGATAGGCGCGTCCCGTGCATGCTTGAAAAGCTGAGCTGGATTCCAACGGGTATATTTGAAAGTGGGGGCTATATATACATCTCCTACTCATCCAATATATCTCTCTTGCTCATTTGATCAGCTAAGGCAACCCTTTGAAGTTCTTGAGAGAGCAAGTGCCTATTGTTGTAATTGAGATTTGTTAATCCAAGATTAAGGACCTCATTAGTGTCTAGGGAGTAGCAAGTGGGCATCCACCTTCCTCATTAGACTTGTTTAGGTCAAGTGAGAGTTTATGCTTGTTACTCTTGGTGATCGGCATCACCTAGACGGCTTCGTGGTGATTGGGAGCTTGGTGATCATCCAGCAGAGCTTGTGGATGACCCAACTCATCTTGTGAGCGGTTGTGGGCGATTCACCGTACCGGAGTGGCGAAGAATCAGCCCGTAAAGAGCACTTAATCCTTGCGCGGATAAAGGGGGAGCGATACCCTTGCACGGGTGCTCCAATGAGGACTAGTGTGGAGTGCCGACTCTCCGATACCTTGGCAAAACGTCGCCGAGTTCCTTTCTTCTCTTTACTTTAAGCATTTATTTTGAGCAATTCATTTTATGTCTTTACATTCTTAGAATTGCCATGCTAGAGTAGGATTGGAACCTAGGTTGCTAAACTCTTTGTGTGAATAGACTAATAGGATACACTTTTAGGCACTAGGGGTGAAGCGGGCTAAGTTTATGACTTAATTGTTGCAAGAATTTTTAGAGAAGCCCAATTCACCCCCCCCCCCCCCCTCTTGGGTATCTTGATCCTTTCAATTGTTATCAGAGCTAAGTGCTCTATATTTTAGGCTTAACCGCCTAGAGCAAGATGTCTCATGGGGATGGGCTCCCTCCCTACTTTGAGGGAGATGATTTTCCTTATTGGAAAATTCGCATGGAGGCGCACCTAGAGGCCATAGACGTTGGAATGCTTAGAGCCGCCATATAAGGCTTCCCAAAACCTAAGGATCCCACAAACCTTGTTGGTGATGAGGTTAACTATGAACGGTGGAATGGAAAGGCCAAAAACACCCTCTTTAGAGGTCTTTGCAAGGATGTCTTTAACCGTGTCCGGAATCACAAAGACTCCCATGCACTATGGTCGGACATTTATGCGCTCCATGAGGGAACAAAGAGTGAGCGTGAGGAACGCTATCATCTTGTTATTAAAAAGCTTAATTCATTTGAGATGCTTCCTAATGAATGTGCTAATGAGATGTATTCACACTTAAATGTGCTTGTAGAGGAAGTCAACAGGCTTGGACTCACTCAATTGCAACCATCCGATGTTGTAAGAAAGATATTGAGTGTTCTCCCCATTGACAAGTATGGGCATATTGTGACCGTGCTTCATCAAGGTGATCTTTCCACATCTACACCAACACAAATATTGGGAAAGATCAATACGCATGAGATGTACATGCACATCACTCCACAAGATGACTCATCATCTTCCACCAAGAAGAAAGACTTGGCTTTCAAGGCTAGCCAAGAGAAGAAGGGCAAAGCTAAAGTGGCTCTTGAAAGCTCAAGTGAAGATGATGATGACACCAACATTGCTCTTATGGTGAGGAAGACCACCAAGATGCTCAAAAAGCTAAACAAGAATGGTGTCAAGTTTGATTCCAAGAAGAAGAAGTTCTTCACAAGTAGCAAGAGAAAGCCCATCTCCAAAATGGATTGCTACAATTGTGGTGATCTTGGTCATCTAGCTCATCAATATCCTATGCCCAAGAAAGACAAGTAAAAGAAGAAGTACAAGGACAACAAAGATGACTCAAGTGATGATGAGAAAAGAAGAGACAAGCCATATAAGAAGAAGGATGGCAAGAAGAAGCAACACCACAAGAAGAAGAATGGCAAGGCTTATATTGTTGGTGATTGGCTCACAGACATTGAATCATCAAGTGGCTCATTCGGTGAAGATAGTGATGATGAAAAAGAGAAGGTGGCCGCTCTTGTGATTGGTACCTCACTTCCTCCACTGCCACCACCGCCATCATCCTCTACACACCTATGCCTCACGGCCAAGGGTGAACGAAAGGTACAATGTGATGATGATAGTGGTGGTAATGATAGTGGTAGTGATAGTGATGATGAATTTGAAGCACCTTCTTATGATGAACTAGTTGCCTTGCTCAACAAGTACTCAAAAATTATAAGAAAGACAAGGGCTAAAAATGAAAAGCTTGAACTTGAGAATGAGTCTCTTTTAGCTAAGTATGACTGTCGGGTTCATAAACCTAGGGTCCCCAATGGACTCGCTTCCCTACAAAAACTCAGCCCAGCAGACGGCATAGCAACAATGCTCGCCTCTCGGGCCGGCCCATATACATAATGACAGGCCGGGACAACGATTCGGTCCCCGATCGGAAGCCCTGGCCAAGGTGGGGGTGAGGTCCGACTCCGACCTCCTTTTCCGACCAAAGATATGCTAGACCTCTACTCACGGTTCTTCCCCGACCAATGTGGTCGGGGCCAACTAGGAACAACCGACCGGGGACGCTCGCTCGGTGAGAGCTTAGGGATTAGGCAGAGCAGATAAGGTAAGGCGCTCAAGTCAACCGCAATACCGAGGACCATATCCTGTCATGCCCTACGCACCTTCAGGACGGTGCCACCAGGCCATGCCAGATGGGCACTATGCAACCTTCCAGGCGTGTCAGAGCACAAACAGTATTGTAGGCGCTGACGTTTGCCGTACCAGGCGAACACGGTAGAGCCTGCCACATGCGTCTGACATAAATAGTATTGTGGGCGCCAACGACCGTCTCGTATCCTACAGCATGGGCAACCAGACTAGGTAGCACTTGTATCCATTCTCTCTTTCTCTGACTTATAAGGCCATCCCCTTCAACTATAAAAGGGGATGTGCTCTCTCCTCTCAAGAGTACGTTCTCTCTGGCTCTAGACAACCTGAGCATTCGAACAGCTCAACGATTCTAGAACCCAACAGCTACACAGACCATATGCTCCAATACTTAGCGCATGTTAGAGCACCCGTCACTCTCGCTGCTTCGGTTCAGAGTCCGACCGGGCCTTTAACACCCCCTTCTCATTCCTACTCGTTTGTAACCCCACAACAAACTTTGAGCACCTGGGCTTAGAAATAAAGTCATCGACCGACTGAAACTGGACATAGGGCACGTTGCCTGAACCAATATAAATCATGTGTCATTGAGTGCTAGGCCACATCCGATCACAACACATGACAAAACTATAACTATTTACTTATTGGTCACTTTTCGCACCGACAATGATAGCACAAAAAGGTAGTGATGAGCTTAGAGATGAAAACAAAGTTGTGTCATTCACTCTCAAGGAGGTCAAAGCTAACCTAAAAGAGCTCAAAGAAAAACATGATAAACTTGAGGGGATACACAATGAGGTCAACACTAGGTATAGCTCGCTAAAAGATGAATATACCACTCTCAAGATTAATTATGATACCCTTGTTATTTCAAATGAGTTCTTATCAAATGAAACACATGATGCTACTAACCATGTTGTTAAGACTGATATAGCTACATCATATGATGATTTGATTGATGAGAACATTGAGCAAGGTTCTAGTAGCAAAGGCAAGCAAGTGGTGGTGGCCGATCATCATGATGATTGTGTCAAGATCAAGAATGAGATGGAGAAGCTAAAAGAGGAAAACGAGAAACTCAAGATTGAGAAGACTCATCTCACCACCGGCTTGTACAAGTTCACCAAAGGACATAATCTTCAAAGTGAGCTACTCATGAACACCGTGATGAAAAGTGACAAGTGTGGTATTGGCTTCAAAGCACATCAAGAGAAGAAAGCCAAAGCTCAACATCAACATAAGCCAAAGCCCAAGCCAAAGAGATGTTTTGAGTGTGGACAAGAAGGTCACTTTGCTCATGATTGCAAGACTCCATCACCACAACCCTTGCCCAAGCATACTAGGCCCTTTGCCTACAATGCTCATTATGTGGTTAGAAGGGATTCAAAAGGAAGACCCGAAGTTATTTTCTTAGGTCCACCCAACAAGAATATGCCTAAGCAAATTTGAGTTGCAAAGTGTCTTATTGAGAAAGTGGTTGGCCCCCGTCAAGTGTGGGTGCCTAAACATCAAGCTTGATCTCTTATGTGTGTAGGTGAACTACAAGACCGATGGAAGTCATTGGTTAATTGATAGTAGTTGCACACAACATATGACCTGCGATCATCGTATGTTCACCTCACTAGATGAAGATGTAGATGATCAAGAAAGGATAACATTTGGTGATAATTCAAAGGGCAAAGTAAAAGGGTTGGGCAAAGTTGCAATTTCAAATGATCACTCAATCTCAAATGTGCTACTTGTTGCTTCATTGAGTTTCAATTTGCTATCCGTTGGACAATTGTGTGATCTTGGCTTTCAATGATTATTCACCAAGAAAGAAGTGATTGTGTCAAAGAAGGATGATGATCAAGTTATATTCAAAGGCTTTAGATACAACAACTTATATTTAGTGGACTTCACTTCCGATGATGCTAACTTGAAAACATGCCTATTCACCAAATCATCTCTTAGGTGGCTATGGCATAGAAGGCTTGCTCATGTTGGAATGAGTACACTCAAGAAGCTATTGAAGAAGGACATGGTTAGAGGTTTGAAAGATGTTGTGTTTGAGAAGGACAAGCTTTATAGTGCATGTAAAGCCGGCAAGCAAGTTGCCAACACTCATCCACACAAGGCATATATGTCAACATCAAGAGTGCTAGAGCTTCTCCATAAGGACTTATTTGGACCTACAACTTATGCAAGTTTGGGAGGCAACCTCTATTGTCTAGTGATTGTTGATGATTATTTAAGATACACTTGGGTGTTCTTTCTTCATGACAAGACCAAAGTGGCCTCATCATTCAAGAAGTTTGCCAAGAGAGCACGAAATGAATTTGATGTGAAGATCAAGAAGATAAGAAGTGACAAAAGAAAAGAATTTAACAACAAAACATTAAAGCCTATTGTGATGAAGTTGGGATCAAGCATGAGGTCTCCTCAACTTACACTCCTCAACAAAATGGTGTGGTTGAGAGAAAGAACCGGACACTGATCACCCTAGCAAGAACGATGCTTGATGAGTACAACACACCAGAGAATTTATGGGCCGAAGCAATCAACACCGCATGCTATGCTTCCAACCGCCTATTCATTCAACGGTTCCTTGAAAAGACCCCTTATGAGTTGGTCAATGGGAAGAAGCCGGATGTCTCATTCTTCTGGGTGTGTATGTGTGCTAGATTCCAAGCTAAACCTAAGGAGGCTCACTTAGTTGCCATCAAAAGAATCCTTAGGTACATAAAACACATACCAAGCATTGGCCTTTGGTATCCCAAAGGAGCTAGTTTTCAACTCATTGGCTATTCCGAATCGGATTATGCAGGTTGTAAGGTTGATAGAAAAAGCACATCTAGAGGGTTTCATATGCTTGGTAGATCACTAGTGTCTTGGTCCTCAAAAAAGCAAAATAGTGTTGCCTTATCCACCACCGAGGCGGAGTACGTCGCCGCTGGTGCTTGTTGTGCACAAATCCTTTACATGAAACAAACCCTTCTAGACTATGGTGTAGTTCTAGAAAAGGTACCTCTTTTGTGTGACAACAAGAGCGCCATAAAACTTGCTAATAACTTGGTTCAACACTCTCGCACCAAGCACATAGATATCCATCGTCACTTCCTTAGAGATTATGTTGCTAAGGATGATATATCACTAGAAGGTGTAAGGACGCAATATAAATTGGTGGATATCTTCACAAAACCTCTAGATGAAATGTGGTTTTGTAAGTTGAGGAACGAGCTCAATATACTTGATCTAAGTAACTTCACTTAAAAATAAGCTTGTGTTGTCCCTTGCATCACATTATATTATAAAACATGTTTAAATAACTTGTATTGCACTTAGGGCTTGGCTAACTTGGTTAAGATAACCGCCCTAAAGCGTGTGAAGAAGCTTAACCAAGGTTTAAACTTGACAAGCAACTAGATTTACTTTCAAGTATTACATTTGCATATGCATGTGTGTTGCTTTGTCATTTTGTTTTGGTTAAGTTTTGAGCATCCACTGAGTTTGTCCATACATAGGGGGAGCATTTGAAGCTCTAATTTGGTTATGACCCCTATAGTGTGGCCTCATGATGCTCCTCGCCCCTTTTCTCGCCTATTTTCACTAAAACTTAACTAGCCTATGGCAAAATATTTTGAAAATTTGAGGGTTTGAGAGAGGTCACTCATACCAGTTCTAATTGGTGTTTATTTGGCTCTTATTTGAGTTGGAACTTGGTTGGGAGAAATCGTCACGAAGAAAGAAGAAGAAAAAGTTGTTAAATGCACACCGGACGCAGGCACCGGACGCGCCTACAGTGGCGTCCGGTCAGTAGTGAAGGACCAAACTCAGTGACTCTGTCACAGTCACGTCTGGTTAGGAGTTGAAGGCGGCATCTCGTCGATTGCTAGGGTTGCACCGGACTCTGGCCGCGTCCGGTCAAGGTCATCGGACGCGTCCAATCGTCTCGAGAGCGTTTTTGGAGCTCTCTGGGTTGCACCGGACGCTACTGTTGGGGCGTCCGGTCAAATCACCAGATGTGTTCGATCATTGGATGGAAAGCGCAATAGATTTAGAGTCCAAGTCTATCACATGGGCCCCCTCATAAACTGTGTCGTACCCTTCCTCTTCCTTCTCACCTTCGCGCTCGGTCGAACGCACGCCATCAAACCTGAACCGTCGTGGTGTGCCACGCCACCGCTGCTCCCACCTCACCGCCGCTTGTCCTACGCCAATGTGCTCTCTTACCTACACGCGCTATGCCACCACACTCGCCTGCTCGCCGTGCGTGCCTTCACCAGCGCACCAGAGCGCTCTCGCCCTCGCCCGCGCATCGCCTGCTTGTCGTGCCTGGTCAAACCCTAACTCGGTGCCCTAGCCTTTGCTCATCACCATCACCGGAGGATCTTCACCGTAGGGCTCATTGTGCCTTCACCAGCGCCCTGCCATTGCTGGCATCCATCTTCTAGGGTGAGCCTCCGCCACGCCCTACAGGTGTTCGACAAAATGCCACAATGACAATTCCTTGCAATTGCTTACTCATTCGTCCTTGTAGTGACTGTTTCGGCTCCCATGAGTCCTCTCCTTTACTATTAGTTGTCGGATCGCCCCTCTTGTTAGGTAGCAAAGCCCCTCATCTCAATTCTTTACCTACATTGCTTTGCTACTATTAGGATTCTCGCTTCTCTAGAGAATATAATTGCTTATACATATCTCTATTCTCTCTATCGTGCAGCGAGTCATGTTGGTTGAGTTAGTGGTTGGCTTTTGGCAGTGTCAGAGAAACTCGGGGCCAAGCCCGTGAGTAAGGATCACTACTAGAAATACCCCCTGTAGTGACGTTTTATTTATATGATAGACACGTTTTATTTTGTCTCTACAAGATTGTAGGCATGTTTTTATAAAGCGTGTTAGAAGCGTCTTCGCATGGACCGTGTCAGGACTTGTAGAGACGAGTTCTCTAAGCATGTCAAGGTGATAAAGAGACGTATTGTAGAGACGTTTGTTGCATGCCTTCGAACATTGATACACTTTTATAGATACATTTGTATAACGTGGTTATTTGTGTAGTTACGTTATATAGCAGCGCTTCATATGTGCTAAGAAATTTAGAGACGTTCTCATAGATACATTCGTATAATGTGTGTACTAATGTAGTAACGGTGTGTAATGATGTTGTATTGTGTGTTAAAAAGTGTAGAGACGTTCTCATAGATATATTTATATTATGTGTGTACTAATGTTGTCACGTTTTGTAATGACATCAAATTGTGTATCAAGAAGTATAGAGACGTTTAAGTAATACATTTATATTACGTGTCTAACAATATAGATACATTGTTTAGTAACATCATTTTGCGTTTCAAGAAAATAGAGACAATTTTACACACATTTATATTTCGTGTGTACTAATATAGAAACATCATATAGTAACGTTTTATAACGTCATCTAAAAAAAGATATTTATCCATTTTATAATGTGTATATTTTTATTATAGCCATATTTATAGTTACACAATCTTACTAGAAATAAAGAGACTTCTACAAATTTGGACACACATGAATTGGAATGACTAGATAATGAGGAAGTGAATCATGAAGGCATTGCATTGAAAAATCCACTGTCTTTACAAAACAAGATAATGTTTAATGACCCATTAAAGTGCACTCTTAGAAGCAAACCGTATTCATAAAGAAGCATAGGAAAAGTGGCAATATTATACAAATATCTATACACTACTAGAGAACAGACTTTAGAACGATGTCCCAATTTAGCATTAGCCTCGGCATTTTTTGCCCCCGGGACTAAAGGACCCTTTAGTCCCGGTTGGTAATACCAACCGGGACTAAAGGTCCCTGCCCAACGGTCGTCCGCGGGGCAGGGATCTTTAGTCCCGGCTGGTATTACCAACCGGGACTAAAGGTTTACCTTTAGTCCCGGTTGGTAATACCAGCCGGGACTAAAGCTTTTAGTCCCGGTTTGGGTTATTCCCCGGGAATAAAGATTAATATTTAGTCCCGGTTTGGACCCCTAACCGGGACTAATTATCCCGGCCTATAATTCTGCTCAATTCTTCCTCCCCGAGCCCGAGCCATTCCATTATTCAAACTCACTGCCTCTGTTCTTCAGCTTGCTGTTGTTCTTGCACTCTCCCCCTCCATTGGTGTTGCTCTTCGATTTTGGAGGTAACAAACTTAATCCTCTTATGTTTTATCAGTAGCTTATCTCATTTTGCAATGTAGATGCATGTGTAACTTTATATGTTGGACTTTATTATGATTTTATATGTCATTTTTAGCTCAAAATCACATGATGATTTGCATATATGTTTGGATAAACAAAAGTTAAATTAGTTCATCAAAATCACGCATCGCTCGTCCTCGCTGGAGCACGCGCCATTCTCGTCCCCGGTGGCTTACGTGATCTTAGAATTAATTTTTCCATGAAATGAAAAACTTAGAAAATTGTTAGAAAATTATAGAAAATCCGTACTAGTTGAACTTGCGGACCGTGTTCATCTCGGCGAGCATGTTCTCTGCCGAGCGGTAACGGACGTCAAGGAGGAGCTTTGATTCTACGAGGGAGAGCGGCAACGGTCGTGGAAGACCGTGTTCCCTTTCTCGTAGAATCGGAGCTCTTTCTTGGCCAAGTACGGTGCCGTCCGGTGGAGAAATGCTCGTCGAGATGATCACGTAAGCAAGGTCAACTAGTACGGATGGTTATTTATTGAAACATGTTTTTGAGCTATAATTTGATGGATATTTGAAAATATGAAATTTACACTAGTTTGCAAAAATAAGTATAGAAAGTAGATGACAACTGTTACTGGATCCTCGGCCTCTCGTTCGGTTGCGAAACGACTGAGGCCAGAACTCCCTCTCATTATCTGCGGCAAGTGTAAGCAGAAGATTGTGATGGAGTACCGAGTCAAGAGACAGGGACCCAACAAGGGTCGTGTTTTCTACAAGTGCCCGGATCGCGATGTGAGTTTCTTACGCATTTTATAATTATGGCTAATTGACCTGCTTTTCTTGAATATTTTTGACTAAATATTTTTTGGCTTTAATTTCAGTGGGAGGGCAATGGATGCGATGGTTGGTACTGGGAGGAAGATTATGCTACATACGTGCAGAATTTGGGTGCGCTTGAGGTAGCGGATGCTGCTGATGAGGCAGTGAGCCAGCAGGAGAAGCTTATTGATATTCAACAGAAGAATGATTTGTCTGTTTTAGTTGCGTACGATCACAAAATAATTATGTTACTGAAGTGCATTGTAGTTTTAGTTTGTTTAGTGATAGTTGGGATTGCTTACGTTGTAGCCAGGCTTAGTTAATTAATCAACCGTGTGTGTGTCATTTATGTTGTGTAATAAAATACTTAATTATGTTCAAGGTTTTCATAATTTGTCGTGTAATACAGATTATGTCACGCCATTGGATGTACAATGCCGATCGTCGCTCCCAAGACTTTATAGAGGGCTTGCACTATTTCTTAGGAGTGGCCGAGGCAAATAAGCGGGATGGTTTCATATGCTGTCCATGTGCCCTATGTAAGAATTTAAAGGAATATTCAAGCTCAATGAGTCTTCATTCACATTTGCTTAAGTCAGGTTTCATGTCAAACTATATATGTTGGACTAAGCATGGAGAAAGCGGGGTCATGATGGAAGAAGGTGAAGGAGAAGATTTAGACATTGATGACATTATTGCTCAGTATGGTGCCTTTGATGATACTACAATGGGGGGAGATGAAGAAGAGGTAGCGGTAGAAGATGATCTCGGTGATGCTCTTGGCTATGCCATTCGTGATGCACAACAAGAATGGGAAAGTGAAAAAGAGAAAGTTAAGTTGGAGCGCATGCTTGAGGATCATAGGAAGTTGCTATTGGCTTCAAAAATAATTGACACACAAATTGTTTTTATAGCAGGGTCTCTCCCCAGCCTAGCCTAATCATTCATTCCCCATCTCATCACAGCGTCGCGGGGGGCGAGACGACTTCATCCCCACGGCGATCGCCAACTCCTACACCGGCCCCATCGCCTCCACAACGATCTCCAACTCCTACACCGGCCCCATCGCCTCCACAACGATCTCCAACTCCTACACCGGCCCCACCGCCTCCACAACGATCTCCAACGTCTCCACGCCGGTCTCCACCAACACTGGCCTCATCGCCTCCACGCCGATCTCCAACACCGCCCCCACCCCCTCCACAGCGACGCACTACAAAGACGTCTAAGGTCCCGGCGGCAAAGAAGACCCCAAGAAAAAGAGTTATTTCTCAAGAAATACTTCCTGAAAAGACTGATGAGCAAATAGCAGCTGAAGAAGACAAAAAAGTAAAAGATTTTTTTATAGATATCAAAAACAAGAGTCAAGCAAAGCTTAAGGAGAAGCCGTACTTTTACATACCACGAGATGTGCTGAGGCAGAAGGTCGATGCTCACAAGAAAAAGATGATTGAACTTCGTAAGCCTTCGCCACTATCAGACTATGACCGCTCCCTCGTGAAGTCACATGATGCAGATAAGAAAAGGAAAAGAGCATCAGGGAAGGATGTCCCACAGCTCGGACAACAGAAGCAACCAATGCAAAATCTTGTTGTTGCTAATGAATATGGTTCCAACATAGAAGTCTATCGACCAGACAACTCTGGAGAAGTGTCGGTTCAAGCCCTTAATGCTTTTTTTAAAGATACTGGTTTAACCTTGGATCAATTGACGGGCAAAGCTCCAATCCAGAACCTGGAAGTTGATACCTGGAAGACTTATAAATATGGCAAAAGTCTATACAACCCTGCGGCTCTGAATGAATTGGGTACGCAAATGTACTTGCTCAACAAGTGGTACATGCAGGCGTGTGGCAGGGGTGAGCAGTGGATCTTTGTCAGATTTAGAGACCATCATTACTTCCGTGGCGATGACATCTTACATATTAGTTTCGAAGAATTGCATCAACTATTCCACTTGGACGCTCTGGACAAATCAATCATGAGCTCCTTTTGTTTGTAAGTGATTCTTACTTTTATTTAATAAACTCACTTCCATGCGTACGTGTATATAATTATCCTCACATGTAACTTATATTTATATATAGATTCCAGATGTCAGAGCTCCAAAGAATACAAGACACCAGTGTTGGCTTCATTGATCCTTATATCGTATTCAAAACCGATATTATTGTCAAGGACCACTGGGTATCTGAAGCACAGACGAATATCATGAAGTTCTTCGTGAAGCAGCACGACAAGACAACAATACTTTTCCCGTACAACTTTGAGTAAGTGTTAATAATAATGTAGTCTACACATTTTATGTAATATCAATACAACTTATATGCATGTACGTGTGTGTATAAACCAATGCAGTTTTCACTGGATACTCATTGTCATTGAGTTAAACTCAAGTCGGTTACTAATCTTTGACTCGTTGAGAAAAGAACGGGCACTATACCAAGATATGATAGACATTATCCAGGGGTAATTTCGATCTCTCGCGCACAACTATTATTGAATAGACTTTGCCATAATTTATTAACGATCGTACATTATTGGTCGCACAGGGTTTGGAAAGAGTTTATTCGGCAACATCGCAAGGATTGCAAGGCACCACTTAATGTAGTTGAAATACCAGTAAGTTGTACTATATACACTTCCCCACATGTTTAATTACTATATCGTACTTCAATTTACGTGTGAGATGATGAGAATAATCTTCTTCTCGTACAGTGGTGTTTGCGGCAGGAACCAGGTAATAACTTGTGTGGATACTACGTTTGTGAATTTATCACTGCGCACATAAGAAGAACTCCTGAAGATGTCCTCAGAGTACGTATATATCAATTTTTATTTATTTTTAAATGAATATATATACATATATGTGTATTAATACTTTTCCTTTTATTTCAAATGCAAGACTGAATGGTTGAAACGAAGGGTCATGCAAAAAGACCATCTGAAAGCAGTTCAAGAGTCAATAGCAGGATATCTTCTAGAAAAAGTGCTAAATCCCAACGGCGAGTTCTACTTTGATCTTAAGGAATAAATGATGTAAATTAAATGTTTATTGATATCGTTATTTTCGAGAACAAGATTATGAAAGTGTTGTATATATACATATATATATATATATATCTATAATATATATAGTTTCATACTTTATTCGAATATAATAATGCTCAAGATGAGAATTAGATGTAATTATATGCATGCGTGTATTTATATTAGCAACGTAGAATACGTAGATAAAAACATATTATATATTAAACAAATACGTGTAACTGAACTGAAAACAAATTAAACAAAAAAAAAGAAAAAGAAAAGGAACCTTTAGTCCCGGTTGGGGTTACCAACCGGGACTAAAGGGTGAACCATTAGTCCCGGTTGGTAACCCCAACCGGGACTAAAGGGTGCGCCAGGTTCGCTCGGCTGGAGGGCCTTTAGTCCCGGTTGGTGTTACCAACCGGGACTAAAGGTCCCTCTTTAATCCCGGCTCGATGACCCGGGACTGAAGGTTCCACCTTTAGTCCCGGGATCGTTGTCCCGGCGCGGTAACCGGGACTAAAGGCTGTTACCGCCCGGGACAACAGGTCCATTCTGTAGTAGTGATATTTTTCACTAACATCTAAAGTCTATCTTGTTCACTCTGAAACTTGTAGCTTCTCTTTCCAAGCACATCAAGTTACACGTTTCCATCAAGCTGCAAAATAAGACAAGATTGAGTTGACACATGAATTCTAATAAAACCAATATAGCAAGAATGAAAGATACCAAGGCTGTACCAGCTTGAGTTGAACTCTTAAGTTTTTTAACCTACAATGAGACATGTGTTTAGAGGGATATGTAGTATATTTTTTAGAAATACAAAATAAAAAAATCGATAATATAAGAGAGAACTTACATGCGAACGAGGCCAAGCAACAAGAAAGCCAATAGCATCTTTCATAGTTTTGATAGAAAAGAGTGGTCTAGGTAACATCTCATCTCCATTGTTTCCATTGCCATTATTTTCAAGGGTCTCAACATAAACCCCAACAAATTCTTTTCCAAGCACAGTGCCACCAATGCTTCGAGTGCTATCAGTAGTCACTAGCTTTCCTTTGGCCACGATTTTATAATTGTTTCTTAGTGAAATAAGATAGACTTCCAGTTGGCTCTATCATTTTGTAAAACATAGTCATGATCATCAAACTTGTAATTAATTTAGCTTCAAAACAAAGGAAACAAGCACATACCGATCCTGATTGATTACAAGCAGGAGCTTCAATTCTTTGAGATCTCTGCAATAGACACAATCAAACCATACCATTGATCTAGCAAGTTCAGCCATACTTTGAAGTGTTACAATAATATAAAATATAGACATACAATATTGGTCATTGTGGTAGCACGTGGAAAAGTTAGACCTTCAGAACCCTTATCTGCATGACCTTGATTCTCAATATGTGCCACCTGCAGTCATAGTTGCACTATCAATTTTGTGACATGTAACATGGTTTATGTTGCACTCAATTCGGATTTTGATAATCAAATAGATGTACATGACTAGAATAGTTCATAATGTTAGCACATCTCATACAATAGTTCTTAATCAGATTATTGTTTTTAACTTCATATTGGGAGCTATAGCAAGATTGTTAACCAAATCTCACATTAAGACCCCTTCAAAAAAATATCATACATACTAGATGGAACTAAGGAAGCAGCATATTTCCCTTCAAATGTGTTTATGAGCTGCAGTCTCCCACCAGTCTTTCCTATCTGAACAAGCCAAGTATGGAATATTTACTTGCTAAGTAAATTTACTTTTAGTCACATGCATATTTACTTGCTATGACAGTTTTTCTTTTGCCTGCAGTAAGGATAACAGCAAAATAATTGTTGCTGCATGTGACCATAAAATAGCAATACATTGGAATATTTATTTTGTGCTTTCTTTCAGGACAAAGCATCTAGTGAGACCATTTTACACTAAATAATAAAAGAGTTATGATCTGTGGTTCAAATCTAAAAGGTTTTAGTTTTTAGGTTTGTCTCTAGTTTTTGTGAATTGAAATCTACAAGGTTTTATTTTCTAAGAGCAGATCGGTGAGCAGAGTTTGGCAAGAACTATCCCTGGAAAATCACAAATGCAGGCTGTCTGAGAAGCAATCAGCAGTAAGCACTGTTGAAGCTACGTGGACAACCAAAAAGAGCAGACCATAATTTTCTTGCCCCTTGTATATTTCTAACATACCTTTGCAACCATTGGCTCACGTGGTAACTCTGGCACGGAACAATCCTTGTTGACTTGACTAGAATTCTGGGCCTGCATATTTGTAACCTTAGAATTTAAGACATTCGAATGTACTTACATGGTATATTGTATCTTAGAAATTAGAAATAAGGGTTGTGCTCCCTTCTAATTCCTGTAGCTGCATCTCATAGCTACAATAATGTAGAATCACAGACAAGCAGGGTGAAGAAAGGTTAGTGTTACCTGAACAGATTTTTCTGGAGAGCACGCATTATCATTGTCGATCTCAATACCATCATCGCTACATGCGCCATGGGTACCGTCATCACTACAGTCTTGCTCAGTATCAGTCTGACCATCCATTTCAGTATCAACAACCTACAGAAAAATGAAAAAACATACGCTTAGTTACAAGATATGAATAAACTCATTCCTAAGAGAGAGACATAGACAGGGACCCCATGGAGGCTTACTTCATCATGTAGAGCTCTTTCCATTCTTTTTAGCAAATCATCATCTGGGTACTTTTGTGACACAAAAGCAAGCCAAAGTTTCATAGCACCACTCATGCATTGCATCTTATTGTCCATTGTATTCACTTTGTCACGGTACCTTCTTTCTTCTTCAGTTTCAGTAACAAGAGTAATACCTTTAGAAACTTGCACTTGACTCCAGTACTTATCATCGTAGTACCCACGTGCTTTTAATTGTTTAGCAACAATCTCGTTGAACACCTCATTAAAATCATTAGCTGAAAGATTACCATTGTTCTGCTCTTTTCTTTTTTCTAATTCCTCAAATGATGCATCCTATCGAAATAAGCATATAGCAAGGTCACATAATCATAACAATAACTCCAAATCGAATCCACAAGTAGCAGAAAAATATACCATTACTAATTTCACTTTGTTGGTGCTGTATCTCCCACTCTTTTTCTTATGAGCAGCGTCCCATAATTCTATCCTATGAACCTTTCCTTTCCTTCGATCTTCCTGCACAAGATATTAAAATTGAGAATCCAATCAATTCTATTACATGATCATTAAATTTTACACATAACAACAGTTAGAATATATATCACCATCTCTTTCTTCAGTCTAGCATGGCTTTTCCTCCCCGTTGTGTGCGTATTCTTCTGTTCTTTTGCACACCGAGAGTTTGTTGCACACAATTTCTGTAAACATAGCAAAATTGTAAAGCACAAATGTTACATTACTTTCTTTCAAATTTCTTGTAAATGTTAGATAAAAAAGATATCACCTTATGTGCTTCTTGACACCAAAAGCTAACAAGAGGTCTCCACTGATGTTCATTAATAGTTATTGGTCTACCTTGTATAATTTGTTCTAGAGATCTCTGTTCAGGATTGAAATGTTCTTTCTTCAACTTAGATTTGTAGGCTCGCCACCTATTGTTTACAGTTCTTAAGATCCAATCTCTTGTAAGCTGTAGCGTTTGTCTAGGAAAGACAAATTTTGACTGTACAAAGAAAAAGTAAATAGTTGATGATTGGAACAAACAATAGTGTACTTTTCTAGCATTGTACAGATTACATTTACCTCAACATCCATGATTATTAGTTCCTTGTGTTTATTGAATAGAACATTGTCCCATCTTTGAATGTGTAATGGCGCAAATGTATGTGTTTGTGCTAGATCACCAAGGTGTTGTCCAAGAACAGAGGCTGACCTTTCATTTGGTACACCATTTTCATCGGTCCCTACAATTACCTTTCCTCCTTTTAGTTTTGATAAGTCTGAGACTCCAAAATCTCCTAAAACTTGTCGCACCTGTCCATTAGGCCCTACATGTATGAAATTATATTATTTGACATTGTATTTAGTTGTGTCACCAAAACAAAAATCAAACTTACATATTATCTTGATTGGACTTGCACGTCGGTTTGGCATGTGGGCTAATATATTGTCAACATCTGGAGGACCTTGTAAATTCTCCTCAATCTCATTATCTACCAAATCATCAGGCTCCTGTTGCTCATGTCTTTCATCTTGTTCTTCAAGGTGCAAGTTTCTTAATCGTCGAGGTCCTCTTGCCATGATTTCTACTGCAAAAGAGCAGTTTTAGTTTGCTGCTCAACAAACAGATAACCAAGAAAAGTTTCAATGCTGATCGTAAATCACATAGTGCACTCATAAGATGCCGCACGGAACCAACACAGTGAGAACCATACATACAGAGGGGGGAATTAAGAACATGAATCTTTCTGACAGGAAAAAGATAGATGGATAAGTATAAATTTGTAGCGCTGACTGCGCTCTAGTAATCTACACAATGGGATCATTAGATTTTCACAGAGTGACAAAACCAAATAAAGAGAAGTCATAGAGCCAAATAATTACTCCATACAAAATCCAGGAGTCAAATAACTACTCCATACAAATTCGGAGAAATCGTAGAGCCAAATAATTACATATAGTTAATAGATGTTTCATGGAGTAAATTTAGATCAATTTTATACAAAATCGTTTAACACTAAAATACAAATAGAATCATAAACAATGTTATATGTTTTCATATAAGAAATAAAATTGTCTTTTTTATAAGAATTGTTCAGAGCTCATAACTGAGGTTGAGTCCTATGTTCATGAAAGAAATTCTACTAAATTCACATGTACATGTTTCCATCTATCATAAATAAATGTGTTCTAGACAAAAAGGACATGGATCAAAATATGCATACGGCAACTATTTAAGATGTGAAAATCAGAGAATCTGCAGTACTTTATTTTAGAGACAAAATCTAATACTGCAGCAGGAAGCAGGCAGTAGGGGCACCGGGCACCGCGGGGGCGGGACGGTCGGCCGCGCCCAGGCTGCCGGTCGAGGTACGAATGCGCGTTCGTAGAGGCTGGACTGCCGGAAGCAGAATAGCAGAGAGGAGCGGCGGGGACGGCCTGGGCAGCTGGAGCCCTGGCTCTGGCTGTGGCTGCTGGCTGGCCGGTCGCTCGGTCTGGGAGGCGCTGGAGAGTGGAGATCAGGTGAAGGCCAGGAGGGGAGAGGCTCACCGATGGCAGATCAGGACTAGTCAACGACCGGCGGATGGTCTGCGCCGTCCGAGGAGCGGCCAGGCCTTGGGCAGTTGATGCGTCGGCGTCGAGGAATTTGGGGTGCGGGTGTGCCGCACTGACGCGTGCTGCGGTCTCGCAAATGTGGAGACGGGAAGGAGTGGGGGAGGTTAATAGATGCGTTTTTCCGTAATCTCACGCCGTGGGGGTGATTTAGGCGCGAAATTAAAATGTTCGAGCCCTCCACTACGCGACAAGTTTTTGCAATTGTACACTAGAAAATAGGCGGCAAGACAAAATACGTTCATACGAAATTCCGATTGTAATTATAAACAATTGTATACCATTGTAAGTACAATCGTAGAATGGAGGGGAACAAGTTCCTCAGTGCTCTCACCAGTTGTGCTCGGCACTTCGGCAGGGAGGGAGAGGGACTCGCGAGCACGGGTCCCTAAGCCGACGGCGCCGCGGCGGACTGCGGCCTCAGAGGCCCCGTCGCACGGGCACGGCCGCACGGGCCGCGGCAGAAGCAGCTACCAGGGCGCAGCCGTGCAGGGATCAGGGGCCGGCTGGGCGGCCGGTGGTGGTGGAGGACGGGGACCGCCGGCCGCCGCCGCCAGCGCCAGGAAAGGAGTCGCCGAGTCAGTGGAAGGAAGGAAGCGTCCTCCTTTTTTTTTACAGAGTGTTACTGTCATAGTTGAGCAGGGCCAGGTATGGCAGGGCATACCCGTGCAGCCCATTAGGTCCGCCCGTGCCCTAAAAATCAAAGTATTTTTTTCCGACTAGATATATGCGCCGGCGTTGCACGGGACGAATTGAATAAGACAATGATTTGACACTTAGTTTTTTTTTTGTCAATGCATATGTACATATACGATGTAAGTACAATCGTATATACGAAATTACGTTCATACAAAATAGGTTTCATGTTTTTGGAATATTATTTGTATATATGTTAACGAATATATGTGGAAGTACCACCAAATTTGTTTTAATCTCCAACAATATTCATATTGTTTTGAAATAAATTTCAAAAAAATAGCAAAAAAAATTTCAAGAAAATATGTTTTTTTAGAAAGGCGACAAGAGATTTGCCGGATTTTTATTAGACGAGCAAAAAGGAACAAGAAAAAGGAATTACAACAAACAACGGGAGACCAAGCTCACCGCCACCACGGCACACCGGCCGACAACCCTACTAAATACCCACCTGAACGACAACTTAAAGTCTAGAAAAACAGCCTGAAGCCGAATAAACGCAAAACTAGACCAACCGAACAGTGACCAACAAATACTAGAACTACTCCTATTGTGGTCCATCATGAAATCTTGTTGCCAACTGGTATTGCTCTATATCTTCTTTGCAAAGGAGTGCCACCTAACTAGGCTGCAGCGACTTGTTCTGAAATATTCTTCGATTCCTTTCCTTCCATAAATTCCACCAAAAATAGATCATAATACCAAAAATAGATTACTTGATCCCCTCATGACCAGCGCCTAAGCCTCTATGGCCGGAGCCACGGCAGCCTTCTTCTGGATGGCGCTCGTCTTCTGCTTCTTGGCTTCCTGCTCAATGAGCATCTTGATGGCCTCCATGGGTTTCGAAATTGTATCTAAGAACCTGTCAATCAGTGTAAAGTTGTTTTCAGAGTTGTTATTGTTTAACTCTCGGCTAGACTGATCATCGATGGAAACAGATTGATTGACATAATCTTGCTGGATGTGTGTAGATGTGGGCTCAGGTGGCACAGGTATTGTATACGTGTTATGACTAGTCTGAGTAAGGATGGCAACGGGTCGGGTTCGGATCGGGTGGAGTCTCCGTGCACCCAAAACCGAAACCCGAAATTGAAACCCGAATCCGCCCCGAAAACCGATTCGGGTGAAAATTCATCACCAAAACGAAACCCGCGGATACCCGAAACCCGAACGGATACCCGAAACCCGCGGATATATATACACATATTCACATGTATAAACAAGAGGCAACAAATAATAAATATTTTCATGAGTCAACTTTAAATAAATTTAATAATCTAAGTAAATAAATTATTATTAGTATATTATAAAACATGAGTTTTAATTCCAAATAATTTATTTTGGATATCCATTGGATATCCACGGGTGGAAAACCAAACCCGAAACCGAACCCGATTGGTTTCGGGGCCCCGAACCCAAAAATCGTGGGTGAAAAACCATCCCCAAACCCGAACGCGCAGAACCAAAACCCACGGATATCTACCCCAAACCCGATCCGTTGCCATCCTTAAGTCTGAGCAACTGTGGATGTCTCTGGTGACAGAGCTTGGCTTTCAACTGACATAATAGGCGGATCTAAACTACTCTGTGCTTGCAAGGAAACTGTAAGTTCGGGCAGTTGTACAGTAGGAGAGCTCACCACCATGCCGTGAAGCTGATCCGCCTGCAGACCCATGCACAGGTTGGTGATGACGTGCTGCACCACTTGCTCCTTCTCCACTGCTGCCTGATTTGGAATAATTTCATGATTTAATCTTATAAAATTCGTACGATCTATGGTTGGAATTATTTGAATTTTATATGGTCTTTTAAATTAAAAAACCTTAGCCAATTTAAAAAACAAAATTATTCGTATGATTTGGGCTACCAAAACTCCCAACGCGGGCTGCTAGTGCCGTGCTTCCTCGTCTGGCCCAGGACGTTCGTCACCTCCACTTTATTCCTCTTCGGCTGTTCGCCCGTCTCCGCGTACGTACCGGTCTCGTTCTTCTTCAGCTGTTCGCCCTTCTGCCATTTGCGCCGCCGCAGTGTCGTCCCTTCCCAGGTCTCTACAAATTGAAGCAAAGCACCACCACCAATCGCTCTGGGCTTCGGCTAATCGGATTCGCACCAAGTCTATTTGCGCTACTACCCCGTGAAATCGACCCTGTATCTTTGGCGGATTGTCAGGTTAGTTCGTAGCTGTTCTTGGTAAAATAGGGTTTGGATTTCTTTGCAATTTTGGGTTAAGTTCCTGTGAGAAATTAGATTATTTATTAATCGATCTATGGCTTAGAGTATAAAGGTCACTTCACTTATCAAACATTCGATGCCTCGATGACATGTTGACAATGGCGACGACACTGACAGTCATGATTTATTAATCTCCAAAGTGGTTGAAAAATATGCTGAAATCCATGATCAAACCATCCATTCTCACCTAAAAAAGGATTTGGTTGAACATATTTGGGCACGATATGGGCATCATACCAATATCATGTTCTGACTTTGTGTTCTTGAACTTTTTATTAGAGCTGTTGTAAGATATTCATATGTACCAGTTATTTTCTAAGACAATTATTGCCTCGTGTATGCACGAGATGGAACAGATTTATAAGAGATTCATATGTACCTGTTATTTCTAAGACAATTATTGCCTCTTGTATGCACTGTATTGGTCCAACTTTGATGTGTTTAGTTCTTATACTCCACTGTGTGTCTTGAGCCACCCTGTTGGCATCTAACTCATCACACATGCAAAGGACATCAGAATGAGCAGAAAAAACCCATCAATCCCACTCAGGCAGCCAGTTCACATTTTAACAGAAAACACATAAATGGCACAATTCAAAAGGTTCTAAATTCTACATTTACGTGGTCTGATTACAACACAGGCTCTGAATTCCACATTTGTGTGGTCTGATTACAATACTGGCAACCGGTTCCACCGAGAACATAAACAAATTATTTATATATATTCATTACATAAATATCTGTCATCATCCTTCCTTCCAAAAAGCTGCTTCCAGCAATGCTCTATGCACTACCATCTCGACCAAATAATTCATCTCCCAGAGCAGTGACAGCCCTCACATGAGCCTCCTTTGCCAATGGCTCCATCTTAGAAGTGTCCACCTTCAACATATCAGAAAACCTATCCATCATTTTTTCCTGTGCTCCATGGTCTTTGAGTTATTCTCTAACACTTTGGATTCCTTGTTTTCCTTAGCTGCCATGTATGTCAACTTTGCAGCTTCCACTTTCTGATTTGAGATGCGTTCTTGGAAATCCTTCATGTTACTTATGACTTCAGTAATCTCTGACTGAGCATTAACTAGTTTCTCCCGTTGTTCTTCAACCACTATAGTTGCAGACCCATTAGCTGCTCCTTTCATTTTCTAAGCTTTCTTGCAGCCCACTGGACGCACATTTGGAGCCACCCTATTGGCATCTAACTCATCACACGACCTCTTCGTGCCTTGACATTTAGCTTGCAATTGCAGACTCTCTACATGACTTTCTTTTTTTCTAAAGTGGAATAATTGCAGACTCTCAAAACTCAAATTGTATGGTTTCATTCACTACTGATATTAATCTGCCTCAGATATGCTTTCTTTTACTAAATGTCTAAACTTTATATATTTTTATGCCTTGTGTTAATGTGAAATTGTGTCATCGTTTTCATTTAGTCATGGTTGAGCAAGTTGGACTCGATCTTGGTTAGTTTGAGTACTCAAATTAAGGAAGTTAGTTCATCTACCATAGAAACTAATAATCTTAATTAATTTTGTTGCTGCCAGTCAAGTACTATTTTTCGTACTCAAACATGTCTTGCAAAAGAAAAAAACTGATTGATTTCATTTCATTCTTACTCCTTGTTAGAGGGTCATGGATCGAAGTTGGATGAGTAAGCCAAGACAGGATACTGCATATCAAGATGGTGTTGAGCAATTTTTACTTTCGCTTACCGGGACATTCCACGTGATAGCGAGATACTTTGTCCTTGCAAAAAATGCAAAAACAGATTAAACCATA
Organism: Miscanthus floridulus; assembly: GCF_019320115.1. NCBI lineage: Eukaryota > Viridiplantae > Streptophyta > Magnoliopsida > Poales > Poaceae > Miscanthus > Miscanthus floridulus. The sequence goes on from NC_089595.1 coordinate 20,225,140, forward strand.
GCCATGATGAAGTCAGGACACATTTGAGATGTGATGGTATTATTCAAGGTTATACGACCTGGGTTCATCATGGAGAGATGTATGAAAGTCCACAATTTGCATTTGTTGACGTGCCAACTGACACTACAAACTTGCCTACTTCGGGTGTCTCAAGGGCTCCTGCAGTACAAGATGGCATGCAAGAACTACTTCAAGCTGCCTTTTTCAGGAATGAAATGTTTGAGTCACTACCAAGTATGTCTGAAGGTGTAGTAGATGTTGAATCAGGATTTGCAGATATGGAACAAACTGTAGCTGAGGATGTGCATCCTGCAGATGACAATGCTAAGGAGAGTGAACAGAATCTATATGAAAGATACTTGAAGGATGCACACACAAGCTTATATCCTGGGTGTAAATTTTCTAAGTTGTCATTTTTGGTAAACTTATATCACTTAAAATGCTTAAATGGCTGGACACAAGAATCATTTACAAGACTTCTAGGTGTGCTATCTGATTCATATCCTCCTCATGTAGACCTACCTAAGACATATTATCAAGTGAAGAGAATCATCCGTGCTTTAGGCCTTGACTATGTGAAAATACATGCTTGCCCCAAAGATTGCATGCTTTTCCGAGGAAGTTCAGCTAAGAAAGATTTTTGTGATGTGTGCCAGAGCTCTCGCTGGAAAGATTTTAAGAAGAATGGTTCTACAATTAGACCTAAGAAGAAAAAGAAACCAGCGAAAGTGTTGCGCTATTTTCCATTGATACCGAGGCTCCAAAGGTTATTTTCAACTACCAAAACTTTAGAAGACATGAGATGGCATGAGGACGGACGCACAAAAGACGGAAAAATGCGACATCCAGCGGATGGGGAAGCTTGGGAAGATTTTAATCGTAGATATCCTAAATTTGCAGCAGATGCTCGTAATGTACGCCTTGGTCTTGCAAGTGATGGATTTAACCCTTTTGGGAATATGAGTTCAAAGCACAGTACATGGCCTGTAATGCTGGTTCCTTACAACTTGCCACCTTGGATCTGCATGAAGCAAACATCCTTACTGTTGTCAATGATCATTCCTGGACCGGATTCTCCGGGGAATGATGTTGATATATACTTACAGCCCTTGATCGATGAGCTCTTAGAATTATGGAAAGGAGTGCAAACATGTGATGCCTCTTCTCGAAAGAAATTTCCTCTGCGAGCTGCACTGTTGTGGACTATAAATGATTTTCCTGCATTAGCTTACCTATATGGCTGGAGCACAAGTGGTACATATGCATGCCCATCATGTGGTCCAGCAACAAAATCATTTCACCTAAAGAATGGTAAAAAGATGTGCTATATGGGACATCGTAGGTGGCTCCCGCAGAACCACATATATCGAAGGCAAAAGAACCAGTTTGATGGCATGGTAGAGGTTGGACTTGCTCCTGAAATAATGAATGGTACTTCTATTTTAAAAATGTTAGAAGGTAGAGTTTTTGTTTTAGGGAAAAAGGACCTCACAACAAAGAATACAAAGGGAAATAACAAAGGAAAAAAGAAAGGAAAGCAAGGTGATGAAAGCCATCAGAAATCCAAGCGTAAAAGAGGACAAAAGAAACAGAAAGATGGGAACAATGGCAAGAAGGAGAAGAAGCCAGAAGATTGGTTGAAAAAGCGGTCAATATTCTTTCAGTTACCATACTGGGAAAAGAACAAACTAAGGCACAATCTAGATGTGATGCACTTAGAGAAAAATCTATGTGACAACTTAATTGGAACTTTAATGGATATTCCTTCCAAAACAAAGGATGGTCTTAAAGCACGACTGGATTTAGTGGAACTTGGAATTCGACACAATCTTCATCCTGTGGTAGATAATGAAGGAAAGCAAACTATGTCTGATGCACCTTTTACCATGTCTAGAGAAAAAAAGGAGGTTCTCTGTTCAGTATTCCAAAACCTAAGAACACCTGATGGCTATGCATCAAACATTTCTAGGTGTGTTAACATGAAAGATTGTACATTGACTGGACTAAAAAGTCACGACAATCATGTTTTACTACATGACATCCTTCCAGTGGCACTCCGATCCTGTTACCCCAGCAAAGATGTCATGGAAATAGTTATTGGAATATCTAATTTCTTTAAGAAGTTATGCTCGAAGGTGATAGATACTGATGAGCTACAAACCCTTCAAGAGAGTATTGTGGTAACACTCTGTAATATGGAGAAAATTTTTCTACCATCATTTTTTACTGTGACAGTGCACTTGATGGTGCATTTGGTAGAAGAAGTTAGACTTGGTGGCCCCGTTCACTACCGGTGGATGTACCCCATGGAGAGGTATGTAATTACATTTTGCAGGGTTATTGTCAATAATTTGTTCAACTAACAACAAGTGTTCATGATTTCATTTAGATTTTTTGTTTGGCTTAAAGCGCTTGTGAAGAACAGAGCTCAGCCAGAAGGTTCGATTGCTGAAGGGTATTGCATGGAGGAGTGCATGACATTTTGTTCCAGATTTCTTGATGGAGATACTCGTTTTAACAGACCGGCTAGAAATCCCGAACCTTCAGGCAATATGAAAGATATGTACATGTTTGAGAGTGCTGGAGAACCAATTGGAAAAGCTACTGTAAGCCATTTTGATAGCCAGCTTCTTATTCAGGCACATCGATACGTGTTGCGACACTGCGATGAACTTGAAGAATTCCGCAAGTGTGTACTATAATTTCTCTTGACTCTATTTTAAAATTTTATTATGTTGAAGCCATCACTGTATAACAAATAATCCATTGTTGTAGAGAGTTTGTGGATGAGGAGAAAGGAAAATCGTGTCCTTCAACTACTTTGACTCTGGCTTCCATCGATAAGTTGATAGACCAGCACTTCCCTGACTGGTTGGAACAGAAGGTAGTACAACTAAAATAGCTTATTAGGCGAGGAGTCTAATAGAATGAATTGATCTAATAATTAATTTCTTCACTACAGGTTATCCTAGGTGATGGACTAGGAATCACTAAAAAAGTTCGAGCTTTGGCTGCCAAACCGAGCAGACATGGTGTGAGATACAGCGGCTATATTATTAATGGTTTCAGGTTCCACACACTGAGTCGTGAGGCTGCAAGGTCGACACAAAATAGTGGTGTAGTGAACATTGCAGAAGATGGGGTTAATTATTATGGCAGATTAACAGATATAATAGAACTGACATACACTGACTACAAGGTTGTTCTTTTCAAATGTGATTGGTATGATGTCCATCATCGTGCTGGTTTACGAAACGATGAGTTTGGATTACCACTTGTGAATTTTTCAAAGAAAATACACACTGGGGAAAAACTGGAGCATGATCCCTGTGTCTTTTCTTCACAAGTGGAGCAAGTCTTTTATGTTGAACACCCAAAAGCTAAAGGATGGAATTCTTTGGTAAGATTTAAGCCACGAGATACTTTTGACATGGGTGATGATGAACTGCCACCGGATGAAGCAAATTAGACTAACTGGCTTTCAGGTATTATCAGGCTTTTTTTAGAGTATGTGGACAATTGAGTGCCACTAATTTTGACATACATAAATATAATAATAATTATTCAGGTTGCACTTATTACAAGGCATATTTGTTTCAGGTTACTCTTGTCTATGCAGGAGGGTGTGTGTTGCTCTGTTTCACCCAGGTGATGGATGTGTTCCTCCACGATGGATCGAAGAGCATCTTAGTTTCTGTAGGCTGCTAGCATGTGTGTTTCTTTGTAATATGTTTTTTAAGAAGTTTCATTTACAATTGGTGGTCTAAGTGAGAAATCAATGCCACTCACATGTAATGCTTGAATTATTGAGAAATTGAGTCCAGTAATTTATAGATTGGTCGTATGATTGAGAAATTGAGGTTAGTCATATGATTGAAAAAGCAGCATGTGTTTTCTTTTGCTTGAATCTTTGAGTGAAAATTATGAAATTGTTGAGCGTGTGAAAATTTTAGAAAAATATGGGGAAAAACATGTATTTTATTTGGCTTGAATTGTTGCGAGAAAATTATGGAATGTTGAGTGTGAGAACATTTTTTTATGAATAATATGGAAAAAATACAGGCAAGGAAGTTTTGACCTCTTGACCACGTGTAGAGAATTAGGGAAAGGTTACCACAACACTACATGTTCAAAAAAAGCATTTTTAGATAGTTATTGACGGTAAGCTGATACACTTTATCACGTATCTACAAGCATGTAACGGTCAAATAGAGTCTCTAATTTTGTGTTAGCTTGATATGTTTTTATTATCGTATCAAAAGGTGTCTTTACGTGCCTATAAACAATTGTTTGATATGTTCTGTGACGTGTCTAGATGGTACAAACGATATGAAGCATCTCTATATCTGTAACGTTTTGTGGCGTTTTTAGTATCGTGTCAATTAGTGTGTTTAGATATATATGGACGGTGTTATGACACACTTTATAACGTGTCTAGACGCTATTGACGATTAAAAGCATGTCTAACACCGTGTCATTTTGATACATTTCCAAAATCGTCTCGAGAAGTGTCTTTACATGTCTTGTAACAGTGAAAGCGTGTCAAATGTCGTATCCAGTTGACACGTTTCCAAAGTCGTGCTTAGAAGCGTCGTTACGTGCCCATGTACATACGCTTTCAACCAGCGTCACAAAGAAAACGTGTCTAGAGGGGGGTGTTTCTTGTAGTGGATTGAGGCCAAGCCTCTTGAGTGTTAGTGGTAGAGTGTCAGGGGGAGTCAGTGAATTGTCAGTGTTAGTTGGCTCTTGACAAGCAATCACCATGGCACGTTGCAAGAACATGGTTGTGGTCCTGGTGACGATAAGAGATGTCCTCCTCCTTTGTCTAGCAGAGACAAGGGGAAGGACCCAACATAGGATCCTACTAAGAAAAAGCGTAAGCGGTCTGATAGAGATACTTAGATGGCTATTGCCATTGCAGAGGTAGCTGCTAGTGCAGAAAGAGGAGGCAGGGGTGACAGTCTGAGGATTGAGGACCAGACCCAGCTCATGTTGAGAGAGCTATTCAGATGACAGCTGTCGGTCCTCCTCGAGGCAGTATCATGATTGAAGGTGTTCGTGTTAGTATTGATGATCCATCAGAGGACACCCCAGCTAAGGCAGAGACTGAGTAGCCTCAAACAAAGTAGCCAGAGATAGAGCAGGCTGAGCAGCCATAGGAGTAGAGGCTTCGTTGGTCCACTCGCTCTCATACCACAGTGTCACCTAGACCCGAGGGACTAAGACGCGAAGCTCGTGCACCACCTAGGTCTCATGGTCCCCCTCCTGTTGTTCACCTCGACATGAGGGCAGCCACTGCTCGCAAGGTTTAGGACTTGATGTTTGTTGAGTTCGAGTAGTGGTTCCCACCTCAGCGGGACCCGAGGGCCTCAGAGGGATTCTATACCATGCTACAGGAGGATTTCTACAATGCCTATGTGAATAGTATAGCAGTTATCAGATCACATAGAGTCTATTCACTAGAGGCTATAGTTGCAGCTGGAGTAGAGCATGTCCGACCCCTTCTCACTTACCTGCCTAGCTTGGCAGATCTACTTGGGTGTACTAGCTCATACATAGAGTCTTGGGTCAGAGAGTTCTATGCTTCACTTTGGATTGAACCAGATCACTGGTTCATTCACTTCAGCTTCAGAGGCTGTGATCATAGACTCTACAGCACCAGAGCTAGAGAGCTACTTCCTCTGTCTTGACTCTAGCTTTACAGTCTAGCGGACTTCAGAGTTAGGGACAGCTGCCAGCTTAGTTTGCCTCACCTACATAGCAGTTCTCATAGTGGTTTGCCACACCAGGCAAAGGGCAGGGGTTTACACCCATAGTCACCGAATTCACTCCTACTCTGTCTGTGTCAGTGATAGTGCCCTCATGGAGTCTATTTGCTATGTTCAGTGAGCTCATAGGTCACCCCACACCTCTAGAGTTTTAGGTGCTTGTGATGACTACGGTAGCTCCAGTGCTAGGGATAGAGACTATCCTCTCCTTAGTTGCTTCTACTGAGTTTCCACTAGTTGAGAGTTAGTCGCCTCCTTCTACTTTAGTATTAGATGCACCAGTGACAGCGATAGAGGTAGTAGTGGTTCCTACTTCTATAGTGTCACCTACAGAGCCACAGGGTCTGGTAGCTCCTACTTCTTCCAAGTCTCACCCGGCCGACCCAGCTGCAGAGACCACTGAGCCGACCCAGGCTACTCTACCACCACCTACATAGACAGAGGGTCAGATAGCTCAGAGCTCCTCAGAGTCCGACATTGATGTCCTAACTTCCCAGTTTGAGTATACTCCATGGACTTCTCAACCAAACTCGTCTGCTCCAGCCCCACCTCAGGATCCTTAGATTTTGGTGCTTGACGTCAAAGGGGGAGAGAGAGTATGTTAGATTTAGGAGGAGCAGGGGGAGTGTCATGAGATGGATTCGGTTCTTTGAGTGCTACCTTCATGCATCATGTTTACCATTTGCATATGTATTATATGTGTGATGATACTCTTTGTGACATGTGTGCTCTCTCTTTCTTATATATATCATGTCACTTGCTTATGCTCATTTGTTTTGCTTTCGTACTTTACTCCGGTTAATATGAGCATATTGTTTAGTACTCACGCTTATTTCATATCCTTTGAGTACTTAATGTTGGCTTGGTTTGTATAAGCATGCCTAACCCCTTTGTTCTTATTGACTCATGCTTATATAAACTAAGTATATTGAAAACCTCACTCATCTCTTACACATACTCGAGGTTGTTGTCATCAATCACCAAAAAGGGGAGATTGAAAGCATCTAGGCCCATAGTGGGTTTCGGTGATTAATGACAATGTAAGATTATTGTGACTAACGTGTGTTTTACAGAAATAATTTGAGTTAGGTCACGATAATGGTGATTGTTTGGGCAATCAATGGTATTCATGCCCCTATTGATGGAAATCGCTTTGGTTTTCAAAGGATGGACAACAAGGCTAAGGACGGCTAGTTCTAAGTGTCGTTTGGAGTTGGAGACACTTAGATTAGTTTAGGGCTTTGTTTTTCCTTTGGCCATACTATTAAGGTGGGGTATGAACCAGTAGCTTGACCTAGGTGAGCCTAATGTGTTAGGTGTGGTGCACACTTGTCAAACTTAGCCCTAGGTAGCTCAGGTATAGCCCAAAGATCATTTGAAGTCAACTCCATTCATAATGTGTTTTGATTTGGAAGTGTTTGGAGGTATTACAGAGGCACCAGACGCTGGACCACGTGGCACCGGACGCATCCGATCAGTGTTTGGAGGTATTGCAAAGGCACCGGGTGGTGGACCCCATGGCACCGAATGCGTCTAGTCAGTGTATGTTAGCACAGATGAAGGCCTGGAACCGACCGAACTCTGGCACAGTGTCCTCACCGGACGTGACTGTGCTTAGGGTTTGGTTGCCTGTGGCACCGAATGCTGCACCGGACGCTGGAGGCCAGCGCGTCCGGTGCAACTCAAAGAGGTTCCAGAGAGGGATTTTCAGGACCAGACACCAGAAGAGTCCGGTCAACTAGTCGTTGCCTGTCAGAGCAGACATCACATAGCCGTTGGCTACTGACCGGACGCGTCTGGTCATCCCGACAGGTCCAGTGCATGCTGTAAAAGTTGAGTTGGATTCCAACGGGTATATTTGAAAGTGGGGGCTATATATACATCTCCTACTCATCCAATATATCTCTATTGCTCATTTGATCAGCTGAGGCAACCCTTTGAAGTTCTTGAGAGAGCAAGTGCCTAGTGGGGTAATTGAGATTTGTTAATCCAAGATTAAGGACATTATTAGTGTCTAGGGAGTAGCAAGTGTGCATCCACCTTCCTCATTAGACTTGATTAGGTCAAGTGAGAGTTTGTGCTTGTTACACTTGGTGATCAGCATCACCTAGATGGCTTGATGGTGATTGGAAGATTGGTGATCATCCGGCGTAGCTTGTGGATGACCCAACTCATCTTGTGAGCGGTTGTGGGTGATTCACCGTGCCGGAGTGGTGAAGAATCAGTCCGTAGAGAGCACTTGATCCTTGCGCAGATCAAGGGGGAGCATTACCCTTGCACGGGTGCTCCAACGAGGACTAGTGGATAGTGCCGACTCTCTGATACCTCAACAAAACATCGTCGAGTTCCTTCCTTCTCTTTACTTTAAGCATTTACTTTGAGCAATTCATTTCATGTCTTTACATTCTTAGAATTGCCATGCTAGAGTAGGATTGGAACCTAGGTTGCTAAACTCTTTGTGCGAATAGACTAATAGGATACACTTTTAGGCACTAGGGGTGAAGTGGGCTAAGTTTAGGACATAATTGTTGTAAGAATTTTTAGAGAAGTCCAATTTACCCCCCCCCCCTCTTGGGCATCTTGATCCTTTTAGCCTCGAGCCCACTGCCACCGCCTCGTCCTAATCGAGTGGATAAGGATGAGGAGCATTACCGTGGTCCCCACAAAGCTTCACGACACCTTACCCCCTCTTCTCTCACCACGCGGTGGCTCTAGGGCAGCCGACCGTTGTGCCGCCATGGCCGCAATCTGGTTCCCGCTCACCTCCAGCCAGGCATCGGATAAGAGCGCACTATTTCGCACCGCCTTAGAACTTGAACGCGTGCGTGGGAAGAAGGAATCCATGGCCCGGAGAAAATATCTTGTCGCTACTGTGCTGCCTTGAACCGACCTTGTCGGCTATAAATAGGCCCAGAGGTTGCTCCCCGGCTTTCACCATCACCACAGAGAGTTTTGCCTAGTCTAGGAACATACCATCTCCCTCTTATCCTCCCCTCCCTTCCCTTCTTCTGAGCCCTAGCTCAGTTTTCACCAATCCGGTCATCGCGCTCGCCATGGGAGCTAAACATCGAGCTCTCCCTCCCTGGCGCGTCTTAGCTCGATTAGGTTGGCAGGAAGGCTCCTTGACCCCTCCGCTACCTCCTCCTCCCCTCCTAGCTCTCTCCATCCCTCTAAATCGCCCTGGCCATGTGGAGCACCCACTGCCACACCGCCATAGTCACTGCCATTGTCAGTAGGACACTGATGAGCGTGGCCACGACCTCCATGCACCCCTACATGCTCCATGCACCCACCACACCCACTACTACGCTCCCAAACACCCCACGTGCAAGAACTCATGCCATAGTCATGCCACCGCCACAACCACCCATTACACCCCATAAACCCCTCAGCAGCCATGGAATAGTCTTAGGAGCACCGTCCACCACCTCACTTTGAGCCTCGAGCAAGTACATCGCCGGCAGAGCCAACTCCGGTGAATTCCAAGCCCCTGCTCTGTTTCTGTCGCCGCACCAACGCCGTTCTCTCCCCATCCCTTTTTCCTCCCACTGTCCGTGGGCCCAAGCCAGAATGGCATCCACATCGTTGGATGGGAGGAGACAGTGACGCCAACACGTGGACCCCACGCGGCAGCAGCCCCCTCTCCTCTTTCCCCTTCCTCTATGGACTTGGTCCATGAACCAGTGAGAAAGGAGGATTGTCTACAGCACAGGGAACGTCTAGCGCACAGCACGGTGCCATCAGGCTAACCCCGCCCACACTGGCCTGCACGTCAGCCACATAGTCAAAGGGAATATTGCTAAGTACACCCCGAGAGTGTACATAGAGAGGTGGAAAAGGCCTTTCCATGCATAGAAAAATTCCTAGAAAAATCCTAAATAAACTAGGTACAACCTAGAATCCTACCCAAGCTTTTCCATCTCATTTTCATTACCATAATTTCCAAAAATAATTTCCAAGATATAGTCCAAATACCTTTTTCCTATTAAATCTTAGAAAATCATATCTCCTCCATCTTAAATCCAATCCCTTGATTCTCCCACCAAAAATCTTCTAAGATAAAACCATGTCCATTCATATCATTTGTCCTATTATTTGGTGCCCATTTAAATTCTAGTTATGTTTGTTTTCCATTTCTTTTATTTAACGCTAACCCGTAGAATAAATATTCGAATATAAATACTCGATTATATACACACACATGATAATAAACTTGCACCTATGCAAATGTATATGTGGTAGGAATAAATATATAAATATACATGCAGATAGTTATATCTCCGCATGACTAACTCTTATCCATAAGCATACACATGCATGTGCCTAACCTACATTTTTGTGTATACAAATACGTATACATGAACCCACTTAGTTGGTACCATCAAACAACCTTCGTGGACCTGTAGAAGTCGGTCAGGTCATCTATGATGACTTGGTTAGGCTTTCTCTTCATGTTCACATAGTAGTGGAACCTAATAATGTGGTCTGGTTTTCCATCAGAAGACCACACCCTTCCATCCTAACCTACAAAAGCCACATCTTGTTGGATGAGACCTCTTCATCCAACTCTTACTTCAAATTGACATAATAATGATAACTTAGATATAAAAAACTATCAACCAAATAAGGCCAACTCATCTAGGACCGACCCCGTTGAATGATTCTGACTGCTTGTATGGCTACTTGAAATGCTCTTTGTTTGCCAACGTTAGACAATGTAGATAGAGGATGATGGGATCCAGAAGTACAAGACCTAGGAGCAAGAAGTATAGGAATCAAAGTCTTGGAGTAAGGGTATACTTGTCAGTGAGCGGAGGCAAGTCCTAACACCCACCTACCCTATCCCCCCACATAATCCACCATCTGTAAAACCACTTCCCTTCCTATCTCTCCACCATCACCGCAATTCACCATCTCCACCATACAACCTACTCCCTCCCACTTTCCATTAATTTCCTAATAAACACAATTTATATTATCACTATTAATGTTGCTAAGTGGATCATCGTTGTGAGCATATACGATATATGATGAATACTTGAGGAATAATATGAACTTTATGACATGGACTAAGAACATGAATCGTGATGCTAATTGAACTGGTAAACTAAAACCTATTTCTGATGGGAGCGAGTGGGGGTATTTCCACGTGGTGTGGATTACCTTTGGCAGGTTCGCCTAGTGAGGGTTCCTACTAGGGGGTATTTCCACGTGGTGTGGATTACCTTTGGCAGGTTCGCCTAGTGAGGGTTCCTACTGGGAGATACTCGCTTCGGTCATATAAGGACCGGTTCATTTGCCATCTCGCCTAGCCAAATATCTCGTACTACCACATGTCTATATGGGTAGACTTGATCTCACACCCCGTTAGATAGAAGTATAATTTCTACTAGAAGGCCGGTGTTGGCAGCGGAATATCAGGAGCAGACCCGGTTGCTAAGTGATCTTCCATGGTCCGGTTGGCGTGGTTGCTAAGTGATCCTCCACGTTAAGCCCCTTGATTTGGCCGAGTTCGAGCCCCTTTTATTGACCGGATGATGTGGTATCATCTGAAGTTCTTCCAACCCCTGAGAAGCCGTGGTAGAATTATACGGACATCTAAGGTCGCGTACTATCGGGTATGGGGTCTTGTTAGGCCTGTCTAAGCCATGACAATGGTGTCAGACGGTGCCTATCTTGTGGGGAAATTTGTACAACCTCTGCATAGTGTATTGAATCTATTCGAATAGCCACGTCCTTGTAATGGGCAATCGCTGAGATGAGGTCACAAATGATTAGATGTTTTATAAAAGGAAATTATAATAATCTGGTAAGTTGGAACCTATCAAATACAACAAACCCCGGGAACTGGTGAGAAGGGTTAATACTCTCCTAGGGCCCAAACCTCCAAATTTACTTATAACTCCACTCCTAACATATACCACTCTGCCACCATAAACCACCTCCACCACTATAAACCACCACCATATATAGCCTCTGCCATCTGCCTAACCTCAACCCCAAGTTAGGGCTTGCTGAGTACTTTATGTACTCAATCCTCCTCATTCTATATTTTTAGGAAGAAAGCTACAGGAAGCATATATGAGGATGTAACTATCCAAGCTACGCAAGGAATAGGACAATAGAAGTGCACACGAAGACAGAGCCGTACGACTACGCCAATGGAACTACGCTAGGATCAGGATATGGAAATAAGTCTAGGGTTTACGTCCGCACTCCAAGTTTCCTGTAGGAATGGTGCCACGATGACTTAGGACCGCCGTGTTAGAACTCTGATATATATATATATATATATATATATATATATATATATATATATATATATATATATATATATATATCAAGGCCTATGGTCCAGGTATGTAAATATGAACTTTGTAATGTGTTTTCCCCGCTCGCAATAAAAAGTATGGTTTTTTATATCAATCCTTTTCGAATTGTGCGTATCAGCTACTGATCCAGGGACTGATACATAATGCACAAAGGACCCTAATTAGGGGCCCGACATCCCGAGAAGTCAAATATTTTTCTTTGACTAATTATATATAAAAGAATATTAATATTTATAATGTATATTTAGTATCATTAAATATATCATGAAATGTATTTTCATAATATATTTATTTAGTGATATAAATGTTGCTAATATTTTTTAAAGCTAAACTTAAGAAAGTTTAACCAGCACACAACTCATAGCGTCATTCTTTTTGGGACGAAGGGAGTAGTATGTTACTACTTAGTAGGACTAGCCTTAGAGCCTGTTTGGATCCCTCCTCCAAACTTTAGAGCTATAAAAACTTTAGAGCACTTTACTCAGTTTTGAGATATAAAGCTCTAATGTGAGGTGGGGCTAAAGTTCAGAGCTAACTTTAGACTACCTGTTTGAAGACTTTTGCTCTAAAGTTTAGAGGAGGGAAAACAGACCCTTATCAAGTGAAAGGGCCCCAAACTGAGTTAGTTACGTGGTTAGCATGCCTTAGGTTCTGAGTTCGACTTCTCATGGAAGCGATTTTTATGCTGGGGTTAAAAACCTCATCAAAGTAGTACTATAATAAGTACCCTTTTCTTTATTTAGCTCATAAATAGGAGTAATAAAAAGCATTGTGAGTCTTCAGCTAAACCGAGCTTGACCGTGGAAACTGTGGGAGGTATAATCCTAGGTACCCACGATAATGGACATGGACCGCACCATTAGGAATGGTCTAGCCCCACAAGATCAAGGTGTGTGGTGCAAGGCACTACTCGCGTGTGCACCATAAGGCTTCAGGAAGAAATCTTGAAGATAGAAAATGATCTGTTCGGATATATTAGATATCGTATTTCTTGTAAATACTTATCATATAACCGAACAGATCTACATTTAACCGATCTGTAACTATACCCTCCAGCCTATATAAGGCGGGTAGGAATCCCCCTCGAAAAGACATCTCATCTCAGATCTCTCATAATACTATCCACCAAAGACACTTAACATATGGTATTACGTCGACTTAACAGCCTAAATATGTCTAAATCACTGTCTCTACGCCCCCGTGTTAACATCGGATTCGTATTACGCATAACTCCACCCATCAATCTAGGTTTCGTCCTCAGTACGCGCGGGTTCAGTCTTGTCCCCCAGATCGGATATGATCCGGATTCCAGAGCAGAGCCGGAGGCAGCATCTTCTCTTCTGTCATGCTCGTGCAGCAGGAGGAGGAGCGCGTGCGTTGACGCGGTCGCCGCGTGGAAACCCAACGCAAAACCCAAACCCATCCAGCAAGCTAACCAACCAACCCGCGCGGTGGGCCCCACCACTCCCACAGAAAAACCGTCAGCACTCACCGTCCCGTACCCGCTCCTCACTGCCCGCGGGCCATCCCGGTCCCACGCGCGTTGGGTGGCAGAAGAGGGTAGGAAGCGAGCCGAGTATACGTAGTACCACAGGAACATGACAGGACGTTGTACCGCCTCGAAAAAGTCGCGGGGACGCCCGATATTTGCCGGCACAGGGCGGTGATGTGGCGGTCCATGATTCCGCTGCCGGCGTCGGGTCGGGCCCCAGGCCGCGGGCGGCGTCAGCGGTGACGGCGTGAGGTGCCGCGGGGCCTCGTTGGCCTTGGGCCGGCGGACCTGGCGACCTGTGCCTGGTGCCTGGTGCCTGCTCTGCTCACTGCGCTGCTGCACCACAGATCTCTTCAGCCCGTGGCCGTGGGGCATATTCTATTTTTGCCGGGACAAGGGGGCGCCGTCACGTGCTACGCGCTCGCGATTCCTACGACTAGGACTCCGCACGCTACTGCTGCTAGGCCTGGTTTAGATCGTAAGTTTTTTTCACTCAAACTCAATCACATTTAATCTTTGACATATGCATGGAGTATTAAATGTAGATAAAAAAATAACTAATTACACAGTTTGATTATAAATTACGAGACGAATCTTTTGAGCCTAGTTAGGCCATGATTGGACAATAATTATCAAATACAAACGAAAGTGCTACAGTACCAAATACTGATTCCTAACCTCAATCTAAACAAGGGACTGAATGACTGATGCACGCTCGAAATTCGGAATGAGTTCAGTTGTGGTGTACGTACCCGTCTTCCACTGTTGTAGCTACTGAAAATGAGAGAAAGCCGCCGTATGACCATCTCTACTCTAGGTTCCATTTTTGGTCACAAGCTGGAGCTTGAGCCAACTACAACTACTGTAGGTTCTCCTCTTCCCGCAACATTGTGTATTGACATACTTTCGCAAACCTGTCGCTTTATGGGTAAGCCGCAGTAGTGCCTCTTATTACGGCCTATCGATTTAGGGCCCGTTCGTTTTTGGCTGATTCCCGGCCAGAACGCTTCCCGGTGCTTGTTGGCCCGTATAAAATACATCAACGTTCCTGGCCGGATCTGTTCTGGCACTTCATTCCGTGTGAAACGAACGTGCCCTTATGGGTAAACAAATTATCAAACGGCCTCTGAATTTGATGATAATTTAACCAAAGCTTCACTAATGTATGTATGGTGAGTATTTGTGAGGTGGATTTAGTATGGGCTTTGCCCTAGAGGTGTTCTCACGTGTCCTAGCACAAAGCTCTACCATAGAAATTGCACCCAAGGCGCAGCCAAGCAAGAGGAAAGAAAACTTTGCAACTAACTTTAGGTCTAGCTCAGAATTTGACCCGATCTTCGGCAATGTTTATGTCTCGTGGAACTTTGGCCTTAACTAAGAAACTTTTAAATGAGAACAAAAAATATCTTGAATTTTTTTTTGAGGGAAATCCCAAAACTGAAAAGATGACCCCAAAATTTTATGAAATTTTAACCATAGCTTCGCCAATATTTGGTGAGTATTTTTTCCCAAAAGATGATATCGATATTTCACCTCCGATTTCATGGCTTTGGGAAATCCTCAAGAAAATAGAAATTGAAAGAAAATATTTACAATAGAGATGGTCTTGTGGTGGATTAGGTAAGGGATCACCATAGAGATGTTCTCACATATACCATCAAGTTGCACCATAAAATTGCATCCAAATACGAGGATCCAAAAATACATGAAAATAACTATAAAAACACATAAATTGCAAAGGCATGATATCAGGAGGGGAACAACTCTTACATGGAATTGATCCTTGGAATAGCTCGAGATGGGATATACCACAACACTCAAAACTATTATATGGCAAAAAAAAAAAAAGAACAAGAGCCTTTTCTCTCCCTCTAACCCTGTAATATAATGCAAGCTCTCGGTCACAAATGAGCATATCAGCAAAAAGCTCATGCTTGATTTTGTGTCCTAAACCGTCAAACTAACCCTCTTGGACGCACACCAACGCACGTGTGACCCTGCTAAAGCCTTGACACCTTCAAGTTTTTGTGTTCCCTCTCCCTCTCCTAGACTATGTTATAATCACATAATAACCAACATGATCCATCGCATGCACCATACATGTAACTACACGCACAACATCAACCTATGCAAACATAATGCACGTACACACGAGCTCAAATGTATGCATTCCGAAAGAAAGCTTGTAATCACAATGTGCACATCCGATGCATGCACGGTAAAAATCTTTAAACAAACTCAACTACAAGATCAATTGTTCATCATAGATAGAGGATGGTCCAAGGTACATCACACGTGGGTCTTGCATCGCCATATATACAATATGTCTCAATAATACTCCTTGCTGATTTTTTTTTTTTTTTTTTGTAAATAAATGGACTCAACGATGTTTTTTTGGTGAAGGTCGTGGCCGTCCGACGAAATGTTCCCTGCCAGAGAAACATGTGTACCTTATCCCATGGCAACATCCAAGGTACCCACAGCTCCAACTCCTCCAACTAAAAAAAACAAATAAACCAAAGAAAAATCATCCATCTGTGTTTGCACACGGGGGGAGGTGAGGCACTCAGGCATGCATGAGTGAGGAGCAGGACGACCGAAAGCAACTAGCTGTGTATACATAAATAAAATTATATATAAATAATATAAAATAATATAATAAATAAAGAAAGATAGAAACTTGAGAAGGAAAAACCAAAGGAGCAAGAAGGAACGACTTGTGCGCGTCCTCCTTTTGACCACGCGAGCTCGGCGACACCAGAAAACAACACCACCAACAATATAAAATCCCCCTCCTTTCTCTCTCTCTCTCTACAAACAAAACAAACGATTGCGAAAGACACACACGGGGACACGGAGAGGAGAGAGAGGAGAGATGACTCGACTGATGAGAGTGAGAGAGTGAGAGAGAGACCATCTGAGCTGTTTCGTGTCCTCCTCCTTCCTTATCTCTTTTGACAGCCCCACCTCGCCCCACGCCCTGGCTTTTCTGCCCACCATCCTCCATTATTCTCCCCTCCCCACCTCCCTCTACATATACCCCCTCTCATCAAAGCACATTCAGAATAAGGAAAAGTACAGGGGCCTAGGTGCAAAGTGGGGCACACATGAGTCAATGACATGTGGGACATGATGGCATATCTCCAATTTAGTAAAATTATAATGGCAGTCTTCAAATTTTCCCTTCTTTTTATTCTTTAAATCGGCTGAAAATGGATAAATGCGTAGTAATTTATAGAAAAATCCAAAAATGACAAAACGAATTTTGTTCAGCTCCACACATGTAGATCCATGCAGTAAACACAAAATATCACATATTTTAGTACAAAAACTTTGCTGTAGACCTATGCTTTTTAGTGTAAAATTGATATTTGTAGAATTATTATGAAAATTTTATGGTAGCCTATTCATGTGATGCTTGATCTGTGGTAAAAAAAATTAGATTTATGCTTGCCAAATAGTTTACAATCAATTTAAGTATGTAAAAATGAAAAAGATGCTTCCACTACCTTTGCATGATGTTTTTATGTCATATGAACACTTCATATGGCCATGTGTTCATAATCTACACACATTTTATTGATATATCACATTTTATAGACTACAATATTTGCTTTCTCATGAAAAAAAAGAAGCAGATAAAGATCCATAACATGTTCACTATGAAAATATAACAGAAACTATAACCTACCTAAATCTTCACAAGACACAAAAGACTTCTGATAAAAATCAAAATTTATTCACTCAATGAGAGAACGATTTCCCTTTATCTTCGAAAAATACAAATGCTGCACTTCTACCAAGAGACAATAAGCACAAAAAAAACTTAGTTTACAATTACCAGAATCTAATCGATACAATGCAACTCATACTACTATGACCCATAAATTTACCCTTATAAAGTAACATTGCTAGGATACATAATGGACATATACTGGTCTAACAAAACGTGATTGATCCGCCGGCACAGAGTCCAACATGGGTGCAACACTTGAATTACAATCAATTTTGCTGCAACTCATGGTATCCATCATTTTCAGATGGTCAGAATCGCATCGATTAATCTTTTTTAGTTTCTATTTAAAACATTTTGCAAAAAAATAATTGTTACTACAAAGTTACTAAATTTTTAATATAAAAAACTGACATTATCATACATAGCAGCTCATACTCCTTGTTTCAAAGACGCAACGGGCGCCATGAGAAATGAACTAGCCCGATCCAGTATGGCGCGGCAAGGCCGCGCCTATGTTTCTAGTAGATATACTATTTATGCATCGTAACTAGTATGTCATCACTAGCTCTCCAAAATTATTTTGCTTAGTTTAGCCTCCCAACATATATTTGGTACTCTATTTAGAGTATGGGATTCCTTTAGCTTTATAGCACAAAAATGATGGTTTGAATAAATAACAGGCATGATTATGAGAAATAAAACACTATAAAAATAAGATCTGGATAACTTCAAACCTAGCACCAATAGATATATTATACAATTCTAGGGGAAAACTTAGTACTGATATCGTATTTTTCTGATTTAAAATAATTTAGGTATGTATTTCTAGAGTGTAAATTATCTTTTCATTATAAACTATAATACTACTTATGGAATCAGCTAGATGGTCGAATTTATCTGATATTAGAGATTGTTAAATGGTCAAAGATTTTTTTTTTTTTGTTTCGAGTTGCATGCTAGCTAAAAACAAACGTGAGCCATAATTGAGTATTGACGCCATGGGGCAATGGGACACAAGCCCAAGGTTGCATCCTGACTGGAAAATAAAAGTGGGGCCCAGGACTATACCATATGGCTACGGGCTTTTGGTGTGCTCGCTGTCTAGCTGTGGTGTCAAAGCCTTCCCAAGAATTTTCCGTCCGGCCCAGGCGCCCAGCTCCCGGCCGTGGACCATGTCTAGCTAAATCCGAAGTACTTATCATTTAGAGCCAGTTTCATTATTGGGCCTTTTTAAAAATACCGGTACACTTTCTTTCCATTAATTACTAGCCAAAATAATTCCCTAAAAAAACTAGCCAAAATAAAATAATTCCGCCGTTTTAATAAAAAAATGAAACAACCACCTCGAAAATAAATGTTAATTAACTGTAGCCACGAATATTTTCTTTCTCCTCTGGGATGAACTATCTTTTTTTTCCTTGAAAGAAATTATGGTTTTTTTAATAACATGAGATAAATTATGGTTGTAACTATCAATAGCCGCATTCGTAACTGCTGATGCATTTGGATCTGTGGAAGGCAGAGAAAGGTAAGTACGTTGTGATAGTGCTTGCAGTTCCAATCAAAATGGAGCAGCACATACCTAATTCCATCAGCTGGCGGTGGGGTGGGTCAGTCTCCACAAATCATCTCTGAAGTCTGAACTGATCATGTCAACGGGATGAGTAGCAGCAGAGCTGTGTGATGACCTAGACTGCTACCTGCTACTCGATTTGAAGAGTTGTGAAGTAGTCAACGCGGATCATATACATGTTTTGTTAGATTGTGTGAATATATATATGTTTTGGTAATCGCTCAAAGCAAGGGCAGGAACGGCCGGTTCTGTAGTGGTTTCAGCCAACTTTTCTGCACTTTCCTCGGAACCTAATTCAATTCAGAATGATGACATGGCCCCGTTCATTTGTCTTATAATCCGTACTTTTCAGCTTGTTTTTTTTCAGCCGGAACAGTATTTTTCTCTCACAACAAATCAGCCGAAACAGTGCTTCGGCTTGTTTTTTCAGCGAAGCAAACGGAGCCATGCACCAATCAGTTTAACACCATCTCCCCCCAAAAAACTTAATAACGACCTAAAAGGGTAATAGTGATTGTGCTATACTTGATGGAGCCAAGATATTCCATTCAACGAAATAAAAAGATTAGAGATTTTAACTACTGTCTGATTTTTTTTTCTTTTTTTGGTTGGAGAAAACTCAACTTCTGGACAGAGGATCCTCCATGTTCCCCAAAAAACTTAATAACCACCTAAAAGGGTAATAATGATTGTGCTATACTTGATGGAGCCAAGATATTGACAAAGCGTGCATCCATGCCGCCGCCGTCCCACGTATTTCGATATGGAATAGGTAGGGAAAATCTGTCATTGCTTATGAATCTAGAACACACTCTTCCTCGGAGCGAAAACATGGTGCTCTGATAATTGGTTAGTTGCCAAATAAAAACCTATTTAGCATGGGTTCTCTGTACTCTCTCTGTTATAATTGTATGTCTTTTTTCGGTTCTAAGTCGAACTTCTCTAATTTTGATCAGCTTCACTAAAAAAATACACTAACATCTATAACATCAAAATCAATCTTATTAAATCAGTAAAGAAATATATCTTGTTAATGCACTTATTTTTTTTTAACATGGATGCTAATATTCCTATAACTTTAGTCAAAGTTAGAGAAATTTAACTTGGAATAGTAAAACGATCTAAATTTTGGAATGGAGGGGGTAACTACGTAAACCCTTCGCTTTTTAAATATATGACGTCTAGGGCAATCTAATTGATTAAAATGGACAAACCAGCTTGTTCCAAACATCGTATATATTTAGAAAAGGAGATTCAAATTAGGGGTGGGGAATATTTGGGAGGCAAATCGATAAAAATATTCTCTCAAAATGACATGTTCAAACAATTTTAGAATAGCTTAGCTTAGGACAATACCGAAATGACCTATACTTTGGAACAGAGGAGGTACAACATAGAGAGAGCGAAGTGGTGTAGTCGTGTAGATAGTTAAGCTAACCAACAAAACTAAATGTTGTAGAAAAAACTCCAACAAAGCTACAAACAACATAAATCCAAAAAACTGAGCACCACAAACAAGTACCAGGAAAAAAAAGTATTAATCCGGTAATTAGTGCAGCGTTTTTGTGTGTGTGGTTAGGAGTGAGTCCGGAGTCCGGACATTAGATGGCACCAGAAGATGGAATCACGTGTGGCACACAAACCTCCACTCCACGGCGGTGGAACGAAGAAAAGGTCAAAAACGCCTGCAAGGGTGGTGACTGGGCGAAGAGAAAAGGAAAAGCAGAAGCAGCTTTCACTTTCATCGATCACTGTCCGTCCGCCGAGCCGATCCAAGTGTGCGGTGCGATGGTGGTGACGGCGATCGCGACGCGGCTCCGGGCCCGCACCGCAAATAATCCGCGCCATTATCGCCGTCGCTAGCGAGCTGTTGTGTGCTTGTTCCATCGCATCGCATGGCATATGCATGCATCCGCCCCCTCTGTTTCGTTATCGGTGCCGGTCCCTTTCCACGGCCAGGAATTCTTGCGACGGGGATTGCCGACGATTCTGAGGACTCCATTGAAATAATATCAATATTTTTATTTTTAAATAGCTTTATTGTAATGTGTATTCCACGGTTAATCTAATAATATATTTACAGGCCTTCTGACTTTCTGAGGAGTTGATCAGCCGAGTCGACCTTCCATAGTACAGAAAGGGGTACAGTCCCGCCTTCGGTCCCGTTTTCTAAGGAGCTGATCCAAGCTTGAATTGAGACGACAATGCAAGGTCGCTCGTTGCGTTGACAGCGGAAGTGCGTGTATGTGTATGTGTATGTGCTCGCCATCAGTTGCTCACGAAACCTTGCTGCTCTTTTATTCTGGCGGAGATCGCGACAGAACACGGCCGTGGCGCGTGTCGGCGTGTGCGATTTCGTTTGCTATATGGTGATGCATCGGGACCACTGAAAGGGCCGGGGATAATTCAGAAATCTTTACAGCAGTGTGGTGTATTTATGCACATTGTCTCGAGGTATTCAACCCTCGAGATAGTGGTGTACATATTGTGTACGTGGCTTATGATATGGAGCACACAATTTGACTTGGGCCTTGTGATCTGCCTCTCAACTAGAGGACAGTATTTTCGTATAGGCTAAACGTTACGACAGAGTCGGTCACCCCTCCCTAATCATTTACTTCCTCCATCCCATAAAAAAACGATCTACTACTCAAACTTGTTAAGTTTAACTAGGTTTATATAAAATATTACCAACATTTATTTCTTCAAATAAGTTTATTTTAAAAATATTTTTAATAATCTATCTAATGATACTAATTATATATGTGACTAAATATTTATTAATTTCTTGTATATATTTGGTTAAAATTAAACATGTTTTGTCTTCAAGAGAAATGAGAATGATATTTTTTATGGGACGGAGAGAGTAGTCGGTTTAGACGATAAATTTCTTGTGATCTTCCTCTCAACGGAGGACAATGTTTTCCTATAGGCTAAATGTTAAAGGCGGTCGGCCACTCTTCTTATTAGGGCTTAGTCGGTTTAGACGATGGATAAGATGATAAACGGTTGGCACTATAGCAGAAAGTATGTATACATCGCTCAAAAAGAAGAAAGTATGTGTACAGACAATATAGTTCCATACTAAAATCTCAAATGTGATCGAGACATGCACAGTTGCACAATATGTCATAGACAATAATTAGATAGACACAAAGAAACATAGATAGTAGACATGTAATTCTCACAAAGTTAAATGATTAGCTATAATTACGCAATAACATTAGACATTAAATTTTAATAATGACACAAATGCCAAATAGTTTTACCAATTCCGTTCTCTACCACCAAGACTATCATTTAAACGCTTCCACTAGCATTATTTAAAAGTATTTAGATCACATTTAAATGCGTTGTTTAAACCTTTTTAACTACTTTGACCATCTAAATGCTTTTTTTAAGTTACCATTTAGGGCCTAACCTATGACCATAGTTTAGTGTTAACACGTGTTTAGATGAAGGTTTAACCAAGTTTAGGCAAACGCTGCTGCCGGAGGGCCTAACTACTGTACTTTGGATTATTTGATAACGAACAAAACAATCTTGTACATAAAATTCTTTCATTTTAATTGAGCGGCAGAGCTCTTGCCTTTGTTTAGAAAGAAAAAAAGAACAAAACAGATAGTTGGTTTACGAAGGTTGGTTTTAGTTAAAAGGAAAAGGATCAGAATGGGTGAGGACAAATTGCAAGCCACATCCACGCACCCATAAACTAGCCAAACTAAATGAAACAAAGAGAGGAGAAGAAAAGGCCAATCATGTTTAAGAAGCTTGTCACATATATATGCATGATTGTTGCTGATGGAACCACTAAAACACCACAGGTCGGCATATGCAATATATGCAGTAGCTGGCCATATATATAGGTCGGCACCAGAAAACGGAAGTGGTGTTGGCTCCATGTAATCATGCACCAGACAAGGACGGACAGAAAACAAACACACACAAACAAAAAGTTCCCAAAGACACCAAGAAATCCAAGCTAGGTTACGTGTAGGTCAGGTTTCGTTTCGTTTCACCCGGGCGGCGCGGGTAGCTCACTACTAGCTCGTTTCAAACCTTATAGCTAGCTTGTTTGGTTGCACCATAACTACGGATCATGCATGCATGATGGCATATTGGCATCGGTAGATCGCGATCAGTGAACAAAAGTGGCATCTGATGGCTGAAGCCAACTAGGCACTGCAGTAGTAAGGGTATGTTGGAACAACTTAGGGGGTGTTTGATTCAGGGACTAAAGTTTAAGATGTGTCACCTCGAGTGTCATATCGAGTGTTCGGATAGTAACAGTAAAATAAATTACAGAAGTCGTCAGTAATCCACGAGGCAAAATTATTAAGGCTAATTAATCCGTCATTAGCACATGTTACTGTAGCACCATATTATCAAATCGTAGACTAATTAGGCTTAATAGATTCGTCTCGTAAATTAGTCTCAATCTGTGTATTTAGTTTCGTAATTAGTCTATATTTAATGCTCTAAATTAGTGTCCAAATATCCGATGTGATATAGGAACTAAAAATTAGGAGGGGAAATCAAACACCCCCTTAGTTTCACTAGTAAAGTAGTTTTGGAGTGCAGAGCCAGTTAAGACTCCTTTTGGAGTGTGGGGATTTTTTTTTCCTGTTTTTGTATTTTTTTATGTGGAAATAAATTGATTCATGTGAAGTTTCACCATAATTCCTATAAAATTCCTATGTTGTAAAGAGGTCATAAATCAGCTCTCCACACACTGGTACAGAACAAAGCTTTACTCCCGGTGGGGAACCCCCTCTAGTCCCGGTTCCCCACCCGGGAGTAAGCATCCGGGACTAAAGGGGGGGACTTTAGTCCCGGGTCAGGAACCGGGACTAAAGGGGGACTTTTAGTCCCGGTGGGTAACATCAACCGGGACTAAAGGTCCTCCCAGCTTTAAAAAAAATAATCCCTCCCACCGCTGCGTCCGTGAGATTCGAACCCAAGACCTCATGCATTGCCTCGCGCGTAGCTTACCACCCCACCTACACAACACATCTGACAAAGGATGGGATGCTTCCCTTTTGAACTAACCCATCGGGGGACCTTTAGTCCCGGTTGGTGTTACCAACCGGGACTAAAGGGTCCTTTAGTCCGGGTTGGTGTTACCAACCGGGACTAAAGGGTCTACATTTAGTCCCGGTTGGTGTTACCAACCGGGACTAAAGGTTAGGGACTTTTAGTCCCGGTTGGTGGCTCAAACCGGGAGTAAAGGTCCACCTTTAGTCCCGGTTGGTGTCTCCAACCGGGACTAAAGGTCCCCTGCCACTGTGCCGAGCGCAGTAGCCGTTGGGCAGGGAACTTTAGTCCCGGTTGGAGACACCAACCGGGACTAAAGGTCTCTCTAGTCCCGGGCGCAAAAAATGACGGGACTAGAGCCCATTTTGACCTCGGATGAAATGTCTGTTCTCTACTAGTGACAATAGGCAAGGGTTAGGCTCGCCTAGCCCGGCTAAGCGAGGCGAGGCAAGCCGTGTGCTCCCGCGTGCTCTACACATTTACATACTAGACATACTCCATGACAGACCCGCGTATGTGCACATCTGGTGAGGGGATTGTTTGTTACCGGCCTCAATTCGCCACGCCCCAACTTTGGTAGCCGAAGAAGAAAAAAAAGAAGTTGTTGTTTGGTTGGTATTTAATGTTTGGCACTCCACACAACAAGCTCTAGTTCATTTTAGCATCTTTTCTCCCCATAGTTGTGGCTCTGTTTTCCTCCGCCATAGCCTATGGCAGCACCGCAATTGTGGTGTGGCAGTGTGTGGCCGGAATCAAGCAGCCCCGATCAGTAACAACATGTTTGGTTGGCAGGTTCTTGGGCAGTCCGGCTCCCTAGATGCAAGTTTGAGGTGTTTGGTTGTCCATATTAGAGTCAAAACCTAGCTTCCTAGATGTAAGAGGTCCCCGATACATTTTTGGCGAGCCTGGCTCGCATGGTGGAGCACAGAGTTTTTTAAATGATGTTGTTAACATATATGATTAATGTGAGAGGTGGATCGTCGAGCGCGTGTGTGTTGAACACGTGGACAGCAGTATTTGTCGACTAGCCTTGGTGGGCCCACACCACTACGCATGAGCTATGAGGTGGTTTTCAGCCCGTTCGTTTCAGCTGAATTGGCTTATAAGCCATGATTGTACTGCTGGCTAATTTGGTGTGAGAGAAAAATACTGTTTAAGCCATGAATTATAAGCCAGATACGAGCGAATAAGCCGAAACAAACAAGCCGTTTCAGTGGCAAACTTTCTGTGTGTTCATGGCACAGATTAATGCCAGCTGAAAGTGTGCGGTGCGGATGCAATGCACGCGCATGAGCTTAGCCATGACGGGGAGGTGCACTATAATCCATGCTTAGATCAGTTAGGTACTGCTATCTTATTATCCGGAAGCTAGAGGGCAGAGCTTAGGTAATTACCAAGAATATATTATATATTCCTTCCATCCTAAATTATAAGTTATTATAACTTTTTAAAGAGCCAAAACATCTCAAGTTTAACTAAATTTATATATAATATAAAAAATAATAGCATTTATGATACCAAATAAGTATCATTAGATTCTTCAGTAATTATATTTTTATAGTATAACTATTTGATGTTATAAATATTTATAATTTTTATTATAATTTTAATCAACTTGAGATAATTTGTCTCATCAAGAAAATTAGGATAACGTGTAATTTCGAATGGTGGAGTATCAATTAAATCCAGTACTAGTAGAGTAGTGCAGTGCGAGGCGTGTGCTGACTCTGACCTCTGCCGTGTGACGGGCTTGACTGCTGCTTGCCTTTGCCTTGGCCTTGCATGCAAATCCTCATCCGTCTCCATCCGCTCGCTAGCTTCGCGTTGCTTGCCTAGCGCTCTCGTGGATCAGACCTGCAGCCTGCCCGCACACGCACACGCACGCACCCGTGCCGGGAGTGCGTGTGGGGCCACCAGTCCCGGTCCCACGCGCAGGGAAGAACAGGAGGAAGACTCGTTCGCCCGTGACGTGGCGATAGCGTTGCTTGGTCCGCCCGCCCACCCTTGAGTCCTTGACCGTTGACCGGTCGACGATCTGTCTGCAGGCGCCAGGCATGGAGCCCGGAGGGGGAGGACGAGCAGGCAGCAGGGGTAAGGGCAAACCGGCCCGCGGCGACCGTTGACCGGTTGACTAGCGAGCCCGGCCTCGGCCATCGAGACGACGACGTCCCTGCATCTGCATGCCTACTCTGCGCCAAAGGAAGACGCAGCCGCCAAATTTTACTAGCACACACGTGACACGTCACTGGACACCCTGGTGCAGTGCAGGGCAGGGCAGTAGGCCAGTAGCTCTGCTGCATGATGATAGTACGTACAGTACTCCACGAAGTATGATCCTTTTCCTCGCTGGCCCCCTCTGATCAACGTCGATTTCACCCATCGGATGCATATACTCCGTCTACGTGTAGGCCCTTGTTTAGTTCATCCAAACTCCTAAAAAGTGCACTATGCAAAAAGAAGATTCCCCGTCACATCAAACTTGCGGTACATGCATGGAGTACTAAATGTAGACGAAATCAAAAACTAATTGCACAGTTTGCTTTAACTTTGCGAGACGAATCTTTTGAGCCTAATTAGTCAATGTTTGGACAATAATTCACAAATACAAACGAAATACTACAGTAGAGAATCTTTACTATGCAAAGTTTACCTGCGCAAACTTTACCCAACTAAACACCCCCTAGCTAGGGCCAGCCAATCATGCGTAGTATGGCTATGGCCGGTCTGTGGATCGAGACTTTCAGTCTGAGGGCGCGCGCTTTGGATCAGACAACAACTTATGCTGCTGTAGTGGCCCTGTTTGTTTCGCTTAAATTTTAGCTCATATATGCTGCTGCTTATGCTGAAATGTGTGAGAGAAAAACATTGTTCGTTAGCTGAAGGTACCACTGAAGTATTTATTAGCAAGGCTATTAGCGGAATCTAATTGTATCCTTCATCTAATATTTAGTACCCATTAACCGCACTACGTAAAAAACGATTTTTAGCAATGGTTTGATTTTTTTTGTAGGGGCGGCTGGTGATGGAGCCGCCCCTACAGTGGCATGCTCGGGTGCCCAGACACCAGCCGTCCCTACAAATGAAACAGCAGGGGCGGCTGGTGTTTCGAGCTGCCCCTACAAATAGGGTCTAATTTGTAGGGGCGGCTCAATCACCAGCCGCCCCTGGAAATGCTATTTGTAGGGGCGGCTGGTGATTGAGCCGCCCCTACAAATGGCCTCGTATTTATAGCTCCGATTTGTAGGGACAGCTCAATCACCAGCCGCCCCTACAAATGCCCCCCATATAAAAAGTATGCAGCACCTTCTTCCTCCTCGGATCACTCACTTCAACCCGTGAAAGAAAGGTGGGGAGGCCTTGAGCACCTCCCAAAAATTGCTCTACTAAGGGAGAAAGGTTTTGGTCTCAAATCCTTTGGTGGAGAGGTTGTAGAAGGTAAGAAAATGTTATTCCATACTTTTTTTGAAGTTTTAATGGTTGGTTAGTGAGTAATTAGAGTTTTGTTTTTCTCTGTCTTCTATGGTGCTTGAGCTATTTATGAAGCAAATTAGACCCAACTTTTAAATGTACTAGGGTAAATTAGGGAGGAGAACAAGATCATACCCTTATTTGGTCCATGTTTCTTTATTTTAGTGAACAATTAGTTAGTTTTATGGATGTTTCATGTGCATGTGGATCTAGATCTAGGGTTTGGTTTTTTTATTAATTTTGTTTTTGTAAATTTATGTTTGATGAAATTGGACTAGGGTTTGTATGAAAGATATTGGGTAAAGTATAATTGTTGCTAATTGTTGTCTTTGAAATTATTTATTGTAATCAATAAATATGTATTTTAATTATTTATGGATAAATGGGCTCTTAATTAATTTTCTTTTACCATGGTGTGTTTGTATGCTTCATGTAATTATATTAGATTTATATTCATATATATCTGAAGTATATACAATTATTCTCAAGTAATTATTAATTTGTTTTATTTTTATATATATCTGAATAAGTAGTCCTTTAATGTTTGTTTTGTTGTTGTTGTAAAAGATGGAGTATAGGAACTTTTGGATGTATGGTTCGTTAAGGTTCAAGGCAGGTTTCCGTGAAGAGATGGATAAATTTATTGAAGCCGCAAAGAAGCATGCAACAATATTGAAAGAGAATAAGGATATAATTATTTGCCCATGTAAAGATTGCAAGAACCGTATGGCATGGACAGATGTGACTATCATCAGATCACATTTGATTATGCGAGGATTTGTTGAGGACTACACAGTGTGGATTCATCATGGTGAAACGGTTATTGTTAACGACGAGGATGAGGAGGAATACGACGACGAAACCATAGAATCCCTGTCCCAATATTCAGCAGAGCTTGATGCACGAATGGATTTCGAGTTTGGCAATAAACAAGGTGGTGATGCTGGTGGTTGGAATGGTAACGACGAAGGTGGTGCCAATAATAATGGTGGAGCACGTGTCGGGGATGAAGATGATTTGGAGGACATGATTCGAGCCCTTGGACTAGAGATTTTACTAAATAGCCAGAAAGGTCTAGAAAATTTGGAAAGGGTGACAAAAGCATCGAAGGAGACTGTGTATGATGTTGAAAAGGGTTGTCCGACACATTGGACATTGCTACGTTTTATGCTTGAGCTGCTCATCCTGAAGGCTAAGTACGGCTGGTCAGACTGTAGTTTCAATGATCTATTGCATCTCCTGTCATAGGTGCTGCCACAACCAAACTCAGTTCCCACCAACACATACCAAGCAAAGAAGGTCATAAGTCCATTGACAATGAGGGTTGAAAAAATTCATGCATGCCCCAACCACTGTATACTTTTTTGTGGCGAAACGTTCAAGTCACTAGATAAATATCCCCGGTATGGGGCCAGCCGGTACAAGAATAATGACCTTTACGGTGGGGACGAACCCTCCACGAGGAAAAAGAGGAATAAGAAGGGTACCAAAAAGGTGATACAAGAATCTCAGCCCCCAGAGGACACTCCATTAGGCAACGATGCAAAGCAGAGAAGAATTCCTACCCTGGTAATGTGATACCTGCCAGTGACCGACCGCTTGAGACGTATCTTCCTAAACCCTAAAGAAGCCACACTCATGACATGGTGGGATGATGAGCGCAAGGTGGATGATGATAAGATTGCACACCCAGCTGATTATAGTCAGTGGCAAAGGTTTGATGAGAAGCACAAAGAATTCAGTGATGACCCAAGGAATGTACGGTTTGGCTTGAACACCGATGGAATGAATCCCTTCAATGAGAGGATGAGCAACCACAACACATGGCCAGTGATCTTGACCATGTACAACATCCCAACATGGTTATGTCAAAAGAGAAAGTACCTTCTCCTCACTATTCTTATTTCTGGCCCTAAACAACTAGGCATTGATATAGACGTGTTCCTCGAGCCCTTGATGCAAGAAATGGAGAGGCTATGGAGGCATGGGGAGCAGATGTACGATGCGTTCCTAAATGAGGACTTCATATGTAGAGCAATAATATTTGTTACTACCAATGATTACCCCGCGCTGTTTGCTTTGTCTAGACAGATCAAATAGAAGACGGGATGCTTGGTTTGCTTGGATGGTACTACATGGGTGTACCTGGATGCATCCAAGAAGATAGTTTACCTAAGGAACCAACGCTTCTTAAAGATAAGTCACAAGTACCGTAGCAAATTATTCTTTAGATTTTATGACAACGCCCCGGAGATTGAACCCCCTCTGGATAGACGTCATAACGGAGAACACGTGTACAGAATGGTGAAAAACATACGCGTTGTCTATGGAAAGAAGAATCCAGATGGGACGAATAGAGATAGAAGCACACCTCCTGTCGAAGGCGTACCTTTCAAGAAACAATCGATCTTTTTTCAGTATCTGTCTTATTGGTCAGACTTGGAGGTCCCCCATGCCATTGATGCTACGCACATGTAGAAGAATGTCTTTGAGAGTCTCATTGCTACCTTGATGGACACAGGCAAGTCAAAGGATGGTCTGAAAGCACGGAAAGATATGGTGCAGCTAAACGTGATGCCACAGCTTTACCCGGTACCTGAGGCTAATGGAAAATACACTCTGCCTGCGGCGTGCTTCAACCTAACACCAGACGAGAAGAGAGCTATATGCACTTTCCTGAGAGGGATCAAAGTCCCAACTGGGTTTTCAGCAAATGTGAAGAAGCTAGTGTCGATGAAGGACTTGTCAATAACACACTGCAAGGCTCATGATTGCCATGTGATGCTGACAGTATTTCTACCTATTGCAATCAGGGCTATAAAGCCAGAGTTCTTGAAAATGGCCATCACCCGCATGTGCTACTTCTTTTCGAATATCTCACAGAAGATGATTGGCAAGGAAGAGCTGAGTGACCTACATGAATTTGTGGTGGAGACACAAAACCAACTGGAGATGTGTTTACCTCCTGCTTTTTTTGATATAATGCCACATCTCATGATTCACATGGTTCATCAAATACAGGTGCTTGGCCCTTGCTACTTGCATGAAATGTGATCCTACGAGCGGTTCATGTCGGTTCTAAGTCGATACGTGCATAATCGAGCATACCCAGAGGGCTCCATGATAGAGGGTTACAGTACTGAAGAAGTCATCGAGTGCTGTCAAGAGTACCTAGAAGTACATAAAGGGATTGGTAAACCTGATTCTCGTCACAAGGGTAGGCTGGCTGGGAAGGGCACCAGTGGTAGAAAAGTGTTCATCGACCATGATTACAAAGAGGTGAGTCGAGCGCATTACAGTGTCATGCAGAGTACACAACTAATGCAACCGTATATTGATGAACACTTGGCTATCATTATGGCGGAGAGAAATAGCTGTTCGAATGATTGAGTCATGAAACAACACAAGCAACGACTAACTACATGGCTGAACGACCAAAACATACCACCTAGAGAGACCATAGACTCTATTACCATCAGTAGGTTGGCGGAAAGGCCATCGAGATAAGTGACATCTTGGAATGCTTATGACATCAATGGGTATACGTACTATACCCACGCAAAGGATAGTAAATATGTGAACCAAAACAGCGGCGTTTGAATAGAGGCTCTCGATGGATTAGAGCGAAAGATCTAATACTTTGGTATCATTGAAGAGATATGGGAACTTGACTATGGAAGGGATATAACGGTGGCCCTGTTTCGATGCCGCTGGATCAAACAACACCAACTGAACGAGATCGGATTACGAGTCATGGACCTCGAGAATCTAGGCTACCAATATGACCCTTGGGTGCTCGCTTCACGTGTCGCACAAGTTTTCTATATGTCTAACCCACAAAGTAACCTCCCCCCGAAGAAGACAAAGCACGTGGTTGCCTCCGAGAAACAGCACATTATTGGAGTTGATGGCGTGGACAATGTTGAAGCTTACAATAACTACGATGAGATGCTGCTATTCATAGACTTTCCTAAGAAGATCAGTGTTGTGGAAAAGAACCTCCCCAAAGACATATTGCCATGGGAACGAAAAAGGTGTCAAGGGGAAAGTCGTTACAACGGGCTAGCTAGTTGTTTAACGTGGAGTGCTTATGTAAATGTGTGTTTATAAGACTTTATTTATGGATGCGAGTGAGAATATATATTTATGTACGTGTGTAAGACTATATATTTTTGTATGTGTGTGAGACTACATTTATGCATGTGTGTGAGACTACCTTTTGCAACATCCAGATGACTCTATTTGAACATCCACTCTATTACTACTAAAACTTTATGAAATCACTTAACACTTTATGAAATAAAGAAATGACTAAAATAACAGTAGGAGATCTTGATGAGTTATACAACTCTTATATTCATCACCTTTACAGCTGAAATCATTTAGTGTTTGAAAATCAGCTGAAATCATTTAGTTCGAATGATATTTTCAACCACTAAATGATTTTAGCTGAAAAAGTGATGAATACCAAAGTTGTATAACTCATCAAGATCTACAACTTTTATTTTGATCATTTCTTTATCTGACAAAGTGACAGTCTACATCGTTTACAAATCAACATGTTTCTCGTATAGTTCATGAAACTATAAGTCATATGTGAATTTATGAACAATGTTTCCTAATACTTTGTCATATGAAGAAGTGACCAAAATAAAAGTTGTAGACAGTGAGGAGTTCAACAACTTTTATGTTCACGACTTTTATTGTTGAAATCATTTAAGGTTTCAAAATCTTGTTTGAAGTTGCCATTTAATGAAATTCAAAATTTCAACTGTTCAAATTTAGTCAAATGAAAATATAATCAAAACAAAAGTTGTACATATTGATGAGTTCTACAACTTTGGCATTCATGAGTTTTTCATTTGAAATTATTTACTCTTTCAAAATATTGTTTCGAGTTGAAATTATTTGAATTTCAAAATTTGAGTCGTTCAAACAAAGTCACATGACAAGATGACCAAAATAAAAATTGTAAATGTCGATGAGTTATACAACTTTTCTATTTACAACATTTTCATTTTATTTCATTTAATGTCATAAAATTGTAGTCGAAGTTTTAAAATTCAAATTTTTAATTTTTGTTTTTTTTGTTTTCTATATTGTTTTGACTATAATTATTTATATATATATTTATTCATATATAGAATAATACAAAATATTATATTTGTGCATATACACAATTTTTTTATATTACTTTGTGTTTTTATGATATAAAAAATATAGAATTTATAATTTAAAAAATAGAAATTATTTGTAGGGGTGGTTGGATCAGGAACCGCCCCTACAAATGTATTTGTAGGGGCGGCTGGATCAGGAACCGCCCCTACAAATGCATTTGTAGGGGCGGCTAGATCAGAAACCGCTCCTACAAATAGTCCCAAGTATAAATAAGAGGGCGCACGGGAGTTAGACTATCTAGACGCTGTCTTCTTCCTCCGACACCGTCAGGCTGCCCCGCGCGCCTAGCGTTTCCGCCGCCGGCCACGCCTCTGGTCCCACGCCCATACCCGGCCCCCGGCGTCCCGCACCCGACCCCCGGCGCCCGCCCCCGCGCGCCTAGGGTATCCGCCGCCGGCCACGCCGCCGGTCCCGCGCCCGCGCCCGCACCTGGCCCCCGGCGCCCGGCCCCCGCACGCCAACGACCAGGCTCCCGGCGCCCCGCGCCAGGCCCCCGGCGTCCCGCCCCCGCACGCCGATGACGCACGCTCCCGGCACCCCGCGCCCGGCCCCCTGCCCCCACGCACCGACGACACATGTATGTTCCTCCTCTCCCTTTCTCTACTGTGCTGCGTCTGCTTGCTGTCATTTACTTAGCAGTTAAGTTGATTTCCTTTTGAGCTCTTATCTGGATTGGATTAGTGCTTGAGAATAATATAAGTACTACTGGTAGTCTAAGTACTTATTTATTAGTCATCAGCTGTTGGCAGTAGCTCAGTTCAGGTCCTGTCCTGTATGTATGTATGAGTGTGCGCCATGTATGTTAGGACCCCTCCCAGGTCTAGGTGCTGGAAGGAAGGCAACACCAGCTCAGTGTTGCCCTAACTTAAAATTCCCATGTTGTTTAGCCATTCTCCGGTTTCCAGTAGGAAATTGAGCAATCAGTGGTAGCATTAGTACTAGCTGAACCCAGGATCTGGCAAAGATCTTGAAACCTTGCTGTAACATAATCATGTGTCACTTGCGATGATGTAGTACTAAACTGGAGGGCTTGGAGATCCAGTTGGCAGCAGGTTGGTTGGGTGTCCATCCCCTTCTTGAACAGAGGCTGAAGAATCCTATGCTAGGATTCCCATCCCCTGATCCCAGCTTGTCCCCCTTGTCTGTGTTTTGAACATAGTAAGGCTTCGATTTTGGCGATCAGGGTGAAGTGGGGGCGGATGGTTAGTAGTTTTGCGGGCAATTGAGTTCACTGTATGCAATTTGAGCTGTCACTGTTTTTTTGTGGTTTTTTTAGTGCGAAGTTGTATTTGAGAACACTTTCAAAGCGCAGAATTTGCTCAGCTGCTGAGATTTGTAGACGTCCTAGCTGTTGGATAAAATATGACAATGGTTTTATGATTGATAGAAGTTTTCTGTTTTGGAGGCTATTATCAGTAGATAGCTAGTTACCGTAACCGTAACACATCAGGTCATCTTGTGGCATAGTTCTTTCTTTTTTACATACTTGCTAAAATCTGGATTAGATTTTTGGAAGGCATCGTGGCAAGCTGTGACAGAGTGTTGTTTTAAGAAGACTGATTAGATTATTATTAAATTAATGGGCTAATAACATACAACATAAGTGTTTTGAACAATGAAATGCTTAAAGGTGAAACTCATGACTACAACATATGTGATACAAAATTAGATGGTGTGTTTTGTGAAAGATTTAAAGTAGTTCTGGATAGGACAATTTAACACATAATTTTTACTTGTTTTACTCTTTAAAATCTTTTGTCAAAAAAAAACTTTCTGTATCGTGTGATTGTGTCCATGGAATTGTGTTATAATGAGCCTCAATGCTGGGCATATAAGTCCAGAACTGATTTTATTTGCTCATCTTTATCTCTTTTGCATCTGTATCTTTTTGCCAATAATTAGGACACTGAATTATGCAAATTGGTTTGCTTGTATAACTGGGCATGCTTGTACAATTGGATGCCCCAATTTGGATCCACCACTACTCCGCTCTGCTTGCTGCTCAAAATTGAAACAGGCTTCCAATTGTAGAAGCTGTTAATGCTTATCTTGGACATGATGATGGCTATTTCGATTTTTACACGCTGAGCAAAGTGCCTAGAGTAATGGGAACTATACATGATGTTCATGCCCATTTTGATTCACACTGAGCAAAGTGCCTTAGGTCAATGATGTTAGATTTTTAGGCGCAGGAGGAGCACCCTTAGGTGCGGCAGCCGCACCTTACTTACGATTGTTGTCTGCAATTTTTGCTAGCTAATAATCAGTACACCCCCTCAGTGCATCCTCCCTGTCTAATTAGCACTATTTCCTAATGATATCTGTGGACCGATTAGTAGCTTTGATGAGAACTTGGGTTATTAATTGAGACCTAAGGCACTTTGCAATGATGTTTCTATACATTCTTAATAGTATTATTTCCCATCTGTGAACTGTTGGTACTCGTTTCCTGCCATTTGCAATAGCTCATTAGCTCATTAATCCTAGCTGTTCTAGTCCCAGATACATATAGAGCTGTCCATTTTTGGGAGATATGATTTTTTTATGTCACTGTCAGGTTTTCACCGTGTGCTATATAGTTCTGCAATTTTTTGTATTTCTACCATGTTAACATCAAAACTAGCTCCTCTGATGCTCTTCTTTCATTAGATGCTTGCAGCCTTGCACTTGTTTATTTAATCCTTGTATTTATATTATTCTTCTTACATTGTCATTTGTCAGTATTATGATGATCCTCAAGTTTTAGTAAAAATTAAAAATACACTATTGTGGCCGGTGGCTACTAATCTTCTCTGTACTTGCTGTCTTCTCTGTACTCCTCTTCTACTACTACTCTCCTCTACTCCTCTCCTCTCCTAAGCAGCTGTTGCTTTTTTTGCTACTTCTACTACTTCCCTACTACTAATGTCTACTACTTCTAATTGTCCGATCTGCTTATCAGGTTCGGAAGATATTAAGCATATGATGTTCTTACATTGTCATGTTGCTTTTTTTGGAAAGCAACACCTGCTTTTTTTTGCCAAATCTCCCATCTTCTCTATTTGTTGCCACCTTTCCTATCCTCTATGTTTTGGAAGCAGCACCTGCTTTTTTTGCCAAATCTCCCCTCTCCTTTGTTTTGCCGATGATGAAATCGTCCACGTCCATACATTATATGGAATATGAGCTGATGATCAAGAACTTGTGAGGAACTTGGCATCATTAGCAGCCGCCCCTACATTACCTTCTCCTCTCTTCTCTGTTATGATGCCTTGATACTCCAAGTTCAAGATCAGATGATAATTGACATGTTTCTGAGGCCTCTACCACTGCTACTTCTCATTTTTTATATATTGTTGTTTTATAGGACTACTTTGGTTTATAGACCTTTTTGATTTCTTATATCTTCTCGCGTACCTAAAGCACACTTTCTTGCATCTATTAGAACAAAGCATGAAATAATGTCGCGGACACCAGACAGTGCAGCCCGATGCCCCGAGCATGATGAGCAGCCAACCCTTGAGGAGCAAGCACTAGAGGACCAGCTTACTCAGGAACAGTTCAATAAGGAGGTAGAAAAAGGATCTAGAAGTGATGCTTACTCAGGAGCAGTGTGACGAGGAGGAAGACCCCGAAGGAGAGGCTGCTGAAGGCGAAGAAGAAGAGGATGATGATGATGATGACTCAGAAGAGGGATATGTAAGTCCCGAGGATCCTTTCCCACGTGAAGCCAGAAGGAGGCCAACAGAGGAAGATTTAGACAAGGACTTTGACCCAAACGAGGAGGTAGGGAAAAAGCCTTAGCTTGTAAATTTTGCTAAAGCTTTGGCTGTATTACCTCTGCTAACACTTTGACATATCGTATATACAGGTCCCTCCTGAAACTCAGAAAAGATGACGTCGACGTCCGCGACATCTCGCTGGACAAGATGGAGTAGAGGAAAGGAGAGCAGAGGCAACAGCCACAGAGACAGATCATGATGCCTCTGCTCCACAACCTGAAGACACAACCACGACTACCAGGCCTAAGAGGAAACGAGGGAATAGAAAAGGAAATTTATATCCAAATAAGGCATGCTATGTGATAACGGAGGTCGGGCCTGCAGGGGAGGTCCTTGAGCCGAAGGAATTAAGAGGACGATTCCATAATACGATCGGGGCCCTAGTAAGAGATAAATTGAACCCAGTAATCCCTAACTGGAAAGAGGTACCAGAGAACAAAAAGAATGAACTATGGGATAGGCACCTGAGGGTCAATTTTAGATTTTCAGAGGGTAAGCACGAACTGGTAAAAAATGTTGTCAGGATGATGGGAGAGGTATTCGACGTTGGAGGTCGGAGCTCAACACGAAGTATATCCAAAAGGGGTTAACTCCCTTCAACGAGTTCGGCAAAATAACTCCTAGTCAATGGAAGGAGCTCGTGGCTCAGAAGACTTCACCGGAGGCATTGGAGCTCAGTGCCCATAACACCGAGCTGGCGAAGAGGAACAAACACCACCATCATCTAGGCCCCGGTGTCTACTATGCCAAGGAAGAGCAGTTTAGGAAGATGGACGAAGAGGCCACAGCTGCTGGGAATATCAATGTGACGAATCTGAAGGTACGCTCAAGGAACTAGATATATGCGAGGAGTACAGAATCATCCGGCAGTAATCTTAAGTTTGATAAGCTGGAGACCCAAGAGGCGGTATCAAGGATACTGAAATATGCTGAAGACAAGGAGAAGGGCTCCTTCAATCCTTCCAGAGAGAGGGATGAGCTTAGCCTTGGCTTGGGAAACAAGGAGCACACAGGCCACACCAGGGGGCTAGGGAAAAGGATGACCTAGAAGCAAGGATTCGAAGAGGGCAGGCACATGTACAAGAAACATGGCCAAGACCGAGAGACTAGTCTTGAGATCCAAGTGAAGGCTCTAGTTGCGAAGGCGCTGGAGGAGCAAGGACTGTCTACGGAGCCACGGATATTAGTGACACCACTGGGAGAACTGGCATTAGTTGGCAGCCCTCCGAAAGTTCCTAGCAGCCAAGGTTCCACTGCAGCCACAACCCCCGTCGATCGCATACGGGAACCAACTAGTTGCACCTTGGTGTTTCTAAGCGGCCGACAGAACACTATGATGGAAGTGGCAATGGGTGTGGCATATCCTCCCGGTGGCTTACACCACAATAATAAGATACCGCTGGACTACACTAGGGTCGAGGTGCATACCGTGAAGCCCGAGTTCATGCAGTGGAGGATAGACTACGCAACTCCCGATGGGCTGGTGTTACTCGGAGATGTTATTGGGCAGTTCATCCTCTGGCACAAACGGGACATTATATTGACTGCTTCTTTGCCGCCTCCCCCTCTCCCAAATTTGGAGCGAGTTGTTGAGGTTGGGGAGATATTTTCACCGTCTCGTGACCACCACGTACCTGAGATGCCACATTCTTCCCCGCCTCCTAGCGAGCATGTGCCTGATGAGATGCCATAACCTTCTCCATCTCGTACCAAGCAAGTGCATGATGAGATGCCACAGTCTTCTCAACAAGCACAGCCGATACATGAACAACGAGTGCCTCCTGAAGAAGGTGATGCACAAGAAGACGAGGACGTGCCTGAATGGGAACTTCAAAAGAAGATTCCAATCAACATAAGGCTAGTTTATGTTTTGGTGAAAGTCGTCTCGTCGGTGTCCAAGTGGTATTCACATGACCAGTTCAAGCCTGACAACCAAGTTAAACAAGTCCCATCACGGGGTTCTGAGGAGGCCGTAACTAGCAAACTCCACCAAATTGCAAAGCAGTATCCAAATGTTGATGACATTAAATGGTCAAAGGATTGCCCGAAAACATATGAAAGAGGCAAGCCCTTCATACCAAACTGGGACATCCAACGCCTACCACTTGGAATGAGAAGGTTCCATAATTGGTACTTGTGTGTTCTCCAAACGAGCATAGATCTCGTACAAGCATGCTTCCCCACCGGCACATTTGGAAGCTCAGCCGGGAAAATTGTCTTTGACTTCAATGACATGCACACATGCTTTCACCTGGGAGAAATGGAGATGAATCTAATTTGCACGTGGTACTTGTAAGTCCTTATCCTCCTGATATGATATGAATGTAATCTTTGAATTTTGTTGTAACTAACCAACGCCGTGATTTGTAGAATGCAAGTGCACATTGTCAAACAAATGCCAAGTCTGAAAGCCGGGTATGTAGACCTTCAAGCTATAGCCCAACCAAATTTTAATTACCCTAAACAGTGGACACTGGATGCCAAAGAGCTAGCTGCTGCAAAGACTCTTCAGGAGAAAGAGCGCATCCGTACGGCGAAACTAAAGGAAGAGTCCCTTAAG
This sequence comes from Miscanthus floridulus, assembly GCF_019320115.1. Classification (NCBI taxonomy): domain Eukaryota; kingdom Viridiplantae; phylum Streptophyta; class Magnoliopsida; order Poales; family Poaceae; genus Miscanthus; species Miscanthus floridulus. The sequence goes on from NC_089595.1 coordinate 20,264,042, forward strand.
GTTGCGGCATACATTGCTCTGGCTTTCAAAAATCTACAACAACACTCTACTATATGGCTACCATACAACTTCGAGTAAGTTCAAGTATATACTTAAAGCTTTGTTTGATATATTTTATTCGATGCAAAAGAGCTTATCTAGTTCTATGATTAAATCCATGCAGCAACCACTGGATTTGTATAGCCGTCGATGTCGGGAGGAGCATGGCTTGGGTCTTTGATTCAATAGATAAGGACCCGGCGACATACAAAGACTTCATATCGATTCTCAAGACGTATACATATCGATAATCCTCATTAGCTTATATGTTTGTATACATACTTGTAACGTTCACTTATGGATACTAACAAGTTGTATTTGCTAAAATAATTCGAACAGCGCATTTAGGTTCTATGTCACTCATCATCACGAAAGGCATGATCCAGCGAGGAAGGAAAAGCTGGCTATAAAAACACTATGTGTGGTAAGTGTAACTTACTTCTTCAGTACTCCGTTACATGGCTATCAAAAGCATTACCTAACATTTTCATATGCAAAACACACAATGCCCCAAGCAGAGGCCTGGGAGTGTACATTATGAATACTATATATGTTCTATAATGAGTAACACTAGTGCCTACAGAACACACCCCTCAAGGGTAAGTTTGAACCTCTTCATCAGTAGTATAAAAACTTCGTACATGGTATGAAATACTAAACCGAAACTTGTTCTCTTGTAGTGGAGAGAAGAGAAAGTACTGAAAAAGATCCATACAAGGATGACCAACTCTTAGAGCTCATCGGTGACCTTTGTAACTTCATATTGGACCAGATTGTACACGTCAAAGGCGCCTACCATGACCGAGAGTCTGACTTAGGTAGAAATCCTTAGTACCAACACCTTCGTGAGACTGAAAGGCTAGCTCTAGGACGTTGATAACAATGTGTATGGAATTTGTATATTAAATGATGGATTGTATATATCCTTACGAATTGGACTTGTAATTGTAGTTTATATAATACTATTGTGCTTGTAGTCGCGTTCGGAACGTTGGTCGCGGGGCGTTCGGCAACGCGAACGTGGTTCGGAACGTTGGTCGCGGGACGTTCGGCAACGCGAATGCGGTTCGGGACGTTGGTCGCGGGGCGTTCGGCAATGTGAACGCTGGATGGAATACGTGGAAATAAACAGTTCTCGTCGAATTTGAATTTTTTTGCGGGAAAACGTACTGTAGGGGCGGTTCTAGATTGAACCGCCCCTACAAACAGGTATTATAGAGGCGGTTGGCACTACAGCCGCCCCTACAAATCAATTTGTAGGGGCGGTTCATAATACCAGCCGCCCCTACAAATCGATTTGTAGGGGCGGCTCAATCACCAACCGCCCCAACAAATCGATCTGTAGGAGCGGCCTAGGAACCGCCCCTACATATGCATGATTTGTAGAGACGATTCGGTAGGGGCGGCTGGCCAAACCGCCCATACAAAGGGTTACCAGCCGCCCCTAAAAATGCTTTTTGTAGTAGTGTGGTAAATCAGTTAACGACTTTTCATTGCCTAGGGCTCTATTTGGGTCTCCTAAGAAAAATAAGAATCGGTAAAAAATAAATACACTGGCGGCCCTTAAACTTGTGGCTCTGTGTCACTTAGGTTCACGAACTCTCAAAATCAAAATTCGCCTCCCTAAACTTGTTAAGCTGTGCACGACAGGTCCATAACCCTAGGGAGCATGGTGACTAGGATAAAAAATTTATAAAAAAAAACACCCTACCATGGTCATCTTCTACCTTAGCACTCCTTCCCTATCGTGCTTAACATGCTGGCCAACGCTCCGCATGCCACGCGGCTGCTGCTCTTAGGGAAGGTGCGCATTCTCACCGCCAGCATGCCGCCGCTGGCCGCCGTGCTGCACCGCACCGAGTCCATCGGCTTCGAGGTCACCCACGGGTACGGGCTGACCGAGACGGCGGTGCTGGTGGTGCGCTGCGCATGGAAGCGGGAGTGGAACAAGCTGCCCACGTTGGAGCGCGCATAGCTCAAGGCGAGGCAGGGCGTGCGCATGCCCGGTATGGCCGAGGTTGACATCGTTGACGGCGTGACCGGCCGCAGCGTGCCCCGCGACGGGTCCACGATGGGCGAGATCGTGCTCCGCGGCGGGTTGCGTCATGCTCGGCTACCTCAACAACGAGAAGGCCACCAGGGCATGATCATCAGCGGCGGGGAGAACATCAGCAGAGTCGAGGTGGGGTCCGTGCTCTACAACCACCAAGCGGTGAACGAGGCGGGCGGTGGTGGCGAGGCCCGACGAGTTCTGGGGCGAGACGCCGTGCGCGTTCGTGAGACTCAAAGAGGAGGGGTTGGGGTCGGGGTCCGTGCCGAGCTGCCAAAGACCTCCACCTGGAAGATCCAGAAGTACGTGCTCCATAACCTTGCCAAGGAGATGGGGCCAACCCGCAAGGGCGCCAGCAGCAGCAGCAGGTTGTAGTGCTAGTCCTGTGCCGTCGTCTTGCTTGGCATGGACATGCCGACATGGACATGTGCTCTACTCTGCTGCAGCTTTGCCGTTGCAGCATGGCGTTGGCAGACGTTCATTTTCTTGAGATCATCAGCAAGCACTCTTAACGATCCTTGGAAAGGATTTCTGATAGTGATACCACTGGTTTCCGGCATGGTGGCGCCTGTGGTGTTTGACGCGAAGGTGCTGAACCAGGAGGAGCACATCCCATTGTAGACTTGCAGTTCTTGTGGCCTGCTGAGGAGTGGACTCCGTGGTCGACCTCAATGCGAGCTTGTCCGTCGCGAGGGGCTCTAGTGCGGCAGAGGCGTCCATCCAGCCAATCAGTCAAGCACAGCGGGCCGACCGCGCGCACGCCAAAAGCCCATGTCCGCGAGCGTGGCCTCTAGGTACCTCTCCCTCGAGGCGGCAGAACGTTTTGAGCACGAACCCGGAGCCATCGAGGTTTCCAGAGGTAGTTCCGCCGGAGGGCGGAGGCCGCCAGCAGCTGCGTCTAGCCGCAGAAGAAGTCGGAGAGCAGGCGAAGGCGACGATGAGCGCTAAGGGCAGGTGCTTGGTGCTCTCGACCCCCGCGGGCAGGCCAGCAGGGCGTGGTGGGAGGGGAACGAGAGCGTGAGCGCGCGGACGACGTCGTTGGGGGTATGCGGACAGGAGCTGTGGCGGGCATGGCGATGATGGTCAAGCGGAAGCCGGTGAGGTCGAGGAGCGTGAGCATGTGGACTACAACTGTCTGTGCCCGCGCGCGTGCGGCGGGCTTGCCTCCTGTTCATCGCCGTCGCTGCTGCAGTGCCAACTCTTCAAGGATGGCCATCATGGCGTCCACGTCGTACTCGTACAGCGTCTCCCAAGGGTGGGGAAGGAGTGCTAAGGTAGAAGTTGACCATGGCAGGGTGTTTTTTTTTATAAAATGTTATCTTAGTTACCGTGCTCCCAAAGGGTACGGATCTACCATGCACAACTTAATAAGTTTAGGGAGGTGAATTTCGATTTTGAGAGTTCATGGATCTAAGTGGCACGAGCCATAAGTTTAAGAGCCGTCAGTGTATTTAACTCATTTTAAAATCTACCTCAAACCTACTGTTTTGAAATTTTCACTATGCAAAAAGCCAATAATAACTATCAGTCTTGTTTGAATTTGTCGGATTCACGCCTCAATCTACATATGTTGGGATGGATTAGGGTGAAATTTAGTTCAAGTTCTACTGCAATTCAACCTAATACATATGGATGGATGCGAATCCAACTATATCTAAACAAGGCCTCCAGATGAGATCCAAACACCCATATATATTCAATCTAGATTCTACATTCGCTGTCTAGAATCCAAAATGTGACTACAAGAATGAGATCAAGCGGACCCTACATAGTTTCTTTTAAGCTATCGATTGGGCTATTTGCTAAGGTGTTTATAGAACACCTAAAACTAATTTCAGCAGCTAACTATTAACTCATGGTGCGATCGAAACGGGTCCTAATTAGCTGATGACCCGCGTTTACGTGCGCACTGCTTGCACTGCGTGGACCGAAGGACCTGTTTGGCTAGCCGCGGACTACTAACTTCGGGAACATTTGCATTGGACCGCGATCGTGTCAACGTTTCTACTGCACACGTACGGTAAGTCCGCACGTTTCCAGGAGGGAGTATACTAGCTAGTGTAAATATTTCTTCGACAAAACATCCATTTGTATTTGTAATTTATTTTCAGGAAGGAAAATAAGATCCTATTTGAATCCATAGAGCTAATAATTAGGTTTTTTGATCAAACAGATTTAGCTATAATACTTTAGCTAATTATTAGCTGGATACCTTACTAATAACTATTTTACACACTTTTCGTAATGGTCAGATGCCTGAGTTTTCAGGTGATACCGCATCCACTTCTGTCTTGATTTTTCCGCCATCTAGATAAATCTCAGACTTATATGCTCATGAGTAGGGATGAAAACGGTACGGATATTTTTCGACCGTATTCGAAACCGAATCCGTTTAGAGGGGTTGAGATCTGTCCGTATCCGAGTCCGGATATCCAACATCCGATACCGTATCCGTATCCGAATACTCAAATCGCATATTTATGATGTCGATATCCAATCGTATCATATCCGACATAGTTGACACTATCCGTATTCGAATCTAAATCCGGATAAAAATATGAAAACAAATGTAATATCGGTGATATCCGTCCGTATCCGATCCGTTTTCATCCCTACTCATGAGCCAACGGTGAAGATCATTGCCTAAAAACATACTACATTTCAGGCACTTAAAATATAGCAAGTTCCACTATTTTACTAGTTGAGCTGAATGAGCTAATAGCAGCCATAGGCCCCGTTCGCTTCGCTGAAAAAAAAAACCGAAACACTGTTTCAGCTAATTTGTTGTGAGAGAAAAACACTGTTCCGGTTGAAAAAACAAGCTAAAAAAGACGGATTATAAGATAAGCGAACAAGGCCTCTTAGCTATGAACTATAAGCCAACTAACTATCAATAGCTAATGGATCCAAATAGGACCTAAGACCACCAGGCTCGAGTACTCATGCACATTTTGTTTGACTCAGTTACTTTTAGCCTCCTATATATTATCCACATCTAAAAAGTACAATATATATAGATACAAGCTTAAAATTTGACCAAATGTATAGGTAAAAATATTATTGCTTATGATACCAAATAAATATATATTGTAAAAATTAAATATGTTTCGTGACAAATGTAATGGTACCTATTTAGTACGATACATATTAGTAGTTTTTTTTATAAACTTGATTGACATACTTTAACAGTACTTCATTCTTAAAAGAACGTAATTGTATGGATTTTGTCAAGATTCATACCAAGAATTACGGTTTTTTTTCTAGACGAAGAGAGTACTCTTCTAGGACTGTATCTTTTTTAAAGGACGGAAGGATTACTACCTATACCTCCACTTACTTATAGGTGAAGCTGCTGGACAACTGTAAGAGAGCGATTGCCAAGAACATCTCGCGTGTGTGTGTATATATATATATATTCAGCTCCTTCCACGGACACATCACGGATGGTTGGGGAGATCGACCATGACTTGGTCTGTCTGTGTGACTGTGACTGTCCGTGCTCACTTGGTCAGTCGTCGTCTGCCACGCAAAATTTATGAACTGCTGACCTTCTACGTACTGCTACTGCAGGAGTATTTTCCATCGGTCCGCCGTGCGCCGCAGCTTTCGTCCAACAACACGGCTCATGGCGTGTGTGTGCCGTGCACGGGATGCAGCATAGAAATGATGCACCCGTTAGTTAGGACTTTGGACAAACCGTTTTCAGAATCTTAATTTGCTGACTATTTATCGCCATGACATGGACACTACATACGTCTGTCGTCCATCCATAAATACAATCCCTGTGTAATCACGTCCAATTCTATATGATCTATCTCTGGTGCGGTTTGCTTCCAACCTCTCTTTTTCTCCTTTTCTTTTTTCCTTTCTTTTTTCTGGTAAAAGATGTCCTAGGGCATCTTATATCTGGATGATAACAAGGAAAACAAGAACCAATACCACAAAGTCCATGCCAAAAAAGAAAGAAAGTTACAATCAAATTTGGCAAGTCTATGCCGGTAGCATCCTTATGCCTTAGAGCATCTCCATTAGGCGATCTAAACAGACCCTTTCTCTATATTTGAGTAGCAGAGCAAAAGAACATAAATTCACATCCAATAGGCTACCTACTTGGCCTCCTAGATTTGTTGCCTACCCAAATTCTCACCCTCACTATTCCCATGGGTCAAGTAGGGGGCTCTACTTTTGTGTTGCGACGGTTTTTTTTCCCACCACGCTCGACGCCTCTCCGCTCTCCACCTACTCCATGACCGTCGACCTAGCTCCTCCCTGCTCGACCTCAACTCGCCGCGCCCGATGCCTCCTCTTCGTCGCCTCACCCTTTCTTCTCCATGCTCGGCGCCACCGCCTCCCGCCGACCCCATCTACTCCCCGTTGGGCGTTGTCGTACCATCACATGTCCCCATATCCTCCCCGCATCCTAGCCTGCACGCCCCGCACCTCCTGGCACACCCGATGCCTCCTCTTCGCTCGATGTCGTCTGCTCCCTACCTAGCGCTACTGCATCGCCGCCCGACTCTGTCACATACTCGCTTCATCTTCGGGCTCCCTTTTACCGAGATGCGTGAAGCCTAGGGGATGTGCGAGCCTGGCGTAGCTCGCCGAAGTGGGCGGCATTGGCCAAATCGGATGTTTCTTCTTCGTGCCAGTGTTGTGCGTACGCGAAGGAGGAACTGGGGGAAAGAAATAGAAAGAAGACAGGGTTCCAGGTGGAAAAGTGCAAGAGAGAAAGAAAGTTTTAGAAGCCATGAGGTGATTTAGAAATAGCTTGGGATTCCAATTAAAAGAACATGAACTTTGTTTTAGGTAGTATTGCTGGAGACAACGGTAGAAAGCACCGCCTCCCTAGAAAATAGGGTGGCTATGTAAACATATAAGGAGAGGATTTATTTGAGGTAGTATTGCCGGAGATGCTCTTATGCGGCGGGGTTGGGACAAATATTTTTTTGTTACTTTATTTTTTCATGAAAAGGTGCATGCTACCCGTCCACTAGTGGGAGAGGCTATTCAAAGAGCTCTTGGAGCAGTTTTCATGGTTAATCGTCTAGAGGGAGCGAGTTCTGTCAAACAATATTTTTTACAGAAGTGATTTGTGTAAACTGATTATCTAGAACGGCCTAAAAGACGCAAGCACTATCTTCTCCTAGATCAATTCCCACATAGAACTACTACCACCACTACTGCTTAGAATTTATCCTAGAGAATCACTCCTATCCTAAAATCGTCAGATAACATACCCTCCCAAGCAAACAAAGTTTTGAGCTCCTACGTGCTCTACTCCTTGACATTTGTTCATGTGAGTTGTAGGACCAATTCAGATCCATTGGTGCACTTCGGTCTTTTTTTGGTGGAATGACAGGGGTCCAACCGCAGCATGGTTAATCCTGACTACTACCACCGGTGGTTAATATAGTATAAACTGGTTTCCCTTAAAAAGCTGGTTTCAGATAAATAAATAAATAAATAAATAAATCTCTTAGCCCGTGGTCCTCATCGTAAATTGAGTACAACAAAAGGCTGCACCACCTGTAGTACGGAGTAGAGACAGAGTGTAGCTGGCTGGGCCCTGCCTCCTGCTGCGAGTTCCGCACGTGAAATCCATTTCTCCCACGTGCGCGCTTTGCTTCATGATAGGTTTCTGGGCTGGTTTGGGCTGCCTGGTGCTGGTTTGTTGTGAGAGAAAAACATTGTTGGTTGGTTGGTCTGGGCTGGTTGAAACCAACCAGCGAACAGGGTGAGTATTGTTTGCCACCAGCAACCACCATTCGTACCAATGTAAGCCCTCGTTTAGTTCTACCCCAACTTCCAAAAAGTTGCTACAGTACCTGTCACATCGAATGTTTGTGGTCCGTGCATGGAGCATTAAATGTAGACGAAAAGAAAAACTAATTGCACAGTTTGGTGGGAAATTGCGAGACGAACGTTTTGAGCCTAATTAGTCCATGTTTAAATACTATTTGCCAAATAAAAACGAACGTACTACAGTAACCCCAAAATCCAAATTCCTATAACTAAACACAGCCTAGCTGCTGCCTGTTTGCTCCAAACAATTTGCGGACAATGCATGTGTATCGACACAGTGTACCCAGGGGGCCAGGGGACACAGTCCAATGGCTCGATCTAGTAGTCTACTAGTGCCTAATCGGGGCAAAGTGACCGCGCTACCTGAGCTATCATACGTACATGTTGGCAACAAGAGACACAACACTGTCATCGTCATCACTCCCCGGCTTTCCGTGTTACTCGATGCCCACGAAAGAAAATCAGTCTAGGTTGGGTTACTCCCAGTGTACTGTATCATGTCACTATTTTCAGTTTTATTTTATTGTAACAATTGATACGTACTCCGTACTGTATAACTCAGCAGATGCATAGTGTCATGGGCCATGGGGTACGATTGACTGTCCAACGGTTGCTGCAGCGGCATATAGCAGTGAACCAACACACAACAGCAGCATGAGAATATAAGCTAGAATCAGCCCTATGTTCTTAGTTATGGGACAACGTTTTTCTCTCACAACAAATCAGTTCTACAAATCAGCTATAGCAGCAATAAGTCCTACTGAAGCCAAAAAGGTCAGTCAATCAGGCTGATGCTGTTTTCTTAGGAACATCTGAACAATTAATTATTGTATTGTAATGGACCAAACATTATACACGGTTTTCTGACCTCGGGTATTGTTCCTCAGGGTGATGCAACTTATTATCTCTCATGCCATCAGCCAAAAATTCTACATGACATCTCATTAATGGATGCTCTCTCTATCCCACAAAGAATATCATTCTCGCTTTCTGAGATGTCAAATATTTTTAATTTTGATTAATTATATATAGAAGAACATTAATATTTATAATGCACAATTAGTATCATTAGATAGATAATGAAATATATTTTTATAATATATTTATTTATAGTGATATAAATATTGCTAGTCAAATTTGAGAAAGTTTGACCAGCACGCATCCTAACATGAGCCTGGTCAAACTTTAGCTCAATTTTGAGATCTAAAACTCTAATGTGAGGTGGACTAAAGTTTAGAACTAACTTTAGACAACTTGTTTAGAGACTTTAGCTCTAAAGTTTAGAGGAGAAAATCTAAACATGCCCTTACTTTAGTGAAAGAGCCTCTAACTGAGTTGGTTACGTGGTTCTAGTAGCACGTCTTGGATTCTGGGTTCGACTTCTCGTGGAAACGAATTTTACGGTGGGGCTAAAAACCTCATAAAAGTAGTAAAACATTACACTCGACACGATGGCGTGAGGGTGTACCAACACGTGTAGATTGAATGTGATTACTGTATTTTCATCATTGTTTTGCTGGTCAAAGTCAGGCTATCGAATGTTTGATCAAGTTTATAGAAAAGAATAGTAATATTTACATTATCAAATGAGGTCCATTAAACATATTATTTTCATAGTTTATATCGCTTTGATTGATGTGGTAGATATTTCGTAAAAATGAATTGAGGTCTTGCTCGATTCCTACCAACACGTATAGATTGAACGGGATTACTACATTTTCATCAATAGCTTTAGAGGCGTACTCTCTGAACCCTAAAATATAACAAAATTATAGTTGTTCTAAATCAAACCATCCTATATTGGACCGAGTTTATAGAAAGGAATAATAATACCATAATATCGGATGAGTTTTGTCGGATGATAAAATGTATTTTTATAATCTACGAGCTTGTTTGGTTGATGTCCAAAATTGCTACGCTAAACTTTTGGCAAATTGTGTCAGCCACAAAAAGTGTGGCGGGCAAAAACGAAGCCACACTGTGGCAAACTTTGGCAAGAAAATAAGTCTATAACGTGTGGGACAGGGTGCTAAGAAAGTGTGGCGTGCTATAGTTCAGTGAACCAAATAAGTGCCTAAGAAACTGTGGCATGGCTGACTTGCGGCATGGCAAGTTGTGGTCATTGTAAGAAAAATGGACCCTATGTCCATTTACTTTGGATTTTGGTGTTTGATGATCAACACAACCAAATTAGACTAATAAATTTGCAAGTAGGTTTTGTAGTTCAATAGGGTGCAAGACGTGACTTGGACGAAGGCGACGTGATGATCCGACGATCAACACCTTAAGCAAGACACTAGAAGCACAAGAGAAGACCCAAGATATCAAGCAAAGTCGAAGCACGAAGATGGGAACCAAGCCGGACGCAAGATCGCGAAGAAATAAGCCAAACAGTAGTGACCGGACACGGCCCTTGCAAGGATCGGACGTGTCCGATGTGCCATCCAGATAGCGGTAAGCGTCAACACGCGACCAGACGCTGATGAAGATGATGACCAGACGCTGGAGATGCAGGTGATCGAACGCTGAGGCATTACTGTTCATCACACGGCAATAACTCAGTGAGGACCGGATGCAGCGGCAGTAGACGACCAGACGCACAAGGTGCAGCATCCGATCACATCCAAAGAGGTTCTAGAACCACGCTATAGCGACCGGACGTGTCCGGTCGTTAGTGACCGGACTCAAGGGAGAGTCTGATCTATACGCGCACGCTTAACGGTCGGGAGGACCGGACGCGTTCGATCAAGGCATGACTAGCGTCCGGTTGCTAGCTGAAAGCTGGATTTTTGCCCCCAACAACTAGTTTCGACTTGGAGCTTATAAATAGACCTCCCAACCGTCCATTTGAGGAGTGGAGAGTTAAGAAAATATACCAAGGGTGTTGATACACCAATTTAGTGATCTCCATTTGCATAGTGCTTATTGATTCATTAGGTGATTAACATAGGTGCTTTTTAAATTGCTTAGGTTGATTAGACCACCGCTTATGCTTATGCTTGCTCTAGGTTTAGGCCCAGTGTTTAGTGAGGTTTGCACACCTCTTATCATTCGGTGTTTGTGCGCATCATTGTTGTACATCGGAAGAACTTATAGTCTTACGAGATCACACCAATCGCGTTTGTGGTGTGGCCGCCACCGTATACCGAAGGGAACAAGGCCCGCGGCGGTTCGGCCGGAAGCTTGATAGTGAAGACGGCGGGGAGCGGTCCGGGATAGGCTTGCCGGAAGGCATACCGGAGACCCACTTGCGTGTGGGGAAGGCCCGGGTCTATCCACGGAGTTACCCGACCGAGAGCTTGGCCCTTGCGAGGGATTCTTTGCGAGGGGCTCCAACGAGGACTAGGGGGAAGCTTGCGCGCTTCTCGATAACTCGGTAAAAATACCGGAGTCCTCGACATGAGTTTTCATCTCTACATTATCTTTACCTTCCGCATTTATATTGCTACTTTGGTGTGTACTTTACTTTTCTAGCTTAGTCGATAGGCTAGTTGATAGGATTGGAACCTAGGTTGCATAACTCTTATGCGGCAGAGATAGCAACACACTTAGTAAAACTATAGTTGCACATTTAGATAGATTACTTTCTTGCATATGTTTTGCTAAGATGAAAATTAGAGGCCTCAGTTAGAAGTATAATTTTAAGTTGCCTAATTCACCTCTCCCTCTTAGGCATCACGGTACCTTACAGTTATGAACCAAATGGGGCCTACGTCTTTTGATGGGTAGATGTTACAATAGTACTCCCTCCGTCCTAAAAAATACAATTCTAGCACAGTATCATGTTTTAGTACCTTAAGTTTGACTAATTATAGATTAAAAAAACTATTAATATTTACGATACCAAATAAAGACTATTAGATTATTACTATATGTATTTTTATAATAAATTAATTTAGAGCCATAAATGTGAATATCATTCACAAACTTGGTGAATGTGAACCATTCTACGTGACATGTAACCTATAGTTGTATTCTTTTGGGGAAGGAGGTAGTAATATATTCTTTTCTATAAAGGCCCTGTTCGTTTGGCTAAAATTTGGCTGTCGTTAATTTGCTGTGAGAGAAAAATAATATTACTTCGCTGAAAAATACGGCTGGTAGCGTTGAAAAACAGAGGCAAACTTAAAAAAAACATAGAATATTTTGACTCGGGAGATCTGAATATACACATGGACAGAGTCACGGATCGAGTCGCGTGCAGTACCGGCCAATTTCTGCCCCATGTAAAATCTTACTACTATGGTACCCTTTTCTTTTATTTACGTAGCTCATACTAATAAAAAACACTGTCATCATCAGCTAAACCGAGCTTGACCGTGGAAACAGCACGCGCGGATTCGGACCTGTCCCCCAGAACGGATATGATCCAGAGCAGAGCACAAGCCGGAGGCAGCATCTTCTCTTCTGTCAGGGGGAGGAGCGCGTGCGTTGACGCGGTCGCCGCGTGGAAACCCAACCCGAAACCATCCAGCTAACCAACCGCGGAAAGGCCAAGGCGGTTTTATTAGATCTCCGCCTCCGGCAAAAACAGTTGTGGTTCTTGAAAGCTAAAGCATTTTTTTAACCGTTTGATAAAACAGTTTCTCCAGACAGTAGAAAACTAAGAAATATCTACAATACTTTTCTTTCTTTTTTATTTTATTTTTTTTCTTATTCTTTTTTTCTTTCTCTCTATTTTTTCTCACTCTTATCTCCACCGCATTAGGATTTACTTTTTTCTCCCTGCAGTCCGCAGGCAGCATGCGCGTGGCTTCCTTCCTCTTCATTCTTATCCGCTTGTTCTCTTCGTTGCTATCTGCTCGTGACCGACGCGAAAGCTTCGTGCGGACGGAAGATCGGCGACTGCGCCCCGGCGGCCGAGCACCGTTGCGGCCGCGCGCCCCTGCGTTCGCTGGCCATGGCGCTCCGAGAAACCCGCGCCCACGCGACGGCGGCCCTCGACGACCTCGCCCGCCGGTCATGGCGCTCCGGTAACCCCGCATCGGCGCGACGGTGGCCCTCGCGACCCGCGCTCGCAAAGACCGGTGGGGCCAAATCCGCCCGAGGCCTGTGCTAGGCCCATGCCTGCTCGCGGGAGCCGGTCGAAGCTCGTTTTTCCGTTTGTTTACGGAAAGGAGTAACATTCCCTCTCCTTTCCTCTCCGCGGATTTTCCCCGGCTCCGCGGAGAGGATCCGTTTGTTGCCGTTTGGCTGATGGTGAGGCGGAGCTGCTCCAGCCTCCAGGAGCCATACCAAACGCCGTAGGAGTAGTACAGGCAGTGGAAGGCTGACTCGGAAACCAACCGCATGGAGGTGCCCACAGAAATCCCTCAGCACTCGCTCTCCCGCACCTCACGCGGTCCCACTGCACGCGGGTGGCAGAGAAGGATAGGTGCGGCAACGAGGAAGGGAGGGGGTAGTACAGGCGTACCGCCTCAAAAGTCAAGGGCCCAGTGGAGCGCGCCACGTGTGCCCCCGATATTTGCCGGCAAAGGGTGGTGACGTGGCGGTCCATGATTCCGCTGCCGGCGTCGGGCCCGGGCCCCTCGCGCCCTCCTGTGGGGCGGCGTCAGCGGTGACGGCGTGAGGTGCCGCGGGGCCCGCCAAGCGCACAGTAGCGCACGCGAGAACCTCGTTGGCCTTGGGCTGGCGTCAGGCGTCGCGTCCCCGCGGCTTCCTACAATCCTACCTGCCTGCCTGCTCTGCTCACTGCGCTGCTTCCTACCTGCGCTGGTGCAGCGGCCCGTGGCCGTGGGGCATATATTTTTGCCGGGACAAGGGGGCGCCGTCACGTGCTACGCGCTCGCGATTCCTACGACTAGGACTCCGCACGCTACTGCTGCTAGTATAGAGGGCAGGGACTGAATGACTGATGCACGCTCGAAATTCGGAATGAGTTCAGTTGTGGTGTGCGTACCCGTCTTCCCATCAAAATGTACAATCAGTTTTTTTATCTATATTTAATGCTTCATGTCTCATAAGATTAGATATAATGGCTACTGTAGTATTTTTTAGGAAAGTTTTTGGAAACTAATCCAGCACTTTTTGCCGGGACAAGCAGTCAAGAAGGCGCCGCCCTCACGTGCTACGCGCACACGGACTGCACCCGCACGCTCGAAACTTGGAATGAGTTCAGTTGTGGTGTGCGTACCCGTCTTCCACTGTTGTAGCTACTGAAAATGAGAGAAAGCCGCCGTATGACCATCTCTACTCTAGGTTCCATTTTTGGTCACGAGCTGGAGATTGAGTCAACCACAACTACTGTAGGTTCTCCTCTTCCCGCAACGTTGTGTATTAACATATTTTCGTAGGGGTCCGTTTGGAACGAAGGAATCAAAAGCGCAGGAATAGGAAAAAAACATAGGAATAAGGTATGATGAAAATTGAAAAACTACTGGATTTTAAAACACAGGAATAGAAAATTCAGGTTGTTTGAAACACATGAATTTATAACATAGGAATTGTAACATGTTAGGCAAATATGTGTACTAATTACTATATCTATTATACACATCAGTAGTTACCAGACTCTTTTTACAATTGTGGGACCCATGCACTTACTCATCCACCCGCTTTTAGCATTAGACAACCATTCTTCCGATGAATTATCACTGTAGTCACCTTGGGCTTCCGCGAAGGAATCAGAAACAAGAGATTGGAGTGGAGTTTTGCTTTCCTGTGAAACCGCGAAGAAGCTACAGTGTTCCATAGGAAAGGAAAGATTACTTTCCTGTGTTCCAAACGCTCTCACGAGCACTAGCCGACAGACACACACGCTCACAACCGGCGTGGCCCACGCGCCGCAGTGCCATCAATGGCAAGGTGACGGCGACACAACCATGTGCAGCAGCGCAGCGGCAGGCGCGCAGCGTGGTAATGCGACTGTGGCGGCAGCGGCGTCGTCGCGGCGCGGGCGCGGAGGCAGCACCAGCACCAGCGACAGCCGCGGTGGTAGGGGCGGTCAGGCGCAGAGCGGACCGGTGGCCTAGCGGTGCGGCCAGAGCGGCCAAGCCGTGGCAAGACCATGGCGGCCACGGCCAGCCTGTGCGCGGCCACGCACGCGCGCACGGCACAACCGCGCGGCGAGCGGGTCGGCCACACGTGGTGGCCACGCGCACGGCGCCAGACAACACAAAGTTGTGACGTGCACGAATTTTAAAGCGCTGATCACGACCAAACCGTTGCTCCTAAACCTAAACCGGCTTCACTTCACTCAAGATGACATATGGAACTACTAAATCGAATCATAGCACTACACCACTCCTCACCCCAATCTCTTCAAATGAAATTGCTAAACATAGCAACGTCTAGCTGTCCACGAGCTTAGAAAATTTCTAAGTGTTTGAGGTAATCTTAATTTCAGATTGCATTTCTAAGCTACTGAAAATATTACTTAGCAATATTATTTTTCAATACCAAGTATTTCATTGTCATAAACAAAGTTCACATTTCAAACTTCATTTAAGTGTCACATACATGTTTTATAGCATTTTTCTTAATAAAAATTGGTTTTAAACCCTACTTGATATACCTAAACTATTGAATCAACTTTCGTTTAACATTTTATTGATTATTTTAAGTTACAAGAAATTAATCTACATACTTTATCACATGCATTAACACATAAACATGATGCTCATGACATGTTTTAATAAATGATTTAGGATGTAACACTGAGGGTGTTATAGTTACCTAGCACCAGACAATGTCCCAAAAGACGAACAAAGGGAGAAGTCAGGGATTAAGCCGTTACAAACATATCACACCATTTGGCCACAACCCATCTATTTTGCTGAGGGAGGTGGTGGTCTTGCCGATAGGAAAGAAGCAATCTTGAGAGGCCAGGGGCCTGGCCGCGGAATGCCACGTCATGTCAATGCTTCCATATGTCCCAACAATAGAGGGCCATTGTTGGTTCAAAAAGTAGTCACTTCTAATATATATAGACACTCGAATTTTCTAAAATGTTCTTCATGAAGCCCACACTCTAAATAACACGCAAGAGTGGAACTATCTCACTATTTTCTCAGGCATCAAATGAGTCCAATGCATTTTTTCATAAATTTGCTTCACCTCGACACAACTTTCACAATGGTGCCACACATATTCCCATGGTTTTGAGGTCCGCACCAAACAAATCAACACCTGGCTTAAATACCAGATCAACAAACTATCCATGCCCGCTTCGGTGCCCAAATCAGCAAAAGCATACACCTACAGGGTTTGTGTCTCAAACCATCAAACCCTCTTGCACGCATATCAACATGTGACCCTGCTAAACCCTTGACACCTTCAAGTTTTTGCACTCCCTCTCCCTCTCGCAGACTATGTTAATCACATAATCGATCTTTTTCGGCCCTGTTCGCTTATCTTATAATCCGACTTTTTCAACTTGTTTTTTCAGCAGGAACAATGTTTTTCTCTCACAACAAATCAGCCAGAACGGTGTTTCGGCTTGTTTTTTCAGCGAAGCGAACGGGGCCAACATGAACGACAAAATATCCGATGCACCATACATGTGACTACACGCACAAATCAACATATGCAATATAATGCACATACACACGAGCTCAAATGTATGCACTCCGAAAGAAAGCTTGTAATCACAATGTGCACAACCGATGCATGCATGGTAAAAATCTTTAAACAAATTCAACTACAAGATCAATTGTTCATCATACATAGAGGATACTCAAAGGTACATCACGCGTTGGTCTTGCATGGCCATATATAAAAATTGTCTCAAATAGATTCACAAAAAATGTGTCAATAATACGCCTTGCTGTTTTTTTTTTTTTTGTAAATAAAAGGACTCCATGATGATTTTTGGTGAAGGTCGTGGCCGTCCGACGAAATGTTCCCTGCCAGAGAAACATGTGTACCTTATCCCATGGCAACATCCAAGGTACCCACAGCTCCAACTCCTCCAACTTAAAAAAAAACAAATAAACCAAAGAAAAATCATCCATCCGTGTTTGCGCACGGCGGGAGGTGAGGCACTCAGACTCCGGCATGAGTGAGGAGCAGGACGACCGAAAGCAACTACGCGCACAAGTAAGTGTATAATAAAAAAAAGAAAAACAAAAACTTGAGAAGGAAAAACGAAAGGAGCAAGAAGGAACGACTTTGCGCGTCCTCCTTTTGACCACGCGAGCTCGGCGACACCAGCTCCTCTCTCTCTCCTCTCTCTCTACAAACAAAACAAACGATTGCGAAAGACACACACGGGGACACGCAGAGAGATGAGAGATGAGAGATGAGAGAGTGATGACTCGACTGATGAGAGAGAGAGAGAGGTGAGGGGGGAGAGAGAGAGAGAGACCATCCGAGCTGCTTCGTGGCCTCCTCCTTCCTTATCTCTTTCACAGCCCCACCTCCCCCCGCGCCCCGGCTTTTCTGCCCGCCATCCTCCATTATTCTCCCTCTACATATACCCCCTCTCACCTCACCTCTTCCTCCTCAACCCACCCACGTCCCACCATCGCCACCGTGTGGTCCGGCCGAGACCCCCCATCCTCTAACCGAACCAGGAAGCACCAAGCGAAGCAAGCTCGCTCTGGGATCGTCTAGCTCCAACCGTATCGGCCCTTACTTTACCTCTGAACGAGATCGCGAACGCGCCCTGTGATTACTACCTCAGCATGTGCTCAGGACCTCGCAAGCCGTCCACCCCTCCTCTGCCGGCGGCGACGGCCAAGGACTCTTCGGTGATGGCGGCGGCGGCGGCGCTCCTGCTGGAGCTGGCGGCGGCGGACGACGTGGTGGCGTTCAGGCGCGCCGCGGAGGACGACAAAGCCCCGGCCTTGGACGCCGCGGGCCACTGGTACGGCCCGTCGGCCGCGGCCGCCGGCCGCCTCCGCCTCGAGGCGCGCACGCCGGCCATGGTCGCCGCGCTCTACGGCAGCAAGGCGGTGCTGGCGTACGTGCTGTCCGCCGCTCCGGCGGAGGCCGCGCGCGCGTCGCCGACGGACGGCGCCACGCCGCTCCACCTCGCGGCGGCTGGCGGCGCCCCGGGCGCCGTCGCGGCCGCGCACCTCCTCCTCGCCGCGGGCGCGTCCGCGGACGCGCTCGCCTTCTCGGGCCTCCGCGCCGGGGACCTGCTCCCGCGCGCCAACGCCGCCGCCGACAGGGACCGGGCGCTCCGCGTGCTCCTCAAGTCCCCCGCGGCGTCGCCGTCGTCCTCGCCCAAGAAGTCCGCCTCGCCGCCCCCGGCCGCGGCCGCGGCGGCGGCGCTGCCGGAGCCCAGGAAGGAGTACCCGCCCGACCTCACGCTCCCGGACCTCAAGAGCGGGCTCTTCAGCACCGACGAGTTCCGCATGTACAGCTTCAAGGTGAAACCCTGCTCCCGCGCCTACTCCCACGACTGGACCGAGTGCCCCTTCGTGCACCCCGGCGAGAACGCGCGCCGCCGCGACCCGCGCCGCTACTCCTACAGCTGCGTCCCCTGCCCGGAGTTCCGCAAGGGCGGCGCCTGCCGCAAGGGCGACAACTGCGAGTACGCGCACGGCGTCTTCGAGTGCTGGCTCCACCCGGCGCAGTACCGGACGCGCCTCTGCAAGGACGAGGTCGGCTGCGCGAGGCGCATCTGCTTCTTCGCGCACAAGCCTGAGGAGCTCCGTGCCGTGAACCCCTCCGCGGTCTCCGTCGGGATGCAGCCCACCGTGTCGTCACCGCGCTCCTCGCCGCCCAACGGCCTCGACATGGGCGGCGGTATGCTCAACCCGGCCTGGCCCTCCTCCCCGGCCAGCAGGCTCAAGACCGCGCTCGCCGGCCGGGAGCTGGACTTCGACCTCGAGCTGCTCGCGCTCGACCAGTACCAGCAGAAGCTCTTCGACAAGGTGTCGTCTCCCAGGGCCAGCTGGGGCTCGGCCGGCGGGATCGGCTCGCCGCTGCCCGCCGCGGCGCCCGCCAGGACCGTGCCGGACTACACGGACCTGCTCGGCTCCGTCGACCCGGCTATGCTGTCCCAGCTGCACGCGCTGTCGCTCAAGCAGGCCGGCGACATGCCGGCGTACAGCTCCATGGCGGACACGCAGCTGCACATGCCGACGTCGCCCATGGTCGGCCCCAACACCGCGTTCGGGCTCGACCACTCCGCCATGGCCAAGGCCATCATGAGCTCCCGCGCCTCGGCGTTCACCAAGCGCAGCCAGAGCTTCATCGACCGCGGCGGCCGCGCGCCGGCCACGCGCTCGCTCATGTCGCAGCAGTCCACCACCGGCGCGCCGTATATGCTCTCCGACTGGGGATCGCCGGACGGCAAGCTGGACTGGGGCGTCCAGGGCGACGAGCTGCACAAGTTCCGCAAGTCCGCGTCTTTCGCGTTCCGCGGGCAATCCCCGGCGCCCGTGCCGACCCCCGCCGAGCCAGACGTCTCGTGGGTGAACTCTCTTGTCAAGGACGGCCACGCCGGCGACATATTTGCGCAGTGGCCGGAGAAGGAGCAGATGGTGGCCTAATTCACCGATCATCACTGGCTCATAGCATCTAGCTGACCAAAGTTCTTTCCTTCAATTATTTTTTCCCCTTTGTTTGCTTAATTTGATTCATATATGAGATGTTTTTTACTAGTACATATATAGGCTGTTCACAATAATAATATTTGTTCATCAAACAAGAAGCATGGATGCCCAAAGGGAGCTCTATATTGATGAGGAAGGAACAGCCAATATTTTACTACTTCCATCGGTTTATATATAATAAATAGTTGTACACACGAATTCCTACATACAAAGAGTTTATATTTATATTACTTGATGAGAAATATATAAGATATCGGGAGGACAGTAAGATTTGATTCATGTGCTTTCCGCCTTACGATAATTGACAAACACTATGATGGCGATTGGTTGAGCTAAATTTAACTTAATCGGATTATTGAGGGGACCCGATGCCGATACAGCTGCTTGGTTGGGCTCGGCCCGTTATTAGGTAGGCGCGTAATCAGATAACGTCCTATTCATCGCTAATACCGCCCCTCCCCAAGGCTTTTCGGATAACGCTGCCGCCGCCCGCTCGAACGTCTCGAGCGCCTCCCTCTGTTAACGTTACGGAGGCTAACCAAACAAAGCGCGGTATCGCTGTTACGACAACAAATACGCCGTGATCCGATTTCGTTTCCATTTGCATTACCATTCTACGAACCAAACAGCGTGTATGAGAAATTCCATGCTTATCTGCTTGCTGTACTCTTCTCATGGATGTGATTATCAGTATATATTCCTGATCCTTCTATGAGCATATCTTCCTTTGCTTGATTCTTCTTCTATTTAATAAATGTTTTCAGAAAACAAGTGGAATATAAGCAACTTGCAAATTTTCTATCTCTACTCCTTGCCAAGTGGATGGTGGTAGGCCATAGGAGGTAGACTGCAGGGCAATCACAGGGTAGTTTAGTGGAGATGGTGGCGTCATGCTCCAGATCAAAATAAGTAAAGCAATTCTTTTAGAAAGCAAGCAAGCATTCATGCATGAACCTAAAGCAAAAACAAGGTTAACGAATTATTGCTGTGTTGGTGGGTTAGGCACAAAACACAATGGCCCCAAAATCTGGGCATATGTGCCACCAAGACACTAGAGAAGAAAATGACAATATTCAACTATCTACTAGGAGTAATATATATTTTTTGGTGTTGCCAATGTTGATTTCGCTTTGACAAAAATTGCACTTCTAGAACATTGGACTTCTTCCTCCACCCATGAACAGAACAGGGCAGATTTTCTCTCCTTTTGTCCTCCTGCTCCTTTCACTCTCTTGTATTTGCATAGTTTTTTTCTATGGTGATAAAACCAGGATCGTCGCCCATGCTGTCTCTGGCTTTTATATGCATGGTGCAGCTGTTATGTTTGGATACTCCGAATTATTGCTTCTAAAAAGTATTCAGTTCTTTAATCAGGCTCAAGTATTGTTCTTGAAGTTGGAGCAGATTTTGGAGTATTGTAAGGCTATCCAGGTATTCAATCATTAATGATGTTCTGTCCTCCAGCCAGCCTCTCATCCTCGATGAAATTTTAGTTAATTTGTGCATCATGAAACATGCTGATATTGCTGTTACCTTGCTTTAATTTATCCGTGTACTTATATAGTGGAGTTGCTTCTACTTGCCTCCTCTATCTCTGCTCATCCTTTCTGCCCAATTTCTTCCAATCTACTCCTACTTGGTTACTTCTCAGCCGGCAGTCTACTACTATGTAACAGAAATGATTCACCAATTAAGGACAATAACTTGCTTATATTTATATTATGATATGATTATTAAGGTTGCTTACGGGGTTAATCTGGATGCAGTCAAACAATACTCTGCAAGACCAAGGCAACTGCTTGAGTAGCATGTCTGAATGACATCGATATCCGGTAAACTAAAACCTACTTGCGTCAGAAGCAGGTTAGCAGCTGTGTGAACGATTGGTGAGCTTGGTCTTCGTTTCATGGTGAGCCATTCAAACCTTGCTGCGAAAGCAATCCGCATTTAATTATTTTGTTTTATCGGCTCGACGACTCGCGACAAATCCTGTTGCCGATAGATAGGTTTGCAGTTTCACATCATGTGATGGCCTGTTAAGCCTGCGATGATGTCCCATCTAAACGTCAAGTTCTTATCTTCCAAACACTGAATGAATAAGAAATGCAGCATCTTTCTTCCTTTCTTGCCCTGGTTAGAAAACTGAACATTTCTTCGTCTTCATTCACAGGACAGATTATATGGAAATGCTAATGCAGTCGTCATGGACGTTGACATCAAGAGACCTTTCTTATGCAAGGGACACATCATTGACCTCATCTTCGTTGAAACTTCCCGACAAATTATTCGCTCCTTCATTTGTCTGAAGAAAAGAAATCCAAGAGCCCAACCAACCAACCTTACCTCCCTCCCTGGCTGAAAGTTAGGCCCCGTTTAGATGCACCCCAAAACCCAAAATTTTTTGCGCAGTATCCGTCACATCGAATCTTGCGGCGCATGCATGGAGTACTAAATGTAGACGAAAAAAAACTAATTGCACAGTTGGGTGAGAAATCGCGAGACGAAACTTTCGAACCTAATTAGTCTATAATTAGACACTAATTGCTAAATAAAAACGAAAGTGCTACAGTAGCCAAAATCCAAAAATTTTTGGATCTAAACGGGGCCTTAACTTCCATGTTGCAACTTCGAAATCACATAAGATTCAGGACCCTCCAAAAACCTCTCACTCAGCATCTTATCTCCAGAGCTTGTTCGTTGAAGATGATGTGCTTGTCTAATCCATAGCGTGTGCGACAAATCTCGCAGTATCGGGGAACGGATAGTTTATTATCCTGATTAAAGACTTGGTTTACTGCACCTGGTCAGAATGTTATGTTATCCAAATACCAATTTATTTATATAAACCACCAGCATGCACCTTGGAGGCAGGATCTGCAATAATTTGCACGTACCACTCCTACTCACATTCCGTTTAGTTAATCAGGTGCAAGTACACGGAGTTGAAGTTTGAATTGGTAAGGCACGTGCAGTTCCTGCAATCAATCCCTGAACCCATCTTAGCTGCGATGTTTGCAGTTGTGCTATGTTCTAGGCCCTGTTTAGTTGCACCCAAAATGCCAAATTTTTCAAGATTCCCCGTCACATCGAATCTTTGGACGTATGCATGAAGCATTAAATATAAATAAAAAATAAAACTAATTACACAGTTTAGACGAAATCCACGAGACGAATCTTTTAAGCCTAATTAGACTATGATTGGACACTAATTGCCAAATAACAACGAAAACGCTACAGTAACATTTTGCCAAAAATTTTGGCATCCAAACTGGCCCTTAGACAACTTCATCAACCCTAGTCTGTAGCCTCCAATTGCTTATCCTGCACCAACATTTCTTGCTGGTACACATCTAGTCTAGGGATGAGAGCAGAAAGCAAAGCACACACAGCATCAACGCTTAGCTACAAAAGTTTATCATTGACCTCACATATGAAGATGACCAAATATGTTGCTTCCTCCTTGAGCTGTCCTGTTGCTCCACTGTAAACCGAGCTTTTCCTACAGTTACTATCACTATATACTACAGTAACTCCCCTCCAGTAGCAAGTTCTCCCAGAAGGAATACGTCACATAGGAGCAACTACTCTACTAGCAGAATTGATGTCTGACAGACCAGTTGGGAGATCACTGAAATTTTGCGGTCCATACGTTGCCTGAATTCTAGACAGCGTCTAGATCGGGCAACTGTTTGCAACAGCGTCTGCAGTACTAGATTTCAACGACATGTTTCAATTGGGCCTGTTCGCTGGTTGGTGCTGGTGCTGGTTTAGGCTGACTGGTGCTGGTTTTTTGTGAGAGAAAAACACTGTTGGCTGGCTGGTTTGGGCTGGCTGAAACCAACAAGCGAACAGGATCATGAGGAAACGCTGGCCACTGATTACAAGAAGGAGATGCTGCAGAACAGCTTGGCGAGTCTGTCTGAGACATGCATGGACCAAGAAACGTCGAATTGGATCCTTTTTTTTTAGGTAAAGGACCTATATTTTAGATAGAAATATTAATCACGTTCCAATTATTTTTATAAATAACTCCTCCTTTGGATCAATGTTTTGCCAAAAAAAAAAACCCTTCAAATTTACAAATGAGTCCTCGTCGAGCGTTGATATTGAGTGCAGACTCGTCTGGGAAGTCTCGCTCGCCGACCCGAGGAGGTAACGGCCCGTTACGAAGCGTGGGGGATAGATACTGGGCCGCTGGTGAACGAGATGCATGGGCCGGGCGGCCTTCTTGACTCTCTTTTCCATCCGGTTGTTGACGCGCGAGCAAAATCCACTTCCACTCGACGCGGTGGAAGCTGGTATATGATTTTAGTCCTGCATCGGAGATTTCCTAACACGTTGACTCTTCCTAAAGATTAGCGCGTGAGCTCCGTAATCGTGTGAACAAAAGTGTGAATTACTTTCAAGGCTGTAGCAGAGCGACTTCGTGGCAGTGGGGAGTCTGATGAGCAGGTAATGGACAGTGCCAAGGCTTTCTATGAGGAAGAGTCTGATGATGGTGAGTTTAAACTTGAAGCTTGTTGGAAGGTTCTTCGAGATCAACCAAAGTACAATGAGGACCTTAATGGATCTCACAAAAGAAAGTATTCTGAGGCAGAAACTATTGACCTGAGAGCCTCTGCTGATGCGGTCACTGATATGCAGCGTCCAATTGGGTGTAAGAAAGCTAAGGAGGAACTCAACAGGAAGGGAAAGGGGAAGGTTTCTTCATCAATTATGGATGAGATTGGCAAACTAATAGAAGGTAAACAGAAATCTAAGGAAGATCGCATGGAGATACTGGACAGACACCAACAAATTGCCGCTGACAAGAAGGAATCAGCAAGGCTGACCCACCTTGCAGCCCAAGAGAATAAGGAGGCAAAACTACTGGAAAAAGAAGGAAAAAAGCATGATAAGGAATCCAAATTGTTGGAGACATATAGAGCCCTTCTGATGACTGACACAAGTCAGATGCATGAGGACATGAGAACTGAGCATATGTTAGCTCTTAAGGGTATGAGGGAGATGATTTTTCCCCACCGTGCTTCTGGACAGTAGTAGGCCTTGTTTACTTCCGTTTGTTTAAAGTCTTGATAGGATATTTGAGAACGTTTTTTATATAGTTTATTTATTTATGAAGCCTCATCTAGTCGTCATGTGTCAGTCCAATATACATAAAATATTTTGTTTAATATATGTTTTTCTGCAATCCAATTGGTTTCGTCCAATGCAAGTTCTGTACAAATCAAGTCCAAGACGGACTCTTGTTTCCCAAGTTGAGTCATTTTCGGTTTGGTAGGTAGTTGGAGTTGGACTTTGGCATATATCTGTAGGACTTGAAATATCTTTCTGTTGTGCTGACGCCCTATAAATCATGCCGGTTCATCTGCCTCATCTAGTTGAAATATCTTTCTGTTGTGCCACGAACAAGAGCAAAATGCCCAAGATATAGCCATCAAAAATATGTCGCGTCAAGTAGGATCATCTGCCTCAGATGAATTCGATGATTTGGATGATTCATTGCAATCATCAGACCTCGACAAGGAGTACGAAGATTTTATGGCCGAGCAAGAAGCCTTTGATTCTTTCGCTGCAAGTATCGTGGCAAAGTTGAAGGAGCAACATGAAGCAGGATCATCTTGTCGTCGAAGCAAACCCAGGCTGTACATATTCAGGGATCATGAACATGCCCATGAGGAGCTTGTGTCCCAGTACTTCTCAGAGTCCCCTGTGTACACAGACTTAATGTTTCGCACAAGATTTCGGATGAGAAAGTCACTCTTTCTACAAATCGTGACTGCCCTAGGTGCATGGTCTCCATATTTCACTCAAAGGACAGATGCCACTAACCGAGAAGGACTCTCACCACTGATCAAGTGTACAGCAGCAATGCGTATGTTAGCATACGGCACCCCTGCAGATTCACTTGATGAGAACCTAAAGATTGGCAAAAGTACGACACTGGAGTGCTTAGGAATGTTTGCTCGAGGAGTGATTCAAACATTTGGACCAGAGTGTCTACGCCCGCCTACAGTTGAGGAAACAGAGCGCATAATACAACTCAATGAGGCTCGGGGCTTCCCTGGTATGCTAGGAAGCATTGATTGTATGCACTGGGAGTGGAAAAATTGTCCGGTTGCATGGAGAGGACAATACACCAGCGGTCACAAGCATGCTCCTACAATGATTCTTGAGGTTATTGCTACACATGATCTTCGGATATGGCATAGTTACTTTGGTGTTGCTGGTGCTAACAATGACATCAATGTACTGAACCACTCGCCTTTGTTCATACAAGCATTGAAAGGTGAAGCACCTCAAGTGCATTTTTCTGTCAATGGAAAACAATATAATAATGGTTACTATCTCGCTAACGGAATATATCCACAGTGGGCTGCCTTTGTGAAGTCGATAGCAGCCCCCCAAAGTGACAAGGACATAGTTTATGCACAAGCGCAAGAAAGTGCAAGGAAAGATATTGAGCGTGTATTTGGGGTGTTGCAATCTCGATTTAACGTTGTTGATCGTCCAGCACGTAAGTGGAAAATGGTAGATGTTGGTCAAATCATGCAAACTTGTATTATTCTTCACAATATGATTATTGAAGACCAAAGACAGCCAGGTGCAATGTCTTTTGATTTAAATTCAACTCCAGGATTATTATATGCTCTACCACAGCAGTCTGTATAGGGAACAACATGTGCTTTTATAGAGTACTACAAAGAAATGCTGCAATCCGTGATCGAGAGACACATACCCAACTTAGGAATGATTTAGTTGAACATATATGGCATCGTCGTCTTCAGAATAGGCACAATAGTTGAACTTTGAATTATGTGATCTTTTAGTGCTTTGCAATAAATATCGTCCCATTTGATTACCTCTTGCATAATTTGCACGGTTATATCAGATTTGTAATGAATAGCATATTTTATATTCATGTGGAGTCTACACGACTCAATGACATAAATAAGCTACATAGTTATGATTGTATACGATCCTATCATTCATTTGGTCCATGCATAATTTTAGGAATTATATGTCACTACCAGACAACTTAAAAGACGACCCGTTGTATAGGTTGTCTATTGAATCATCTCAAGATTACGTGACAATTTATGAGACCGTCTTAGACAGCACAAATGTGCCTGCCCTAAAGGAGGTTGATAGGTGGCGGCGTTGTCTCTGACACACTGCGTAATGTTGGCATCCCGCGCGAGATGTCTCGCCCTATCAACGTCTTTTGTCTTTTTTATTCATATCTCATTTTAAAATTTGCATTAGAAAAAACTACGTAAGCCTCTTTTCCACCTTTATTACGTATAAGCCTCTATTCCACCTCTATTTATTAATCAACTCCTTTTGTCTTTTTTATTCCTGTATCTTTTTAAAATTTGCGTTAGAAAACATTATGTAAACTCATTTCCACCTTTATTACGTATAAGCCTCTATTCCACCTCTATTTATTAATCAACTCCTTTTGTCTTTTTTGTTCATGTCTCTTTTTAAAATCTACATTAGAAAATATTACGAAAGCTCTTTTCCACCTTTATTACGTAAGCCTCTGTTCCACCTCTATTTATTAATTACTCCCTCCATCCCAAATTGTAAGTCATTCCAAGAATCTTGGAGAGTCAAAGCATCTCAAGTTTGACCAAGTTTATATAATAAGATAATAACATTTATGATACCAACTAAGTATCAATAGATTCTTTGTTAATTATATTTTTATAGTATACCTATTTGATGTCATAAATCTTTGTAATTTTTTTTATAATTTTGGTCAAACTTGAGAAGCTTTGACTCTCCAAGATTCTTGGAATGACTTACAATTTGGGATGGAGGGAGTAATTCTTTATACTCATGTAGGAGTATATATATAGCACAAACACTTAAAGGTGTGTTTCTTTTCTTTTCTTTTGTCTCTAACTCTAAATTTTATTTATTATTAATTATTTATACTCATGTACTAGATAATGCACATGCGTAGCACCGGGATCATGAATTTTTGTACACGCCAGTGACGATAGATTTGATCACAGTAAGCACCAGCGATTAGTAGTGTCCTTGTACCTGCCGCTGACACATGCTTCATCCTGGCACGGGCCTCCATGTCATGTGGTCACGGTACACGGGCGGCTGCCGTGGCGGGACCTCATCATGCCATCATGCCGACGGATATGTACGCTGACCCGTCGAAATACAGGGGCACACTAGCCTTGGCCGTCCCCGGTGAGCTCACGGCCTCCATGTCGAACTTCTGGGGCCGCGGGACATCGGACTTCGTATGTGTCTGGTGGACCGAATAGGATACGGGTAGACAGGACTTATTATCACCTCATGACTTTATAGTCTTTTTAGGTATAGATAGAGATAGAGACTCGGTCTACTATCCTGGTCAGATTGTTATGTTACTCGGTTTATGTTATCCAAATACCAATTTATATTTTTATATAAACCATCATCCACCACCTTAGAGGAAGCATCTGCAATGATAGTTTGTAATTACCAAACCTACTCACATTCCATTTAGTTAATCAGGTGCAAGTACACAGAGTTGAAGTTTGAATTGGTAAGGCACGTGCAGTTTCTGTAATCAATCCGTGAACCCATCTTACCTGCAATGTTTGCCATTTTGTTATGTTTTTTGACAACTTCATCGACCCTTATTCAGTAGAAGCCTCCAATTGCTTACTATCTAAACGCGGGAGCTCAGCCGCCAAGAGGTTAAAGCAGTTCACCGAAAATATCCTGCATAAGGTGTCGTTGCCGCCGCTGCCTCAGCCAAATGTGGAGATACAACCAAAGTTGTTGACTCGCAGCAGGAGGATTGCCGCTCAGGCGCTTTCACGCGTCTCGGCTTCTAAGCGGGGAGAGGTGCTGGTGATGAAGTGGATGGGCTACCTCAACAGGTAGACGAGGCCTTCCATGGTGTTTAAGGACGCCTACGACAGTATCTTCGTCGACCAGCTCAACCCCTCATATACTGAGGCAATGCGACAGCTCTTCCCGGACCACCAGGAGAGCAACCGAGGCGTTGCGCACGCCAGAGCGTCTGATCACCGATGATAGCTACTTAGTATGATTAGCGAGTAATAGTCTATGATCTTCTTATGCTAGGGAGGGCAGAGCCGATTGTATAACACTAACACCCCCGCCCTAGTGTGCCATGTTCGTGGCGCTTTGTTGTAACTTTCACTATTTCTCGATCTAAATACAAAGATGCGCAAATCTTTTACGTATTTGAGAAAAATATCTTGCACGAACATTTCTTGCGGGTACATCTAGGGGTGAGATGACCTATAGGATGCCTGACTGCCCATCTCGGTAACAACATACTACTCCTATGTAGCTTCATCTTTTTTTTTTTGAAGGGAAACAGGAGGGGGTGCCCCCTACTGTGCTTTTATTTAAAATCAAATAAACAGAAGCTGTTCTTACAAAGGAGGTTCAGGAAACAAAGAAGGTTACAAAGAAAATCAGTAAAATGACACATATGCATCTAGCCATTGGGTAAACAAAGGTGCTAAGCTGTTGTTACATATGCAGCTTCATTTCCTCCTTAAGCTCTTCTGATCCACTGTAAACTGAGCTTTTCCTACACTTACCGTCAGATACAGTAACTTCCCTCCTGTATCAGCTGGCAAGTTCCCCAAGAAGAAACACATCACGTAGAAGCACAGCACTGACTGTTGACAGAATTGATGACTGACAGAACAATTGACAGACTACTGAAATTTTGCCGTCCATACGTACGTTTGCCTGAATCGTTCTAGGCCCAGCCCAGATCGAGCAACTGTTGGCAACAGCGTCTGGCTGCTACCTGCCAGTGCTAGACTTCAGTGCTATGTTGCAATCATGAAACCGCTGGCTCCAAAGCAGAGCGCTTACGGAGCAGGTAAAGGCATGCAGAAAATGATTGGAAGGCAAATGAAACCTTGGATTACGCCGTGCTAGACTGCCCTGACCACTGATTACAAGAAGGAGATGCTGCGGAACAGCTTGGCGAGTCTGAGTCTGAGACATGCATGGACCAAGAAACGTCCTTGTGACAGTTATGACAGGTTGGAATTTTTCAGTTTGCTGATGACTAGTTTAAATGTTCCTGAATTAGTGAATTGGATGCGTGTTTTTTCTTTGTAAAGGACACCTATTTTAGACAGAAAATATTAATCGCGTTCCGGTTATTTTTATAAATAACCGCTGCTTTTGCTTTGGATAAAAAATATTTGCAGAGAAAAGAAAAAAAACCCTCAAGTTTACGAATACTAGGACACTGAGTGCAGACTACTAGTACTAGTCGAAGAAAGGAAGGTCTCGCCGACCGGAGGAGCCGTTAGGAAGCGTGGGGATGGATAATGGTCCGCCGGCGAACGAGATACATGGGCCAAGCGGCCTTCTTGACTCTCTCTTTGATTCTGTTGACGCGCGAGCAAAATCCACTCGACGCGGTGGAAGGGGAACCAGTTTTTAGTCCCGCATGGGGATTTCCTAACACGCTTCTCTGGCTAAAAAGTTGCGGCGTTACCTCCCTAATCGCCGGGTCTGGTGGCGCGGACCTGTTACCCTAATCGCCGGGGTAAAGGAGCTCTGATATCAACTCCCTTTGTCTTTTTTATTCATGTTTCTTTTTAAAATTTGCATTAAAATATTGCGTAAGCCTCTTTTAGTTCCAACTTTATTTATTAATAATTGATTCCTTATACTCATGTATTGTTTTCCAACTTTATTTATTACTAGCATATATGTCCGTGCATTGTAACGGGAGAATAAAATAAAATTCTCAATGGGCCGGAAGGCAGTCAATATGCATCCATTATACATGAAATTTTTACCATAAATTCTACACATTAATATAAGATTACCATAAAAATTCCACTGTAAAAGGACTACAGAAACATCCTTTATCAGTTTATCAAAGAAAAACATAGATCTACAACTAAACCAAATATGTTTGTTGTGTAGGTCTAATCAAGAGAAATTAAAAAATAGTTTTGTTATTTTATGATTTTTCTGTAATTTTACACATAATTTACAAATTTATTGTTTTACCTAAAAATAGAAAAAGAAAAAGAAAAAGAAAAGGAGCTGGCACTTGGGCCACGGCTCGGCCCAGTCCATTAGCGCAAAAGGCCCACGCTATGGATTTCATCCCAGGAGCAGGAGGCCCAACGTGGGCTGCACTTTTACATCAGGAATCTCTGACTTTCTTGAATTCAGTTTAGATCCTCCCACTTCTCTCTCACTTTTCCACCTAGAATCCTTCATTCTCTTCTATTTCTTTTTTCTCATCCTTTTCCCCAAACCACCGAATAGAGGCGCCCGATTTCGGGCCGTTCCCTGCAGGGGGGTGGCCTGATCGGTGATAAGGAGGGACCCTAGGTGAGCCCCAACTACGTGCGCATCTAGGGTGTCCCTATTGCAACCAGAGGTAGAAGGAGACCCGCCCGCCATGTGTACATGCGGCCATGCCAACGGCAGCACGACAGATGCAGCCCTGCGATGGTGCTTGGGTGGTTGAATGGCCCAGGAAAAGGGAGTTCCGGATGCGCGCGGTCATGGGAGGGAGGGAGAGGTGGTCGACCGGGCTGTGGCGGACGAGGAGCAAGCGAGCGGAGCAGCATGCCACAGGAGCGTGCAGCTATTCAAGGAGAAGGCGAGCGGGCGTGTAGGGTGCGGCCGTGCGGGTAGGACCATAGAAGACGAACGGGGATGGAGCGAGTGGGCCGGATGGTTGGGCCAGATTAGAATGAGCTGGATTAAAAAAAAAGGTATGAAATTTTGCCTTTTTATTATTAGACATATATATATATATTAATTATTTATACTCATGTATATAACATATAAATTTCCAGGTGTGTTTATTTTTTTCTCCAGCTCTTCTTATGCAGACCGAATACCAGAAAACTCAAACAGGGACACCGAGAGCTCAAACAGAGACACTGAGAGGTTCTATTACACAATGACCAGCAGCGACCCAACCAGACTAAGAGAGATACCGGGCTCAGGCTCAAGGGAGTTGCCATAGAAGAACTAGCAGCAACCTTAGCTGTTTGAAGCCTTGCCAAAGCGGTAATGCTCTTGTTGGGTTGTCCGTCCGGATGGACGGACCCGAGTCGCCCGCTAGCTCTGCGACGTCTGCGCGCTACGTGTCCTTGCTCGCGAGATGATCCCCCCTCACCACGCCCCCCCCGCTCACGCCACGTGCCCCTGCTCGCGGGACGGATCTCGCCCTCCCCGTGCCACCACCGCCCGTACTCGCGCCTCCCGTTGCAGCCGCACTCTATCCACCTACCACGGCCCCTGCTGAGGTCTGTGCCACCGACGAGCTCTGCGCCGACGAGCCTCTATTTTCGTCCAAGTGGCAAGTAGATGTTGTGCTGGAAAGTGCATGTTGCAAGCGTCTGTTTCAAGTGTTTTAAATGTTTCAGAGGCATGTTGCAAGTGTTTCATATAAATGTTGTAAAAGTAGATCGAGATGTTGCATATATGTTGCAATGGTTGTACACGTATGTTGGAAGCTTTTGTTCCCAATGTTTCATCTCATATGTTTCACATATATGTTTGCAAGTGTTTAATCTGGATGTTGCGTATGTTTTTGTAATGGTTTCAAGTGTTTTTCAGGCGTTTTTGCAAGTGTTTCAGATGCGTGTTTCAAGTGTTTCATCTGCCTTCAGACGTATGTTGCAAGTGTTGCATCTGAATGTTTCAAAAGTAGATCGGGTGTTGCATCTCCCTCCTTGCCTTCTGCTGCCTCGTCTCGGTGTCTCCTCCTCCCGGCTCCAGCTGGGCATCGCCGCCTCTTCCCTGTCATCTCGATGCTGGTGACGTTCGGGACGGCATGGGCCCAATGTAGGCGCGCAAAACGGCGTGGAAAAATGACTGCAGGCACGGACGTTCGGACACCCCGTCTGTCCGAACGTCCGGCCGCTAGCAAGCCTGTTGCCAAAGACCACACATCTGCTTCATCTATAATCTGGCGAAGCAAAACTGCTGGCCAAGTGTTGCTCCTTCCATATACCAACCGATCGATGAGGAACACCAGGGAATCGAAACCCGACCACGGTGAGTTGGGGACCCCTTTGCTCTCACGAAGCCACCAGAGGAAAACATTCTCGTTAGGAACAAAAACTGAGCCATCGACATGCAACTTTCTTAGGGCAGCTCCAACAGTCTTCTCAGAGCTATCTTATAGAATATTTTATTTATAAGAAAGAAGAGAGAATGATAATCTTGCTCTTCATGAAAAGCTAAACTCATACACTTCACTCTATTTTTATATCCTCTAGGACATGTGAGCTAGCAAGCTGACCCTATGGTTCAGGATGCCCTTAGGATCACAGTCCATATTTCACGACTCAAGACGCATCCCAAAAGAAGGTGATCCATTGTCTCCGGGGCCTAGCCACAAAGGATGCAATCGTCTGAAGGTTGTAGCCCATGCCGACGTCGCCTGGCCGCCGTCCAACAACGGTCATGCATCACAAGCTAGTAGAAGAACTTGATACTCGGAGGAGCTCCAGTTTTCCGAAGCCATCTCATCATATTGTTGTATGCTGAGAACTTGAAATCATCATGACGTCATCCAAAAAAAAACTTTGGAGTTTGCATGGTCACATTTCTATAAAACAAGCTTTGGTAGCACCCAACCGCTCGTCTTTTGCCTCAACCTTTTCCTCACATATAGAAAAAAAAAAGATGTACGGCTCCTGAAACTTTGCTGCACAAGCTCAAGGACACAGATATGCATTAGGAAATTAAACAGATCGCAAATGGGTTGCCAAATGGCCGACACGTTTGGATGATCTCCTCGGACTTGTCCACGATTTCCTCTCGCTGTCTGAACACCGCGAGCAACGGCTTCTTGCTGAGCACAGTGTATCTAACTACTTCCGGAAAAGAGGAACAGTTTGTCTGCAGGAGCTTTGCTGCAACCAAGCTTTTTCAATAGTCATGGGAAACAGTAACGATGATGTCAGTAGCCAGAAGAAATTAAACGCATACGCGGCTGAATTGATGTCTAACTGAGGCCTGGGTTAGATTGCAAGTTTTTTCACTCTCTCTTCGTCACATCAAATCTTTGGATATATGCATGGAGTATTAAATGTAGATAAAAAATAACTAATTACACAGTTTGATTGTAAATTACGAGACGAATCTTTTGAGCCTAGTTAGGCCATGATTGAACAATAATTGTCAAATACAAACGAAAGTGCTACAATGCCAAATACTGATTCCTAACCCCAATCTAAACAAGGCCTGAACAAGGTGATAGGACACTGCAATTTCGCGTTCATACGTCGTCTGAATTTTCGGACCCTATGATAGTCAGGTGCCTATTAGCCGATGGAACTAGAACTCAATGAAGGGTTACTGTCATGTGCTATCATGACATGCCCCAAGAAACGACCAACTGTACATTTTCAGTTGGCTGATGCTGATGTTGCAGGGTCCGTGTCTGATGGAGCCGGGCTTGGGCTCCAAGAAGCATAGCCATGGAGGATTGGAGCCTTGGAGATGGAGCAGAGCAGGACAACAATGGTGAGTATTAATTGTGATACATTTTCCAACATGTTGTCTCTTTTCCTAATAAAGACTTGTTTTTCCTGAAGTTGCTGAATCTTCAATTTGATGAGAATACCAATTAATCTGTCAATATGGCCTCACCCAGAGCAATTATCTTCAGTGATTTATATTAACAACTCAGATGTGTCCTTCAGCTATTTTTAATTGCTAAGGCTATGTTTGTTTCAAGTGGCAAAACTTAAGCCCCGCACATTTAGCTCTTTTTTGGGCAAATGGATTCAAACATGTGGGCTAAAGATGAGCAAATCCAGGAATGTAAGGAGTAGTCCATTTGCCACCCAAGAGACCCAAAACTGGGCTAAAACGCCTGGGGGCGCGAGCTGGACGTCCAATACCCCCACCACCCACCCATCCACCCGTGCGCTAGACCCTATCCACTCGTCACTCGGTCACTCCCACCCCCGCCGCTCTCGCCCTCTCTCCCTCCCCGCCGCTCCAGACCAGCTACCCAACCCTAGCTCCTCCCGCCGCCGCCGCCGTCCATATCCAGATCCCCACGGCGTAGATGGACGGCTTCGGCGGCGATCGAACCAGGGACTTCTTCTCGCAGCCGGATCCGTTTTCCCCCGCCGGCGGCTACGACTTGTTCGCCGACGCGGCGGATCCCTTTTCGGGCTTGAGCGGCGTCCATGCTCCTTGGATGGGCATGGAGGCACTCGACCTCAACTCGCAGGGCGAAGGGTGGCCCGGAATGCCAGTGTATCAGGACATCCTTAAGTCCGACGCCGACGATGGAGGCATCGGCGGCAGCATGGGCCCCCTCCCGTTCGCGTCTGCAGCGGCAAAGGAAGCTCCAGTCGTACCCTTGGCTTACGCGCGGCTCGCAGTGGCGGTGGAGGAGGCGCCATGGCCGGCCGTGCCGTGTCGTCATCTTCCGATGGTGGCCGTGTCCCTCCCTTGCCACCCGGGGCCACCGGCTTTCGTGGCATGCGTGGATGTACGTCCTTCGCGCCTGCGGGATCGTGTAGCCACGGTGGACGTCGAGGAGCGACGAGTGCTGTTGCAGAAGACAACTTCAACCTCGACGTCTAGGACGATGCTCAAGACAACGTCATCGAAGAGATCTTTCCGAATGCTCAAGGCCCGATACATTCTCAAACCCCCAAAACTATGCAATTTGTTGGATGTTGACATGTTCTTAATTTATCTGCGTACTCTTGTGATGCATGTACTAGTCTAAAAATGATAAGGCAAATTGGTCAGAACAACATAACAAACTATTGTGTAATTTGGTCGTTGAGCAAATTAACTTGGGTAACTGCATCAAAGGAACCATGTCAAAGAGAGGGTACAAGGACATTATAAGCAAGTATTATTACGCAACCAATTTGCTGCATGATCAGAAGCAGATTAGTAATAGAATTAGGCAGCTAAAGGGGTACTGGAACTTCATAAAAGAAACGCAGAGTAACACCGGCTTAGGTCGTAGAGAGGATGGCACTATTGATGCCCCAGCATTGGTGGGATGAAGCCACTAAGGTACTTGGATAGTTGTCCTGGTTCTGTTCATTGAAGATTTAGTTTTGTCAATCACTTACTCACTTTAATATTCACATGTTGTGCAGGGCCACCCAGAATGGAAGAAATGTAGGTGGGGGTGGCTAGAGTACATGGATTAGATGGAACAAATGTTTCATGGTGTAGCTGTTGATGGATAAACCTCATTTGTTGCTGGGCACAGCAGTTTGCAGGGTCAAAGAGGCACTGTGGAGCAGGAAGAGGAGGATCCAACTAAAGACATTGACCTCCAGAGTCCTATGAGTACCAACAGCTGCAAGAGAACAAGCAGTACTAGCACCACAGGCTTAAGTCCTAGAAAGAAAAAGAGCCCAACACTTAGGATGATGAAGGAATACATGTCTGACATGGCTAAGAATCAAGCTGAGAGAAATGAGTACTTCAACCAAGCTTGTAGTGAGAAGCAACAGAGGAAGGCTGTCATAGGTGAGAAAATTAGGCAAGTTCAGCAGTTGGCTAAAGAGTGTGGGGTAACTAAGACTGATCTTGAGTTTTATGATGTACACACTCTCTGCGAGGATGAAAATAGCATAGAGTTCTTCATTGAAATGTCTACACCAGAAGGAAGACTGGCCTTCTTGCAGAGATATGTCAGGCTCCATAACCTGATCTAGATCCTGTTATCTTCATTTAGTTGTCTGTCATTTGAACTGCTATGTCTGTCATTTGCACTATGTCTGTCATTTGAACTATGTCTTTCATTTGAAGTATGCTTGTCATTTGAACTATGTCTGTGATTTGAATTATGAATGTGATGTGGACCATGTCTGCCATTTGTGCCTCTTATGTGATGAATTTGAATCTATGATCCTGATTGTCATTTGAACTACAACATCTGAATTTGAAACTGAGTTTGTGATGATTTATGTGTCAGGCTGGGGAGGTTGCTGGTCAAGCAAGTGAAGATAGGGATACTGGCAGTGATTCAAGTGAAGATGAACTGTTAAGACTTCTAGTTGAGCAGGATGATGATGACAAAGAGGTCCTAGAAGGTATGATCCGGTTTGGTATTCACTATGACACATACTATAATAAGGCTAAGAGAAGGAAACCCATTGAAACTGGATTAGAATGGGTAGAGAGAAATCTTAAAGATAGAAACAAATGCTACAACATGTTTAGGATGAGCCCACAAATATTTGATCGACTTCATGATCTGTTAGTGGAGTCATATGGCCTCAAGTCAACTACAAAGAGTACCTTGGTAGAGGCATTAGGCATGTTCCTATGGATGCTTGGAGCACTTTAGTCAGTTAGGCAAGCTGAAAATAGATTTGAGAGATCATTAGACACAGTTCACCGCAACTTTGACAAAGTTTTGAAATGTGTTGTAAAGCTAGCCGTAGACATAATTAAGCCAATGGACCTTGAATTCAGAACAATGCACCGTAGATTGAGAAATCCTAGGTTCTATCCATACTTCAACAATTGTATAGGAGCACTAGATGACACTCATATACCAGTTGTGGTGCCAATTAATAAGGTGGTTCAACACATATACCGCAAGGGCTTCACAACCCAGAATGTGCTGGCTGTTTGTGACTTTGACATGAGGTTGACATTTGTTCTTGCTGAATGGCCTGGTTTTGTACATGACATGAGAGTGTTCAATGATGCCATGTACAAGTATGACATGTTTCCACATCCACCGTGTAGCAGAACCGTCCAATTTATAAGAGCACAAGTACAATGACAGCCCGCAAGCGGTCACACTATCATACTTGAGCCCATATAAACCCGATAGTCCATTGAGTACCACGAAGGGTCTCGATTAACCATAAACATATAACCAAGATCGTACATGATTCAACATCCATGTCACACGTTACATAAAGTTCACAAATACAGTTCCATACATCAGAGTAGATTAAAGTTATTACAAACCAAGTTCAGATAAAATAGTAGTGGAAGCAATTAAAGTTTGAAACCAACATCTCCATCGTTGTTCAAATACTGTGCCAGCTCATGATCATAATCCCACAAAAGCATAAGAGAGGGATTAGCAAGAGATGCCTTGCCCATGGCCCTACTCCTCGTCCACGATGGGACAGAAGCAGTTCTTACGGTAGCCATGATACATCGTATTATCTGCAACAATGGGAAATAAATCCTGAGTACAAGAAGGTACTCAGCTAGACTTACCCATCATAAACTAAAAATAAAGTGACTCTAAGGATCATGTAAGGCTACTAATTCAATATTTTACATAAAAAGCCACTAATTCAACTATATCTTTCATAATTCGGTCATCAAGTTAATTATAGCAATTCATGTCTAGATTAGCGACTAACTTGTGCCAAACATGTAGTATATTATTAATGATAGCACAATAATAACCATAGCCATTTAATATTTCATTCTCAGAACCATTCCACTTGCCATTAACACTACGATAGAAGGAAGCTTAGTCAAGTTTCTCACTATCCGGGAGAGACGACGATTCGAATCGATTTCAACCAGCTAGGAATTTATTCCTAACACAAACCCAGGCAGATCAGATCAACGGTCACCTTTGATACAACTCAGGTTCATATTTCGTGGGTTCGATCAGCGCCGCACAATCAGGGACAACTAGCTGCTAGGACGTTCAGGCCTGGCCTACCCTTGGACTCACGTCTGGCTCTCCGCACATCCTTACTATCATCCAGAGTGCACACTCTTATAGAACAGGGCCCATCCTGAGTTGAGCTACTCGGCTTCACGGTCGGAATGAGTTATCCGGCCAGCTAAGTGAGAGGCATGCGTTCAAAATGACCAAGGACCAATAACGGTACGGTCCTTAATCGGCGCAGACAGAATCACATGAGTCAACCTACAACATAGACTCCATCCTGCCTCAATTTACAACATCCATGGTTCTTTTACACGATAGCAAATATAACCAACCGTGGTTCAATGCCCACCTATATCTCGCAGGTGACAGGAAATCACCCGACTTCTACAGGTCTAAGCATAGCTAAGCATATATTCGATCCTAGACCTACACAAGGTTAAGGTATATATCTGGACAAGGTAGTTCTATGCATCCAGTGTTTCCAACCAACTCTTATAACCTAATGCGTCAAACATAAAAGACTCAAGTGATATTTTATAAAATATGGGAGACTTAGAATGCTCCGGGGCTTACCTTTGATAAAGGAAGTTGGCCTGTGATCCGGGCACTCGGGTAGGTGTTCAAGAATTTGCTCCTCACCTTCTAGAGCTATGGGCTGAGGTGCCTCCTGTTGTTCCTCTGGCTCTTTGTCGAATTCCAATAGAGTTATCCCCTCGGACGATCCTATATGCATGAGCAGGAAAAATATCATGGATGCATATATAATGACATATATAATATGATATGATGTGATGAATGCATCCTCATAAGTGTTCTTAGCAGCATTGCATTAAGGTGATAACAAGTTACATTTTCTTTTACTGAGTAGTGCATATCTCTTCTCTAGTAACTTAAATAAACACATGTAAATCATTTTCTGGACTACAAGACAACAGCCACTTGTTTTGACCATAACTGGAGTTATACACATCAAAATAATATAGTTGCAAACATTCTGGAAAGCTTATGAAATTGTCTACAACTTTCTTTTAATCATCTTAATGTAATTCAGCAGTTATCTAGGTCAAACAATTCAATCTTTCCGATATGTCCAGAGAGCAAGCATTTCAGATAGTAGACTTTCAACCACCATAATTCTCAAACCATAAGGCCTATGACTATAAAAATTTAACACAATATAGATAAGTAAGTTATCTACAACTTTGTTATTAACTATATTTACAGAAAATATTATTATCATCATGAAATCATCGTCACAACAGAAACTACACATGCAGTCATCTAGTTGAATTATAAAGCAATAATTAACTAGTTGCCTATAAACAAATACTTCTAAGCTTTACTAATAGTATCAATAGATTATATGTATCACATACACCATAGAAAACATCATGGTTAAATCTAACTAATTTATTTATATTCATTTATTAATTTCCTTAGATAATAAGATGATTTACAGAGTAAATATTTCTAGTGCTCAATAAATTCCGAGAAACTTACAGTAGGCTACACATAACCCTAGTAGTCTAATGTACAAATTTCATACCATTTGGATAAGTATAGCTACCTCTACAAAAATGACAAGTTACATATGCTTATTTTAGCAAAAATAGTTTAGCATAGTGAAAAGTGTCAAGCAATAGATTTAATATTTTTATTACTTTCCTCCTAGCATGAGAATACTGTGTAAAAATTTATATGATCATATGTTATGTATTTTTACCCCAATTAATTTCACTAGAATCTAGCAATTAATTAAGATTAAATAGAAAGACCATATTACAAGTATGTCTAATGTAGGTTTAGTATTTTTCCTAGCTAGAGCCTGTCAACACAAGGCCAGCAAAATTGGAATCACAATTTTATCACTTTCCAAGCTCAAGTTATGCGTTTTACAAGATATAAACTACTTTAAAAGCACTTATCTTGCTTAATTTAATTCTCCTAGAAAATACCCTAAGCAGTAGATTTTATATTTTTATCAAATAGTACTCTTCATGATGAATCCAACAAAATTCGGTTCACCTCATTTGGATACTCCTAGCTCTAGATATAATTTTTGCAATTTAGTATTCAAATCTGTGAAAAATAAACAAAAACAACTAAGCCCTAAATGCTAGGTGCACCCGGTCTATACACCCTCAGGCGCTGACATGCGGGTCCCGCAGTCAACCCTGGTCCCATGCTCTAGTGAGTCAGAGGCAGGGCGTCGGCTTTGACCGGCGAGAACTCACTGTCGACGAGGTCACCGGTGACGAGGTTACCACCGACGTGTTCCCTCCTCGTTTCGCACCTAGTGAGCTAAGTGGGTGAACCCCTGACGGTGGTTGGCTACGGTGGTGGCGCTAATGGTGGATGGCGCGGCGCTGCGGTGGCGCACCCATCGTTTTCGGCCACGGCAAGCTCTAATGAGCACGG
Source organism: Miscanthus floridulus (assembly GCF_019320115.1). Taxonomy (NCBI): domain Eukaryota; kingdom Viridiplantae; phylum Streptophyta; class Magnoliopsida; order Poales; family Poaceae; genus Miscanthus; species Miscanthus floridulus. Next base: position 20,304,495 of record NC_089595.1, read on the forward strand.
CTACGGCTTCCTGGTGGTACAGCGGAGATCTAGGGTTAGGTTGGAGCGGCGGTGAAGCTTGGTCACGTGCGTGGCATGGCGGCGATGAAAGCACGGTGGTGCGGAGCCGCGTTTCGACGCTGGTGTGCCGGCGTTGGCTCAATGGTCAGCGACGTGACCTAGACCTGACCCTAGGCTAACCCTAACGAGAGAAAGGCGTGCGCGAGACGGCTCGTTGGAGCACGGCCACGGCGAACGCGAGCTCGGCGGAGCTCCGGCGATGGCGCGGCGGCGGTGAACTCGAACAACGGCTTTACCTGAGCACGATTGGTACAGCTAGCGACTCGGGAAGGTGAAGGAGGGGATGGCGGAGCAGTGTGCGTGAGCAATCGGACAATGGCGCTGCAGTGGCAGCGAGCAAGCGCGGTGGAGGTCGGCGGCGACGGCGCGGCGCTATGGTTCCGCTCTAGAGCGGCGCGCAGGCGAGAGAGGAGTCGAAAGCGAGAGTGAGCGCGTGTGAGCGGGTCCGCGCGACGCGGCGCTCTTTACTACCTGGTCTGGCCTAGCAGGTGGGGCCGGCGCCGGTGTACGGCCACCACGCGGTGCGCGCGGCCTGCGCCGGTCGACCACGACGACTGCTGCCCCCGCTGATTCATACAGGTGAAGGACCCGACTGATAGCATGTTTTGGAACCTCCAAATCTCCCAAACTGTGGCAAATTTTTGAAAACTTCATTAATATAAAGTGTAGAGCTACATGAGTACTACAAGATTGCTTAAAGGAGTTTGGCCTAATTCCCAACAGTTTTCAAACTACAGTGCTCCAAAGCAAGGTACTTTGAAACTGAAAACCAGTTTAGGACTTACTAAAATTTTCTAAGTTACACACAACATTTTGTTGATTTTTGTGAGCTTTGTTTGACTAAGTTAGACACTGATTTAGCTCATGACCTTTAAATAAAGTTTGTTACCCTTGATGTGAACTACAACTTTTATTTAGGTGACACAGCCATGCAAATAATCTAAGCTACTATTCAACTTTGGTCAAACTAGCATCATGAAAATGGCAATACAAAGTAAACCAACACTTAGAAGCAAAATTGGCTGAAGTCATGAATATAAATATTGTTCCAAATATCATTCTAGATGTGTCTAAGGTATTTTGGTGACCTCACAACCATCTCATGCATTGGTCACATATGATCACAAGCATAATTAAGTATATTAGCAACATCACATGTGATAAAGAGAAGGTAAATGAAATGAAACTTCATATGCTCATGCTCATGAATGCTTGGATGATGCTTGTGCTCATGAAATACAAATGTCAAATGCAATGCTTAACACTGGGGTGTTACATACCGCCAGGCAAATTACTTCCTATAATTTAATTGAAGCTACTGTAATGTTGCAACTAGTTGAAACTAACACAACTATTCCCATTTGTACGGAAATTTTACCTAGTGGACTCGGGATACCTGAACCGTCCGGGTTATGTTGCACCGTACAAGGGAACAAAGTACCATCTTCTGGAGTATTGAGAAGGGCCGCCGCCAGAAGGTAAAAAAGAGATCTTCAACTTCGCACATTCATTCCTTAGAAATGTCATCGAGAGGTCATCTGGAGTTTTAAAGATGAAGTGGAGGATTTTGTTGCATATGCCAAGTTATCCAACACATAAGCAAAGCCAAATAATCGTAGCATGCATGTCACTTCATAACTTTATTCGAGCAAGTGGAATAGTGGATAGGGACTTTGAACGTTGTGATCGTGATGAGAACTATGTTCTACCCGAGGCATCCAACTCTCAACCACGTTCGCGTCAGGCGCCAGCAAGGGACGAATCTGCGTACATGAATGCTTTCCGTGATCAAATAGCAAATGGTTTGTCAATAGATCATGACAATTGTGTTGTGTACTTGAATTGTAATGTGTGTGATTGATTTGTATGGTTGAGGACAATTGAATTGTGTACTTGAACTACTGAATAATTGTGCAATAAAGTGTAATTTTTTATTATTTGGAGACCGAGCGAGCAGCACCGTCGAGCGTAGCAAGGAGCATCAGCCCCGCGCGATCAGCAGCAAGGAGCAGCAGCATGGTTGTGCATGGCTCAATTAAATGAAGCGAATCAGTTATTAAATGAGGGCAAATCAATCTTTTTTTTTGTTAGAGTGCTAAACTTTTGTCATGGATCCAAACACCCCACTCAGGACTAAAGTTTAGCAGCTAAACTTTTGTCATGGCAAATGCATCCAAACAGGGTCTAAGTACGTGAGGTTGAAGTAGAGACAAAAACCACACACAGTTTTCGAGATTGGCAATGCAGGGAGAGTGCTGGTCCTGGAATCTTTTTATTTTAGAGCACAAAAGATTCCTGGTATCTTTAGGTTCATTTGTCTGCTAAGTCTGCTGAAGCTATGTTTACAAACTCACTTGTTTCAGAGATTTTGATATCATCTTAAACTTAAACCAGATTTTTTTTTAAATAAAAGAATGTTTTATTCCGGCCTCTGCAAGAGTTTGCACCCAACCATTCATTATTACAACGTTTGAGCCACCAGCTGATGAAGAAAAGCTCTAAAAAAAACTTAAACTAGACTGTTATCTTATTTCATGAACATGTTTCATATCTGGAGAACGATGGTCAATGTATGACTACATCAATGCACACTTGTTCAGTACCATCCAATTGCTCATCTTTGCTTGACGTGCTGTGTACAAGTGATGCATGCTGACATTTCTAGGCTGTGAACACGCGCACACGGAGATACACACAAGGGGAATGGAGAAAATTCGGCATTGAGCCATATCAAAATGGCGAATAGTTGGGCATGCAATTGCCATTAATTACAATATTTGCGACTTGTGAGCTTGTTCCTGATGTGTGGGGATGCGTGCAGGTGGCGGTGAGGGTGCGGCCGACGGTGAGCTGGTCGGTGGACGGCAAGGATCTGTGGTTCGTCCGTAGGACCGCCCCGGACTCGGTTGCTGTCGGCAACCGGTCCTTCGCGGTGGATGGCGTCCTCGACGGCAGGGCCGCTCAGCAGGTTTAGAACCCAATACACCGAGTAGCATGCCCAGTCGTGCGCGACTCTGAACGGATTCTGCGAATTGGTGATTGTTTGCAGGTCGATGCGTTCGATCTGGTGGGATTGCCCATGATCGAGAACGCCCTGGCCGGATTCAACACACCCCTCGTCCGCTATAGCCAGGTACTACTACTAATCCAAGTAGTCTGTTTCGTGTTCTCTGCTCCTCGGTTCCTGTTGCTAATGCTTGTATGTGTCCGATGCTACTAGAGGGGCATGGGGAAGACGTGCACCATGTGGGGCCCTCTCGGCGCCATGGGGCGTCGTTCCTTGGGTTTTCCAGAACCTGTTCTCTCGAATCCAAAGAGTAAGGAGATTCTTCATCCACACTTTCTTGTTTGGTAAATTGTGAGTGATCTTATTGAATCCAAAGAGTAAGGAGATTCTTCGTCCACACTTTCTTTTTTGGTAAATTGTGAGTGATCTTGTTGACTTGACGTTGCTCCTTCCCTGTGTAGACGCGAGAGAGTTCTCCTGAGAAGCAGACGAGCTACCAATGCCGTTGCTCGTTCCTCGAGGTGTGCAGTAATTTGGTTGTTTTCAACTGAACCGTGTCTAGGAATTTGGAAATGGTTTCTAGAGCTCAAACCAGAAATAACATATATGATTCGTTTTTCCAACTTGTTGCTGGTACATAACGACCAGATCAATGATCTGTTGGAACCATCCTACGTAACTTGTAGGTACATTTTCAACAAGAAATTGCAGTTGCTATTGGTTTATGCAGATATCTCATCCAACTTCACTCTTTTAGATCAGAGAAAATGCTAGGAATGGCATCCATCAATCGAATCTTGATGAAGGTACAAGATAACATCCGGTTCATGTTGTTTTCTCTATGTTCCCGGACAGTGGATTCTCTGAGTTTGCCAAACTATTATTGTTATATGTAAAAAACAGGAAAATTGTGTATGTATCCAGTATATTATGATATTATTGTTGTCATGCAAGTAACCTTTATTTGGTATATCAGGTTGTCATCATAATCATGTTTTTATTCTAATATTATAATATGTGAACCATGATTTTTCAAAATCACCAAAGCCTATACATCATTTTGGTTGTTTAATTTGCCTTGTCCTAAATGTCACTGTAGCGTTAGCACGAGCAATACACTAGTTACAATATATTTGCAAAAAAAGATCCTAGAGAAAACCTTTACTTAATAATTATTAGACTTTGTTTTCGTTGTTCACAAAAAAATCATCTCTCCCTCCATGCATTGGATCCATGTGTGTGTGTGTTGTAAAGGACCTCTATTTAGATAAAAGGTACGTTTAGCGCCCAGACGTCCGGCCCCAGGCCCGCGTCCGGACGCAGCTCCGACGCCTACAACCGCTTCGCATCGGACGCCTCCCGTGCTCGCATCAGATCCCGCGCTAGCGAATCGCGTCCGGTCGCCCGCGACCGATCCCGCGTCAGTGACCGCGTCCGACCATCCGCGACTTGGTCCCCATCCCGGTTGCGCCCCGGACGTCAAGCCCGCCACGCTCCACACCCTCGCCGCGGTGCCATCCTCGCCGCGCCCCCGTCCTCCGCCGCACCCCTTCCCCCATCCTAACGTCTCATCTCCTCTGCAACATCCGTTCGACAGTTGCAACATATGCAGTATACTATTGAAACATACTTGTATAGTCATTGCAACATCTAGATAAAACACATGAAACATGCATTTGAAACAAGTGAAACGTTTGGAACATACATTTGCAATATACGTCTAAAACAGATGAAACATGTGGAACATACACTTAAAACATATGTGTAGCCATTGCAACAAATGCAACATCAAGATGAAACACATGAAACATATAGATGAAACGCGTGAAACATACGTCTGAAACAACTTAAACACTTTAAACATATACTTGCAATATACGTATATAGCCATTGCAACATACGCAACATACAGATGAAACACTTGAAACTTCTGAAACATACCTGAAACAAAATATAGCGCCACTGGCAGCCATGGCCTAACTAGTGGGGAACTGCGGTAGCCAGCAAGCGATGCTCGGGTGTAGTGGAGAGGGAGGATGGCGGCAGGCAAGCGGCTGGGCGTGGTGAAGAACGCTGCGCCGGAGCCGTCGCCGTGGGCCACGCCGCGTCGGCTCGAAGAACTCGGTGGCGAGTGGTGAGTGGCAGTGGGGAGACAGGAAAGCAGACGGCGCCACTCGGGCGCGGTGCAGCACGCCACAGCATTGCGGGCGCGGCAGCGTCGTCGCGGTGGAGCAAGCCGCGGCGATTCGAGAAGAAGGTGAGAGCGACGATTTTTTATTTTTATTTCCGTGCGGACGGCAGTATTGCCTGTTGGACCTATCGGCGTCGAGGCACACCAATGCGTGTCCGGATGAAACGGACGACCCACGACATTATCGTCCCTCTCCTTTCGATCAATGTTTTGCAAAAAAAAAAAAAAACACTACCTCAAATTTACAAATGAGTCCTCGTCGAACGTTGATATTGGGTGCAGAACTGCCGACTGGTCTGGAAAAAGGAGGGTCTCGGCAACGCGACCCGAGGAGAGAACGGCCCCCGTTGCGAAGTGTGGGTATAGATAGTGGGCTGCCAGTGAACGAGATGCATGGGCCGGGCGGCCTTGTTTACTCTCTTTCCGATTCGGTTGATGTGTGCCCAAAATCCACTCGACGCGGTGGAGTGGAAGCAAATAAATTTAGTCCCGCATAGGAAATTTTCTAACCTGCTGGCTCTGGCTAAAAATTAGCGCGTGAGCTCCCTAATCGCGGGGTCTGGTGGCGCGGACCTGTTACCCTAGGCATAAGGGGGTAAAGAGATGCCTTACCCGATCATCATCTCCTTTTGGTTTTTTGTGTTTTTATTTCTTTTTATTATGTGTTTTCGGTGTTTTTAGATTTACAATTTTTGTGCTTTTATTTATTTAGGGTGTTTCCAGATTTACATTAGAAAAGTTATGTGAGCCTCTTTTCCGACTTCATTTATTATTAATTCTTGTACTCATGTAACACGTGAATTATACTCCCTCCGTCCTAAAATAATTACAATTGTAAGGTTCAAAATTTGTCCTAGAAAAAATACACAATGTAAGGAAGCGTGGGACCCATCCGTACAAATCTACCGTACCTCATATGTGCATGCTTCTGTGCACAAACCACAAGCCACCGCACTGTAAAAAAATAATAAAAATCAGCCACAATTGACTCGCCTCGTCTCATCCACTAGTTTCTCTCCCCCGTTGTTTCTTCCGCGTAGTACACTTGCACCGGTCGTACCCCATCGAAGGTCCTTGCGTCTCTGATTTTTACAGAAGTATGGGCATTTTCATAATTTCACACCTTGTATTGGTTTGTGTGCCCAACTCTTGAATTGCAGTTATTTTGGGACCGAGGGAGTAAATCAAATATCGGAAAACTTTTGAATCTGACGTGTTGTTCAAATGGCATCCAATCAAATCTAATCTATTTTCCTGCAGTTTTGCTACTTACCAACACGCAGTCGGCAATGCTACAACGTGGAGTGGAGATCTTCAGCTCCAACAATCCCTGTCTTGCCACATTTGAATATTCTCATCATGTTGTTGAATGTTGAGACTTGATATCGTCGTCCCATAAAAAACTTTGGAGCTTGCCTGCGGTCCATTTTTATGACACAAGGAACATTGCCTTAACGTTTTACTCGCAGATGGAAAAGATGTGCAGTTCCTGAAACTTTTATGCACAAGCTCAAGAGTACAAATATGCAATATGAAACAAACAAACTCGAACTGTTCGCAAATGGCTTCCAAATGCCCTTAACGTTAGTTTGGATGATCTCCTCGGACTTGTCCACGATTTCTCTGTTCTTCCTCTCACTGGGCTGGCTCGGCTGGCTGGCCAGCCCCCTCACAAGGCTACTGTTCACGCGAACCAGCCAGCAGTACTGCTCTCTCACATAAACGAACCAGCAACGATACGAACCAGCCAACCGAACAGGCTGACTATCTGAACATTGCGAGAAACAGCGTATCTGACTAACTGGTCGAAGTCGGATTTCAGTAGTAATGGGAAAACAGTAACAGTTTGTCTGCAGGAGCTAATTTGCTGCACGGGTGTAAACCAAGCTTATTCAACAATAATAGGAAACAGAAGCAGACCTGATGGCGTGATGTCAGGAGGACAGTAGCCATAAGAAATTAAACGCATACGCGGCTGAATTGATGTCTAACTGAACGACTGACATCACAGGTCACCGCAATTTCTTGCCCATACGTTGTTGTCTGAATTTTGGGACCATGTTAGGTGACTATTAGCCGATGGAAGGAACTGGACCTCAATGACTCAATGAAGGGTTACTGTCATGCTATCATGGAAGGCCCCAAGAAACAACGATCTGTACTCCCTCTGTTTCAAACTGTATGTCGTTGTCTTTTCTAAACATAATGTATATCTAGATACATAGCAAAAGCTATGTAACTAGAAAAACTAGAACGACTTCCAATTTGAAACGGAGGGAGTACCATCTTCAGTTAGCTGATGCTGATGGCCTACCATGATATTGCAGGGTCTGTGTTTGATGGAGTCGAGCTTAGGCTCCAAGAAGCACAACCACGGAGCATTGGAGCCTTGGAGGTCGAGTGTTCTCAGCTTAATCAAGGCATCCTTTTCGATGACTTTGATAAATTTGTTGACATCTTATAAAAGAGAGAGAGAGATATATCAGGTCTTCTTATCGCGTATACACCCATGAAATGTCCATCTTTACCCTCAACCAAAACATACCATTGCATATCTAAAAAAAACATACCATTGCATCAAAATATTATTCCCATTTAAAGTAAAAAATTAAATTATAAAATTGTTAATAAATGATTCATTGTCTTCAAATAGCTCACAAACCACAAGATAACATGGCAACTATTTCGAGTGGATTAAAAAACATTTACAATGGACCTTCCTAATTAAACAACAAAAATAGGAGACAATATTGGTATACAATAATTAACATGAGAATCATGTGATCCTACTCCATGCAAGTAAGCGGAATGGAAAAAATCGGTATTAATCGACCATATCAGAATGGCCAAAATTTCTACATATAATTAATTACAATATATACTCTATGTAATTAAATTTGCAAAAATCCTAGAGAAAATCCTTATTTATTACACTTTCATTTCATTGTTCACAAAAAAAACATCTCTCTCTCCGTCCATGCATGGCTTGATCTAGAAACATCCCTATTATATTAATTAATTGACAATCTCCCGTAAATCCTATAAGAAGAAACATATCAAGACAAATCAACTATTGAATAACGTGAGCCTACTCAACGCTAGTAAGTTGGGCACAAATTTTTGCATTAATTTATATAAAAATGGGAAATAACCATCATGTCTCTCTTTAGATGAAAACTGTAATTATGAAACAAATATATAAGCAAACTTAAAAAATGCATTAGGGATGACATAATCTTATCTCCTAAAGCCAACTCCTTAAAAGATCTGTAGAGCAAAACCTTCCCTTTTATTTTTGCCATTTTCCCATCCCAGGAAGAAGATGGCTTTATAGGGGAGTATTTTTAGGGGCGGTTCTCACTTACCAACCTGCCTCTATTAATCTATTACCAAGGGCGGTTCACTAGAGACTGCCACCCCTAGGGAGCATTGGCCTAACACTAGTATAGAAACACCATCACAGTTGGGTTGGAACCCCACGTCACCGTTGATTTTGGCCATCGTTGGTGAAATATCAACGGTGATAGCCATGGTTATCACCGTCGGTTCAAAACTAGCAGAGGATCTCTTGTGCCTCTTTGCTGGAGGCTCATCGTCGTCGTCATCCTCCTCCTCCTCCTCCTCCTCGTCGCCGCCGCCCGCCGCCTCACCATAGAACCGCTCGCCTTTTGTCGTCCAGGGAGAACTAGGCGCACTGTCTTCATTTGAGCCCACCTAGCCGTCACTCTCCCATACTTCTGATCCTTCATCACTTGAGGAGTCGTTGTTGGGCAGCTTGAATGTCGTGGTTCGAGTGGCATTTTGGTTCTATGTATACAAATTTGGAGTGGAGAAAGAAGAGTGCACGCTTTCAGACAGTAGATCACTTCTATTTGTACAGAATTGTGATTGCCTCTTTGGTTTCCCGGTGTCAAGGAGGATAAATGCTTGAGACACTCCACGGGCACAAAGTTTCGGGCATGTGAGACCGAATAGTCACGTTGCCTCACGAACACAAATGAGGAGAAATCAAAGAAGAGTCGATAAGGCCATGTGGACATCAATGCATCCTTCATCTCTTTCCTAGGCCGACACAAAAGGCCCCCACAATGCCCACAAACGGCGCCCACAGACCAACCCTGTTTACACCGCCAGTTCATCCTATGATTTGGCAATACAAACAATGTTCACCGCTGGGTAGAACAATGAATTTTCATCAGGCGCTGACATGTTCTTTCACAACCGGTCCAATACGAAGTGGTGCATAGGTTGTTCCAACCGGCAATGTACCCTACTTTCACCCCTGCTCGGCATATGGTCTAGCTGTGAAATCGACTCCGGTTATCAACGCCGGGTCATACACTGAGCTGGTGGTGATAACACTTTTCAGCACCGGTTGAAGAACTGGCTACTGTGCCCCTCGACCGTGGAACTGGTGGTGAAATATTTTCACTGCTGGTTCTAGAAAAAAACTGCGATGATAAGGATACGAAGATGACCATTTCTGTAGCAGTGTAAGTGATCACCCTCCTAAAAATGGACTTCTAGAGATGGTTTGTGAGCTATAGTGTTCTCAGTCCTAGCTAAAGGTGGTTTGCTAAGTGAACCAACCCTAAGAAAAAGGGAGGTGATTGTAAAAATTATCTGTACTCTAGAGGTGGGGCAACACCTCATGTTTCATATAAAAAACTACATGACATGACATGTGCGTGCTCCGAAATTTGCTCCTATACAACACTAAGTATGCCAAAGTGTCTATCAGATATGACACAAACCTCCAGTCACGGATTTAGAACTACAACAAGCATCATGTTGTTCGTCGAAAGTCGGTGTGTGGATCTCCGGTGACTCGACCACTCAAAACACTCAGGGACATGGGTGATTTATCATGGTTCGGGCTTCTGAGCCCTACATCCAGCAATATGGTGTTCTTCGTGTTAGGAATGCTCAATCGAGAGTTCTTACAATGCAGAGAGAGATAGTGTGGTAGGGGATAGCGCGGTGCTATTCTATGGTTCTAGGTGAGATCGTCCGATCAATGAGTCTCGGGCTGATAGTCCCCTTCTATGGGAGCTCATTCCACCCGTTATATATACACAGAGGAGGGTGATAAGGACATGACACCTATGGATACGCCAATGAAAGTTAAAGACAAGGTGTGCTCGTTCCTATGTTTGCATAACGATAAAATTAAGAATTTGTTACTACCTAATATCGGTATTTCAAATGTGTTTAGGAATGATGGTGATGATGATAGAGTATGGATATGCCATGAACAAGACTGATCTTGGAATGCAGGCTCATCAAAGTCTAACATTCGGTTCGTCGGCAGCCCGACAGTGCTTCATTGTGAAGGCCATAACTCATCCATACGTTGTGCGATTGAGGTCAATGAGCACTTGATGGAAACCTTATTTGACAAGATTTCAAATAGATCTGGTCCCACCTCAATATCACATTGGTAAGGTCTTCAAATCATCCATACATGCTGTCGCTGTTTTTGTCGGGTGCTACGACGTGGTCGCGGGCTTATTATTTACACTTGGGACCCAGGCTCAAGTCGGAGCATGCCCCAAGGAGATGGAGAACACACCAAGAAAGCTTTTGGACGTCCTCCTCCTTGCCCACCACTTTATGAGGCCAGCAAGGGCGTCCAAGCCAAGCCGGAGGCCAAGTCCAACTTCAGTTCGAGTCTGCCTCGGCCTTCCGGAACAGTCTGTAATAAAACAGACTCTCAGGATGCATACGGACTCCGTTTTCGACGATCCACATATGGATGAAAACATAATTTCATAATCTAATCAATGGCTTTGGTTTGAGATCCAAATTCCACCGGAGTCAACGGGAATCATCGAAACAATTTAGCGTCCAGAATCTGTCAGGGTGTTGCATCATTGTCTTTGGTCCGTTGGCCATGTATCGTCTTTGAACCCGTTAGGGGGCGCGTTTAGGGGGTGTGATGACCCTAACACCTTATAATCAGTAGTCTCCGCCCTCATTAAGGTTTGGGTTTTGCTTTAGATCAATCTGTTATTGAACAGTCGCCGTTATCGGTTGTGAAACCCCAACTTCGAGTGCTTAATCATTCATCTGCAATTGTCACTTCAATTGAGTTGCGCTTTATCTTGTTCTTGCTTGTGTTCTTCGATTCGCAGCATAGATTAGCCTTCTTGGCGAGGTCAACCGGATTGTGACACGGTTGATAATCAGGGGAGACGTGGTGCTAAGGTTGCAGGGTTTGGGTCTTTGTGATCTGAAGCCGGATCAGTGTGTCGCTCCTGACCAAATCGATAGTTATTTTAAACATGAGAAGATCGGGAAACCCGTCCCCATTAGAGGGCATATAGGAGTACAAAATCAGGTGGTTTCTCTAGGGTTTCTCGCCTTATGCTCCTGTCTCCTTCCGCTTGACATCATCGGATACTTTTTTGTCGTGTAGAAGGGGGGCGACAATGTCGCAAGCACTCCCTGACATCCCTGCTGCAGTCTGACGCTTGACCGCCAGGCGCTAACTGCCACAGCGGAGCCTTCCCTGAGTGAGCCTTCTCCTGGCTTCCTTGGTATGCAAGGATCCTCCCGCTGTTTGGAGGGGCTGTTGAGCGTGCCTAGGACACCCCCCCCCCCGTTCCGCAGGTTTGGGGGCTCCTTTGTCTTGATGCGTCATGTTCCGTGGGTGACCCTGCCGAGGGAATGGCTAACAACGCCTCGCAGCGGAATGCTGCTTTAGCGCCTGTCAGGCCCTGAGCGCCTAATAGACTATGGAGCTAGCTTCTAGCCTTTGCTAGGGACAGTTGTTGGCCCCGAGCCAAGGTTGGGATGGTGTAAGTGTTATGGCTCGGCTGGGGCTCCCCTTAGGCCAAGAATCCTCGCGCCCTAGCCGAGCCCCCGAGCTCCGAGCGATGGCGATGACTACCTTCTCAGGCTCACTTCTCAGATATCAAGGACTTCCTCAGGGGAGGGCCATTTAAAAAAAACTCGACCTGCGAGGGGCAAGCCGCCCCCCGGGCATTAAACGTAAGAAGAAGGCCTTCTCACACAGGCCGAGAAAAACCCCGACACTGGGAGACGTAACCCGTGAGATGGACCGTCTCCTTTAAACCAGTGCTTTGGCACCCGGGACCGGCGATGGGATTTTTTTAACCCCCAGCCTGAAATTCGCTCCAGTGGGAGTCGAACTCAGGACCTGGAGGGTGCCGCCGGAGTGACTAGCATATCTCAGTTAACCAACTAGACTAGCCATCCTTTGGCGGGGAGGGCAATTTACGGGCTGCCAAGCTATCCCTTTCCTGCCAGTGGGTGCATGCAAACGCACCCGATGGGTGTAGCTCCCGAGCCCCTGGCCAATTCAGAGAGCCCTTCATGGCCTGTCGTGGGTCACACGACTCGGCTCGGTGCTTGGCTCGGTGCTAGTTCATCGCTCGGTGACCCACCCCCTCATGCTGCACGTTACGACGGCCAGGGCGCTCCGCGTGCTCGGGCTAAAGACCGCCGGTGGTCCCATCGCGCAAGACGACATAGTGTCCACGGAAGCACCACATCTCTCTCTTTAGTCTTAACATAAATCGTGTGTGTAGGGTAACTAAGAGAATATATTACTCCCTGACGAAACAAGGAAAGAAAAAGGTTTAGCACGCTAAGAGGCAAAGCATCGGCACGCAAGGTGGGAATCAGCTTCGCTTTGCCTTTGAGGTGCATGCTTGTACCGCTAGCGCACCGGATACGTTGTGACATTGTCTGTCCTAGCTTAGCCTCTCCTTATTATATATATAAACCTGTGTTCCTGAGTTGTTGTATAGTAACAATTAGTGGCTGAGTTCGATCGATCGATCGAGATCGAGCTCAAACATTCCCAGGCCCAGCCAGGCAGCCATGGAGTTCGCATTTGGGCTGACCAAGACGGTGGTTGAGGCGACCGTGAGCAAGGCCAAGTCGGCGATAGAGGAGGAGGAGAAGCTCAAGGAAGAGGTGCAGCACGACCTGGAGTTCATCACGGCCGAGTTCCAGATGATGCAGTCCTTCCTCAACAATGCCGGCAACAGGGATCGTGCCGGCGAAAGTGAAGTGGCGCGGACCTGGCTGAGGCTGCTCCGCGACCTAGCCTTCGACGTGGAGGATTGGGTCGAGTTCGTCGCCCACATGGACAAGGAGGGGCGACGGGGGCGTTGTGCCTCCGCATGCTGATGCAGGCCTGCCCGTGCCTGGCACAGTCGCAGGACCTGGACGTGGCGGCCGCCGCCGCCGAAATAAAGCTGCTCAAGGCCAGGGTCGAGAATGTAAGCCAGAGGAGCAAGCGCTATAACATCATCCCCAGCAGCGATTCCTCCTCGTCCGGCGCCGGCGGCTCCCGCTCCATCTCCAACAAGCCTGCTGCCACTGCCACTGCCATGCCGGCAGAGCAGATGGTGGCCGGCGCCGCCGTCAGCCCGTTGGCGTTCGGCATCCTTCGCAAGGCGTGGGAGGCCGCTGGGAAGCCATGTGCCATGCTCAACCTCCAGAAGATCATCGCCACTGACGGCGGCCATGAGCTCCAGGTCATCTCGGTTTGGGGAAGTACAGGAGGTGACCTTGGGATGACCAGCACTATCAGGGAGGCATACTGCGACACACACATCGGCCAAGAATTCAGAGCTCGCGCCTGGGTGAAGCTGGCGCATCCATTTAACCTCCACGACTTCCTCGACAGCTTGCTGACACAGCTTCTTCGCAAGAGCTCTCACCACCACGGAGATGGAGATGCAGCCGGAGTGGGCTTCCGGCCGGCAAGGGTAAGCACGGAAGACGACGACGACGGCCTCATGGGCCCTGTTCGCTTCTTGTCTAATCCGTCTTTTTCGGCTCGTTTTTTTAACCGGAACCGTATTTTTCTCTCACAACAAATCAGTCATAACAGTGTTTCGGTTTATTTTTTCAGCGAAGCGAACGGGCCGTCACTACCGGAAACAGAGACTTTGCCGAGTGCAAAATTCTTTGCCGAGTGTTAAAAATCGCGCACTCGGCAAAGACCTTCTTTGCCGAGTGCTGCACTCGGCAAAGAATTGCACTCGGCAAACAAGGGCACTCGGCAAAGGACTTCTTTGCCAAGTGCCAGACTCTCGGCAAAATCTCTACACTCGGCATAGGCTGCCCGCGAAAGGGTGTTCGGTCACGGCCTTCTTTGCCGAGTGCCTGCTGTTATGCACTCGGCAAAGATTTGATTTTTTTTTAAAAAAAAATTCTTTGCCGAGTGCCCCAGATCTGGCACTCGGCAAAGATTTAATTTTTTTAAAAAAATCCTTTGCCGAGTGTCTCAGATCTGGCACTCGGCAAAGAATTTTTTTTTAAAAAAATACTTTGCCGAGTGCGCCTGGCACGGCACTCGGCAAAGATTTAATTATTTTTTTATAATTTCTTTGCCGAGTGTTCCTGTGGATGCACTCGGCAAAGAGGAAATTTTTTTAAAAAAATTAAAACCCTCTTTGCCGAGTGCCTTATCCTGGCACTCGGCAAAGACACCCTTTGCCGAGTGCCATGCCCCGACACTCGGCAAAGTTTTTTTTGTTTTTTTGTTTTTGGCCTCCAATTTTTTGTGCAGCCCTTTTAAAGCACCAGGAACTCCTAGTTACAATTTAGGGATTTTTTGTGGCTTTTTTATATATTTAGTTACTTTATTTTGTTTACTTGAATTTTTCCGAAAAATAGAAATTTGAACTGCACGTGGTACGAATAATGGAATTTAATGATTCAAAAATTGATAGTCATGTTAGTGAGTGTTGTGAGAGGCCGTATCCAGGAACGGACCCGAAATTTCGGACATCTTGTTCACAAAACATGTCCGCGAAATTGCGTGTGAAGCATTTTTAAATTCTATAAAAAGAAAACGAAGTCCGAAAATCATGAAACTTGTTGAGATGTCGTGATATCATATGTGGAGGCTATGATAAAAATTTCAGAAGATTTCGTGCACGTTGTCACGTACGATGCTTACAAACCAGGACATCTCTACACGTGATACCTAATATCTGATGTAGAGATGTCCTGGTTTGTAAGCATCGTACGTGACAACGTGCATGAAATCTTCTGAAATTTTTATCATAGCCTCCACATATGATATCACGACATCTCAACAAGTTTCATGATTTTCGGACTTCGTTTGCTTTTTATAGAATTTAAAAACACTTCGCACGCAAGTTCGCGGTCATGTTTCGTGAACAAGATGTCCGAAATTTCGGGTCCGTTCCTGGATACGGCCTCACACTACACTCAGTAACATGACTATCATTTTTTGAATCATTAAATTCCATTATTCGTACCACGTGTAGTTCAAAATTATATTTTTCGAAAAAATTCAAGTAAATAAAATAAAGTAACTAAATATATCAAAAAGTCATAAAAAATCCCCAAATTCTAACTAGAAGTTCCTGGTGCTTTAAAAAGGCTGTACAAAAAATTTGGAGGCCAAAAACAAAAAAACATAAAAAACTTTGCCGAGTGCCGAGACATGGCACTCGGCAAAGGGGGTCTTTGCCGAGTGTCACGGATAAGGCACTCGGCAAAGTGGGTTTGGATTTTTTTTAAAAAATTTCCTCTTTGCCGAGTGTCTTCACAGGGCACTCGGTAAAGACATTTTAAAAAAAATTAAATCTTTGCCGAGTGCCGTGTCAGGGGCACTCGGCAAATTATTTTTTTTAAAAAAAACTTTGCCGAGTGTCAGATCTGGGACACTCGGCAAAGAAATTTTTTTAAAAAAAAATTAAATATTTGCCGAGTGCTAGATCTGAGACACTCGACAAAGAATTTTTTTTTAAAAAAAAATAAATCTTTGCCGAGTGCCTCCCTCATCCGCCACTCGGCAAAGGGGCGGTTGGGGGACTTAAACGATTTCGGCCGGCCGGGCAGTCAAGCAGACAGCCAGCCAGCCCCCACGCCCACGCCGGCCCGCCCCCGCCCCCGCGCCGCGCGCCGCGCCCACGCCGCCACCGCCCGCGAGCCCGCGCTGCCCGCGCCGCCCGGCCGCTTGCGCGCTCGGCCGCAGCCCCTCCCCGCGCCGCGCGACGGCGCCTGCCCCCGCCCCCGCCCCTGCCAGCCCTCGCCCCCACGGCCACGTGTGGCCGAGCGTGGCCAGCTCGCCCACGCCCGGAACCGCTCCAACTCCAAGGGAAACAACAGCAAGGCGCTCCTGCTCCCGCCGTCGCTGCTCGCCCGCTCCTGCGCCGGCGGCTCCGACCCCTACGCCTCCGTCGTCCCGGCCGAGTACGCCGCCGCCATGGACCCGCCGTCTAACCGCTGGAGGGTGCGTGTGCGCCGGACCCGGCGCCGGTCGCCCAGCAGGCTCGCCGAGTGGCTGTCCATGCTCAGCCTCTACCGCTCCTGCAAGCGCGCCGCCGCCTGCTTCGCCGCAAAGGCCAAGTCGCTGGCGGCCTGAGCGACTGAGGCCCGAGAGATAAGTCGTTGTTGCCCGCAATCTGCTGCAACTTCCAGTTCTCAGTCTCATCTCTGATCTCTCCCACTCCCAGCTCCCGTGTGTGTGCTGTGTTGACAGCAATATTGGTGTGCGTGATGCCGTTTGCATTTTGTGCGATGATAATTCACTGTAAATTACTCGAATTACTAGTATAAGTATTACAGTAAATAGGAGTATATGATTCCATTTGATATATATACATGTTGTATTTACAGTTGCCATGGTTCCTGCAGGTTATATTATAATTACTACTATATGATAATTGTTATTTGTGGGATCATAACACCATGGTTCCTGCAGGTTGCAAAATTTTCTTGTAACCCCTCAATATGTGCACCACAACTTGAAGCAGTTGAAATGATTATAAGTTTTCGTCTTAAAACACTATGTTCATTCAAATTCTCTAAGTTGATGTTTGAGGTTCAGGATTTTTTTAGATTTGTTTGCCAGCCAACATCAATTGCCACTATGTAAAAACTTTCATCATTGACGATAAATAAACTTAGAAAATGGTTACAACTTACAACTAAATATGATATAGGATAACCACATATGAAAGCAATATGTTTGATTGCTGTGATCTTCAATATAATTGGAGGTGAACAAAAGCTTCTGGTTAAAGATCAGCTTGTGACTAATCTTGATAGGTTTTGTCTGTGTGTTTTTGCCTTCCCTTTTGTGGGACATTGGTTGATTTTTGGGATCTAGAAAGAATAGCGGTATGTCAATGGTATCCATTAAATTTTTTGTTAGTGAACTTTGATTTTCTGAAAGTGCTACGTTTTCTGACATCTGGGATATCACCATCAAATTCAGCATCAGTTTGTTGCTGGTAAGCTCTTCCTCTTCTTCCAAAATAAAATGGAACTTCTTTAATGAACTTATGTCTTTTTAACTTATGTTCGTATTAATGTCATATATTGGTTTCCGTTATGGAAAATACATATAACTGGCCTCCCCCTGTTGACCTTCACAAAAAAAATATAGCTGGAAGAACTGTTAGCTGTAATTTTTTTTAAATGGTCTGGAGAAGTTGGATATGCTTCCGCTATCCGTGGAAGTAGTACTTGGTTCCTGAAAATCCTTTGTTATCTTAACTTCTTTGAGTCTTCTTCAAAAGTTTGAATAGTGATTTACAATTGCATTTGTGTTTCCATGTTTGTTCAGTTACCGAGTGGACCGGTGGGCTTTATGTTTCTCCCACTATGGCTGGAAGCAGGCCAGGTGGATTAATTGCGGGAGCTTGGACTGCTATGATGTCTCTCGGACTAAATGGTGACAAACTTATTCTGAAATTCCATCAGTGTGTAGTGGTGGCTTAGAATCAAATAGTACTTGTGATGTATACTCTTGCTTTTCTTGCTTTCCAGGCTACTTGGACAGTACAAGCCGTATCATGGAAGTTTCGAAGAAAATACAAAGAGGGTAAACTTGTTTGTTTGTTATGCCTGAACTCTGAACTATGACTACAAGACATAAGACAAACTCTGACTGTAGCTATGTTTTACCCATTTTTGTTTATTTATTTATTGTAACTTTTTAAATTGAAGTAGTATTCACGTAGATATTTATTTTCTACTAGTATGCATGGTCAAATGCCAAATTAATTAGCACACACTTGTAATATTTCTATACTAAGAATAGATGTGCTTCCTTTTGTTGTGACTGGATCATCAAAATGGATCACTGCTTAGCTGTGGGTAAAATTTTATGGCTTGTGCAGGATTGGAGAGATATCCCAGGGTTGTTTGTGATTGGGAAACCAGATATGACCGTTGTGGCGTTCGCCTCGGATGTTGTCGACATATTTGAGGTGAACGACATAATGTCATCAAAAGGTTGGCATCTCAATGCTCTGCAGAGACCTAACAGGTAAATCTTGGCTTCAGGCAAACAATTGTATTGTACTCCCTCCTTTCCAAATTATTAGAGATTTTTGCTTTTCCACATACATAGCTTTTTATATGCACTTAGATATACATAATAAAAACAGTGTATCTAGAAAAACAAAAAAAGTCTTATAATTTGGAATGGAGGGAGTCCCTTCACCCCAGCAGCCATTGGTGCTATTTGCATTCTCGGCTAGTCTGACAATCCTTACCGGTTTCAATTTGCACATTTGTGTGACCCTTCAACACACGACTATTTATGACCAATTCCTGAAGGATCTGCAATATTCTGTGAACACTGTGAGTTGCTCAGCACGTGTTATGTTATGTCGCCTAATGGCTATTATTACCCTGATCCATTCCATCGCTAGGAAAGGCTATGTTTTCTTATGACGTTTGGCGTTGGCAGGTGAAAGCAAACCCAGGCCCTATTAGCGGTGGAATGGCTCCTATCTACGGCGCCGCAGGGAAGATGCCAGACAGAGGCACGGTGAAGGAGCTGCTTGTGGAGTTCATGGACAGCTCTTGCTGAACTGATTATGGCTTGTGAAAAACAGTTGCAGTGCTGTGATTTGTTTGCCTAGGTATACAAAGTTATCATAGGAAAGAGGGGAAAGTCATTGAGGCGATACAACCACATGTATTAAGTATTAACGATTATTAGAAGAAGTGTATCCGTATGATTGTATATCAATATCAGAGCATGCAGGTTTCAAAAAAATAATCAGAGCATGCATATGCAATGTACCACAAGGCTTACAAACGTATATGTTCCTATAAAACATCATTTCAGGGGATAATAATAATAATAAACGTATCTGTGCTTGGAAAACCATTTTTCCAGCTTTGCCGAGCGCTGTGACCATGGCACTCGGTAAAAAAAAAATTAAAAAAAAATTCAAACTTTGCCGAGTGCCGGCCAGAGGGCACTCGGCAAAGATTTTTTTAAAAAAAAAATCAAACTTTGCCGAGCGCCGGACAAGGGGCACTCGGCAAATAATTTTTTTTTTAAAAAAACAAAAAATCTTTGCCGAGTGCCTGAAGGGTTGGCACTCGGCAAAGAAATTTTGTAAAAAAAATAAAAAATCTTTGCCGAGTGCCTGCAGGGTTGACACTCGGCAAAGAATTTTTTTTAAAAAAAATAAAAAATCTTTGCCGAGTGCCTGCAGGGTTGGCACTCGGCAAAGAATTTTTTTAAAAAAATATATAAAATCTTTGCCGAGTGTCTGCAGGGTTGACACTCGGCAAAGTGACTGTCAACGGGGCCGACGCCGTGACGGTTGCTTTTCTTTGCCGAGTGTCCCCGGGGCACTCGGCAAAGCCTTTGCCGAGTGCCCGATAAAAGACACTCGGTAAAGAGGACTTTGCCGATCAATTTTTTTGCCGTGTGTTCTTTGTCGAGTACCGCACTCGGCAAAGGCTTTGCCGAGTGCAATTTGGCCTTTGCCGAGTGCCTCAGACACTCGGCAAAGAACCTGAATCCAGTAGTGCGTGAAGCAACTACTCATGAAGGAGAAGTATCTCGTCGTCCTCGAAGATGTGTCCACTGTGGTACAGTGGGATGCCATCAAAATGTACCTGCCGGACTGTAAGAACGGCAGCCGGATCGTCGTATCTACCCATGACATAGGGATGGCATTTATGTGCACCGGCATGCCCTACCTAGTGTCGGAGCTCAGGCGGTTTCCTGATGGCCATTCTCTCTGCGCCTTCTTCAGAAAGGTAAACCTGCAGGCACAATATACATAAATTGCTACTTCCAGAAATGTAATATATTATACTACTCTCTCTGCCATTGTTTACTCTTTTTTTTCGATATCCAGACACTCACAAGTCACGAGACACGCACACTCACCACTATGAACACACATATACAAACAGGGACAAAGCCGGCATTTGACCATAGGGGGGGGGGGGGGGGCATTTTGGTATACCAATGATAACCACATATGATAAAATATGCGTGCATTCATACACATATAAGTATATTGAGTTAGGAAGAGTATAAATAATAACCAAATCAATATTTGTTTTGCGATACAAAAGAAAGTTAAAAGTCTAAAATGATAATGAAAATTATAGCAAAAGAAAAAAAAATAACCCTAAGTCTCTAATCTCTACCCAACTAATATAATTCATAGAAAAAAAATCATTGTAATAACTGGAATAAAAGAGAGGGGAAAGATAAAGCACTAATAATTAACGTCATAACTAGCTAATTGCTCGTATATTATGCAGATCAACTAAGATATTGTGTAGGAAAAACTATAACAATAATAACAAGAATAAAATAGAGGGAGAAGATAACACAAATATTAGACATAAATCATATAGATATCAATAAAGACTAACACAAAGAAGAGATGATAAATAAATACAACACTAATTAGTAATTTTTATTAGCTAATTAAGGGGTTATGTAGTGGGACACTAGGGAGGTTGGGGGTGTGTGGGCCCCCCTGGCCCCCCTTCCCTCCATCCCTGCATACAAACCCCACCCCTATGAGCATCTTCGAAGACTGGGCCGATAAATCCTTGAAAATCATAGCATGAGCCTCTTTTATATATATATATATATTACATATACACTATTTTTTTACTGTATTTTTAGACAAGAAAACAAAATTCCAGCATCTACCATCCAAAAATGGTACACTATTTTTTGACTGTATAAGTTGATAGTTTGATAACAAATAATTAGTAGTTGAATTACTTGTGTTTGTTTCTCTATCGATCGACTTGTCCTCCTACACGGATTAGAATCTTAGAACGTATAAGTCCGTGGATATGTTTAGTACCTAACACTAATTAAAATTGCTTCTCTCTACCCTAGTACCTAACACTAATTAAAACTGCTTCTCTCTACCCCCTCCCCTCTTTCTAACACAATATCATCAAGTCAGATGATCTATAATGTCTGTTCGCTTGTGATAAATTTATAAATATTTAACTTATATGCTTTTATAACCTATATCCATTCGTTTGCATTGCACATCCTATTTGTCCAGTGAAAACATTAGACTAAGTTATATCAGCTCTTGTTGCAAGCCATATGTTGTACATGACGTCACATATCCAAATTTAGGCTTTGAATTTTTTAATATTATTAGTACAGTAACTTTTTTATTCAAATGTTAAGTTGAAACTATATGAATTGTTTATTGTACCATACATTCAAGACTGTCATTTTGTATTTTATTAAATAAAAAATATTATGGGCCCTAAATTGCACTCTTAGCTACTACTTTGGCATCAGTAGCCATCAGTAGCTAAGAGTAACAAGAGCTAAGCGCAACAACGAAGTAATGCTACTGGATGCAAACTCACAAAGAAAATGCACTACGTCTCTCCAATCTCACTTTAGATTAATAACAAGTCAAGCAAGGTGAGTGGAGTTGCGTTTTGAACTTTTGATCACTAAGGATGCACAAGTATCAGCAAGGGTGCCAAAAAGTCGTCACAAAATGGCTGGCCACCCTTCTATTTATAAGCCACTCAAAGAGACTAGGTGGGGTTTCTGCAGGGTCACCGGAAAACTCTAGTGACCACCAAAGAATGGATTTTGCTATCCAATGGTTATCCAACAGATATATTCAAACGGTCATATACGGCCTGTTCGCTGGTTGGTTTCTGGGCTGGTTTGGACTGGCTGGTGCTGGTTTGTTGTGAGAGAAAAATACTGTTGGCCGGCTGGTTTGGGCTGGCTGAAACCAACAAGCGAACAGGGTGATAGCCGTTGGAGTACCCTTTACTCTAGTGCCTCTCCACTCCACCTCAGCGCTCTCGGGAAATCAATAGCAAAGGAACACCCCATGAGTACTTCCTCCAGTGCTCCCCCAGAGACACCACCAGAGAAATTCAGTGGGTCTGGGAGCTTACTGGATAGAAGTCCCGTAAGGTTCTGGACACCACCGGAAAAGTCTGGAATCCCAACCTCTACACCGAAGAATGTGTTGCCTCTGTTTGAATTTTCCTACATCACTCCGATCGCCACCACGTGTCCATCCAACCTGGGAGCCTAAGCTCCGGTGGTACTGCCCTAGGGGCACCCGAGAAATCCGATGACCCACCAGCCAATACATTAAGTCATTTTTTCGCGGGGCCTATAGTGGAGCCTTTGGGGCTGTTCGGCTGGCTGGCCAGCCACCTCATGAAATCATTGTTCACGTCCTGTCAGAACAGTATTTTCCTCTCACAACAATCAGCCGGAACAGTATTTTTCAGTCCTGCCGAACAGGCCCTTTGCTCCGGTGCTTCCCCACCAGGGGCAACGGATAAATCTGATGAGTGCAGAGGCCCTATGCTAAGCCCTTCTCTCAAATGCTTTCCAAACTTTGTTGACTCTAAATGTGTTCCACAAGAACACTAACACCTTAAGTATTTGAGTTAGCATTTTCAGAATATTTCCAAACCACTTGCTTCATCACCATGTCACTAGGTCGACTAATGCATATGCAAAGTGAGTTCAAACCTAGTGGCACAAGATAACCGTAGTTACTTTAGAGATCCCCTTTTAGTAGCATGGCTATTTATATTTAAACCCGACCGTACACTCTATTGCACATTGGCCGGTGAAGCAAAACCCCTATTATTGCATATACCTTTGCCTTCGGGCTTGTTTCCATCTCCTCTTCTCTCCAATGTTGAGCACTTTTGTTGTAGTAAGCATCATCTTCACCATCTCCTAGTCTTGCTCAATTCCAAGTGTTTGACCTTGCATAATCATCTCATTGAAAACATTAGTCCACTAGTTGTCACTCAATTACTAAAACCAAACTAAGGCTTTCAACACGTCTCAGAAAGATTAATGCGGATCGTTTTAGATTATTTTCTAACCGCAAAGGTTACTCTATATTATTTTTCATAATGGCATATGGGTAACTTAGATGAAGATAATGGGGTTTGCTTTGTTATTTTTATAATGACATATGTGAGACACCGATTTATGGGTTTACTTTAATTTAGATTTTTTCTAGTGTGTATTGTGAGGATTAACGTTGATGCTCCAAAAAGATTCTCCAATTAGTAATAGTATGGTATGGATTTATCATCACTAAAAATTGGATCCTTATGTGTTACCTCTGCCCAAAGATTGGGTTCCATGAAATTTACTCTGCGAAAAACACACGTTCATTATTCTAAAAAATTATCAAAACAGTTATAGTAACAGGAAAAGGCATGTTGTAGTACATAAAAACACAATTAATTGAGTGTACTTGGAGAGATAAAAAAGAAGTGAGATCGTTGGTTTTGAGTAATGCTGTTCTGATTGTACATGTAAGTTTTGATAAATAATTTCTAGCTGAACTTGGTCCATGTACATCCATTTTTTGAAATCAATATGGCCACTTGGAAAAAGGAAAGGAAATATTTGCACATGCCAAAGTCTTTTTGGAGTGTGGGTGTGGGGGGGGGGGGGGGGGGGGGGGGGGGGGGTTAAAAAAGTAGAACTTTGAGCATATAAATGCATGCATATGGGCATACTTTTTTATTTGAGTTGGTCCATTATAGCATGTTTTACAAATGCATGATGCATCATGTATTCATGTGAAATTGGGTGTGTGTGATGTTATGTTATTAATTCAAGGCACTCCTTGCAGATTTACTTTCTTTGCTATGCATCATCTCGGGTTACTTTCTTACTTGCAGGCACGGGAGAGTCCCATTGACATCAACAAATTTATACAGGCAATAACATGTCCAAGTGTCGTCTCTGTGTGGGGTAGATCTCGCACCAAATCTATCGTTGTCGACACAGTTTACCGCGACATAATAATGCTGCATAATAATAAGCAGGAAGAAGAACACGACGGCAGACTGATGAAATTCAAATTTGAAACGTATGGATGGGTCCACGTGCCGGATTGTTGGTTCGATTTGAGGCTCATATCTCGGCAGTTATATCTTGATCTTTGTTCATATGGTGGTTCAGCATACAATGATGAAACCAAGCATGCTAATGAGACAGTCGATGCTATAGAAGAGGCAGCCCTAATTCAGAAGTGCTGTGAGTTTCTGCGTGAAAAGGACTGCCTCGTTGTTATTGACGGTCTGCGGTACACAAAGGACTGGGATTTGTTCAGAAACACGTTCTTATCTAAGCCTATAAAAGGCTGCATCATTATCATTACAAATGAAGAAAATGTTGCAAAACATTGTGCAGATTCTAAAGATCGAGTGTTCAACATCAAAGGCGATCCAGAAGCCAGCGCAGCCGAGGTAAATATATTGCCTGTCATCCCAATGTTTATTAATTTTTCCTAATACACACGTACAGTATAAGTATGATGATTCCATCCTGGATTGCACTCTAACTCTCTAAATAAACTCTCTAGATTTTCTCCATCAGAAAGGAAAAGGCACGTACCTGGACTAAGACAGCTGAAATTGTTGAGAGCAATCAACGACTGGCTTTAGGCTTTTCCATGCTTCTAAAAGATCCTGGTGTTGTGTCGGTTTGGGGTGTTACTGGTGTTGGCAAGAAATACCTGGTCAGAACAAGCTATTACCATCATATGCTTCGTTCATGGGGGCAGCTGTTCACAGTCAACAGCCAACCTATATGGTTGGACATTCGAAAGGAAGAAAATCATGGAGACGAATTCACCGCATTCAGCTGGGTCAATGTACCGTGTCCATTCAGTTTGATGAGATTCTCTCGGCTCTTGCTGATGGATTTCTATTCAGATGACCTTCAAGCCATGGAAGCTGCTGCAGTTGGCATCATGCAAGGCCAAGACCTATATGAAGAGTGTCGCAAGATTCTGCGCGCGAAGAAATATTTCGTTGTCATTGACGGGCTACAGTCCACGAATGAATGGGACACGATAAAGCAGGAATTCTTCCCCCGAGGCGTTGATGGTTGTGTTGTTGTCATTACACATGAAGCAAAGGTGGCCAGGCATTGTCAAGTTGATGAAGCACGACGAGTCAACGTCAGAGCCTTTCAAGCTGATGAAGCCCGTAATCTCTTCATGAAGGTTCGTTGTTTACCATCCTGGCTTATTGTAGTTATCTATAGTAGTTCTAGCAGTCGAGCTAATAATTTCCTTTCCTTTTTGCATCCATGCATGTGAGTAAAAAATATAAGTCTCTCTTAACATTTTATAGATGTATATATGTCAGCTAATTATTTATTTTGACATTTTATAATAATAAGTGATTCTGCCAATTGAAAAAAAAATTATACATGTTTCTCTCTGAGAACGGGAGAATCACTACCAAATGGTCTAGGGACGATTCAGAGACAGAAACAAAATCGTTTTAGGGATTCTACTAGAAACCATTGAAACCTATTTGTTGTTTAGAACCAAATCCTAGAAACATTTCTTCGAGAAACTAAATCCCCATCAACAAGCTGAGCTAGCGCATCCAACGTTTTTGATATAGGAAATATACTATTTTACAATTTAATTCAGTCCAGTTTTCAATCTTCAACTAGAAAATTGTTCCTTTTCGCTGGCAACTAGTAAAACCATCACAACCTTTGCTCAAATTTAGGGTTGTTTTGGGTAGTGTGGCACTAATATGGCGACATGGCTAAGGATAAAAAAGTTTTTCATAGTTAATCCACATATGTCTAAGAAACATAAAAATTGCACACACATTAAAGAGTATGTATAACCTGAATATAATTTTATATTTAAGATAAAGTATATGTTTCTTACAAAAAAATAAACTAAGATAAAAGATAATGTCTATTACTCAAACTTTAATTACCTCTAGAGAAAATTGATTTATGTTTTTATTACTCATATATGCATTTGTTAGTCTTGTTAGAATTGTTTAAAGAATTATGCTAATTTTCTAAATTAAGCCATGGTTTCCTACATTTGGTAGTAATTAGTATTCACTTTAAAGTGTTTCATAAATGTTCGGTTTCATTTAGGATTATTCAGAACCTAATAAATTTGGTATATAGAGTAGATTAAAGTTCCATTAGCATGATAAAAGAGTATAGTTTAGGGTTTACATGCTCACATTTTGTTCTACATCATTTTACATATAAAATTTTTACTTGGGTTACAAAATGGACTATCTTATTTTTTTTCCTTATATGAATTTTTAAAATTTAAATACTAATTCAGTCGTTGGTCACATGTCACCAAATTTCTTTAAATTTGAGAGAATGGTGAAAAATTAATGTCACATGCTATGCTACCTAAAATATGTTATGTCTGAGAGTGCTTAACCATCTAGCATTCGCTAAGATCGTAACAACATGTAGATCGAATATCTAGGTACATAAATGATAAGCATCCCCAAAACGTTATCATTTATCATGTCCCCCAAGTGTAAGGTACTTGTGGATCATAAAGGACCCACAAAATATTAAAGGAAGATACGATCGAGGCAGGTTAAATTTTAATATTTGTTACAGTGTGGCCCCACTTGATCTAGACTACTCCCTCTATTTATAAATATATAATGTTTAGGCCAACCTAATTACCTTGCCATAAACATCATATATTAAAAAAATATTTCCTCCATTCCAAATTATAAGTCATTCCAACTTTCTTGAAGAGTCAAAGCATCTCAAGTTTGACCAAATTTATATATTAAAATAATAATATTTATGATATCAACTAAGTATCATTAGATTCTTCATTAATTATATTTTCATAGTATACCTATTTGATGTCATAAATGTTTGTAATTATTTCTATAATTTTAGTAAACTTGAGATATTTTGACTCTCCAAAAAAATTAGAATGACTTATAATTTGGAATGGAGGGAGTATATAAGAGGGCAAGGGGTATGACCAATAGGGGCAAATCTAGGGTGGGGGCTGCGTGGTCCAGCCACCTACTACTTTACTTTGGCATTTTTCTATAAAATATAACATATGTGAGTAATTTAGATGCAAATTTAGAGGTTATTTTATCTTATTTTGATAATGACAAATGTGGGTATTTTAGACCTCGATTTGAGAATTTCTTTATGTTCCTTTTGTAATGGCATATGATTGTGATCCAAATGTAAATTTATTTGTTATTTTTAAATTATCTTTCAAAAATGGCATTGTGGGTTTGGATGCCAATTTATGGGTTCTTTAAGTTACTTTTATAATGGGAGTGATTTTGTTCCTAGTTTAAGGGATTACCTTAAATTGTTTTCATAATGGTGGGTGGTTGTAATTTAGATGCCAATTTTTCATGTTAAAATGCTCGATTAAGTTCTTACAATGGGAGAGAGACGATGGTAGGAGAGAGCTAGCAAAGTGATCTAGGGTTTCATCGACCCCCTCCCCCCTCTACATGAGCCTCTGGCCAACCTTGTGCACCGGAAGGCCCTGGGGAGTACAAGGAGAGTGGGTTCGTAGAGGTTTTCTAGGGTTTCACATCCTTAATCCTCGGTTGGTGGCGGCAGCGAGCGTCGTTCCTCGTCTTTGGTTATGGCCGACGGTAAACACCCTACTCCAAAATCTACTTAAATGGTAGCGATGGCGAGCGTTGTTCCTCGTCTTTGGTTATGGCCGACAGTAATCAGCCTACTCCAAAATCTACTTAAATGGCCTAGCTCCGCACATGGAACGGGACCGCATACGCGTAGCACATCTCTTACACTTCCGTCCATGCTTCGTGTAAAAGGGTTAACCTGAAGGTGCTGCATTTGGAACGACAAGGATTATAAGCTGGCTCTAACCCTCCTAAACTTCCAAGATGGTACTAAACCCACCAACAACACTCCACATATGCAACATGGGTCAACAATACAACTACTAGAAGCTTTTAAATGGTCTGGGGGTGTTACATTGATCCTCTTAAGGGTTGACGCCCTCGGTAGCTCACCACATACGCAGCAGATGCTCAAAACCACCTCTTGGTACACCCCTCCATATAGATGTCCAGACAGGCTAGGCCCGCCGTGCCCTGGCACGGGCCCGACCACGGTCGGCCTCGTGCCCGTGCCTGGGCCACCACACCGACACGTAGTGCCAGCCTGGGCACGGCACAATTTTTGGGCCGGCACAATGCGACCCAGTTATTTCTGACTGTTGGATTTTCTTTGGATGAATCGCAGCCGTTGGGTTACAAACCCTAGCTATAAAACCAATTCCCAAACACCTATGAGTTCCCCGTCTCACAACGTCACTCCCCTATCTGACTCCCTCCTTCCCTCCTGCGGCTTCGGCCGCCGCTCCCGTTTCTCCACTCCCTCCTGATGCATCTCCTCACGGCTTCCTTCAACAGCGATGGCACAGAGCATTGCAGTGGCTCTGGGACCGACGAGACGCAGTGGCTGCGGCGCCGATGGCGCGGCACAGCAGCGATTCATTTGCTCCCCAGGTCGACGGCGGCGTGGAACGCGACGACAGCGCGCGGAGCAATGACAGCGCGCGGCGGGCCAGGGCCGAGACGGGCACTATGGACCGCCGTGCCCAGTGGCATGGCACAACACGGTTCAAAGTGTCGTGCCTATGCCGCGACCTAGGCATGGTGGCATGACACAACATGACGGCGTTGCCGTGCCTGGTAGTATCGTGCCTTGTCGTGCCATGCCAAACCGTGCTAGGGCCGGGCCACTTGTTTGGACATCTATACCTCTCCGCGGACACATGCAACAAGGGTTGATGCTCTGAATACCATATGTAAACACCCCATGTCCAAAATCTACTTATATGGCCCAGCTCCGCACATGGAACAGGTCTGCATACGCGTAGCACCTCTCTTACACTTTTATCCTCGCTTTTGAACCTCTTTTACACTTTCATCCTCGCTTCGTGTAAAAGGGTTAACCCAGATGTGCTACATTTGAAATGACAAGGATTATAAGCTGGTTGTCACCCTACTAAACTTCCAAGCTGGTATTAAACTCACCAATCACACTCCACATGGGCCAACAACACAACTACTATAGGCTTCTAACGGGCTAGGGTGTTACACCGACAGCGTTAAACCATTTTTGACACCCTCTGCAGGAGCCTGGAGGTCATTGTTAGAAACCGGAGTTGTTGTTGTGCCTTACCTAAGCTCCTCATCCTCGTGGCATCCGTTGCACAGCAAGGACGTGGCAGCATATAGGGAGAGGTTGACCATCGGGCTCGGGGCACACCGATGAAGTGGCCACGCACCGTCCTTGTCGCATTGCGTCGTGCCCCGGGCGTGACATAACCTCGCAAGGGCGCGGGGACAGAGCTCCGGTAGGGCCCGACGCCCTGTGACTCAGCCCGCGTGTCGAGGAAGATTCCTCACATCAGTCAAGGCGAGAAGCTCGGCTAGGGTAGTACAGCGGTGGTCATGGCCATCCTTGGCCTGCTGCCACCTTCCAAGATCGGGAACTTCCTGGGCTTCACCAAGCCCCTAGACGCGGGAGACTTGGTCGTGGCCCTTCTCCTTAAGCCTACTTCTCGGAGGCCTGGGCCTCTTATCGGGGTGGGCCATCTCAGGCCCAGCAAGCTTTCGCAATAGTCCATAGTGTGTGTGCGAGCGCACACGACGAGTGTAGCCCCCCGAGCCCCTGGCTGATTAAGATTGTCAGTGAGGGGGTTAATCGCACTGTCATGGCGCTAATTCGAGGATTTTGGTAACCTCCTGTTAGGTACTCAAAAGTAAGGCAGTAGCCATTATTATTTATATGCACCATCTAAATCTGGACGTTGAGACTAGGGCCACACTATGCTTATAAGATCCTAAAGATTATTATACTAGCTAGAAAAAAGAGGAGTTACCTTAATTCTACAAATAATTTCAATATTGAAGTTACCATCATTTCCAAATTGAATTTGTACATATCTGCAAAGTGATTTATTTCTGAATTGTAGGTTGTGTGGAAGAATAAGCAACTGAATCGGGATGAGATGAAACTTTCTAAACGTATCTTGTCCAAGTGTGGCGGGCTCCCAAAAATAATATATGCTATAGGAGAATACTGCAGCAGGTTATCCACATATCAGTTGAAGCATATAAATGATGACTTTATGGGCAGTTTGGAGAGCAACGACCAAGAATTCCATAGGCTAAGGGGTCTATTTTCAAGGATGAAGAACTACTTTGATTATGCTTTCGAAGATACACTGAAGCCATGCATCTTCTATCTGTCAATCTTCCCAGTAGACCACAACATCAGGCGGAGGCGTTTGCTAAGGCGGTGGATTGCAGAGGGTTACTGCAGGGACAAAGCTTCTACAGCTGTAGAGGAGGAGGGGAAAATGTTGTTGTCCGAGCTCATCAAATTGAGCATAATCCAGGAACAGCATACACCACGCAAGATCCTTGAACTCAACGGTTTCTTCCGTGAATACCTCGTCTCAAGGCCAATGGAAGGTAACCTTGTTTTCACGCTGAAAGGGAAATGCAGCGTGAACTCACAACGCGCGGGACAACACCTGACTATAAGGAGCAACTGGGACAGAGACAAGATTGTCTTTGAGAACATCAACTTCTCACGGCTTCGGTCTCTGACAGTGTCTGGGGAGTGGAGGTCATTCTTCGTCTCCGTCAATAACAACATGAGGTTGCTTCGGGTGCTGGATCTGGAGAACTCGTCAGGTGTGACAGATGATGACCTTGAGCAGATTGTGAAGCTACTGCGTCGGCTTAAATTCCTCTCCCTGCGAGGATGCAGGGAGCTCACATGTCTGCCGGATTCATTGGGTGGCCTGAGGCAGCTTCATACTTTGGATATCAGATACACTTCCATACTTGTGCTGCCGCTTGTTATCATCAAGCTGGAGAAGCTGCAATACATCAATGCTGGCACCACTGAACCATGGGATCTGACAAGCCCACCAGAAGCAGCAAGTGAAGACCGGGCATCAACATCACCAGAAGAACAGAGTCTACAAGTACCAGCGGCAGATGAGGCTGGGACGACATCAACACCACCGTCGTGGAGCAGCAGGGCACGTCAGTTGGTCTCTGGCCGCTGTTTGGCAGCCAACAAGTTCCACAGGCACCGGCAAGCTAGGGCTCATCATGATGGCAGTATCAAGGTCCCTGCAGGGATTGGGAAGCTGACGGCCTTACAGGCCCTCGGTGTTGTCAATGTGAGTGGCGCAGGCAGGAAGGCTGTCTCCAAAGAACTAAAGAAGCTCACCCAGCTGCGTAAGCTCAGGGTGTCTGGCATCAGCAAGGAAAACTATCAGGAGTTGTTTTCTGCCATCTCAGGTCATGCCCATCTGGAGTCCTTGTCAGTGCGACTTGAAAAGGATCAGGAGGGTGATTTTTGCTGTTTGGATGGCATCTCCGAGCACCAGAGGCCTAGGTACCTGAAGAGCCTGAAGATGTATGGGCATGTCCACAAATTGCCCACCTGGATGAAGCAGCTTGACCGTCTCAGTAAGGTTGATCTTGAGATGACCATAACAGAGCAACAGGGCACATGTTTCTATGAGCAATTGCCAACTCAAATTATCCAAGGACGTATCAGTGTCAAGGCAGTCGAAATGGGTCAAGTCAATTTTGGGGCTCCAGAGGACTCTCGTCGTTATCCCTACTGGAACAAACAATTCCAGGTCTTCAAGATCGACTGCACCTCCAGGTTACAGGTGACTTTTACAGATGATTACATAACACGCTTTGTTGAGCTGCTTGTGGTTCACTTCTCTAGTGGGTCGTCCTTGACGATTTCTGGGCTAGAGCATCTAGATAAGCTCAAGGAAGTGTGGCTCAAGGGTTCCTACAGATTAGAACTCTGGCAACAGTTGAAGCAGCAACTTTCCAAGCATCCTAACAAACCTGTCTTGAAGCCGGAGCAACCACTGTTCGTTTGCTGGCCCGCCCTTCTCTGCTAGTAGCCAAGCCAAGCTCCCAAATCATGCTTGCTTCTTTCATTTATTTGTAATAATGAGAAATAGTGTGTGTTTGTGTGCCCTGTATATATTCCTCTTTTGTGTCTTAGGCTGCCTTCATCCCCCTTTGTTATTATTTATTATTCGTGCTATTGCTACTTGCCAAAGGAACTATAAGAACCTGTATTGTTGTCTTTGTGTTTGCTTGTTTTCATATCATGTTATTTTTTCTTTTCATTCCGTAACACATTCTCTATATATATTCTGGGATGAGCCATGAATCCATGATTCCACTGCAACCATCAGACATTCATGCTCCCCATCCCTCTATCTTTGTTCCGCTAGCAGTCCTACCTCTCGTACAACTTAAATCTGGTATTTGTGCTAAAAATAGTCAGCTAATTTCCCACTTCGCATTCTGTATCTATGGCTGGAACTGGAAGCATTTGTTTGTGAATGGGAGTATGCACTATGCCTATGCACAGTTTACACGCCGACAGCAACGTATGCACTCCTACTGGTCCATTAGCCTACACGCCCGTGATAGCTGAAAGTTCTTCTAGGCGTAGATAAGTGGTTAATACTTAGCTTAATGAGAGACTTGGTGATGTATCTCACCATGCGCAGTCACGGCCATGACGCTACCGCGACATGGCCACTGGAGTCGTAGTAGTAGGGGAAGCAGAGACGCTCCCGCTAGGTCGTCGTAGGTAGCAGCAGTGCAGGCGCGGTGCTGTGGCGGCGGCGAAGGCGATGGCGCTTCCCGTCGCTTAGAGCGCGCCCTTCTAGATCGGACTAGGGCTAGGACGTCGGTGGGGCGCTGACGGCTGCTGGTGAACCTCGTGTATCGAGCCCCAGCTCCCACCTCCTTTACATAGCGCTGCGCGACGGAGGCCCACCAGCCAAGAGAGCGGCTGGACGCCCCGATCAGGGCGTGAGTCAAGGACCCAATTGGTCGTTGGGCCAAATTGGTGGAGATCAACATAACATTCTCCCCTTAATCTCACCTTATGTCTTATACTTAACTTACTTTATCTTTTTCCCATTTCATCACAGATAAGTATATAGAGCATGCCTCATCGTCACGGTCAGTTGCCATTAGATTTAACAGCTACAATGCACCTCTATGTTTTAAAACAGATTCTCAACTAGGCCCTCAGTATCCAGAAATCATATGCTTTCCCGTAAACCCATGTCGACTGTGTGTTCTCTAGACGCACTGGGTGGTAAGCCTTTACTAAGCGTATCCGCAAGTACTTACTCGGTACTTATGTGCTCAATGCTTTCAAAATGATTCTGGATTTTTTTCATTTACAACATATAACTTAGTGTCAATGTGTTTGGTAGCACATTTGACCTATTGTCTTAGGAGTTAACTTACTTTAAATGGTTATTGTTGTTGTCTACCATTGTTAAATTCAGGTACAAATTCCCTAACCTCCTTTTGCCTGTTCCTTAACCCTCATGTCAAGTTATACTATAGTATGCATCACTGATGACACCACAATTGTTTCTTTAGAGCTTTTTCACAATAATACTCCAATTGCGAGTGTTAGCAACTACTGTGGATTTCACTCCACATCTCGCCAAGACTTAACATTTATACCATCAACTATTTAAGAGTACTTATTCTTTCTTACTCAGCATGAGACCTATGATACTTTGCAAAATTGCAAGACCTTCTCAACTCCATTCCAGTGATCTATATCTAGACTGGACTTCTGCCAAAATATCCCAGATACGTAAACTACGTTAGGGTAAGTTCTTACTTGTACTTGTACACTTATCAAGCTTCCAATAGCTGAAGCATATGTAACCATGTTCATTTGATCGATCTCATATCGGTTCCTGGAACACTTAAAGTTCCTAAATATATTATCCTTGACTATAGGAGCAGGCGTAGGTTTACTCGAATGCATACTTTATTTCTTTAGAATCTTTTGTAAGTATGCCTTTGCGATAGTCCTAATACCATATTTTCTTCTATCTCGGTGAATTTCGATTTCTAGAACCAATGACGCTTCACCAAGATCATTCACATTGAAACTTGAGGACAAAACTTCTTCTTCAATGACAGATTAATATCACTATTAGTGAGTAGAATGTCATCTATTCACAGGATGTGGAAAATAAATTTTCTATTCTTGAACTTCGCATAAACGCTATTGTCCTTCTTATTTTCTTTAAACCCAAACTTTCTTATCGTTTCATCAACTTCAAATACTACTGTCTAGAGACTTACTTTTAACCCATAAATGGATTTCTACAGGCGGCATCCCATATGTTCTTTTCTTCCACGACAAAACCTTTTGGGTTGTGCCATATAAACGTTTTCATACAAATCCCCGTTGAGGAATGCTGTCTTTACATCCATCTGATGTAACTCTAAATCGTAATGTGCCATGAACACCATTAAGATTCTAAAAGAATCCTTGCATGAGACTGGAGAGAAAACTCTCATTGTAATCTATTCATTCTCTTTGCATAAAACATTTTGCTAAAAGTCGTGCTTTATATCTTTCTACATTCCATTTGGAGTCATATTTTGTCTTGTAGACCCATTTACAATATACTATTTTGGCTCCATTAGAAATTTCTTCTAAGTCCCAAACATCGTTGGTATTCATCAAATTCATTTTAACTTACATAGCTTCTTGCTATTTAAACGAGTAAACACTTCTCATGGCTTCTTCAAATGAGGTGGAATCACCATTTATTTGAATTTCTTTACTAACATAGACTTTATAGTCATCAGAAAAACTGGTTTACTAATTCTTTGAGACCTTCTGGTGCCTCAGCTACTGGCACTTTCATATGGGGCTACTGTCGCTCTTCATTGCCAAGAGGCAATTGATTCTATAGGCTCCTGTATTACAAGATCCTAGTTTATATTATTTATCTTCTTCGAAGAGCTAACAACAAGTGTTGTATTAGTCATACAACATCAATAGTTATTGAGAAACTTGTTGCTCCTGAGTCATTGGAGTGGGCATGCAGTCCCTCTTCTCTTTAAGTCTTAGGTCTCTATATACCTCTACATACCATGCTCCCCTAGATCTTTCCATCTTTTCTAAAGATAGTGTATCTTCAAATATCTTATTTTGGATTTAATCTGTTAAAACCTCATATGGCGCTTTAAGCACCACCTTAACATCTTTGAGGCTGACTACGCTATCTTCCTGTCGGAACTTTAAAAGGTCCAGAAATTTAGCTATTTCTCTGTTTAGGGGTATCATTGTTGTGACCATTATACTCCTCCAACAGTCGCATTCATCTTAATTAATCTTTAATTCTCTTAATGAAGAGTGTCTTTTTTTAATTGGTTTTTATCTCGCTCTTAATGAAGAGTATTTTTCTTAATTGATCTTAATATTCTCCCCCTCGAAATATGACATGAACTTTACTGCCATAATTTTGAGAACTATTCAGAAAGCCTATGAACAAGGAGACACTTATAACTTACTTCATTCACATGATTATGTCATGTAAACAAAGTTATTTCTTGATCCGTTTAGGAGTACACTTTCCTTATTTCACTTTAAGTACTCAACGAGGTCTTTCATTAGCAGTACTTTTGTAAGTCACGCTTGTATCTTTTTTTATCTTTTGGTTAGTATTGACCATGACGATGCATTTCTATTATGCCACGGTCAATACTAGGACAGCATAAGAGCTACCTAAACTTCTCTCGCTATCTGGGATACGAAACATGTGAATCATCACAAAACTTCTCCCGTCATACAAGATTAACTAGCATAAGTACTATGCCAAACTTCTCCTCATGCGGGATAAATCTATATACAAACACGTATGCTTAATCCAACATTGGTCAAATTAGACATACATGTTACTTATTGCAACTCTTATCATAAAAACATTTACTTATACTTTATTTTCCAATTAAATCTTCACGTTGGTTCCAATTTAATCAGAAAATTAATAAACTAACAAAAACAGTCATGAACTGGCTTGACTCAAGCCTTTTTCATTCACATAACCCAGCATTGCAGCCCGTTGGCATGCAGCCGAGTGATTTCGTCGGTTAAATAAATAAAGTGCTTCTGCATCAATTCTACATCACCGTTAGACAGAAAATAGAATTAATGCATAAAACTCATAAATCAACTTGGAATACATATAACTACTCTTAAAAATTAAATTCTTCCATTGGTTCGAATTTAATTATAAGATAATCAACATCATTTCAGAGGAAACTTGATAATAAAATACATTCTTTTAGTTCAGGAGTATTTCTTGTTCCTTATCGACTCTCTAGAAAATTGACTACGTTGGTGTAAAATTTATCAGAGATTTAAACCACAAACTTGAACTCATTATAATATTATCATCATCAACGTTGGTCAGAAAATGACAATACCATAATCTGACTTAAATAAAATAGACTACTCCTCTAATTTAAATTTTTCCGTTAGTTCCAATTTAATTAGAGAATAAACATAATCATAGTTTACTAAATATAACTGCTCTTCAAATTAAATTCTCCCGTTGGTTCAAATTTAATTAGAAGATAATAAACATTAAATTTTGCAGCGAAAACATAAAAAAACATTCTTTATCTACTTTTCATAAGCCTTTTACTTTACTCATCTACTCTCTGAAAACATTATCCCGTTGGTTTAAATTTTGACAGAAATTCAAAACTTGACAAAATTCATCAAAATTGCTTCTAAAAATAATAAAACAAAACTCTGCCTATACTGTTCATTTGGCCCAGCCCGGTGAAACAGTCTGCGGCCCATCTGTTACGCGTTCGTGCGCTCGCGGCCCAGCAACGACAAAATCGGCCTGTGGCGGCCGCTTGCGCCGCGCTCCCCCACGCCCAGGCCGCAACCCAGGCCTGCGCCGGCAATTCCCATTTCTCGCCTGGGCCGCTTTCGGTCCGAGCTCTGCCGACCATCGGATGTCATCGGACGGCTCGCCGCGTGTTTCGTCCGATCAAAATCGCGCCGTGGCCGCTTGCGCCCTAACCCTAGCGTCATTTCCTTCTTCGCTTTCTCTCTCTTCTTTCCTCAGCGTCGTGGGAGAGAGACGAGAGGCACAGCAGAGTGGCGCTGCCGCCGGTCCCCTCGCTGGTGAGCTCGCTTGCCCGAGGCTGAGCGCGCCGCCGTCGAGCGGTCCGGGCAACGGTGCCCTTGACTCAGCGCGGCTCCACTCCCCAAACCCTAACCCTAGCTACTCTTCGCCGCATACCACAGACGCTGCACCCGAGGTCGATGCAGGAGGTGGCGGCGCCGCCGTGGTGCCCTTCGCCGGTGCATGCGTGCGGCTAGAGCCGCGCGCGGCGCCGTCGAGCCGCACCGCGGTGGTGCTCTTAGTCCCCACAGACGCTGCAGTGAGGGCTCGCCCTAAATCCTAGATCAAAGTGCGGCACCACCGTGGGTCCCATCGCCGGAGCGCACGCTCCCCAGTGGGTGAGCGCACCACCGTCGAGCGGTCCTGTGACGGTGCCCTCGGTCGGGGCTCACGCGCACAGCGACGAGCGCGGCTCAGCTTCTCCCCGCATGCCGGTTCGGCGGCGGTGGAGCTTCTTCCCGCACGACGGCGGTGGTGACAGTGGCGAGAAAAACCGTGTAGGTCCCTCCCCTCACCGACCTCTCTATTAGAGTTAGGGTTTGGGTTAGGGTTGGGGTTTCTGATGTGATTTGGATCACTTCTTTCTTGATTTCTTTCCTATTTTCTACACCAAACTGGATCTACCCACTAGCAACCATGGCTCTGGTACCTTTGATAGAATCTGAAAGTTCTTCTAGGCGTAGATCAGTGGGTAATACTTAGCTTAATGGGAGACTTGGTGATGTACCTCACCATACGCAGTCACGGCCACGGCGCCATCGCGACATGGCCACTGGAGTTGTAGTAGTAGGGGAAGCAGACACACGCCCACTAGGTCATCATAGGTAGAAGCAGTGCAAGCGCGGTGCTGTGGCGATGGCGAAGGCGATGGTGCTTCCCATCGCTTACAACGCGCCCTTCTAGATCGGACTAGGGCTAGGACGTCGGTGGGGTGCTGGCGGCTGGTGGTGAACCTCGTATATCGAGCCCCAGCTCCCACCTCCTTTACATAGCGCTGCGTGATGGGGGCCCACTAGCTAGGAGAGTGGCTGGGCGCCCTCGATCAGGGCGTGAGTCAAGGGCCCAATTGGCCATTGGGCCAAATTGGTGGAGATCAACCTAACAGCCCACAGTCACTACTACAAAAAAGGTTTGTAGCAACGCCTCATTTTTTTAGGGGCGGCTAGGGATGGAGGCGTCCCTACAGTGGGCATGCTCGGGACCCATGAGACTAGTCGCTCCTACAAATGACATAGTAGGGGCGGCTGGTGATACGAGCCGCCCCTACAAATGGGTCGATTTGTAGGGGCGGCTCACTCACCAGCCGCCCCTAGTGTTGCGATTTGTAGGGGCGGCTCAATCATCAGCCGCCCCTACAAATGCATTTGGCCCACTCTCAAATTCACAGACCCAATTAAGGTTGTAGATAATCTCGTCCATCCATCTTGTTCCAACAGCCTTCGCACCGAACCCCGTGCCCGGTTTGTGAAACCCATCGTCGCCGCCCCTATTTTCGTGCGACCACAACCGCGGTTTTGACTAAACCGCTGGGCCCTCGCTTGTCCCCTGCCGCCTCCCCTCTAAGACCGAGCACGCGCGCGCGAATTGGAAATTCGCCGGCCCCGCCGCTTCGCACCAGCACCCAACCTACCCAGTGAGACCAACAAAAGGGCCCCACTGCCAGATGGCGCTCAGGCACTAGCCAGTCAATCTTCAGGAGGTCCCCCACAGTCGCTTAACCCAGCTCGATCCTAATTTTCCCGCGTGCGACGGCGCATTTGGGGAGGATTGGCGTTGGTTGCTGACCGAACCTACTGCACCAGCCCCACCTCATCTCGTTTCACGTGTGTGGTATGGAAAACAACCGGCGTCGCGCCCCTGGTTTGGCGAATCCACCGTCGCGTGGCAAGCGGCCAGTGGCCATCTCCCTCACCGCCACATGCATGGACATAGAGATGGTAGCCACACCTGCTTCCACTCTGATCCCATGCGAATTGGGAGACCAGCCCCGCACCACCCGTTGTGGACTCACGTGTCTGTGCACATGAGCCAGCGACACGTGGCAAACCCGAGTGGCCGCCAGCCTCCACCAGCGGATCGCTGACGTGGAAGAGCACACGGATCGATCCCAGCCTTGGCACATTTGTGCTTCTTCATAGTGCATGACATCCCGACCCCACACGACGTCAGCACGCGCACTGGACCGCCACACGCACCCACCCTTTCCTTTTCCCAGCTCCGCCCCAGCCCTCGCCTACACCACCACCGGCCACAACTCCCTAGTGCCTAGGCCTCAGCTCCCTCCCTGACCAGTGATGACTACCATGGGGAAGCGAATCTTGCTCGCAGTTGGAGAGAAAAACCTCGAGAGCCACACACCTCATTTCTCTCCTCCTCCCATTCACGCGCTAAGAAACTACGGTGGCTGGGCGTCCCGTGCGAGTCGGCGCCCCTGCACTAGCTCGACAACTGGGCCCATGGGGGAGGGGGGAGCGCGGCAGGGACTGCAGCTGTAACAACCCAAAATCCATACACCAAAAATACCAACTACAAATTTTTTCTCAAAAACTCCCATGTGTTGATGAGTGTCAGTATAGAAACCCAACCTAAGAGATGCATTAGGTATAACCCCAACCCAAGTCAACACATAAGCATGGCATGTCATTTGTTAGTTATGTTTATTTAATTTCCAACAAATAAAGTGTTGCATACATTGTTAACTAAAATGGTGATGGATTTTCATCTGTTTTATGTAATGCCTAAAAACTCCTTTAAAGAAACACACCATAAAGTAATTATTATTCAAACCAAAGGATAAATGTTTAAAAAGAGAACTATTTCCATCTGTATATAACCAAAACTACACCTATGTTGCTATACAAAATAGCTAAATAAATTCCTAATATATATAAAAGAATGTGGTGGGCCTCATATCTAAAACCCCAATGAATATGGTGCACCAATTTGGAATTCAAATTTCAAACCAAATTTGAATTCAACCAAAGGAGAAGAAAAAGAAAACAGAAAAAGGAAAAAGAAAAGAAGAAGCCTCTCGGCCCGCCAGCGCGCAGCAGCCCAGCAAGCAGCCCCGCCTGCGCGTGCAGCAGCAGGCCGGCCCAACTCGCGCGGCCAGCCCAGCAAGCAGCCTAGCGTGCGTCGCCCACGCCCGTGCGCCTCCCCGCTTTCCCTTGCTGCCGCTGCCACTTGGCCCCGCATGTCAGCCGCACCTTCGCCATAGTGTCGTCTTCCCCCCACGCCTCAACCACCGCGCGACCGGAGGCCGATAGCGATGGTAGGGGCAGGCCAGGGGGTCACGCCCGGGGCATGGCCTTGTCCCCTTGGCGCTGCGCCCACGCAACCACGCGCGGGCCATTGGATGCAAGCACGCGCCTCCGATCGCCCTTGATCCCCATCCGCCGTTCACCGAGCTCCATGGCCGAGCTTCGGCTCTAAAGCCCCGGCCCCAGGTGCCCTGAGCTCTCTCAATGCCCCGCCGCCACTTTGTGGCCATCCACTGCACACCCGAGCCAGAGAAGGGCGAGGAAGAAGGAAAGGAGAGGGAGGAGGAAGAAGGAGGCGCCATCGGAACACCTCCGAAGCCGCCGGAGCAGGAGACGACGCCACGACGCTGCACTGCACTGCGCTGCTTCCGGAGCTACACGGCCGCAACTCGCCACTGCATCACCATCCAATCTTCCATGACACCAAAGGTGAGCCCCGGCTTTCCCCTGCTCGTCGCCGGACCTCACTGTGTCAGCCATGGCGCTCCACACTGGGAGCGCGTAGGCCAGGGCCGTCTCCGACCTCTAGGTACACACACACTCATGCGCACACCCGCGACTATGCCGTGACCACCCCACCGGAGCCCCGAAGTGCTCCTGCGTGCCTGCGCCATTCACCACCGGACCGCCGCCATGGCCAAATCAAGCCGCCACCGTGGTCAAGGCCACCGGAGTCTCCAGAAGTCCCCTCGACCTGCCCGACGAGCCCGCTGGAGCACCGTGACGCTCACGCGCACCACATGACCTGCTTTTGGCCGCTGCCACCGCGCCATCCCCGTACACAGATGTGCTTGAGCCGCCGATCGCCGTGACCAGCACCCTGGAAAACCCTGGCCGCCACCTAGACCCCACCATCATGTTCGCCATGGCCTGGGGGAGCTTTTCCCCTCCTCAATTGGACACCAGCGCTGCTATGGGAGCTCGCCGGTGAACTCACCACCGGCGGAAGCATGGCGGGAGAGGAGGCAGGGGAATTCCCCTCGCCGGCCACATGCGCATGCACCCGACGCACGTGGACCACAGAGAGAGAAGAAGGGTGGACGCGGTTCACTAGAAGGAGAAGCAGTCCACCGTAGACCGGCGCATGCGTCCACCGTGGACCGCAAGCCGTAGACCATAGCCCAGTGGAGGCCCAAGGTTGTGACGTGGCTGCGTCACAGCATGCCACGTGTCCGGGTCAGCCCGGCCCAGACCGACCCAACCTGAGCCCACCAGAGCCCGTTTGAGACCCAGTCCGAGTTGACCGTTGACCGGTCAATGTTGACCATTGACCTAGCCCCACATGTCAGTGGCACAGACACTCTGGACCCACATGTCAGATGGTGACGTCATGCTGACATCACCTGGGACCCACACGTTAGAAGCCAACGCAGCCGGGGTGACGTCATGCTAACGTCACGATGACATCAGCTGCTGACGTCAGCAGCACTGGCCCCACACGTCAGTGACCCTGATCTGTTGACTGTTGACTCACCCATTGACTTGATGTTGACTTTGACCAGACCCACATGTCAGAGACCCAAGAGCCCCTGGTCCCACCTGTCGGACTGATGACGTTGATGACGTCATGCTGATGTCATGATGACGTCAGCAGGACCCCACTTGTCAGCTCAGAGCCGAGCCAATGATGTCATGCTGATGTCATGCTGACGTCAGCATGCCACGTGGACCAGTCACAGCATGACACGTGTCAGCCCAGGATTAGTTCAGCCTTTTCCATTTTCAGAAATGATTTAAACTTCGGAAATTCATAACTAATTCATACGACCTCAGAAAAATACAAAACCAGAACCAAAATTCATATAAAATCAAGCTCTATGCAATGAACCCATGATTGAGTGCATTTGGCTCTTTTGAATTTTTATTGTTACTTTGTGCTATTCTATAGACGTCGCTAACGCGACTATAATGCGATCGTTTGCAGACTCGGAGGAGAACCGGACGGACGAGGATCGTGAGTACCGTGAGGAGTACGGAGATGACTACACTGAAGGTGCCACATCCCACCCAATCTCGTAGCACCTATTACGCATGGCTAATATAGAACTGCTATTGCTTTACTTACTGTTATAATCGTACAATGATAGGACTTGCATGGTAGTATGCCTACTTGATGGCCTTTACCTTGACACAACCTTACCCCTGCATACCCTGCTATTAGGCTAGACACACGCTTACTGCTATATATCATTGCTTATACTTCTACTACGCTTGTACTACACTATTGCGTGGTGGAAACTGGAGTTATCTAGACTATGGGGAGAGTGCTGCGTGTGTGACTTGGGTGCGTGGAGGGTGAGGGTTGTGTCGACCAAGTTGGAGTATACGATGAGCCTGGGGCAAGTCTTGCCATGGGGTGCTACCTGGGCACCCCTAGAATGGATACCTGTGGTGGGTAAATGGTATATGAGGTGGTCCTGGGTGTGAACCTGTGATGGGAGGAGCCCGAGGTGGAGGTGCTGTGGTGGCATGGTAAATGGAAACCCTGATGAAGACATTCTGGCTTGGTCATCCCTAAGGACTTACTAGTACTCAGATTCACCGGGAAGCCTTATGTACCACTCGCCCTATATGGTGCGGGACGGCCGGACTACTTGGTAGGATATTGCCACTACTGCTAGGTTGATAGCGGACAGTGTAAGGAGGTACGGGGCGTGGAGGATTTACCCCCACACCCTTCTGAGACTTCATGGAGACCTTGTGGACCCGATTCATGACTCACAGTTTCAGCCACTCCAGACTAGACTTGGGGTGTACCAGGGCTGAATGGTAGAGTGGCATTATCCTAGGCTAGCAAGCGGTCAGAATCAGCCCAGTTGACGACGGTCAGCGAGGAAGGCGGATCTTGTGGTTATGTAAAACCTCTGCAGAGTGTATGGTTGATCGATCGATACATGTGCCGACTTGTCGGCTATGGACCTTTCCTGGGTTTCGCTTAAACTAGATAGTGAGATGAGTCCTTCTCTTCTCCCCCTAGGAGTGAGTGTTCGGACGTAGCCAGGGGCTACGGGCCTTGAGATAGTGCCGAGAGGGAGTTGGCCTGTCGACTGAGCGATGGTATGGGTGTGGTATGATGATGGTGTGGAGATGGTGGTATATCGATCCCAGGATCGAAACCTGGCTCTAGAAAGGGAATAGGGTGGAATGGGTGTGGGAATGGTGTTAAAACTTGACCAACTATTATTGTATACTTGATATACTATTGCATAGGAAACCCCAGCCTTATAGGTTCCTTTTGATTATATCCAACTTGCATCCAATTTCCACAAAGCAATGCTCATAGGGTGGGAGTGGCCAGTACAAATCATACTGATAAATTTTGGCACACAAGTTCTGCTAAGGAGTATAGCTCCGAGGAGTTTGACGGTTGAGGGGTTCGTGCCTACGCTCGAGTTTGGCGATCTTATCTTCAAGCTATTCTGAATTAATGCTACTTTTTGATTCCGCCAATGCGGCGATGTAATAATTTATGTAATTTCGTACTATTTGTACTCTGATATTATCATTGTATGGATGTGATATTCGACTGGAATTTGGGTAATATGGCCTACAACAGTCATATTACACTTCGACTCTGTGGATTTCCCTTCGTGGAAATCGGGTCGCTTCAGTTGGTATCAGAGCCATACTTGACCATAGGACGAAACCCTTAGAAATGGACGGTAGAATAGGACGTGAACAGCCCTCCTTTCGGTTATACACCGACCCTGCATTTACTTTTATGCAAGGCTTATCTATTATTGAC
Source organism: Miscanthus floridulus (assembly GCF_019320115.1). Classification (NCBI taxonomy): domain Eukaryota; kingdom Viridiplantae; phylum Streptophyta; class Magnoliopsida; order Poales; family Poaceae; genus Miscanthus; species Miscanthus floridulus. The sequence continues at coordinate 20,348,893 of NC_089595.1, forward strand.
CTGCTAACACATGTTCCTTAAAACATGCAGATGGCAACGAACGTCGACTGGCCGCCTCTAGGACCGCTACCTCTGGACCACGCCAAGCTTACCTTCGACCTACGTGAGCTTGGGGGTTTTGCACAGACCCTCTGCTGAGTTCTCATCATGTTAGGTGTTCCCGACGAGCTTGTCAAGGTCACCTGCATCGGGAAGCCAGCTTAGGAAGGAGGAATCGAAGGACCGATTGTCATCTCAGTCGAGTTTCCAGCTAGCACTACCTTACCTTCTGTCCTAGCTTTCACCGAGTTGACTATAGAGGACACAGTCGAGGAGGTACTACGAGCTATCTCACACAAGGCACTTCGCAGAGTGATGCGGGACCACTACGAGCACCTGAAGACGATAGAGTTCTGTCTACTTCCCCAGGCCCTCGACCTCAGCCTTACCCCTAGTGAGCAGAGCTTCGCAGCCGGCAGAGTTATCTTTGCCGAGGAGGACAGATGCCTTCATGTCTCAGCTATTCACCTATTGGAGCAGGACAGGTACGTGACCCAGCTGGAGCAGAGGAGACATCAGGACCAGGCCCTTCTGTGGGAGTACCAGGAGCGAGACTCGCAGGGAGCACAGGAGCGAGCTAGTCTACTTGAGACAGTTGCCAAGCTACAGGATGAGCTCAACCGTCGTGAAGAAGTCCATAGAGCCAAGGTCGCTGACTTACAGGACAAAGCAGCCAACCTAGGCAATAGGAACTGCTACCTCGACAGCAAGGTCTTGGAGTTGTAGAGAGAGTTGGACGACAAGAAGGCCGAGTTCAACTACAGAGGAGACAGAGAGAGGTCCAAGGGGATTGATATGCTGAAAATCCAATCTCGGAACAAGACCATGACCCAGGAGCTAGAGGAGTTCAGGAAGAAGGCCGTTCACAACCAGGGTCACCTAATCGAGGCACTCAGGCAGACCGAGTACCTACAGGACAAGTGTGAGAGGACATGGCAGGCTTGGCAAAAGTCTGACAAGAAGCGCCTCAGGGAGATGAAGGGTATGTGGGATCAGTTACCCAAGGAGATTCATAGCAAGACGAAGCCTAGGATAGAGGAGTTTGAGTTAGCCCCGACATGCCTCAACCTAGACGCCTGCCCTACCCTACCTAGAGCCAAGCCTACTGAGGAGCTCGTCGAGGCTTTGAAGTACGTGTCCCGACTTCACAAGTCTGACGAGGAGATCGAGATCGAGAACAGTCGTATCCCAGCTGTGGTGTACGAGTTAGAGTAGATGACCCTGCGTGGTCATGAGTCATGTCAATGGCTTCCATAGGTTGTACCCCATGATGTACCCCTTATGAGATGTAATATGAGACACTATGCGTAGTACAATTCTCGCACGTCTCCAAGTGTAGCTACTGGAGATGATGCTATGTAATAAAACCCATGTAATGAATGTTTTGGATCTTATTGCATCTTATGGGTCTTATTGCCTCTTTGTAATGAGTGTTGGATAGTATAAATGTTATTCTTTAAATCATCAAAATCATGTAATCATATTGAATTATAAGCACATATGGCACAAACACTAAAATTTCTATGATCCGTGTTGCAGATGCCGAATCGCCGATCTAATCGCCTAATGAACCGTGGACGTGCGCCTACCCTTGAACCAGTTGAACCAAATGGGGGACGTGGTGGCAACAACCGTGGCCGTGGCCGTGGCCATGGCCGTGGACGTGGAGGGATACCCTTCAACCTAGAGAATACCCCGCCGCCTGAGGAGAACCTTCCGCCAACACCACCACCAAACCTGGCAGAAGTGATGGCACAACAGACTCAACTTCTTGCAGCTCTTGTTGATGGAGCAAACCATCGCTAGGGAGGTCAGCAGAATGACTTCCAAAGCAAGCTGGAAGGATTCCTGAAGCTAAGGCCACCCACCTATGATGGCACCGACCCTGACCCGCTTGTAGCCGATGACTGGCTCAAGGAGATGGAGAAGAAGCTTGACCTCACTACTTTCACCGATGATGAGTGTGTTGGAGCAGCCGCACACCAGCTCATAGGTGCAGCACGCGCCTGGTGGGACAGTTTCAGTGATTCCCATGAGGACCCTGCCAACATCTCGTGGGATGAGTTCACCGAAGCATTCACTGAGTATCACATTCCCAAGGGTATCATGGAGGCCAAAGCCGAGGAGTTCCGCAACATCAAGATGGGAATGGATAGGGTGACTGAGTACACTACTCGTTTCACCAACCTTCTACGCTATACACCTTCCTATGTTGTGAACTCTGAGAAGGAGAAGCTGTACTATTACCACAAGGGACTTAACCCGCACATCAAGCTAAAGTTTGGCGGTATTGAGAGTAGCACGTTGCGTGCTCTGGTGGATCGCTGCATCCAGATCGAGAAGGACCGTGCTGAAGCTGGAGAGGAGTACAGGGAGAGGAAGCGTAAGCTTGAGGAGTCCTTCTGTGGATGTGAACACAAGAGGTTCCGCAGAGATGCACCATCCAGGGAACGCTCTCACCACAATAGGGATGACAACCCTGGCTCGAGTAGGGGTAGTGGAGGCTACACCACCAAATACTCCTGCCCTGCTCAGGAATGTTATACCCGGGACCGTTATGCTAAGGACCGCAACACTCAGGACCGTTTCAACCGTTCCCGCTCTATGAATGAACGTCCAGCATAGAACCGCTCTGCACCAAGCACTGGAAACTAGAAGGCACCCGCACCAACCCCTACAGGCGGAACGCCTTTCACCTGCTTTGCTTGTGGCTAGCCAGGTCACAAAGCCGCTGAGTGCCCACAGAACTCAGCTGCTCAGAAGTCTTAGTTCAAGAGATCTGCTACCCATGGATGTCTCAACCATCTAGACGCTGAGGAAGCACAGGCTGCCCCTAACGTTGTGTACGATATGTTTTTAGTTAATGGCAATACTACATCAGTTCTATTTCACTCTGGAGCAACTTATTCTTACATATCATCCAAGTTTGCACGAGAACATGACCTGCCTGTAACCCCACGTGAAAAGCCTATCATCACCAGTTCACTTTTAGGAGACCTAAAATGCACCCACATCTGTAAGAGAGTGAGTGTTACCATTGAGGGTCTTATCTTTAAAGCCGACCTAACCTTGTTACCTTCCACAAACCTAGATGTCATCTTAGGTATAGATTGGTTAACCATTCACCGAGGTATCATATCATGTTCACCTAGATATGTCCAAGTGACCCACCCATCAGGCCAAGTCATTAGATGTGAACCCCAGTCCAGAAAGTCCACCTCTATCCTGTGTGCCCTTAAAGCCAGTTTAGAATCATAGAAAGAGGAGAAGACAGTTCATGATGTGCCTGTGGTCAGAGACTATCCCGATATATTCCCTGAGGAATTACCGGGTATGCCACCAGACCGTGATGTAGAGTTCATCATTGATCTTTTGCCGAGAATGGGACCTATTGCCAAGAGACCCTATCGTATGTCTGTTGATGAACTGGCCGAGCTCAAGAAACAGCTTGATGAGCTCATCTTGAAAGGATATATCAGACCCAGTGCTTCACCCTGGGGATCCCCTGTTCTGTTTGTTAAGAAGAAGGATGGCTCAATGAGAATGTGCATTGATTACCGAAGCTTGAACGCAGTCACCATCAAGAACAAGTACCCCCTGCCAAGGATTGATGATTTGCTTGATCAGCTTCGAGGTGCCAAGTATTTCTCCAAGATTGATCTTAGATCTGGCTATCATCAGATGAAGATTCGAGAGAGTGACATCCCGAAGAAAGCTTTTGTGACTAGGTATAGACAGTTTGAGTTCACTGTGGTGTCCTTTGGACTCACGAATGCTCCAACATACTTCATGAACATGATGAATAAGGTTTTCATGGATGATCTGGATAAGTTCGTGGTAGTATTCATTGATGACATTCTTGTCTATTCACCCACCGCCGAAGAACATGAACATCACCTGAGAACTGTGCTTGAGAAATTAGCACAACATGAGCTCTACGCAAAGTTCAGCAAATGCGAATTTTGGCTATAGAAAGTTGCCTTCCTAGGACATGTACTATCAGCCGAAGGTGTCGCAGTTGACCCAGCCAAGATTGAAGCTATGAAAGAGTGGGATCAACCCCGTAATGTGACAGAAATCAGAAATTTCTTGGGATTGGCCGGATATTATCGTCGATTCATCGAAAACTTCTCCAAGATAGCCCGTCCAATGACCAACCTTCTGAAGAAGACTAAGGAGTTTGAATGGACACCCGAGTGCGAACAAAGCTTCCAGGAATTGAAACAGAAGCTTACCACAACTCCTGTGCTAGCATTGCCTGATATCAGCAAAGATTTTGTGGTCTATTGTGATGCATCCCGTCAAGGACTTGGTTGTGTACTGATGCAGGATGGAAGGGTGATAGCATATGCATCTCGACAGTTGAAAGAACACGAGAACCGCTACCCAACTCATGATCTTGAATTAGCAACAGTTGTGCATGCCTTAAAGATCTGGAGGCACAACTTGATAGACAACAAGTGTGATATCTATACGGATCATAAGAGCTTGAAGTACTTTTTCACTCAGGAAGATCTAAATATGAGGCAACGCCGATGGCTAGAGTTGATCAAAGATTATGACCTAGAAATTCACTATCATCCGGGAAAAGCTAATGTAGTTGCAGATGCTCTCAGTCGCAAGAGTTACTGTCACACTTTGATCACTGAATCCATATCACCTAAGCTCAAGGAAGAGATTGAAGATTTCCAACTTGAGATACTACCGCATGGCTTATTGAATGAGCTCCGCATACAGTATGATCTCACAGATCGCCTCCATCAAGCTCAGAAAAGTTGTGAAGAGATCGAATATCTCTGTGGTCTGATGAAACTAGGCTACAAGACCAACCACCAAGAAGATGAACAAGGAACCATCTGGTTCAAGAATAGAATCTGTGTTCCATCTGACCTAGTACTACGAGAGGAAATTATGTCAGAAGCTCACGATTCCAAGTATTGTATTCACCCTGGAGGTTCAAAGATGTATCAAGACCTGAAGAAACACTTCTGGTGGAAAGGCATGAAGACAGACATTGCAGGACATGTGGCATGATGTGACACCTGCAATAGAGTCAAGGCTGAACATCAAAGGCCTGCAGGATTGCTTAAGCCTCTTGACGTTCCCAAGTGGAAATGGGAGAGCATATCCATGGATTTCATAGTTGGATTGCCCCGTTCACAGAGAGGCAATGATTCCATCTGGGTGATTATTGATCGTTTGACCAAGATTGCTCACTTTGTACCAGTAAAGACCAAGACCAATGCAGAAAAATTAGTGGATCTATATGTTGAGCATATTCTCAGACTACATGGGGCCCCCTCTAGTATTGTATCTGATCGTGGTCCTCAGTTTGTGTCCCGATTCTGGGAAGCCCTGCACAAGTCCATTGGAACCAAACTTGATTTCAGTACCACTTACCACCCACAGACAGATGGACAAACTGAACGAGTAAACCAGATTTTAGAAGACATGCTTCGCGCTAGTGTACTGAATTATGGCTCTGATTGGGAGAAATGCCTACCCTATGCAGAGTTCTCTTACAACAACAGCTACCAAGCCAGTATCAAGATGTCGCCATTTGAAGCTGTGTATGGCAGACCTTGTAAGACACCTTTGATGTGGTCCCAACTGGGAGAAAGATCATTCTTTGACTCCGCTAAGATTCAAGATGCAGAAGGAGTTGCGCAAGTGAAGGAGAATTTGAGAATTGCTCAAAGTCGATACAAGAGTTATGCTGACAAAAGGAGAAGAGAACTTGAGTTCAATGTGGGAGATTTCGTCTATCTCAAGGTATCCCCGCTACGTGGAACTGTCAGATTCCATGTGAAAGGAAAGCTTGCCCCTAGATTTGTTGGCCCATACAAGATTTGCAAGAGGATTGGGAAGCTCGCCTACAAACTTGAGCTACCTGAGGAATTGATGGGTGTACATCCCATATTCCATGTCTCACAGCTACGCAAGTGTTTGAGAGTGTCCGATGAAGTAATCCCGACTGGTACACTTGACATTCAAGATACACTTGAGTATAAAGAACATCCTATCAGAATTCTGGGCAGAGACACCAAAGAGACCCGAAGCAAGACTATTCCTATGTGCAAGATCCAATGGAGCAATCACACAGAGAGAGAAGCAACATGGGAGAAAGAGTCTGACCTCCAGCTATACTATCCTTATCTTTTCGAAGAGTACGTTACGCTTTAATCTCGGGGACGAGATTCTGTTAAGGGGGTAGGACTGTAACAACCCAAAAATCCATACACCAAAAATACCAACTACAAATTTTTTCTCAAAAACTCCCATGTGTTGATGAGTGTCAATATAGAAACCCAACCTAAGAGATGCATTAGGTATAACCCCAACCCAAGTCAACACATAAGCATGGCATGTCATTTGTTAGTTATGTTTATTTAATTTCCAACAAATAAAGTGTTGCATACATTGTTAACTAAAATGGTGATTTGGATTTTCATCTGTTTTATATAATGCCTAAAAACTCCTTTAAAGAAACACACCATAAAGTAATTATTATTCAAACCAAAGGATAAATGTTTAAAAAGAGAACTATTTCCATCTATATATAACCAAAACTACACCTATGTTGCTATACAAAATAGCTAAATAAATTCCTAATATATATAAAAGAATATGGTGGGCCTCATATCTAAAACCCCAATGAATATGGTGCACCAATTTGGAATTCAAATTTCAAACCAATTTTGAATTCAACCAAAGGAGAAGAAAAAGAAAACAGAAAAAGGAAAAAGAAAAGAAGAAGAAGCCTCTCGGCCCGCCAGCGCGCAGCAGCCCAGCAAGCAGCCCCACCTGCGTGCGCAGCAGCAGGCCGGCCCAACTCGCGCGGCCAGCCCAGCAAGCAGCCCAGCGCGCGTCGCCCATGCCCGCGTGCCTCCCCGCTTTCCCTTGCTGCCGCTGCCACTTGGCCCCGCATGTCAGCCGCACCTTCGCCACAGTGTCGTCTTCCCCCCACGCCTCAACCACCGCGCGACCGGAGGCCGATAGCGATGGTAGGGGCGGGCCAAGGGGTCATGCCCAGGGCACGGCCTTGTCCCCTTGGCACCGCGACCACGCAACCACGCGCGGGCCGTTGGATGCAAGCATGCGCCTCCGATCGCCCTTGATCCCCATCCGCCGTTCACCGAGCTCCATGGCCGAGCTTCGGCTATAAAGCCTCGGCCCCGGGTGCTCAGAGCTCTCTCAATGCCCCGCCGCCACTTTGTGGCCATCCACTGCACACCCGAGCCAGAGAAGGGCGAGGAAGAAGGAAAGGAGAGGGAGGAGGAAGAAGGAGGCGCCATCGGAACACCTCCGAAGCCACCGGAGCAGGAGACGACGCCACGACGCTGCACTGCACTGCGCTGCTTCCAGAGCTACATGGCCGCAACTCGCCACTGCGTCACCATCCAATCTTCCACGACACCAAAGGTGAGCCCTGGCTTTCCCCTACTCGCCGCCGGACCTCACTGTGTCGGCCATGGCGCTCCACACCAGGAGCGCGTAGGCTAGGGCTGTCTCCGGCCTCAGGGTACACACGCACTCACGCGCACACCCGCGACTACGCCGTGACCACCCCACCGGAGCCCCGAAGTGCTCCTGCGTGCCTGCGCCGTTCACCACCGGACCACCGCCATGGCCAAATCAAGCCGCCACTGTGGTCAAGGCCACCGGAGGCTCCAGAAGTCCCCTCGACCTGCCCGATGAGCCCGCTGGAGCACCGTGACGCTCACGCGCACCACATGACCGGCTTTTGGCCGCTGCCACTGCGCCGTCCCCGTACACCGACGTGCTCGAGCCGCCGATCGCCGTGGCCAGCGCCCTGGAAAACCCCGGCCACCACCTAGACCCCACCATCATGTTCGCCATGGCCTGGGGGAGCTTTTCCCCTCCTCAATTGGACACCAGCGCCGCTATGGGAGCTCGCCGGTGAACTCACCACCGGCGGAAGCACGGCGGGAGAGGAGGCAGGGGAATTCCCCTCGCCGGCCACACACGCATGCACCCGGCGCACGTGGACCACAGAGAGAGAAGAAGGGTGGACGCGGTTCACTGGAAGGAGAAGCAGTCCACCGTAGACCGGCACATGCGTCCACCGTGGACCATGAGCCGTAGACCACAGCCCAGTGGAGGCCCAAGGTTGTGACGTGGCTGCGTCACAGCATGCCACGTGTCCGGGTCAGCCCGGCCCAGACCGGCCCAACCCGAGCCCACCAAAGCCCGTTTGAGACCCAGTCCGAGTTGACCGTTGACCGGTCAACGTTGACCGTTGACCTGGCCCCACATGTCAGTGGCACAGACACTCTAGACCAACATGTCAGATGGTGACGTCATGCTGACATCACGCGGGACCCACACGTCAGAAGCCAACATAGTCGGGGTGACGTCATGCTGATGTCACGATGACATCAGCTGCTGACGTCAGCAGCACTGGCCCCACACGTCAGTGACCCTGATCCATTGACTATTGACTCACCCGTTGACTTGACGTTGACTTTGACCGGACCTACATGTCAGAGACCCAAGAGCCCCTGGTCCCACCTGTCGGATTGATGACGTTGATGACGTCAGCAGGACCCCCACTTGTCAGCTCAGAGCCGAGCCAATGACGTCATGCTGACATCAGCATGCCACGTGGACCAGTCACAGCATGACACGTGTCAGCCCAGGATTAATTCAGCCTTTTTTCCATTTTTAGAAATGATTTAAACTTCAGAAGTTCATAACTAATTCATACGACCTCAGAAAAATACGAAACCAGGACCAAAATTCATCTAAAATCAAGCTCTACACAATGAACCCATGATTGAGTGCATTTGGCTCTTTTGAATTTTCATTGTTACTTTGTGCTATTCTATAGATGTCGCTAACGCGACTATAATGCGATCGTTTGCAGACTCGGAGGAGAACCGGACGGACGAGGATCGTGAGTACCGTGAGGAGTACGGAGATGACTACACTAAAGGTACCACATCCCACCCAATCTCGTAGCACCTATTACGCATGGCTAATATAGAACTGTTATTATTTTACTTACTGTTATAATCGTACAATGATAGGACTTACATGGTAGTATGCCTACTTGATGGCCTTTACCTTGACGCAACCTTACCCCTGCATACCCTGCTATTAGGCTAAACACACGCTTACTGCTATATATCATTGCTTATACTTCTACTACGCTTGTACTACACTGTTGCGTGGTGGAAACTGGAGTTATCTAGACTATGGGGAGAGTGCTGCGTGTGTGACTTGGGTGCGTGGAGGGTGAAGGTTGTGTCGACCAAGTTGGAGTATACGACGAGCCTAGGGCAAGTCTTGCCATGGGGTGCTACCTGGGCACCCCTGGAATGGATACCTGTGGTGGGTAAATGGTATATGAGGTGGTCCTGGGTGTGAACCTGTGATGGGAGGAGCCCGGGGTGGAGGTGCTGTGGTGGCATGGTAAATGGAAACCCTGATGAAGACATTCTGGCTTGGTCATCCCTAAGGACTTACTAGTACTCAGATTCACCGGGAAGCCTTACGTACCACTCGCCCTATATGGTGCGGGACGGCCGGACTACTTGGTAGGATATTGCCACTACTGCTAGGTTGATAGCGGACAGTGTAAGGAGGTACGGGGCGCGGAGGATTTACCCCCACACCCTTCCGAGACTTCATGGAGACCTTGTGGACCCGGTTCATGACTCACAGTTTCAGCCACTCCAGACTAGACTTAGGGTGTACCAGGGCTGAATGGTAGAGTGGCATTATCCTAGGCTAGCAAGCGGTCAGAATCAGCCTAGTTGACGACGGTCAGCGAGGAAGGCGGATCTTGTGGTTATGTAAAACCTCTGCAGAGTGTATGGTTGATCGATCGATACATGTGCCGACTTGTCGGCTATGGACCTTTCCTGGGTTTCGCTTAAACTAGATAGTGAGATGAGTCCTTCTCTTCTCCCCCTGGGAGTGAGTGTTCGGACGTAGCCAGGGGCTACGGGCCTTGAGATAGTGCCGAGAGGGAGTTGGCCTGTCGATTGAGCGATGGTATGGGTGTGGTATGATGATGGTGTGGAGATGGTGGTATATCGATCCCAGGATTGAAACCTGGCTCTAGAAAGGGAATAGGGTGGAATGTGTGTGGGAATGGTGTTAAAACTTGACCAACTATTATTGTATACTTGATATACTATCGCATAGGAAACCCCAGCCTTATAGGTTCATTTTGATTATATCCAACTTGCATCCAATTTCCACAAAGCAATGCTCATAGGGTGGGAGTGGCCAGTACAAATCGTACTGATAAATTTTGGCACACGAGTTCTGCTGAGGAGTATAGCTCCGAGGAGTTTGACGGTTGAGGGGTTCGTGCCTACGCTCGAGTTTGGCGATCTTATCTTCAAGCTATTCTGAATGAATGCTACTTTTTGATTCCGTCAATGCGGCGATGTAATAATTTATGTAATTCCGCACTATTTGTACTCTGATATTATCGTTGTATGGATGTGATATTCGACTGTAATTTGGGTAATATGACCTACAACGGTCATATTACACTTCGACTCTGTGGATTTCCCTTCGCGGAAATCGGGTCGCTTCAGCAGCGGCCGGATCTCACGCGCCCTCGTGCGCGGCCAAGGCGACGATGACTGGATCTACGGCGGTGAGGTCCTGGCAGCAGTGGGCTCATGCCTCTACGCCAGCTCGGGCGGCAACCGGGCACACGACGCGCGTTCCCTTGCTTGCTCGCCGATGGCCGTGGGCGCATGGCCTCTGCAGTTCCGGGGGCACGATGGCAATGGATGACGAGATCCCCTTCCTCCTCTCGATGAGATCAGGTGGCAGCGACTCATCTCCACTATCGGTTCGAATCTTATTATCAGTTGTCTAGATTTGGTGCGTTTTTGTGAGATCTGGAACATCTCGGCTTGGAGTCTATTATGTTGTTTATGAAAGCGTGTTCTACAGTTTGCTTGCTCATTCTCTTTGTGCCGAGAGCAGGAGCTAATCTTATGTCTCAGATTTGCAGGTCAGGCAGCAACTAGCCCAGCAGTAGCAGTTCGCCCTGTAGGAGGAGTTCAACATTGTTAATCAGCAAAGATTAGCCGTGCTCTCTCTGCAGGCTCGAGTTTACAACATTAACCACAGCTCGGCTCTGCCTTGTTCTTTTGTTTCTTGCAATAAATGCATTTCGTTTCCTTGCGGCTAGCTATAGCCGCAGTATCTATTTGTGCTTGTGGTCAGATTTGAACTATATATGTTCTGGTCAGATTTGAATTATATATGCAATGTTCTGGTCGAATTTGAATTGTAAATTTGAATTTTTTTTACGAAAAAATATACTGTAGGGGCGGTTCTAGACTGAACCGTCCCTATAAACAGGTATTATTGGGGCGGCTAGTACTATAGCAGCCCCTACAAATCGATTTGTAGGGACGGCTAATAACACCGGCCGCCTCTACAAATTGATTTGTAAGGGCGGTCTAGAAACCGCCCCTACAAATATATGATTTGTAGAGACGGTTTGGTAGGGGCGGCTGGCCAAACCGTTGCTATAGATGGTTTTAAGCCGCCCCTAAAAATGCTTTGTGGCGTAGTGAGTGCAATCTGTTGTCCAAAACATCATTCATTCATCCTCTGACTTTGATTTGGTGTTTCCATTAGAATCCGTTTTGCCCTCTCCTTCCCTGCGTCGTGGCGTCACAGCTCGATGGCCGTGTGGAGCCTGCTTGCCGACCACCGCTCGCATCGCGGTCCTAGGCGCAGCACGCGCTGCGCTGTTGCCGGTACGCACGCCGTCGCAGTCGTCGGCGCCGCCGTAGCCTCGTAGCCCGTAGACCGTAGCGATTTAGGGCAGGGGAAACGCACGCCGCGCGCTGTGGACTGGTGGACTCGGTCATGGGCTTGGCTTGGCTTCTTGGGCCGCAAAAGTCGGATTCCTTTTTGCGCGCATCCAACCTTTGAGTTATCTTTTTCTGCCACTGATTCAGTTTCCCATCTAGCTTGGCCAGCAAGAAGCACAACCCTGGAGTTGGACTGTTGGAATAGATGTACTCCCTCCATTTTATTGAGATTCATATCTAGAATTGTATTCTTTTCGAGACAGAGGAAGAGAGAGTAGATAGATTGAGCAAAAGGAGAGACATGGCCTACATTAGTAGCGTATCGAAGTAGATTTGATTATGGGCCACCTGACCTGACTCGATCGCGCGTTGGATTGGATTCGGGTCATGATTTTCGATCCATGATCCGACCTAATCCAAAAAAAACAAGACTCAAGGTAGAAAATTGAAAAAAAAGAGAAATAGGTCAACCCAACCCATGGGTCAAAGATTTTGATTCGACATTTTTCCCCTGGCCCGACTTGAACCCAATCTAACCTGATGTTTGATCAGGTCTAGACCAAGATATCATGTTAGGACTTAGCATTCACTATTGCAGGCTACCATTGTTGTTTGTCTTGTCTATGCGTGTATTCTTTGCTATATCCTACTTATGTGTTTTATGGCTTTTATACCACGAAATGTAATAATTAATTAACTAAAATCTTCTAACGATATTAAGAAAAATGACGTTAGTATTGATATTAAATCAAATGTTGATTATTTTTAATAAATATCATCATGCTATTGAAACTTTAGTGTCCGCTGTTGCACTTGCTATCCGTTACCACATCAGTACCCGCTATTTGATTATCTTGCATGATGCTGCGAGCAGGATGCTGGTCGGCCCAGCTACCAAAACCCAAACGGCCCATGGGTGTTCGTGCTCTTCCTTCTTCGCGTCTCGTGTCCAACAAGCAACAATGCCATGCGCACTCGCGGTTGACACTTGACAGCCGCTGACCGATGATCTGGTCGACGGTTGGATGCAAGCGCAAGCGACTACACACATCAATGCTGCAACAATGGAATGTACACCCCTCGGCTCTTGGAAAATTTCAGCATTTTAATGCCTGTTCTTTTTTTTTTTTTTGCTAGAAAAAAATCCCCGCTTTATTATGCAACAAAGTGAATAATTCTTCGTACATCAAATAAGTTTAAAGCCTGTGCGTGCCCGCCAAAACAGAAAATATTTGGATCACCAATGAACTTCTTTATAGGCATTACATTCACAATCAAGAATGCAGAAGAGCTGTATATCATTTTATTAAAGAAAGAAATACATCAAGATGTATCAGCACATAGGTTGTTTATTTTTATCATAAAAACTTGGTTTTAAGTTTACTGGAGTTTGCCAAACATGAAATTTGACCAAAAATACCAATTTATCTACCACACGCACCTGACATAAGAACAATTATTTGCAGTAGTTTGTTCCCATTCGTTTATTCAGGTGCTAGTACACGGAGTCGAGGTAGAGATAAAATCATGTACAGTTTCAGAGTTCAAACCTTGGCAGTACAGAGAGTGCAGATCCTGATATTTCCAGGTTCAGCAATATCTGTACCTATGCCTGCTGCTATGTTTACATATTCACTTGTTTCAGTGATATATATTAACCTAAACCAGACTATTGTCACATTTCACAACATATGTTGCGACAGGTCAGCGAATGAGGACTACATCAATCTAACCTTGTTCAGTAGCATCCGATAGGGCGTCTTGTCTGAACATTCTTGCCAGCCAATCTTTTGTTGGAAGTGCATTGGAGTGGGAAAGGATGTTGTACAGTTTCAGACATTCCCCGGAGGAGTTCATCCACCATCTCACACATGAGGTGCTCAAGGATGCCATGCTCTATCTCGGCAACAACATTTGCACCATCCCGAGCTGGCCATTCCATGTTCTTGAGATCTTCCTCAACCAGCCGACAGATTGGCTGCCAGATACCAGAAACTTCTGGCGTGATCACCTCGTCTTCGTTCACCACTCTCCTATTCCTCCTCTCCCTATCTGAACATCTTGAGACATGGCAGGAGCTTCTTGGAGGAGACAGGTTGTCCAACTGGAAGAAATCTGGATGCAGCTTCCTCCTTGAGTTCCGCTGTTCCAGTATCGTCTGAGGTTCATCTGCAGTAAGTGGATACAGTAACAGCGCTGTGAGTAGAAGGAAGAAACAGCTCGTTTGCGGTTCTTACAGATGGTGATCCGTACTGGTTTGTGATGCCTTTTCCTTTTGCGTTTTATGAATTTTTGGACCATGTCAAGTGACCATTATCTGGAGTGTTTGATAGGACTAGATTTCTGTGAAGAAGAGTTACTATCATGAACATCTTTTCCCTTTGTCCCACAGCTTTTACAGCATTCAGGGCCAGAGCATGAAGAGATGAAGTGACATGAAAATGAGGTTTCAGAAATTTGGATTACACCGCCTTGGAGACTGATTAGATCAACAGCTAGAAGTGCTTCATAATTGAGCTTAAAACATGGACCACACACAAAAAAAGCATGCTTATGGCAGTTATTGTCGACAAAATTGACTGTACAAGCCTGACAGATTGTTGGAAATGAGCTGCGGTTCTGACAGGATGTGGTTTATTTTCATCTCTTGTAGACTTTGATGCTACAAATTGACAGATTGCTGGAGATGAACCACAATTTTCATGCGGATTTCTGAATGTTTTTGTAGCTTGGCAGATTGTTGGAGATGAACAGCAATTCTGATATGAAGTTGAGGAAGCGAGCAAGACGAACCTGAGGTAGCCGAGCAGGGCTCTGCGTGCTCCACCTCTTCCAAGGAAGACGAGGTGGTGGTGGTGGACGACTCGTCATGCGCCTCCAGCACGGACACCGGGCTCGAGTGGTGCGCGTCGCACTCCGGGGCCGGCGTCCTCCTGCGGAGGACGACGCGGCCGGCCGACTCCGCCTCGTCGTCGGCGAACCGCAGCCTGCGGCAGCGCCCGTTCCTCCTCTGCTTACTCCCGGGCGAGTCCGACCCGACCCTCCCGCCGCGCCTCGAGGCCGTGGCCTCGGCGGCGGCGAGCAGGAAGTCGAGCTCCTCCCTGACGTCTCGCTCCCGCTCCGGGTCCTGGTCCTCGGGGCTGAAGCTGAGGAGCAAGAACTCGTCGCTCTCCTGCCTGAGGTACGCCGGCCTCTCCCGCAGCGACGCGGACGCGCGGACCACCCGCGGCTGCGGCGGCTGCTGCTGCTGCGTGTCCCGGTCCCGGTCCCACTCCCAGGGGCTCGGCGACCCCTCCGCCGAGCTCGCGGAGCGGCTCCGCCGCAGCGGGGGCGTCCGCTGGGGCTGGGGCTGGGGCTGGGCGTGCGCGTGCGGCGCCTCGGGCGGCATCGCGTCCAGGCCCATGAGCTGGGCCACAATGCAGGGGCTCCTCGGCGGCTCCTCCGTCTCCGGCGTGGACGCGTGGCGTGCCGCGGCGGCGGAACCGGGACGGTCGTCGGCGCTGCCGCCGGCGCTGTGTGCGCACAGGAGGCGGCGCAGGAAGTCGAGCGCGAACGTCGAGGACGACGCCAGCTTTGCCATGTGAGCGGCTCGGCCGCTCGTCGACTGGGTGCGCGCGCGTGGGCGGGCAGGCTGATCTTGCTCGGCACGGGGGAGTGGAGTGGAGTGGGAAGAATCAAGGAGGTGGTGGCTGCTGGCCTACTGCTGGTTTCAACTGGACTCTTTGAACTGGGAGCGGAGGGAAAACAGAGGAGGAAGGAAGAAGCAACCTGCAATGCGAGCAGATGGAATGGATGGAAGGAAGGCGCGTCTTCGCTTTCACCTTCACGCTTGTTGAAGAACGTGGGTGATAATGTGGTGGAAAGCTTTGGAAGCCATGCGTGGGTTTGCGCCATGATTGGAGGATTAATCTCACTCTCGTCCTTCTACTGTCAGCCTTCTACTGTCTGAGATGATTGAAGGATTACGGATAATTTCAAATATAAATACCACGTACTAGCTGTTGCCTGGTACTAGTGTGTTGTATCATGTGAAGAGTGTCATTTTAATTGTCGTCAATGAAATTTTAAATTCGACTAAATTTATGTAAAGAATATTTAGGGTCTATTTAGTTGGCTTCTAAAATCTGTCAAGCTAAAGATTTAGCAACCAAAAGTTATCCAAAGTTGAAAAAAATATTTGCAACATGTTGGCAAAATTTGGCAACAAACCAAACAGAGACAAAAAAAAAACTTAGCTTGCCCAAGTTTTGCCAACTAAAATTTGGCTATCAACCAGTTAGGCTCCAATATTTGATGTACTAAATAAATATCAGTAGATTTACTATGAAATATTTTTCATAGCATTAGCTGCTAATAGCTGATAGCTAATATTAGCTAGGCAACTATCAGCCGATTTAGTCCAACTAGTGAGATAGTTGTTAAGTTCGATATCAGCTAACAATTAACTGGATCTGTTTGGATCCAAAGAAACTAATTATTAGCAGCTAACTATTAGCTCTATTGATCCAAACAGGGTCTAAATCTATTTGGTGTCGTAGATGTTAATAATCTCCTTTGCAAAATTTGATCAAGATTTAGATAGTTTAACTTAGAACCAATATAACTACGTACACTACGCATGTACAAAATTGTCCGCAAAAAATATGTATGGTTTGGATTTCTCTCATCAAAATAATACTAATGTGCATTAGTTGTCAAATAATATATTCCATCCGTCCTAAGAAGAATGCAGTTCTCACTTTCCGATGAATCACATATCTTTAAACTTGATAAAAGTTATACAAACATTTATGATACCGAATAAGTACCATTAGATCATGCATGTATTTCAAAATTTAGACTTTATTATGACTTGGCCAACAATTAGACAAATGTTTATATGAAAAAAAAATTGTTACATTGGAGGTGTGTTTAGAAGGGCGTTCCAATGATCTGTTTTTGTTGCAATAATTTGTATATCATAAGAGAAATTATCCGTCAAAGTATGATTTTAAAAACCATGCCAAGCGAAATCTCATATGATGGAATGGAGGGAGCAGAGTAGTTGAAAGTCTACACACTGTTCGTTTGATCGTTTCTGTAGCTTATAAGCCGGCTGATGCTGTTTTGTTATGAGAGAAAAACGCTGTGTCATGGTTGATAAGTATGGCTGATAAGCGAACAGGGTGCTAGAAGATGGCATAGTTTGGATAGGACCTTAACAATCACCTAGGTATCTGCCACAAACGAGCCAAAGCCGGTTGAGATTTTGATAACCTGGATCTGAATTGCTCGAGAGGCAGAACGAGCCATCCCCAAAGCATTTGTAGGCCGGCTTATAGCTAAATTGAACTTTGATGATGCCTTTTGCAACGGGCGGTGGACTTGCTACTACTAAGGGAAGGGAGTGTTTGGATCCGGCTAGTAAAATTTAGAAGGTGTGTCGGGAGGATGTTGCATGGGGTGTTCGGATATTAATAAAAAAATAAATTACATAATCCGTCGGTACTCCACAAGACGAATTTTTTAAGCCTAATTAATCACTCATTAGCACATGGTTACTGTAGCAAAACATTGTCAGATCATGAACTAATTAGGCTCAAAAGATTCGTCTCGCAAATTAGTCACAAACTATGTAATTAGTTTCGTAATTAGTCTATATTTAATACTCTATACATATGTCCAAACATTCGATAGGAGAGCGACTAAAATTTAGGTGAAGCAGAGGACGACCGGACCGGAGGAGACAAATCGCAAAATGTGTCGGAGGAGAGTCAAGTGCGAAAGGCGCAAAGCAAAGCTGTTGTGGGCGGGCGGGCACTCCGTTTGAAAACACACACAAGACACAGACGCGCGAGGTTACCGACGGTAATGGGCTTGTGTGTACTAGAGTTACTGAGGGGGCAGGGCCCTGGTCCGCGCTGTTAATTCGGATTTGATTTGGCGAAAAGCCAGAGCCTGGTGGGCCTGTGCCTGCTACCCACCCCTACCCCACACGGGACTTCTTCGCCGGCGCTTCGGGGCCCACGAGCAGTAGCGTGTTCGTTTGAAACACACGCCGGGGGAGGGTCATGGTCGGGGGCCCAGCCCCAGCCCCAGCCCCAGCACGAGCCGGCCGTCGTCTCGTCCAGCCTGCCTGCCTTTGATGGAGTGATTGATGGATGGGTGTCAGACACGCGAGGTCAGGTCAGCAGTCAGCTTCTGCGTCTGCTGCATGGCCGGGCCTGGGCGCCTGGGCCTGTCCCTGCCCTGCCCTGCCCTGCCTCCTGGACAGGACAGGTCTGGGCTCTTCTCTCTGGGCCTCTGCCAATGCCAGACTCGCAGTGGCGCAGTGGCAGGCTGCTCTGCTGCTGCTGCTGTTCGTCCGGATCGGTCTCCCGTCCGGCCCTCTCGTTTAGGGCCTGTTTAGGCCCGGTTTAGATCCTACCCAAAATCTAAAATTTTTCAAGATTTTTCGTCACATCAAATCTTACGGCACGTGCATAGAGCATTAAATGTAGGTAAAAAGAATAACTAATTGCACAGTTTGCCCGTAATTAGCGAGACGAATCTTTTAAGCCTAAATAGTCCATAATTGGACATTTTTTTGCCAAATACAAACGAAAGTGCTACAGTAGCCAAAAGCTAAAAATTTTCGCATCTAAACGGGGCCTAAGTTCTCCTCCAAAACGCCAAATTTTTCAAGATTCCCTGTCACATCGAATCTTTAGACGCATGAAGCATTAAATATAAATAAAAAATAAAACTAATTACATAGTTTAGACGAAATCCACGATACGAATCTTTTAAGCCTAATTAGACTATGATTTGACACTAATTGCCAAATAACAACGAAAATACTACAGTGTCATTTTGTAAAAAATTTTGGCAACTAAACTGGGCCTTAGACAGAGGGAGTAAAGTTTCAACGTGTCATCTCACGTGGGGACGTGGCATGGGACGATAGGATACTAATAAAAAACAGACGAATTTATTAAGACTAATTAATTTATCATTAACATATGTGTTACTGTATCACTTGTTGTCAACTTATGGACCGTTCGCTTGGAGGAATTCTGGAGGAATCCGGAAGAATTTGTGAGAGGGAAATATTGTTCCGGATGAAAAAAGAAGCGGATCAAGCCGGGTTTAAGGACACGCGAACGAGGCCTAATTAGGCTTAAAAGATTTGTCCCGTAAAGTAATCATAATCTGTACAATTAGTTATCTTTTTAGTCTATATTTAATACTCTATGCATGTGTCAAACATTCGATGGAATATGGTGTAACTTTTGGGACGAACTAAGGCCCTCTTTGGCGCACCTCCTCCGGCTCCGGCTCCTCCGCGTCGTAACACTGTAGCTGCACTATAGCAGGAGCCGTTTCAGAAATCGAGGCAGAAAATGAACTGGGAAGAGCCGAAGCCGGTGAAGCCACGATTTTGGCTCCTCCGGCTTCGTGCTACAGTACCGCTACAGTAGCGGAGCCGGAGCCGGCAGGAGCCGTGCCAAAGGAGCCCTAAATCAGACCTCAACCCCAACCCGTGTTCCGTGTCCTACGACACTCCAAACAGCTTTTTTTTAGTGTTCCACGCACGCGCGCCCATAGCCGACGCTCGAGGCCGGGCGGGGAGGCGAACCGGACGAACAGCATGAGCCGCCTGCGAACGCGCAGGGGACGGACGATGGTGGAGTGTAGTAGCCACCGATAGAGTGCTACGTAGATGCGGAAATAAAAAAAAATGGAATCATCCATGTGTGTGCAAAGTTTGAGCTTGAGCAAAAACTTTAGCAGGGAGACAAATAACGAGAGAGAAAATAGCACATCAATAGTTTGCACCCGCGCGAAGAGCACAAGAGCCGTAGACGCACTATTGTCTCTCTCTCTCGGTTACTAGGTTATATGCACGCATCAACATCTTACCGTCTGTTGAGCAGGTTCAGATGTTGGTACTGGGCCACACATGGGTTCAGTGAAATAGGATTGTCTCTGATGGTTACTCCTACGTGTGTGTGTTGTGTTGGAGGGGGAGGAAAGGGCAGCTTTGACTCATTTGCATAGTCAAATACCTTTCAGGCATCGGATTCTTCCATGACAAAAGAAAAAAACAAGACCAAGTTATTATTCCAATCAATTTCAGAGAAGCAGCAGGAATATAACAGAACCAAATGTTGCGCACAAGATTGAAGCAGAGAAGCTCCCATCGCGCCTTTTTTCCGGTCCTCGCGCTCTTTTCCCTCTCGTACAGGGCACAGCAAGCAAGTGGGTACGTCTTGTGCAATTGGGCCGTGGCTCGGTGGACGCTCGTCTCGCGCACGGCCGCCGTCGTTCCGTGGCCAGGGAACGGCCGGCGCTGCTGTTTCTACGCCTCTCCTCTCTGACATAGAAGCATGTAGACATGTAGTACGTTAAGATCTTATTCCCTCCCCAGCTTCTTCGCAAGCGTGATGAAATGGTACTTTCCATTGACACTGACTTGATGCACTTCGTCCTTGCTGGTAAACTGAATCGCGACTCCGGCATTCGTCAGCTCCAAATTTCCAAGGGCATGTACAGAGTTGTTCAGATCGAACGGAAGCATAAATACGCTCTCATGAAAGTTCAACTAGAACCAGAGTCGATTTTCACCGAAGAAGAGCACGCATATGCTCTAGTGCTCAGCCCAAAGTGGCTCTATCCAGCCTGAGCATGAACAACAACACAAAACATGACAGAAAAGCAGATATAGGGATACAAGCGGAGCAGGCTTGTTCACGAACCCTGCTTGCATCCCTAAGCAGTTCCCATGGCTCATGGTCACGGACTCACGATGAAATTGATCATGTACGTATTGACGAACTATGAATTTATATAACTTTTATGTGACACAACAGCCAACTGATCTGAGATGGTGCAAGAGATTGATTATTAACCATTCACAGATCATCAATTTGTTGGTTCGGATTCTCTACCAAGGTGGCATGAGATTCCAACAGGAAAAAAATCTGAAAGCTGGAAAACCTTAATCTTGTTCACACAAAAAAAGGAAAACCTTAATGTACATCATCCATGCCAGAATATACAAACACAACCACTTGTCTAAAACCTACTAGTAATGTTACCAATGGAAGAAACGATAAGTCATGCACAACAGGCGTTATAACCCCACCTTATAGCAACATTGAATGCACTCTTAGGCCCCGTTCGCTGGTCTGAATTTTGGCTGAAACTGGCTGAAAAACACTGTTCCGGCTGAATTGTTGTGAGAGAAAAACACTGTTCCGGCTGAAAAAACAAGCCGAACAAGCCAAATTTAAGACAAGCGAACGGGGCCTTAGTTGCAATGCTTTTCTTATTGGGATTAACCATGGGACTTACAAAGTACAGATGCACAACTGGCGCCAAGGACAGCCAACTCAGGTAGATACACCTGTATTGCCTATATACCCATCAGATTGTTTTGACTCCTTACAGCAAGGTGGGAAGAAATCAGAAGTCGTGCACTCAAGTGTCCAACATAGCAGCTGCACAAATGGTGCATGCAAAACTCAGATTTCCAGTACCTGCTCACGAACTCAGATAACTGATGCAGCCCTGAAATCACTGCTGCAACACAATTAAATTCACATTGTCCAAAAGCCAAGAAAAGAGACATAGTCGCAACGCAAAGTGCTATGAATTTAAATAGTTCCATCACCAGACAATCAGTAAGTCCCAAACAGTTGTCTCACAGCAAAGTGAACTGACATGTCCTAAAAGCTCATCCCACTACATAAACTCAGAAATGCAACATGCAAACATCACGAAACGCTTCCTGGTTGATTCAGAAGCCCATGCACAAGCAGCTTGAGATTGTCATGCACCTAAGCATTATCTCCTGGCCCCTCGGTCGTAGAAGAGACATCTGCTACTGCAGAAATGTAAAAAAGAATTGAGAACAAAATCAGCAGGTTGATGAATGCATTGCCCATAAGTAGAAACAACATTGTACGACGAATCTGCTACTAAATAACAAAATGACAACTTTACAAACATTTACTAATCCAAAAAGTAACCACAGTGGCATCAACAAAGTTTCTTGAGCGCTGATATTATCTTCATATATGCAGGCTTGTTGCTAACTGACATACAATTACTTGCAGTCTAGAAGACATCAATAACAAATCATTCTTGAGCGCTCATATTATCTTCATATATGCAGGCTTGTTGCTAAACTCACATACTACTAGAAACTACGCGACAGACAGTTTTGGCCAGCCCGTGATGCGTGACAGCGTGAGTAATAGAGACCCCATCCGGTTTCGCACGATTATTGTTACAATTGTTAAATATGGGCAATGGATGCCTCATCTTATAAACCTGGTGATAGTTTTGGCCATGGTAAGATCCGTGGTGTTCAGGTAAGTTTCTTTTGTTTGTATAGTATTTGTTTGTCACGTGAGTGATTTCCCTGCATCAGAAGTGATGTGAAACTTTGCAGGGTTTCTAGAGCGCATGATTTTATTTTAACATGAATAGAATCTATATTGCTGACTTGTTTCAATTTATTTAGTGAGTTGACAAGTTGATAGTGTAGTAAGGAGAAATGTTGTCTTTACTGGAGAGAATCTAGAGTTTCAGTTAATATCAAATGGTGGTGGCAGAAACAGTAAATGTGGCTGATAATGATTTGAGAGCCTTGTTTCCCTCATGTGCCAGCCATGGACATCGAGCTGCAGCTGCCCACATGGGATGCACTCAACCCATCGAACTGATAACCCAAATATGTAAAGTAATGCTACAAACACATAACAACTGTCAACTAAAATTAAGAGCTAAGGAAACCCCATCACTAATGGCATCTCGCTGTGATGTGATGTAGGGCGTGTATGCTTCTAAACTTCTTAATGAAACACGTGCTAAGCACGTTCTAGAAAAAAGAAGTAGACATATAAATGGAGTTTATCTTATTCATTTTTACTTTGTAGTTATATACAGACATATGTCACATTCTATTGATCTTAAATATTTCAACAATGCCAAAACAATCGATGGTGGTTTACTGACAGATGAGAAAACAAGATCATAGCCTAATGGTTGTGATGTTTTAGTAGCACCTGCACCTCCACTGGCTGGGTTTGACTCCTGGGTCTCGTTTAGTTCATTTCATAGTTTTCAAGCAATACCACTGAGAGAACATATATCATGTGGAATGTGAGGTCTGTAGTTAGTTTTAGCATTAAGGGGAAAAAGAATATACAGCTGTGAGGATCACGCAAGGAAGTGATCAAGAAGGCAGTAAGCTGCACTCATAGATCCTCAACAGACGCAAGTCTGTTTCCCAATATTGCCTGAGGCTAACTTGATTCAAATATTTCTTCTGGAGCTAATTTTGCATTATCTGTAAATTGCAGAATTTAAGAACTACACAATGCATGTTTTATAGGACACAAAGTTAGTAATGGATCTGCACTCAGTAGAAGGGTTTAAGTGACCTATTTGTTCTGCAAAATTCCGATCCAGCACTTGACAAAATTATATATAGCTTCTATAGTTTTGATTCAACTGAAGTATTATATATCAAATGCTAACCCAACTATCAGAGGTAGTAAAGATAGTAAGAGTGAAGATTTAGGTACATAAATGGCAACTACTTAGCACAAAAGCATAATTAAATATGGTAATCATGTAACAAATCTGGAGCTTGAGAACATTGTTAATAATCACTTCAAACTTTCAGATCATATCAAATTGGTTAAGTACCTATGACAAAGCAAGAATAAAAATGATATTTGCGATGTCTTTGGAAATTAAAAAGAAAAGCAATATTTCAACAGATGGTGACATGGATGACCAAGGGTGGTTAGTATTATGTTTGGTTTAACCCGGCAAAATGCTATGAATTTAAATAGTTCGCCACCAGGAAATCAGTAAGTCCCAAACAGTTGTCTCAGAGCAAAATGAACTGGCATGCCCCAAAAGTTCTTCCCACTGCATAAACTCAGAAACACAACTTGCAAACAACACGAAACGCTTACTGGTTGATTCAGAAGCCCATGCACAAGCAGATTGAGATTGTCATGCACCTGAAGCATTATCTCCTGGCCCCTCAGTTGTAGAAGAGGCATCAGTTACTGCAGAGATGTAAAAAAATAATTGAGAACAAAATCACAGGTTGATGAATGCATTGCCCATTAACCTAAGTAGAAACAACATCGTACGACGAATCTGCTACTAAAAGAGAACATGACAACTTTACAAGCGTTTACTAATCCAAAAGCAACCACAGTGGCATCAACAATATTTCTTGAGCGTTGATATTATCTACATATATGTTGCTAACTGACATACAATTACTTGCAGTCTAAAAGACATTAATAACAAATCATTCTTGAGCGCTCATATTATCTTCATATATGCAGGCTTGTTGCTAACTGACATACTATTACTTGCAGTTTAGAAGACATTAATGACAAATCATTCTTGAGCATTGATATTAACTTCATATTTGCAGGCTTGTTGCTAACTGACATAATATTACTTGCAGTCTAGAAGACATTAATAGCAACTCATATATTTTAAAGGATGTAAAGTTAACAAAGCAGTAGTACACAAAGATATAAGTAGGTATTTAGCTGCATATATTATACCTGGAATGCAGAAGCTTGTATACGGAACGACGAAAGTGCATTGGTCAAGTACCTTCCTGGCCCTCCCTGAATTGAGTTGGACCATATAGACAGCATGAGCGTTGGGGCGGTTACGAGCCCATGTGCCCACAAAGATGACATCGGTGCCCTCCGCAAAGCCAAGCAATCGTACACTGGGTAACCTGCGGGGTACAGACGTCCACCGTGGAGATCGTAGGGCACCATCAGGTAGCAGTTCCTCAAGATCTATGGCCCTGCCCCTTGTCCATCGTGCAACTTCATCACTGTCTGAAGCTGCTTCCCTTGACCATAGTTGTAGATGGAGGCTTGATTCGTCCTCCTCGATGTCCATGCATCCCAGCCCACTGTCCCCCATGGGAATCACCCAAAGGGCCCTTCGGGACAACGGCGGTGGAGGCCCTTCGATGATAGATAAGCGCTGTGCACCAAGCTGGTACTCCAAGGCATACTTCAAGGTGTAGTAGAAGTAGAGAGCGTCTCCCACAAGGGTGTTGCGGCATCGCAACAAGCGAGGATACATCATCAATGGGGGCTTCTGAACAGAGATCGCCTCACTCCAATTGTCCGTCTCCGAGGAGTACGCACGAACATACAAATGTACGTCGTGAATCTCGACGAAGGCCACGCGGAAGGGGCCACCGTGGCATATGCTGTGGTCGCAGCCTTCCACAGCGGCGGAGCAGAGCACCGCGGCGTTGAAGTAGCCGCCGGATATGTCCGTGAGTGGGGGCGAGAGCCGGGGCAGGCAGCGATGCTCGTTCGTCAACGGGTCCCAGACGATGAGGTCATAGTTTAGTTTGGAGCCGAGGAGTGGGCTCGGCGCGCCGAGGAGGACGCGGCCGTGGCGGCAATCGAGCACGAAACGCCCCGGGAGGTCACGGGAGGCGGGGCGCCCGGAGGCGGGGTTGTTGGGGACGAAGCGGGACGCGTAGCGCCCGGAGAAGCGGAGGAACCCCACGACTGATGGCGTCCGGTGGAGCTCCCGGTGGCGGCGGCGGAAGGCGGGGTCGGCGAGGATGCGGCGCCAGCGCTTGCAGGCGAGGGAGGCGCGGAGGAGGCACGCGGGGTCGTCCGGCGGGAGGCGGAGGAATGCCTCGCCGAGGAGGTCGTCCGAGAGCTCGCGCGGCGGCGGCGGCATGGTTGATCTGTGGATTTGGGGATCGAAGAAAGTGAGGCGAGGGTTCGGGAATTTTGGGGGTCCGGTGATTTATTTGGGTCCAGTTTAGTTTGTAAAAAATTTTATAAAATTTTTCACGTTCCCTGTCACATCGAATCTTTGAACGTATGCATGAAGCATTAAATATAAATAAAAAATAAAACTAATTACACAGTTTAGATGAAATCCACGAGACGAATCTTTTAAGCCTAATTAGATTATGATTGGACACTATTTATCAAATAACAACGAAAATGCTACCGTACTCATTTTACAAAATTTTTTGGATCTAAACAAGACCTCGGGAAGGGGAAGACCAAAGAGCGAGCTGCGAGCGCGCCTGTGAACTGCGAAGTGGGCTGGGCCTGGGCGCTACTGCTGCTGCTACATGGTTGGGTTCGACCATCTAGGCCTCACGAGTCAGGAGTCAGGGGCATGTTTGGATTGGCCGTTTGACACATGACACAGTTTTTCGTTCAATTAAAATAATAAAAATCACATAGAATCTGATAGAAAGCAAATAAGGATTATTTTTCATTTACACTGAGTGAGGAGCTAAAAAAAACTCGATCATCATAGTTTTTTATTCAATCTTCACCAAAATCACTCTGGAATCAATTCTCATCTCCTCTCCACCCCGCTCCTCCGTCAAAGAATCAATGAGTTGAGCTAAAAATGAGTGTAAAACTCTACCAAACAGGCTATAAGAGCAACTCTAGCAGCACCCCTACTTATACACTAAAACTCATTTTTAAAGTCGGAGCAAACAAAAAAAAACAAAGTCCAGTATGGCCACTGCTTGGCCCTCAAATTTGCTTTAAAGTGTCTCGTTACTAGTTGGGTAAAACTTTATAAATTTTGACCAACAATTAGTCAAATAGTATGAAAGTTTAGACCACAAGACTTGCATCAATAAATTTGTATTAAAAGTGCCTATAAGATGATATTGATTTTCAAGCTGTCAACTTTATATATCATAAGAGGAAAAAAATGGTCAACATATATGTTGGGGGGAGGCTTAACCTGTGGGCACCCCCACGAGGCTCAGACATCTCCTTCCCCCTCTTGTCGGGCGTAGTCAATGTTTCGCACCGATGAAATGATGGACGCGTGTAGACGCCGGGGAAAAAAGCCCGCAACATGGTCGTTGGGGCGAATAGAGAGTGCCCCGTGCGGTGGCTCCGTGCTCGATCTACGCACGGCTCAGTCGTTTCGCTATGGCAATGCGATGACAACCCCATTGACCCAGGGTTGGTCTCTTCGTCGTAGCGAATACAGCGTACCAATGCGGCGGAGCGGCTCGGACTATTCTCGCCCACGCGAATAGACGCTGCTCGCCTGGGCGATCGGTCCCGCGGGGCCCGCTGTATCGGCAGGAGGCTGATAACTATCGCCTGGTCCGGTCGGCCCAGGGCTTTCACCTGGGCGGATAGTTGATATTAGATTGTGTGGCTGGTTCCGAAAATTTTTGGCTTTTGGCTACTGTAGCACTTTCGTTTTTATTTGGCAAAAATTGTCCAATTATGGACTATTTAGACTTAAAAGATTCATCTCACGATTTCTCGGCTAACTGTGTAATTAGTTTTTTTTTTCGTCTACATTTAGTACTCCATGCATGTGCCGCAAGATTTGATGTGACGGGGAATCTTGAAAATTTTTGGTTTTTGGCTTGGAACTAAACGGGGCCTTTGCAGGTTTTGCCCGGAGAGGAGTTCGCCTGGAGACAAGGGGTCGACAACGTCGGTCCGTTGGGGCCTGCCTGGTCGGCAAAAAGGCGACACGGTGCAGGACCACAAGGCGACTTGAGGACCGGTGCGATCCGGGGCGGGCGACATCTCCAAAAGGCCGAGCAAGACCTCGGCGGGCGAGAATATACCTCGAATATGTAGTGGTTGCAGGGGTAGTTTTGTCCACAAGAAGCCTACGGGCATGTATAAATAGCTCCTGATGCAGAAATTGTAAGGGAAGATAACATTCTATAGTGAATATACTGATCTCATTCTTTCCACCCCGTGTTCGCTATTGCGTTCGTCCCGATCGATTCGCTCGTGCAGCAACCTGGTGTTCGAAGGCTAAGGCCTAGGAAAACAATATATTTTGTATGACTCTTTCTCTAGTATAGCACGATTACCATTTTTGAACGGAGGGAGTATCTCGTTACTAGTAGTTGGGTAGTTTAAGAGCAGAGAAACCCATCTTGATCTGTCATGGTTACCCTGGTTGAATTCTCCGGATCCCAACTAAAAAAACTATGGTTCAGTTTATGCTTGTTTTTAGCCAATCTATTTTGGTTCATGCTTGACATACACGATTTGGAACATATGCCAAAATGTCTTACAATTTGGAATGGACGAGTACAAAATGTGACCCACGACTCATGGTCACAATGAAATTGATCATGTAGTGAAGAACTATGAATTTATTATATAACTATTTATGTGACCCAACGGCCATATGCAACTGATTTGAGATTGTGCACGAGATTGATCATCAACCAGTCACCACAGATCATAAATTTGTTGGTTTGGATTTTCAACCTTGGCAGCATGAGATTCCAACAGGACACAAATCTGAAAGCTGAAAAACGTTAATACCATGCGTACAGAATTCGGGATCTGACAATGAATGTGAAACCAAACCAAAACGAGAAAAAAGAATAGTAGAATCACAGAGAATACAGGTTCATGGAAAGGATCAATCAGAATATGCAAACACAACCACATGTCCCAAACCTCGAGTAATGTTACAGATGGAACAAATGATAGGTCATGTGTGCATACATGTCCACAGCAGGCAATATAATCTCACCTTATAACAACATAGGACGCGGTCTCAGTTGCAGTGTTTTTCGTCTCGGAATTTACCATGGGGCTTATAAAGTTCAGATGCACAACTAACATCTAGGGCAGCTAACTCAGGTAGATACATAACACCTGTGTATCCATCAGATTGTTTTGACTACTTACAGCAAGGTGGGCAGAAATCGAAAGTCATGCACTTAAGTGTCCAACACAGCAGCTACACAAATGAGGTATGCAAAAACTCAGATTTCCAATAGCAGTTCACGAATTTAGATAACTGATGCAGCCCTGAAGTCAATGCTGCAACACAGCTAAATTCATATGAACTCAGGTAGATACATAACACCTGTGTATCCATCAGACTGTTTTGACTACTTACAGCAAGGTGGGCAGAAATCGAAAGTCCTGCACTTAAGTGTCCAACACAGCAGCTACACAAATGAGGTATGCAAAAACTCAGATTTCCAATACCAGTTCACGAATTTAGATAACTTTTGCAGCCCTGAAGTCAATGCTGCAACACAGCTAAATTCATATGGTTCATAAGGCAAGAAAACAGGTGTAATCCCACCGCAAAATCTGACGAATTTAAAATATTTCCCGGCCCCCACCAGAAAATCAGGAAGTCCCGATAAGTTGTCTCACAACAAAATGAACTCAGTCCTAAAAACTCATTCCACTGCATAAACTCAGAAACACAACTTGCAAACATCAAGATACGCTTCCTGGTTTGATTCAGAAGCCCAACAACAAGCAGCTTGAGATTGTCATGCCCGTGAAACGTCATCTCCTGGCCCCTCGGTTGTAGAAGACGCATCAGTTACTGCAGAAATGCAAAAAAAGAATTGAGAACAAAATCAGCAGGGTGACGAATGCATTGCTCATAAGCCTCACTGGCAACTTTAGAAATGTTTACTAATCCAAAAGCAACCACAGTGGCATACTGGCATCAACAATGTTTCTTGAGCGCTGATATTATCTTCATATATGCAGGCTTGTTGCTAACTGACATACTATTACTTGCAGTCTAGAAGACATTAATAACAAATCATTCTTGAGCACTGATATTATATTCATGTATGCAGGCTTGTCGCTAACTGACGTAATATTACTTGCAGTCTAGAAGACATTAATAGCAAATCATATATTATAAAGGATGTAAAGTTAACAAAGCAGTAGCACACAAAGATATAAGTAGGTATTTAGCTGCATATATTATACCTGGAATGCAGAAGCTTGTATACAGAACGACGAAAGTGCATTGGTCAAGCACCTTCCTGGCCCTCCCTGAATTGAGTTGGACCATATAGACAGCATGAGGGTTGGGGTGGTTACGAGCCCATGTGCCCACAAAGATGACATCGGTGCCCTCCGCAAAGCCAAGCAATCGTACACTCGGTAACCTGCGGGGAACAGACGTCCACCGTGGAGATGGTAGGGCACCATCAGGTAGCAGTTCCTCAAGATCTAAGGCCCTGCCCCTTGTCCATCGTGCAACTTCATCACTGTCTGAAGCTGCTTCCCTTGACCATAGTTGTAGATGGAGGCTTGATTCGTCCTCCTCGATGTCCATGCATCCCAGCCCACTGTCCCCCATGGGCATCACGAAAATGGCCCAAATTCGGGACACCGGCCGTGGAGGCCCTTCGATGATAGATAAGCGCTGTGCACCAAGCTGGTACTCCAAGGCATACTTCAAGGTGTGGTGGAAGTATAGAGTGTCTCCCACAAGAGTGATGCGGCATGGCAACATGGGATGCAAGATTCGAGAGAGCTCCTGAACAGAGATCACCTCACTCCAATTGTCCCTCCCCGAGTACACACGAGCATACATGACAAGGCCGTGACGCCAGATAAAGGCCACACGGAAGGGCCCTCCGTGGCATTTGCGGTGGTCGCAGCCTTCCGCGGCGGCGCAGAGCACAGCGGCGTTGCATGATACGTCGTTGGGTGGGGGCGAGGGCCGGGGCAGGCAGCGCTGCTCGTTCGTCAAGGGGTCCCAGACGATAAGGTCATAGTTTAGCTGGATGCAGAGGCTTGGGCTCGGCGCGAGGAAGAGGACGCGGCCGTGGCGGCAATCGAGCACGACCCGCCCCGGGAGGTCACGGGCGGCGGGGCGGCCGGAGGCGGGGTTGTTGGGGACGAAGCGGGATGCGTACGGCGCGACTCCCTCCGCGTTGCGGAGGAGAACCCCACGACTGATGGCGTCCGGTGGAGCTCCCGGTGGCGGGGTCGGCGAGGATGCGGCGCCAGCGCTTGCAGACGAGGGAGGCGTGGAGGAGGCATGCGGGGTCGTCTGGCGGGAGGCGGAGGAATACCTCGCCGAGGAGGTCGTCCGCCAGCTCGGGTGGCGGCGGCGGCGGCGGCATGGTTGGGGTCGCTCGGTGGATCGAAGAAAGGAGGCGACGAGGGTTTTGAGATTCGGAGGGGGGGGGTCAGGGAGGAGGAGGAAGACGGAAGAGCGAGCGCGACTGTGAAATGGACGCTAGCTACTGCTGCAACATGAACATGTAGGCGGCACCTGACCTCACTACCACTGTTGATCCTCTCGGCACGTTTGCTCCGAGCGAAACAATGCCTTGCATTTATGGTATTTGACCATTTGTAACATAAAGTTTAATTGACTCGTTCAAGAAAGATTGCTCATGTATTTCAAACTATAATCTCAATTCATATGCTGGTCTCCAATCAAGATAAGGAAAAAACAATGGCATGCTAAACATATTTAGGTCTAGAAACGATTAGAGTTCATGGTACTGTTAGCATACACACATCTTCATTTTCTTGTTCTTTAGCAAAGAAAATAATCCAACTATGCTTAATGAATACCCTCCGTCCGGAAATAAGTGCACATCTAGCACTTTGGGAAGTCAACCAATCTCAAGATTGACTGAATTTATAGGAAAAAAATATTAACATTTGTATTTCTATATATAACAGGTTTACTATGAAAATATTACCTCTGTCCTCAAAAGAATGCAACTCTGAAACAGTGTTGTATTTTAGTATATCAAGTTTGACCAATTATAGATAAAAAAATTATAAATATTTATAGTATCAAATTAATACCATTAGATTAATTATGAAATGTATTTTCATAATAAATTAATTTAGAGCCATAAATATGAATACCATTCACTAGAAACTTAGTCAAACATGAACCACTTTTCGTTGCACGCAGTCCATAGTTACATTCTTTAAGGGACGGAGGTATTATATGGCATGATTATTCTAATGATATCTATCTGGTATCATAAACAATTGTGTTTTCATAGTTCAATTTAAAATTAATTGACTCCTCGAAGTGCAGTCAAAGCATTTTGTCAGGCATAAATCCATTACATATATCCAACTACATAACCAAAGTCGCCACCACTAATCACCTCCAGGTTACCACAAGAACAAGATGGAGTTCAAGAAATTCTTTCAATAATTATAACTCCAAGCACTACAGATGAGGAGCTCCACAAAATTCTAATAGCACACTGGTACATAATGACACTCGCTTTCAAAATAAAAAAATGGTCTATTTTGCAGGTACACTATGCGGTTGCTGCAGACATCAAGATAACATCAACTATAGACGATGATGCTACTGATCTAATCAGAAAGACAATGAGAACTTCTCCAATACAGGGACAACAGATCAAGGGAGGGTGAGCAATGGCTCTCAAAACATTCATTCTACCCAAGTATGTAGTGCAGCCATGCAACAAGGTATGAATTCTTCTTTTCCAGGTAACATACAAGAAAGGAGGAATCGCGGTGAAGATCAGCAGCACTCTGTCCTAATGCTGAGCCTACCAGGACCACCTCACTACAAAGCTTTGATGCCAGCTATTCTCCCCGGCACAAGATGCTACACTGATGCATCCATTGCTCCAGATAATCTTTTGCAGGTTTCAAGTTCAGCAGGATTGGGAATATTCATCGTCAACAACCTGCCAGGTGCTGCATCGACCATCTTTATTAAAGCAAAGCAAAGAGGATGCAACTCCGTGTTAATGGCTGAAGCAGCAGCTTTAGCACTCAGAGCTCAGTTACTCAATGCACTTCACGTGCATCAACCCTTCTTCCTATCAGACAATCAGCTGCTTGTTAACTTCTTCAATGGGAAGGATCATACAAATCCTCCTCAGTGGGACATCAAGCTATTCACACAGAGCTTCATCAACATCATCTCAGCAAATGAAGGAAAAATCTTCAAGATTGACAGGAAGCTAAACATTATGGCACATGTTCTAGCTAGTCAAACCTACAAATCTACTGTCAGGACATCAGACGAATTTCATGCTACATGTACAAATCCACTCCAAGTAAACAGTTGTCTGGCAGCCATATACTCTGTACTGGGTGAATCTTTCACCCTCATAGCGGCATCCTTGCAATCAACTCTTGCAACAAGTCAACAATCATCAACGTAGCCAAAACTAGTATGATTAGCCCTGCAATTAGATGAAGAGAGAAGACACCATCAATCCATGACACGTGAGCATTTATTAATTAATTATTTAAAAAGTAAAACACATCCTGAAACTACTGCATATGATTTTCTTGGCAAAAGCCACACCAATTTTTCTAGTTGTAGCTACGGATTTGAGTTCCATCTGCTTTCAGCATGTTCTCCGGTTCCTGCACTAGGCCTGCTCGCAACCTTTGCAAATCCTTTCAAAAATAATAAAAAACTTTGCAGGTAAACTGAATTACAACCCCGACATTCGTCAGTTCCAATTTTCAGCAAATATGTCCACAAGAAAGTTCTACTAGACCTGGAGTCCAATTTCAGCAAAGTGCACGCATATGCTCAGCTCAAAGTGGCTCTGTCCAACCTCAGCTCAACGATAATATTAAATATGACAGAAAAACAGAATCCCATGGCTCATGGTCACGATGAAATTGATTATGTATTGAAGAACTATGAATATATATAACTATTTATGTGGCCCAACAGCAATATAAAACTGTTTTGAGATGGCGCAAGAGATTGATTATCAACCATTCACGTATCATAAATTTGTTAGTTCTACCTCAGCGGCATGAGATTCCAACAGGTCACAAATCTGAAAGGTGGAAAACCTTAATCCACATCGGATCAGACAATGAATGTGAATCCAAACCAAAAATAGAAGTAAAAGACAATAGAACCACAGGGAATCCAGGTTGATGAAAAGGATCAATCAGAATATGCAAACACAACCACATGCCTTGAATTTGCTAGTAATGTTACCAATGGAGCAAACGATAGGTCATGTGCGAACATGTCCACAACAGGCATTATAATCTCACCTTATAGCAACATAGAATGCACTCACAGTTGCAGTGTTCGTGGAAAAGCACAGGACTAACAAAGTTTGGATGCACAACTGACATCTAGGGCAGCCAACTCAGGTAGATACACCTGTACTGCCTGTATATTTGACTGCTTACAGCAAGTTAAGAAGAAATCAGAAGTCACGCACTTAAGTGTTTAACACAGCAGCTGCACAAATGATGAGGTATGCAAAACTCTGATTTCCAGTACTTGCTCACGTCTTCAGATAGCCGATGCAGCCCTGAAGTCACTGCTACAGCACAGCTCAATTCACATTGTCCAAAAGTCAAGAAAAGAGACACAATCGCACCGTAAAATCCTACGAGTCTAAAATAGTTCCAAGCCCCCACCAATCAGGAAGTCCCAAGACAAAATGAACTGGCATGTCCTAAAAACACATCCCCATGCATAAGCTCAGAAACGCAACTTGCAAACATCATGATATGCTTCCTGGTTGATTAAGAAGCCCATGCACTAGCAGCTTGAGATTGTCATGCACGTGAAACGTCGTCTCCTGGCCCCTCAGTTATAGAAGACGCGCCAGTTACTGCAGAAATGCAAAAAAGAATTGAGAACAAAATAAGCAGGGTGATGAATGCATTGCCAATAAACAACAGAGAGAAGACATTAATAACCTCAGTAGAAACAACATTGTACAACGAAGCTGCTACTAACAGAGAGAATTACAAATGTTTACTAATCCAAAAGCAACCACAGTGGCATCAACTATTTTTCTTGAGCGCTGATATTATATTCATATATGCAGGCTTGTTGCTAGCTAACATACTATTAGTTGCAGTCTAGAAGACACTAATAACAGATCGTATATAACTAATAAAGGATGTAAAGTTAACAAGCAATAGCACACATAGATATAAGTAGGTATGTAGCTGCATATATTATACCTGGAATGAAGAAGCTTGTATAGGGAATGACTAAAGTGCATTGGTCAAACACCTTCCTGGCCCTCCCTGAGTTGAATTGGACCATATAGACAGCATGAGGGTGGTTAAGAGCCTGCGTACCCACAAAGATGACATCGGTGCCCTCCACAAAGCCAAGCAACTGTATACTCGGAACCCTGGAACACAGATCATATGCCAACCGTGGAGATGGGAGGGCACCATCAGGTAGCAGTTTCTCAAGATCTATGGCCCTGCCCCTTGTCCATCCTGCATCTCCATCACAGCGTGAAGCTGCATCCCTTGACCACAGTCGTAGACGGAGGCTTGATTCATCCTCCTCCACGTCCATGCATCCTAGCCCACCGTCCTCCATGGACACGAGGGAAATAGAGCAACTTTGGAATACCGACTGTGGAGGTCCAAGGATGACAGATAAGCACTGTGCGCCAAGCTGGTACTCCAAAGCATGCACAAAGCCAAAGCGGAAGTAGAGAGTGTCTCCCACAAGGGTGCTGGTGCATGGCATCCTGTCAAGGACGAACACATTAGGATGCTCAACAGAGATGGGCTCGCTCCAATTGCCCGTCTCCGAGGAGTACACACGAGCAGACGTGAGAAATGAATGTAAATCGCCAAAGGTGCGACTCCAGACGAAGGCCACGCGGAAGGGGCCACCGTGGCATTTGCTGTGGTCGCAGCCTTCCGCAGGGGCGGAGCAGAGCACCGCGGCGTTGAAGTGGCGGCCGCATATGACCGTGGGTGAGGGCGAGAGCCGGGGCAAGCAGCGCTCCTCGTTCGTCAAGGGGTCCCACATGATGAGGTCATAGTTTAGCTGAGTGCCGAGGCTTGGGCTCGGCGCGACGAAGAGGACGCGGCCGTGGCGGCAGTCGAGCACGAGTCGCCCCGGGAGGTCACGGGCGGCGGGGCAACCGGAGGCGGGGTTGTTAGGGACGAAGCAGGACGCGTACGGCGGGTCTTCCTCAGCGATGCGCAGGAACCCCACGAGTGATGGCATCCGGTGGAGCTCCCGGTGGCGGCGGCGGAAGGCGGGGTCGGTGAGGATGCGGTGCCAGCGCTTGCAGGCGAGGGAGACGTGGAGGAGGCACGCGGGGTCGTCCGGCTGGAGGCGGAGGAATACCTGGCGGAGGAGGTCGTCCGCCAGCTCGGGCGGCGGCGGCGGCGGCGGCATGGTTGTCGTCGCTCGGTGGATCGAAGAAAGCGAGGCGAGGGTTTGGAATTTGGGGATTCGGAGGGGAAGTCGGAAGAGGCAGCGCCACATTTTTTTTATTTATTTTTTAGGTTTTTTTTTATGATACCATTACAATTCTTCAACTTTTGAAAACTACAATTACTATTTATCTATTTGGAATCCTACCATTACAATTCAACAGAGACCGGAGCTGTGCCATTTTCTACGCTAGTGAAGATGTTAGGCCCACCAGTAGTACATTGTTTTTTTCGTATAGACGAAAATGTCCCTGCTCCCTTGATTTTTTTTAATTTTAACCATTTTTTGAATATAATTTTAAATCTAACACTGTCGGTTTTTTTTTAAAACTAACACTTTTGGCCGCGCTTATTGCCCTGGCGCAGCCTGTCGACGAAATATGGTCGGCAGTCTACCTAGGGGTATGCCCAAGGTAGTAGATTGTCGACAGACAGATGCGCAAGCTACAAACAAGATGGTGACGCAAGACAGACACGAGGTTTTATCCAGGTTCGGTCGTCGTGAAGGCGTAATACCTATGTCATGCGTCTGATTGTATTGCTGTATGTCAATGAGAGATGTTTTTAGAGGGTCCCCTGCCCGCCTTATATAGTCTAGGGAGCAGGGTTACAGATCTAAAACTAATCCTAACCGATTACAATTGCCATAGGTGGCCAGATAAGGATTCCTATTCTAACCGACTAGGATCTTGCTTGATCTCCAAGTCTGTCTTGACTCCTTGCGCGGGACTCCGAGCAGATCGGCCAAGCCGCGCGTCGTCTTCCAGTGGACCGGACCCCCTAGACTGGGCCGGCCCAAGCCTAGCCGTAAGGGTATAGGGGTTAATACCCCCACAGCTAGTCCCAGAGCACCATGTATTATGTTGCGACACGTCGTTTGATCTTCTTCGGCTAATGCAGTCTGTCTTCATGTCATCTCCAACTGGTTGAAACATCGACCAAGCAAATATGCTAGTATTCTGGTCCGCACAGAGAGCAGTAAACCACGATTATAGCCGAAAATTCCGGTTGTCCGAAGAATGCATGGCGCTCTAAAGAAAAAATAAAAAGATTTCTTTCCTGATCAAGTGTGCCCACTTGTATTTCTGAAAAGAAATAGTAAGTGACCCTTGTACAGTAGTTGTTATGGCCAACAGTCAGAGCGTAGGGGTCGATAAAATAAACACATTCACCGCAAGGTGAAGTGTGCACACTTAGTCCCTGAGTCCTGGTAGTAGGTGACGCAGGCACGTGGTGCCAGGTATCTAAAAAGAATTTCCAATTAAGTTAAAAATCTAATCATCATACAAGCGATACGAGATGCACCGACAGGTGCATCGTACCGATGTAGTCCCCGAGCTTACTAGAAGGCGAGGTATCAGCCTTGTAGCAAGGTCTAAATAAATGCCTCTCAATTGTATGTGAGTACAAATCATATGTAGCCGAGGAGAGCTGTCTCCGAACAATGTTCGGAGAGTGGTCGGGGCAGTCCCCGAGCATTAGAGTGGTCGGAACAGTCCCCGAGCACGATAGTGGTCTGGACAATCCCCGTGCACGATGGTGGTCTGGACAGTCCCCGAGCACGACGATGGTCTGGACAGTCCCCGAGCACAACGGTGGTCTGGACAGTCCCCGAGCACAACGGTGGTCTGAACAGTCCCTGAGCACGAGAAGTGCGGCGAAAAACCATATGCCACTTGTACTATTATCTTTTGTATTTATTTAATTACTAGCCCTGTCAAGTCCAATCTGACATGTCTGATAAAAAAAGTAGACGGGTATAGCACGTCATACTGTCGTCTTGTCCTTTCAAGCAAACAGTTGCGTGGCACCTGTAAGTAGGTGCGTCAGCGTGGGCCCTCTCACACTGGCAACGAAGAGGCACGTACACTGGCAACGAAGCAGGCGCATATATTGGCATAGATCTCGAGGACTGTGAAAACAACCATCTGTGACGCGTGCACACGTCTCTCAAGAATCTCAGGCAGACGAAACGACATAACTCTTGGGTTAAATACAGTATAGGATAGATAAGTTACTTTTTACTGAACCCCATTGCCATTCACAGTCCGCAGCCATCTTCTTCCTCTTGCCAACCCTAATACCTCAGAAATCACCACCAATCAGTCATCCGCCAGTTCCTCGTTCATCAGCAAGGTCAGATTCATGGTGAAAAGTGACGCGTAGAAGAAAGCAGGAGTCATGGCAAAGGAGTGGTGGAAATCGAGAAGCAACGAGCAGACCATTGAAGACCTTGTCACCATGGGGGTACTCCACAACAAGGAGCTCGCAGGATGGCGTGCACCGGAGGGCGAGGGGTACCCTGATCCACAACCAGGTGAGATCGTGGTGTTCGAATACTTCTTTAAGCGGGGATTTGGGGTTCCTGTTCATCTTTTCTTCAGGGGCTCTGTCTTTACTACGAGATTGGGATTTGCAATCTGCATCCCAACTCGATCCTCCTTGTCGTCACTTTCATTCATCTTTGCGAAGCATATGGCGGCTTCCAGCCCCATTTCGATTTTTTCCGCCATCTTTTCTGTCTGCGGAAGAAAGGAAGCGCCGGCTCGAAGATTGCCGGAGGTGTGTACCTCAACCTCCATGACGGCATGAAAGCCCAGTACCTGCACTATCCATGGAACACGTCGCTTGACGACTGGTACAAGAAATGGTTCTACATCCGCGAAGAGCCGAACACGATCACGTTGCGTGATGTGGGGTACATTCCGGAGAAGAGGACAAGCTGGTCAGAGAAACCCGAGCACCTGGAACAGATTCCAAAAATATTTGGGATGATCCCGTGGAAAAAACTGGATGGTCCGAGCGTGGTCGGGAGCTTCATCAGCCGACGGATCCAGCCCTGCCAGAGGAGGGTACATCCTGGCTACGAGTATCAAGGTAGCGTGGACCCGACGAGGACGAGGCAGGGGGCGCTTGACAAAAACGAAGTCAGAGCCAGAATTGGAGAGCTATTTAACTTAGCTGATCCAAATTATGTCAGATTGAGCGACATCGAGCACGCTTTCAAGCTCGCCCGACCTCCCCCAAAGGTAACTCATCTTGCCTTGTACCCGTAGTCTTATATTGTGGTAGAAACTTACTATGTTCACTCCCATTTGTTTCCCAGATTAATGGTCGGGATAGAGCGACAGTGTTTGTGTCGCCACCCCCTGGAGTAGATTGGCCGCAAGGAGCTGACCCAACCACCCAGACCAACGTCGGGATCGAGGACGTCGACTGGGCGGTGCTCGGAGCTGGAGAGGAGGCAGCAGCCAAAGCTGCTGGTAAACGGCCGGCGGCCAGCAAGCGTCGTCAGGTGATTTTTACTTTGTCGGACGATGAAGCAGAGGAGGGAGAGGATGCAGACACCTTTCGACTCATCCCTCGAAAGAGGAGGAGGCAACTGGAGTCGATGGAGCAAGGTGGCTCCTCCGTGCCGGCGGGACCTACATCGCCGACCACTATAGCGCGAAGGACAAGCAGCGGAGGGGTCGAGCACCAAGGCCCAGCGACAGTGCTAGATGTAGAGGGAGACCAGGAGTCACCCGCACAGCATGTGGAGCAAGCATGGCCGAAGAGACGCGCCTTCGCCACATCATTCCGCGCTTCCAACATGTAAGTATTTGTAACCTTGATGTAAGCTAGCAATTTGCATTGAATATGATTGACTTCTGAACTTATCTCGGATGTACTAGCTCGGCGTCCACCGAAAGTCCGGACCAGCTAGCCGGAAGCGGCGTGGCTCCGCCATTAATTTGAGAGCAGACTGCCCAGCAGCCGGCCATCGAGGAAACCATAGCAGAAGATCCGTCGGGGCCTCAGCAAATAAACAGTCAGACAACAGTCCCCGAGCAGGGGGTCGAGGGAAGAGCCAAGCCGAGCACGAGTGCTCCGAGCGCTAAACCTACTGAAGGCAGCACCTCAACATCGAGGGTAACGGAACAGACCGAGGAGCAGCGACCGGAGGTGAGAGCACATAGCATGTTAGTCGATGATGCAGCCCGTGGGAAGGCTATAGTAATCGCAGAAGCTGCTAACACCGGACCAGCACCGAGATCCAAAGTAGAGCCCAAAGAGGACGAAGTGGAGGAGGTCCTAGGCCGTTCATAAGACAAGCGACAACATGTGTATGTGTTGCGTTGGCGAAACGACGAATGGGTTGTCCATGAGTAAATCCCGGAGGTCAAAGAGACCAAAAAAGTTGAACGGACGGCGAAACAGCTGGTGACGGAGGTCCAGGTAGGTTTTGCTTCACCACCTGATCTTGTTGTCTAGTCAAGCTGTCTTACTTTAGCTATCTGCACACAGTTACTTAATGAAGACCGCACGGTACCACAAGAAATGCTTCGACCAGATCGAGGGGATCACTGCAAGCAACAAGGAGCTGACGGCGGAGGTGGAACGCTTGCGCCACCGACTTGAAGCCGCCAACCATGAGAAGACGGAGCAAGAGTCCCAGAACCAGAACCTGGTCGTCCAGCTCAGTAATAAAGAGCAGGAAAGAACAAGTAAGTAGCCACTTTATCACAACGAATACTGACAAGTGTTGTTGCGTTGTTGGTAGTAACAGCTGTAGTGCAGGCTTAGAAGCCGAAGTGGTCCGTCTCCGAGAGGAGAACAGTCGTGCGGTCGTGGAGTGTGATCGCCTGAAAGAGGACAATAGAAAACTGGCGCACGACCAGTCGCAGCTCCGGGACCACACGACCAAGATGACAGAGGAACTGAAAAGTAAGTTTTCCAAACCCCTTTGCTCACTTTTGTTGCCCGCCTTATTTTGTCGTGGTATGACGTTTTAATAGCTTGTGCGGTTTGCAGTTTTAAAAGTCAATGCCAAGAAGCATCTGGAAGCCGTGATAAAAGAGCATGACGGCTGGAAGGCGTAGTGCCAAGAGATCACCAAGGATCGGGACACCTGGAAAAACCGGTGCCAGGAGGTGGCAACGTGCATTTTGCCGGTCCTTAACCTCATCGACCCAGCGCTAACAGAGGACGTGCCAAGGACGCCGTAGCTGGGATTGATCGATAGATGCCGAAAGGCTATGGGGATGGTTCCAGGAGTTCGTGAAGGAGGCGGGATGAGTACACAGGCACACATGTGCTAAGCATGGTACGTGCTCACTACCCCTTGATCGATCTCAAGCACCTGGAGGCTGGATACCCGAAGGAGGTAGATCCAGACAAGGCTGAGGAGCTACGGATGGCCCAGCTGGACTTGTCGGCGAAAATAATTGGCGACATTAACCTGTGTGGAGGTGCGACGCCATCCGTACAGGGAACGCCATCGACAAGTCAGCTGGAAACACCTTTATTTTCAAGCCAACCGGCGAAGCCTGCGGTCTCGACCAGCCAGGCGTCGGCGGGGCCATCTTCTTTAGCTCGACCAGTGCAAGAGTCCCCGAGACTTGAGCACGATGTCAGGCCCAGCGAGCAGTAGGTGCCGCGTGCCCCGACCAGCCATTAGTGTAGGCTATAGCTGTAGAAGAAGATGTAGTTGTGTTATTGTAAACTTGGACCTTTTCAGGCAAGCTTGTAATAACGTAACTGTATAACAACATGAGCTTGTTTGTTTTGTAGAAAACATTTTTAAGCCCGGACATCGTACCGATGTAACTAAGTTAGAACATGTTGACGTTCTGTTTAGTTGTACCAGTTTAGTTGACATGTCATCCTGAAAGGTTTGTATGGCCCTGGTTTGTCTTGCGGTCGGAGTGTTTGTGCACACGTAGAAACACACAAGTCAAACCAGAGAGCACCTGCCGATCACCCGTAGCAGTAGAGAGCGGATCCCATGCACGCGTTGAGAGAAACCGGAGACAGGGCCTGCTCCGAAAACCCGATAAGGATTGGTGGTCGGTTTTAACTGGTAGAGTTAGAATATCAACAGACTTCGAAATGACACATTAGAGTGGTCGGAGAAATCATAATAGCTTTATTAAATCGAAAGTACAAGAGGAGTACATATCTTAGTAGTTAAGCATAGAAACGCCTAAGCTTGTCGATGTGCCATGAATTGGGTACGTCTGTACCGTCCAGGTGAGCTAACCTGTAAGACGTTGGTCGTGTAACCTCCTTGATCATGAAGGGCCCTTCCCATGGGGTTGCGAGTTTGTGGACGCCTAGCCTGATTCGTCTTCCACTTCAGGACCAGGTCCCCAACCACGAAGAACCTGCTCCTTGACGTTCTTGTTGTAGTACCTACGCAAAACAGCAAGGTATTTGGCTATACGTACACAAGAATCGAGCCGCTTCTCTTCTGCACTATTCACTTCTAGCTCCCGTACTTCATTGGCCTTGTCTTCGTCGAAGTTCTCTACCCGTGCTGATCTGAAGGCTATATCTGCTGGAAGCACTGCCTCAGCGCCATAAACCATAAAGTATGGTGATACGCCGGTATTGCGACTGGGCTGGGTTCTGAGACCCCAGACCACGGCTGGTAACTCTTTGAGCCATCTTCCGAGAGCTTTATCATTTTCCCTGTACATCCTCTTTTTAAGTGCGTCCAAGATCATACCATTTGCCCGCTCGACCTATCCATTAGCTCTAGGGTGCGCCACCGAGACGTATTTTACTACTATGCTCCTTTCATCGCAGAAGTCCCAAAAAGCGTTCCTGGTGAACTGAGTACCCAGATCAGTGATGATGCTGTTGGGTATGCCGAAGCGGTGGATGACCTGGTCGATGAACGTGACAGCCTTTTCTGAAGATGCCTGTACCAGAGGCATGTACTCTATCCACTTGGAAAATTTGTCGATCAGCACAAAGACGCATGTAAATTTCCCAGGAGCCGGTTTGAAGGGCCCAATCATATCCAGTCCCCAGCATGCGAAGGGCCAAGAGGCTGGTATTGATCTGAATCTCGTGTGCTGGTACGTGGATTCTCTTGGCGAAGAACTGACAACCCTCACAATGGCGGACTAGCTTCTCTGCATCGGCTACGGCTGACGGCCAATAGAACCCTGCTCGGAAAGCCTTGCCAACCAGCGTTCTCGAGGCCACGTGGTTGCCGCAAGGAGCCAGAGTGGATTTGGTCCAGGAGATGTTCGCCATCCTCCTGGGTTATACACTTCATCAAGATTTCCTCCTTTGCGTTCTTGCGCCACAATTTGCCATCGACGAGCAGATACTGCTTACTGCGACGCATCAGGCGTTTGTTTTCTGTCGATCGGTGTAACCGCTACCATCTGTCAGGTACTTGATGAAAGGTACTCTCCAGTCAGGCTCCTTAGTGGTCGGAGGTGGTTCGGTGATGTTTGACGCCGGAACCGTAGCCACCAATAGCTGGTCTGGAGGCTTGTCGACCGTGGGATCTTCCTCTTCGATGGAAGGCGTGAGCAAGTCTTGAACAAATACGCCATGTGGGACTTTGGCTCGGGATGATCCTAACTTTGACAGCGCATCTGCTGCTTGATTTTTGTCCTAGACCACATGTGTGTACTCGATGCCATAGAACTTGCCTTCCAGCTTTCTGATCGCTTTGTAGTATGCATCCATCTTTTCGCTGGTCGTATCCCAGTCCTTGTTGAGTTGATTGATGACCAGAGCCGAGTCTCCGTAGACATAGAGACGTTTGACACCGAGCTCAACCGCAATGCACAGACCATGTAGGCATGCTTCGTACTCGGCGGCGTTATTAGACGCCGGGAAATAAATCCTGAGGACGTATCGGAGCTGCTCCTTGGATGGTGACATGAAAAGGACTCCTGCTCCTGCACCGTCGATGTTGAGAGAGCCGTCGAAGTACATCTTCCAATACTCGTCGGGCCCCTGAGAGGCAGGTGTGCTTAAGTCTGTCCACTCGACGATGAAATCGACAAGTGCCTGAGACTTGATTGTAGTACGGCTTGCAAATTCCAAGGAGAAAGGGCATAGCTCCATTGCCCATTTGACGATGCGCCCATTCGCATCCTTGTTGCGAATGATGTCTCCCAGAGGGTACTCGGTCATGACCACCACACGATATCCGTCGAAGTAGTGTTTCAACTTTCAGGGATGTAATCAGTATGGCGTAGATCAGTTTCTGAATCTGTGGGTACCTGGTCTTGGATTCATTGAGTACCTCACTGATGAAATAGATTGGTCGCTGTACCTTGTAGACGTGGCCGGGCTCGTCACGCTCGACCACCATGGCAGTGGAGACCACCCGATTAGTTGCCGCAATGTAAAGCAGGAGGGTTTCGTCTTCTCTGGGAGCAGTGAGGACCGGAGGTGATGTAAGGAATTGCTTTAGCTGTGTAAAAGCAGCGTCTGCCTCCTCCGACCACTCAAACTTCTCGGTTGCTTTGAGCAGCTTGAAAAATGACAGTCCCTTTTCGCCTAATCTTGATATAAAACGACTGAGGGCAGCCATGCATCCGGTGAGCTTCTGAACATCCTTCACCTTTTTAGGTGGCTTCATGTCCAAGACAGCTTTTACCTTCTCTGGGTTAGGGCGTATGCCGTCGTGACTAACG
The DNA here is from genome assembly GCF_019320115.1 of Miscanthus floridulus. Lineage (NCBI taxonomy): Eukaryota > Viridiplantae > Streptophyta > Magnoliopsida > Poales > Poaceae > Miscanthus > Miscanthus floridulus. The sequence goes on from NC_089595.1 coordinate 20,393,164, forward strand.
ACGTTGCTGAGCAATATACCAGATGGAACACCAAAGATACACTTCTTTGGGTTTAATTTCCATTGGAATGTGTTAAGAGCTGTAAAGGTACGTTCGAGGTCGTCAACAAGGGTGTATGCTTCCTTGGTTTTAACAACTACGTCGTCAACATAAGCCTCGATGAGGTCGTCTTTTATCTCGTCGTTGAGGTAGGCCTGTATGGCGCATTGGTAGGTAGCCCCAGCGTTCTTGAGCCCGAACGACATGGTCGTGTAGCAGTAAGCGCCGAAGGGCGTGATGAAGGATGTCTTGATCTGGTCGTCCTTTTTGAGAGCGATCTGGTGATAACCAGAGTAGCAATCGAGAAAGGACAGCAACTCGCAACCGGCAGTTGAATCTACGACCTCGTCTATGCGAGGTAAGCCGAAGGGGTCTTTAGGGCAGTGTTTGTTGAGATCAGTGTAATCAACGCACATTCTCCATTCATTATTCTTTTTGCGTACAAGAACCGGGTTGGCTAACCACTCCGGATGATACACTTCTTTGATAAATCCGGCTAGCCAAAAGCCAGTGTAACTTCTACCCTAATAGCCTCCTTTTTGTCGCGAGCGAACCGTCGTAGCTTCTGCTTGATAGGTTTGGCCTTGCCGTCGACATTTAAGGAGTGCTCGATCAAGTTCCGAGGTACACCGGGCATGTCAGTGGGTTTCCATGCGAACACACTCACGTTGCTCCTCAAGAACCTGACGAGCGCGTCTTCCTATTTAGGATCCAGGTTGGCCCCGATAGAGGGCCGTTTTGCTAGGATCACCGTCGACCAGCTGGATCGCTTTGTGCTCTTTGGACTTGACGTTCTTGCGTGGGGCCTCGAGCTCTGGGATCTCCAGGTGGTCGGCTGGCGTCTTCTTGGCGTCGAGCATGGTCTCGGCCATGCGAATAGAGAGGTCGTGAGCCTCTGCTATTTTGAAGCTGTCATCCTCGCAAGTGTAAGCTGCGTACACGTTGCCCCTGAGAGTTAGAACCCCCTTCTCAGTAGGCATCTTGAGCACCAAATACCTGTAGTGAGGTATGGCCATGAACTTGGTGAGCGCTGGTCGACCAAGGATAGCATGGTAGGTGCCTTCGAAGTCAGCGACCACGAAGTTGACGTAGTCGGTGCGGAAGTGGTCTGGGGTACCAAATTGCACAGGTAGCGTGATCTGCCCGAGAGGTGTAGAGCTCTGTCCGGGGAGAACACCCCAGAACTGTGCCTCGTATGGCTTGAGATCAGCCTAGGGTTATCTTCAGAGCTGGCAAACTATTCTTGAACAGTATATCGATGGAACTGCCGCCGTCAACCAGCACTCTGTCAAACTGAACCTTGTTGATACACGGATCGAGAACCAGGGGAAAACGCCCTGGCTCAGGTATAGCAGCCCATTGGTCCTTTCTGCTGAAGGAGATCTCACGGTGAGACCAAGGAGGAAGCCGCGGATCGGCGATGAGGTTGTCGACGTTGGCCACGTTCAAGCAAGCGCGGGCGAGCAGCTTGCGTTCTCGTTTGGTCTCAATGGACACTTTGCCCCCAATGATGGTGTGGACGCGATCGGTTGGCTTGACGTACTTGTGACGGGGATCTGCGTCTTCATCATCGTTGTCTTCGTTGCGCTGTTCCCCTGCGTCGTTAGGCTTGTCGGATGTATCCGAGAGCCTGTTGACGCGTGTAGATAGACTTGAGAACGCGGCAATTCTCCATGGTATGGTTTGACTTGGGATGGAGCTGGCAGGGTCCTTTCAATGCTTTGGCGTAGTCGTCTTCGTAGTTGCGACGTCCGCCACCTTTTTTAACGGTGTTGACCTCGCCGTCGTCTTCCCGAGCACGCTTGCCCCTGTAATCGTCGCGGCGATTACGCCGCTGATTATGCTGGTCGCGGTGGTCGCGGGAATCGTTGCACTGGTTGCGGCGATCAAAATTGTCATTCCGACCATGGTTGCCGTGGTAGTCATCGTGGTGTGGGGGTGGTCGGAGCGTGGAACCCTTGCTGCTTCTTCGATAATTATCTTTTTAGCATCATCGGCATCCGCATATTTTTTAGCAGTGGCTAGGAGCGCTGTGACTGATTCAGGTCTCTTGCGGAGGAGCTTGTCCCTTAGGGCATCATGGAAGCGGAGACCAGTGATGAAAGCCTCGATTGCCTCGTTGTCGGAGATTGACGGGACCTTGATGCGCATCTCCGAAAAGCGTCGACGTACTCACGCAGTGGCTCATCTTTGCGATCTCGAATCCGCTGCAGATCATATTTGTTGCCGGGTTGCTCGCAAGTAGCAATGAAGTTGTCGATGAATGCTTGCTTGAGCTCCTGCCAAGAATCAAAGTAGTTCGCCGGCAAGCTGACCAGCCATTGGTGGCCTGCGTGGCCGACGGCGACTGGGAAGTAATTAGACATGACGTGCTCGTCAGCCATGGCTGATCTGCACGTGGTTTCATAGAGCATGACCCATAATTCGGGGTTCTCCTTGCCAGTCGTACTTCTGAAGTTTTTCAAGCTTGAAGTTCTTGGGCCATATGACTTGGCGAAGGTGTGGAGTAAACTGCTTCAAACCCGGAGGGCCGTGGGCAGTATCATATTCCATACGGCGATAGCTTTCATGGGATGCATGATCGTTGGCTCTTTGGTTGATGCGATCGCGCAGATCGCGTTCTCCGAGGTAATGGCGGAGATCGTTATTGCCATCACTGGCGATCCGGTTGGCCACCCTAGGTTAACCCTACGACCGCGGTTATCACGGCGATTGTCGCGGTTGTCTCGGCGGTTGTCGTCCCGGTAGTTGCGGCGGTTGTCGTCCCGACCACCATCATGGCCACCGTTTCTGCCTTGACGGTTGTCTGATGGGTCGTTGTTGCGCGAGCCACGTTGGTTGGGTGGCTGTGAGCGACTTGAGTACTGGCGGCTATGGCTTGATTCGACTGAGACGGATGGAGCCCAGGCTTGATTTACAATTTCTGCGGTCTGGGCCATAGCAGCCGTCAGGTAAGCTTGTATATCATCACGAACTGCCTGGGTTTCCTGGGGTATTGGGTAGTCGTTGCATCGTTGCCATAGCAACAGCTATGTTGGCGCTTGGAGTCCTGAAGACCTGCTTGTCCCCTACCCTGTCAAAGGCATTGTTAAGGTCGCGTGGCTAGACCCTTATGCGTCGTGCCTCCTCTTCTGCTTTGGCTTCGATTTGTCGGCGATTAAACCGGTCAATATTGCGTGCTTCGCGTGCTAGCCTTTCTTGTTCTGTTTCGCCAACTGCCGGTGGTTCGTCATTACTGACAACATTGATCAAGTCCCCTCGCCTTGGTGGGAAGGATGGGAATCGTGGGAACCCCGGGGCGTGGTCTGGGATATCCAGATCGTATTCAATGCCTTCATCGTCATGATGCCGGAGCTCGGTGTGGACGGAGGCATTAGATGCGATGCCGGACGAGGAGCTTGAGCCACCCTCTTGAACTGTGTGGACTGGATCCTTCTTGATAATCCTCAATCCGGACCATGTTGATGAAGTTGCGCAGGCCGTAGGGCTGGGCCTGGTAGTTCTCCATCGAGGCTTCGTACTCAGAGAGCCGGAGACCCGTCGTGGGGGCTGGCCGGCGATGAACGGAGCGCCCTTCAGGAGTAGATGTGACCACGAGATCCGTACCGAGTCGTGCAGGACGACTGGCCTGAGCTGGTCGGGTAGATCTATTGTGGGTAGTGGTTACCTGCTCATTAGGTTGACTTTGAATCGAACTTACCAGAGCTAGGGTTTCAGCAAGTTTGGTGCCGACCCGATCGATGGAGTCGAGCAGGTCGGTGTTGTCGATCTGCCTTCCTTTGTAGCGAGGAAGCGGATGACGGGTTGTCGGCGTGGCTGAAGACGATGCTGACGTGGCCGGAGCCAGATCCACCGTGGTCGGAGCCGTAGCCGATGCAGGTGAAGCAGTGGTCGACGCAGATTGAATCCGCGCCTCCTCCGTGGTCATGGCGATGGAGTCGTCGGAGCCAGTGGTCCAGGTGATCTGACCGATGGTGAACGTGAGGCCGTTCGGCGTAGCCATGGAACCAGGGATGATGACCATCTTGTTCGTCTGGAGAGCAGTACGCACACCCCCTACCTGGCGCGCCACTGTCGACGAAATATGGTCGGCAGTCTACCTAGGGGTATGCCCAAGGTAGTAGATTGTCGGCAGACAGATGCGCAAGCTACAAACAAGATGGTGACTGCAAGACAGACACGAGGTTTTATCTAGGTTCGGCCGCCGTGAAGGCGTAATACCTACGTCCTGCGTCTGATTGTATTGCTGTATGTCAATGAGAGATGTTTTTTAGAGGGGTCCCCTGCCCGCCTTATATAGTCTAGGGAGCAGGGTTACAGATCTGGAAACTAATCCTAACCGGTTACAATTGCCATAGGTGGCCAGATAAGGATTCCTATTCTAACCGACCAGGATCTTGCTTGATCTCCAAGTCTGTCTTGACTCCTTGCGTGGGACTCCGAGCAGATCGGTCGAGTCGCGCATCGTCTTCCAGTGGACCGGACCCCCTGGACTGGGCCGGCCCAAGCCTAGCCGTAAGGGTATAGGGGTTAATACCCCCACACGGCCAAATGCATGTGCCGCGCTAGGCACAGGGCTGACGTGGCGTGGGGCGGCCGGGAGGGCCGCTGACATGGCAGGTCCTGCCACGCCACCGATCATGGCGCCTCGCCCGCACGGCCAGGCCTCGGCCGCTCGCCCACACCGCGCCCGGCCACTCCTGCCGCGCAACGCCCTAGCTGGCTGCGCCATGAACATCGGCGCGTCAAGGCCGCCCGCTCCTAAGGTACCTCCCTCTCGATTTCATATTTTTTTTGTTATTATGTAGTATAGTTAGTATTTTTTGTATCTACTATTAGTGTCTTTGACCAAATTTATATAATAGCGTACTAATATTTATGTTACTTTCGTAATAAACTTATTAGGAGATAGAAATATTGATACTCGAGAAGCAAGATGTGTATTTATTTTGAGATGGAGATAGAAATAATGATACCGTTTTTTTAGTTTTGATCAAACTTAAACATATTTGACTACTCGAGAAGCAAGATGTGTATTTATTTTGAGACTGGAAGATTACTTGTAATTTTAGAACCAAAGTTTTATATGGATGGATTATGTATTTATTATCTAATATACTTAGGATTTTGGGTTTAGAGATTTAGGCTAGTTAGGTTAGTGAATTTGTTTGTGAACTTACTAATGTTAACTTGAATTTTGTTAATTTGAATACTCTAACGCTTTGTTTATCAATTTATAACAGGATGGCCCCTCCCACGTAGCACCCGTTGTACCCCATTCTGGAGGTGGAGTACGATGACTAGCACCGAGCACACATCTTGAGTGACAACGATGCAGAGGTGTCCTTGCCTCCTTTGAGGCCCCGCACTCACACCAGGGCGCATCGGTGGGACGAGCGTTATACGCCGTACATACGGCATGCCGGCTTCCTCGAGCTTGTCCATGTTGTCAACCACGGTCTTCCGCCCCTTGATCCAGCACTACTTACTGTAGCTGCAGACAGGTGTGAGTGCATTCTTTGTACGTAAACTTTCTTGTAACAAATTGGAGGCAACTAACAGTCGTTCTATTCTTATAACAGGTGGAGGCCTGAGACCCACACGTTCCACCTACCTTGTGGCGAGATGACCTTGACGTTGCAGGACATGAAGGCTATTTTAGGCCTTCGGTTGGGGGGACTTCCAGTGACAGGGATAGTTGACAACGATCACTGGAGGGAGCTGGTGGCTCAGTTTACTGGTTTTCTTCCACCGGACGACGATGCTTCCAAGAAAAATAAGTGAGTAATTCAAGCCTATTTAATACTTGCATTGCTTTACAGCTGGCTTCAGGTCTCATTTTCTTTGATCAATTACAGGAAAAGTTTCGGTGCTTCGTCGTCCTGGATCACAGAGCGCTTTGAGTACTTGGACCCACAAGCTAAGGAGGCACAGATCGATAGGTTCGCTCGAGTGTGGCTCTAGCACTTTCTTGGTGCTTTCCTCTTCCCAGACGCCTCGGGCAACACCATCAGCTGGATCTTCCTTGACATACTTCGCCAGCCGTGGGAGAATATAGCGGGGTACAGCTAGGGCAGCACAGTCCTGGCATGGACGTATCGATAGCTATGCGTTGCCTATCGTCGCACCTCAGGGCATGCGAACCTTGGGGGTTGCTCCTACCTACTCCAGGTTTGGTGTTGGGAACGATTGCCCGTTGGAAGGCCCCTTAATAATGGTTTACCGGTAAGTACTTTGGTTCATTATATTCTTCCAGGCAGTTAGATATGATGAGATTATTTGTTGCTAATTCATTATCGTGTTCAATGCAGCAATGGAACGGGCATGATACACTCCCTATAGCTCTATATATCTGGACGGAAGCACAGTTAGTTAGAGGGAATGCGTGGCGCAAGTACAGGGAGTATACGAACGGTCTCGACGTCCTGACACAGCACCAGGTTACGCTCTCTATACTATCGTAGCAGTGTCTTCTTCGATGTACACTATATCACAACCTAACACAATTATGAAATTTCAGGTGTTTTGGTGTCCTTGGGATTCTCCGGAGCTCCAGGACTATCTGAGTCCTGTCACTAGGGACGAGTCACACGAGTATCGTTGCGACGTCCCTCTTATTTTCTTTCATGTGGTCGAGATTCACTTGCCCATCCGGGTCTGCAGATAGTTTGGAAGAATGACAGGCTGTCCACCACCGCTTTACTCCACCAATCAAGTATTGTACGGGTGCGTTATCGATTAATAACAATGCTACAATTCAGATGTGTGTTTGGTACAACTAATATCGTTTTGTTGCAGGTTTGACCGCAGGAAGAGGTACAAGACCAAGGATTGGCGCGTGACACACAGCTCGTACATCCATTTGTGGCAGACCAGGGTACCACATGCGGTCCTTGCGGGTCCTCCACGCGACCAGCACACTTTCGATGAGTAACTGCGGTGGCTTCACAGGTCTACGAGGACACATATCAAGCCTCCGTACACTGAAGTGGCGATTGACGAGGACTCGGAGGAAGATGTCATCGAAGATGTATACGACGTCACCACTAGGGAGGACACACAGCTATAGAGAGCCCCGCTTCAAAGATACGTGGTAAGATACTTGAATGGTACAATTTGTTATCCTTTTGGTATTAAGTATGCATACTAAAATTGTCCAACCGTGTTTCTGTACCCAGGCGACACAATTGGCAAGGCTGTCCAACGAAGCAGCGTTCCGGCTTCACGAGTCTAGAGGGTAGGGGCCAGGCGTTCTCGCGGCTTTTGTGGAGGTAAACATAAACTTGTCCATTTCAAAAATATGTCTTTATTGTATATGCGTTTGGATAATGAACTAACTTTAACATCTATTTATGCAGAAGGTGAAGAAGAGCTGCAGGAAGCTAGCTCAGAAGTTGAGCTGCATGGACACTCCTTATGAGGAACCGCCACTCCCCGCGCGGTCGGGTGGCACGTCTTCAGCCTCTTTGAGGACACCAGCCGGCTCTTCTCAGCCGATGACGCAGGGTGCCACTTCCGCGGTGCGTACACCATCACATCATAGCGCTGGGAAGGACCCTGCAACCGAGGACGAGGAGGAGGACGATGACGACGACGAACCCCCGGTCTTCTGCGGATAGCACGACCAGTGGGACGAATGGCCGCAGGACGAGATTGGCATGTCTCAGCTAGGTGGTGCCCCATTTGGTACCCAAGGAGCCTCACAGGTACTAACAAAGATAGTTTGTTTCAGTACGTAGGCTCCATGAACTAACGATCATAAAGAATTATATGTAATCGTGTGTATCATATACCTACAGGGTACGAGCCGTACGCACCGTCGACGCGACCATACCGACGTTGGCTACACTCCTAATGTGTTGCCAACAAATCCGAAGAGACAGAGGCGTCCGAGGGATCCTTACACTCCTAGGTCTTAGTTTGTTTAGGTCAAATGAATATTGGCATCCGAAACTTGCGGGGTTATTTGGTTATGTTATGTCAAACTTATGTCAAAACAATGAATATGTTATGTGGCAACTTGTCAACTTGCTTCTTATTCGTTTCGTTGAGTCGCGGCAGCACTGCCGGCGAGATTAAGTACCCTGCGTTCGGGAACCGACAGTCCCGGCGTATCTGGACACCGGTGCAATTTTTGGTAATTGATTAGTTAAAATGGTGCATAACAGTATTATGAAAGACGAAAAACTAATCATTGGCTTATCAAATTCTCTATTCGGCCGTGAAAAAAAAACTCAACAAAATACGGGCGCGACGCGTTTCGATTCTACCATCCAGGTAGCCCGAGCCGACGGCGGGCGCAGCGGCCGGATGGTGTGGCTGCTCGTGCGGTATGTTTGGTCCAGCCGCACCAGGGTCGGTGGCGCGGCAGGACCCGCCACGTCAGCGGCCCCCGGCCGCCCCACGCCACGTCAGCCCTGTGCCGCGCCACCATGCATGGCGCGGCACAGGCATTTGGCCGCGCCAGGGCAATAGGCGCGGCCAAAAGTGTTAGTTTTAAAAAAACCTGACAGTGTTAGATTTAAAATTATATTAAAAAAAGGGTTAAAATTAAAAAAAATCGCTCCCTCTGTCTCCTGGACCCACTGACGTGTGGGCCCTATAGGTCAGCTCCTTCTTCAATCTCTAGCTAGCTGCATATCTCCTTCTTCAATCCATTCTCACCAATGGCGACGGTCCCTGCACCCATGGTCCTGCTCCTCGCCGGAGATCATGCCATCATACCCCTCGGTGTGGCAGTGGGCTCACTGGTAGGGGATGAGGAGGAGCTCATGACGGAGAAGGTGTGGGCATCGAGGGCTGCCATGGTGGGCCGACCTCCTTCGATGACTGCCATGGTGAGCCGAGCTTGCTGCCCTCGCCCGATTTGGATCTCGTAGGAGCACGACGACATGGACGCTTGTAGGGGATTCTAGAGGAGATCGAGGAGCTCGCCATGTCGGCCTTAGCCGCCGGCATCTCCGGTGCCGATGGGTGCCCCGGAGGCGGCAACGGTGCCAACAAGGAGGGAGAGGCGGAGCGAGCGGAAGGAGTGCCACAACATCTCCAGCACAGGCTCTACCTCCAGGAGCGGCTACTGCCTACAGCCTCCTCAGTTGTCGTTGTCATTGACGGCAGCAGCGGAGAGAGACCGCGCCCCCTCCCCCGCGCAGGTGGCCACAGGCCTCTATCCTCCACAGCACCAGCGCCAGCACCCTCGCCCTTCCCTTCAACCGCGCCGGCGTGGCCGCCATTCCCTCCCATCCAGTGCCGCCCTTGTCCTTCCCCTCGATTGCGTTGGCGACGGAGTCGCCTTGGCCCACGGCGGTGGTCCCGCGCCAAGGGGTGGGGCCTGCCACGCTCGCGTCGGTAGCTGCCCTCTGGCCTCCGTGCATTCGCCACCAGGCGCGAGATCGATCCGAGCCGCCCGAAGCCGGACCGAGCTGGACTCGGACACCGCGTGCTGTTGAAGCAGCAGCTGACTATTGGGGCCCGCACATAAGAGAGTGGATGGAGAGACTAGCAGCAGGGGTATTTTGGTCCATACGGAAATACAAAAGGACTTTGGTCACCTGCGAGTGGGCCTAATACCGTCAAATACGTAGAAAATGGTATGATTCAAGGTGGAGAAGAATTATAATGACAAGTTTCCAAATAGGTGAATAATAATGGTATATCTCAAAAGTTCGAAAATTGTAATGGTAGGGATCCAAATAACCTTTTTTTTATGCCAGTGCGCAGTGCGACTGCCTCTTATCTGTTTGGTTCAACGGCGGCAGCAGGGGACCGGAGAGCCCCGGAGGTCGTTCGCGTACGTGGGATTTTTATTTTAATAACCGTTTAAAATGGTATTTTATAAACAGCATTCCCAATAAAATATACTAGTGGAAGGGCGCGCGCCATCGAGCGACACTTGCATTTAGGATCTTGGAGATTGGGTTGACTGAAGATGTGGTGGGATTCATGCATGAAGATTCAGCCTCAGATGGACAAATATTTAACACGATAGATTAGGCACTAATCATTAGACAGGTCGTTCTAATATTACATAGATGAGTCTTACGGCTGCAGTAGTAGCCTAATTATACACAGCATGATAGTTAATAAGTGGCACAGGTACACCTGGTACCCGATAGTTTTCGACATTCAGCCTGTTCGCTTGTTGGTTTCAGCCAGCCCAAACCAGCCAGCCAACAGTGTTTTTCTCTCACAATAAACCAGCACCAGCCAGCCCAAACCAGCTCAGAAATCAACCAGCGAACAGGCCAATTGTGCGATGCCGTAGGTAGTAGTGGCACATTGGTTTACATACAGAGTGTCTGGTACAATAACTATACATATTTGGCACATGGACATTGATTATGATTTCAGAAGCTTAGTCGGTGGCCTGGAGCATTTACGTCCATGGAAGATCAGCTGGCGTTGGTGGATTAATTTGTTAGTAAAATTGAGTCTGATAATAGTATTTTCTTTGGGAATCGGTACATAGTGGTAAGTAATGTAAATGGATAAAGAATATGCCCGAGTCCTGGTCGCGGCACATGCATTCAGTGTGGTGACTGCATCCGGATATGTAACCTGTCAAGTGTGACTATGTGAGAGTGAGTATGTAGTCTCAATTATAGTCTGGGTTAGTTTTATCTTAGCATATCAGAGAGCAGTAAAAGTCATCTCTATTATCACCGTGTTCGGCTGGTTGGGACTGGGCTGGTTGGGGCTGGAGTGGGCTGATCATTTCAGCCCAAACCAGCTGGTATATATACCAGGCTGCCGGCGCTGGTCTCCCTCTCCCATTCGCTCGCGCCACCTAGGGTTCCCCCTTACCAGCCGCCTCCCGCAATCGCTGGCATCGCCCCCTCCCCTCTGATTTCGCGCAGCGGCCGCCCTCTAGCTCACACCATCCCATCGGAGCTCCTCCATTCGCCGCAGCCACACTCGGCCCCTCCTATCGGACCTCCCGCAGTCGCCGCCGCCAATCTCCGAACCTCGCATCGGACCTCTCGCATCCGCCGCAGGCCTACGTCGGCCCCTCCCATCGAAGCTCACTGCATCCTCCGCCTTCGACCTCGCCCACTGCACCTCCCTGCATCCGCCGCCTCCAACTCCGTCAGTCAGCCTCCGTCGTATCCCCAACCGCGCTCACCCTTCAGATCCGCCCGTCTCCAAATCCGTCCTCGACGCCTGTCCTCCTGCAACCAGGTCCCCCCGTTTGTCGGTCGCCGCCCAGGTTCGTGGGCGCCAAGGTCATCGTCGTCTCCATCGCCACAGCCGGTAAGACTTCCAGATCTGTGTGCATTTCCTTTGTGATAGGGCAGAGTCAACTTAGAATCCTCCTTAGTTTGGCAAAGATGTTTGAATCAAATGAATTGGACTCACAGGTTGTGTACGTTTTTATTTATACACACTACTTGGCCAGGCTTCCTATTTCATTTATAAAATGTGAATGGTATTAATCGATATCTTACTAACCTGCTTATGTCCAGTTTTTTTTCTACATTCTACCCCTATGGCAGAAATCACAGTTCACTTTGTCCACTCTATATACAGGAGACGCAGTAGTATTTTTGAGGCTTAGATTATATATGTGTTATGTGATCATGTGAGGTTACAGCATTGTTACTTTCTATTCAAGAAAGATCATGTATATGATGAAATCAGTACCTAAGCAAAAGAAGAAGGTGCATATATCAGATGCAATTGAACAATATCATGAGAGTAGGATCAAATTAAACTCTTCTAGTGACTCTTGGCTGTTACTTTCTGTTCATGCTTGTACTCTTGGCTGATACCTTCTATAGGATCAAATTAAACTCTTCTAGTGACTTAGGACTATATCGTGCTTGTTTATGTTTTTACTTGAGGGAAAGTAAATCAAAACTTCAGTCTGAGATGTTTATAGTTCTGTTACATTTATTCAGTGCTATGAAGCCGTGCTCTTTTGTTTCGTCTATAATGCACATGTTTATAGATTTCGTAACTTAATTTGTCCTATTCCTTCGATGTAGGAACCTTTGCGCAGTACCACCTGCGCACAGCTCCCTACGCTAGCACTGTCATCCTCGTCGTCCTGCTCGCCTTCTGCAGATCCGCGGTACTTCCTACGTCCGCGGACATCCAATCGTCCATTCAAGGTGAGTTCGACTCCGCCCCTTTCTCATTGGACTTAGTTATTGTGTGAGCACATACGTTTCTGCTTGCTAATCAATCCATGGTCCTACTATACCCAACCGATGCATACATTGCTGCCAATGAACAGATGCATGCTCCACGGGCGACCTGGAAAAAAAGCGCATGCCAAACTGCTGCTCGACATATGTCAAAATGAAAAGAACCAATACAACTGGTGTAAACAAGGTCCAAGTAAGGAAGGGTGGAGGAATGTGTACTAGGGTTGTAGGGATGCGGGGCTGCCGTACGATGAGAAGCAGATCCGCAACAAGTTAACTGACATGAAAAAGAAATTCCTCAACTGGCAAACCCTACAGAACAAAACATGCCTCGGGCGGGACCCAACCACAAGGGCAGTTGTGAGCGAAGACTTGGCACCCAACCAAACCAAAGGAGGCAGCCTCAAAGCGGTAATGCCTCCTCCCTTTCCTTTGTTATGCACTAATCCTAACATGTGGTCTTATTTGTGCTTTTTAACTAATCCCAACATATGGTTACCATTATGCAGGAACCGAGTGCAAATGTGGAAAAGTTTGGAGACCCCCCCCCCCCGCCCACTTCGATGAACTGTGGGCCCTTTTTGGTGATCATCACCAGGAGAGGGGGACACTCAATGCTGCGGGTGGTGTTCAAGATGTAACACGCACTCCCCCCAGGACGCCCTTCGTACCGTTTGGCCATTCCAGTGCCGAAGCCTCCTCCAAAAGGGCCACGACGGACAATGAAGTCAACAGCCCAAAGAAAACAAAGAGGTCGAAGGAAGTTGGAGAGTACTTGGCCGACATATCTGACAGCATCAGGGCTAGGAGTGCAAAGCCCATTGCGGCTGAGGAGATGGCTGTGGTCATGCAAATGCTACGTGACGACGGTGTCTCCCAAAAGTCATAGCCGTTCCTTATGGCATGTGACCTTTTCCAGAAGAGGGGGTGCCGCGAACAGTACAAGAATATCAATGATAGAGAAGATCGCCTCACTTACATCACCTGGACCTGGAAGAATGGCAGAAATGCCGACAGCAAATAGCGTCCCCGATAAGCAGTCGTGTGTTTGAGTTGTCGCCTGGATCTTGTTTGCTTTTTACAGCATTTGTTTTAGTTGTCGCTATGTAACGAACCTTCTGCTGGGCACATTTTTTATTTTCATTTGACCTCGTGTATGTCGTACATGGTTTGAGTACCTGTGCTGAATGATTGATGTGGTTTCAATCTAATCTATCTATGCATTAGTGCGGCTTGATAACATACAACTACTGTAACTAACTTGTTCCATTTGCTGGTTTGCAGGTTGTTCTAGCAGCTGGGCATCATCGTGAGAACTGGTCAGTGGTGCTGTAAGGTTAGGATTTCTATTCGTAAAGTGTAAACTTCAGATTGACAACTTCTTGTCTGGACGACTGTGCAATTACTATGATGCTGTTTTGTATCAGGGGACCGATTGCAAAGGGATTGAAGAGGCATGTCGCGAAGTGACAGCGCTAGTGAACATTCAAGTGATTCCAGCGCTAGTTACTAGAAGGACGTGAGATATGCTGCTGCTGTTGATGGATACGCAGCCGCTGTAGCAGCTGATGTCCCGGTACCACCTCCTTGCTTCGGTTGGCAAGAGTTGAACGACAGTTAGTGGGTACGCAAGGTTCTTTCTCACCCAAAAAGGAGCAGTATTAATTTCCGTATGGAACCTACTGCTTTTTATGAACTGCACGAAATGCTAATTAATAACCATTTCCTGCGAGACTATGGGGACTTTGATACGCAGGAGGCTTTAGGGATGTTTCTTTGGGCACTAGCAAAACAAGTCGGACAGTGAGACATGGGAGAACGGTTTAAAAGGGGTCTTGGGACGGTTAGTGAGAGGTTTGGTCAAGTGTTGGAATGTGTTGCTAACTTTGCAGACGTGATTTGTACACCTAGGCACGTAGACATGTCAAAAGTGCATGATAGGCCGCACAAGTACACACCTTTCTATGATGGCGCAATAGGCGCTATTGATGGGACACACATCAGGATCAGTGTTGATAGGGTGTTCCATGATGATTACATAAATAGGCATGGTTGGCCTAGCCAAAATGTGGTCGCAGTTTGTGATTTTGATGGGTGGGTTACATTTGTTGGTGTTGGCATGGCGGGGGCAGTGCATGATATGAGGGTCCTTAGGGAAGCTTGGACAAAACCCAGGTTCCCGCACCCACCGCCAGGTTAGTTGCATTTGCTGTTTTAAATTGTACTCGATGTTATCATGGTAATGCAGGTGTTTGATTTGCTAATAAGTTGAAGGCATTGTCATGTGCAGGTAGGTACTATCTGGTGGACTCGGGGTATGCAGGTGAACATGGTTACTTGGGGCCACACAAAAGGCACAGGTACCATTTGAAAGAGTTTTCTCCTTTGTACTGTATACAGGAGATGCTGTAGTATTTTTGAGGCTTAGATTATATGTGTTATGTGACCATGTGAGGTTACAACATTGTTTACTTTATGTTCAAGAAATATCATGTATATGATGAAATCAGTACCTAAGCAAAAAGAAGAAGGTGCATATATTTGATGCAATTGAACAATGTCATGAAAGTAGGATAAGTGAACCCAGAATACCTTAAGCCTATATTACAGAAAGAACTTGAATATACTATTTTACAGGTCATGGTAAATCAAACTTAGTTTCATGTATTTTTAGATTATGAAGAAACTTTGAAATGATTGAGCTCTGTCCATGCTTGTACTCTTGGCTGATACCTTCTCTAGGATCAAATTAAACTCCTCTACTGATTTAGGTACCATTTGAAAGAGTTTGACGATAGGCCGGCTCAAGGCCCTAACGAGGTGTTCAATTTCCACCATGCTAGTTTGCGTAATGTGGTGGAAAGATTATTTAGAGTGGTCAAAGCTAGGTGGCACATGTTGAAAGGAGTGCCACACTATCCTAGGCAGAAGCAGGATAACATTATTAAGGCAGGTTTTGCCCTTCATAACTACTTGATAAAAGATGAAGTAACTAAGCCACTCCATCCACTAAGCCCACTGTCGCTGCAGTGGCTTAATGCAAGTTCAAATGATTCCATGGACAATGTGAGGATGTGGATTACCCATGGACTTTCACATTTGGGCTACAGGTAAGCCAATGGTGCTAGTGGCAAGTTGATGATTACAGTGCAAATAGATAGGAATTTGACAATTGTCTCTTTGCTGTTACAGGTAAGCCCAGTTGGGAGCCCAGCAGTGCCGCCTCCACAGGGCATTGCTAGAAAGCTTGGAGGTGCTGTGGCTGGTAGTGGTAGAGGTAACACAACAGCTGTTAAGGGTAGAGGGAGGTCAGCTGCCTCCCTAAACCTGTTGTTGCTGGCGAGGTCCTTATTGGCACAGCCCACAAGGACCTGTGTTTGAGCAAGGCAGCTGACCTTGCTGCCAGCTTAGATCGATCGATCAAGTGTTGTACTTCGACCTGTTACAAAGCCTATGTTGTGATGTTTTCTCTTGTTTTGTAAATCGGTCGATCAAGTGTTGTCCTTTGGCAGTTCCATCATGTACCTTGTGTTATTAAGTGAATTTTCATATGTGCCCTATTGTGCTTGTGTTAGATATAATTTTTTTTCATTGGGAACATGCTGATGTGCTGTATCTGACAAATGGACTGTGTATTGACACCTGGGATGTATGCCTTGTAAATGGTTTGTACAGTCTATTGTTCATTCACAACAAATGTGCAGTGAAAGTTGGGTTGTTGGCGCCACATTTTGAATGGACATGTTGAATTCAAACTAGACCAGCCCCAACCGGCCGAACAGCAGGAATCAGCCCACTCCAGCCCCAACCAGTCCAGTCCCAACCAGCCAAACACGGTGTATACCTGAGCTGTCAAGTGGAGAAATGTCTCCGTCACGCTCGCCGTAGTCTGCTGGAATTTTGTCGTTGCAGTCAACGCCTCTATCTGGTTTTGAGAGGCCAAGATGGGTTAGCAGATGAAACTCACAATGTTGATTAAAGTCTTGAGTAATACAACCATTGGAATCGCAAATTTACTCTATGAGATCTAGGTACAATTTTAGTTACCTTCTTCTGGTACTGGAGGAAGCTGTGGGCTTTCTGGATCTTCGTCGCAGAAGGGAAACATCTCTATGAATTTATACCATACTGGCCATACAGTGAGAAGATTTCCTCGCTGTGTACTCTTTTTGACACCCAACGTAGCGTTGTATGGAATATCCCCAAGGTTTGCTGTGTGGCCCTCAACAAAGCATGTGTAGTGTATAAAGGTAATGCGATCGATTTGGAAGGAATATCCTAGCAGCTGGGTTACTGTGTTGTTGTAAAGGTGAGCTGGGATGCCGGTGACTTCGATCTGCACATTTGCCCTGTTCGCTTGGCTGATAAATCATGGCTGAAAGTACTGTTGGCTGATTTATTATGAGAAAAAAATATTGTTCGTTGGCTAAAAAAGTACGGCTTATAAGCCAAGCAAACAGGGTGGCGAATTCTGTGGATGCACTGGATTGGCAGTGAAGTGCATGTGTTTCTGTAATGGTATTGTGGTGGAGCCATATTCCTTTGTCCATGGCATTAGGACGAGGGCGAAAGCAAAGTGGAAGGTAGTCATGTTCAGACACCCTCCAGATAGCATTGTGACATAGGCCGCTGATGTTGGTGCTTTTATTAGAAAATCGGGCCCATAAGGTGAGATGTCTTGGAGGTTTACTGTAAACTAATATTGTTCTTGGATTGCAGCCTGGATGTCTTCGGAGTTGAGATCGTACCTTTATATATTTGATAGTCTCTATGTTACATTACATTAGGTAGAACCGCCTATAGTTGCTAATGGTTTGATGCTACTCTGTTAGTATTTTGGTTCATGAGCGGTTGCATTATGTCTCCGCTGGTCCAAGAGCTGATGCAGACTGCATATGTAAACAAGATAATGTACATTTCAGCTAACTAATACTTAATTTCCAGATTTCAATTGATTTAGCACAAATGAAGCATAAAGTGCATTTAACTGTATACCGTTTGCAATGCAGCATTGTCTTATCTCCCTACTCTTCTTGAGGCAGTAGATCAAAAGTGGGGCCCTCCCTGTAACCATGAAAATAGCACATTACAACCAAATAATCACCAAGTTTCAGGAAGCATGACTTGAGTCAGTAGAGTAAACACAAAGTTTTTTTTTGGAACAAAAATGGCAGGAGCCCTGCCATTCAACTAATTAAGAAAGAAAAGAGTGCTGAAAACACATATTACAGGTTGATTCCAAATTTCAAAGTATCCAGTAACAAATTCTCCAAGAAAACCATTTGGTGACCAAAATCATCCAGCGCAAAGTTGGGCTGCATGCTGATCTGAAACATGCCGAAGGTTGGATAATCCGATTTTTTTTTTAATTTTAATACTTTTTGTAAACTAATTCTAAATCTAACACTATCTGTTTTTTATTTTCAAAACTAACACTTTTGGCCGCGCCTATTGCCATGGCGCGGCAGGGAGCTGACGTGGCGACGACCGGACCGGCTGACCGTTAACGTGGCGAGGCCTGCCGCGCCACCGATCTTGGCGCGGCAGTGCCGCGCCTTGATCCGTGGCGCTGCAGAGCCATATAAAAGGCCCGTGGCCAGTCCCGCCTGCCCGCCCGCCCGCGCCAGCCCGCCGCCGAGCCCGCCGCCCCTGCCCGCCGCCGAGCACGTCGGCCGCCGCGCCACGAACGCCTGCACGGCATGGCCGCCCAGTGTGGCCGCCACGCCCACACGCCGACGCGCCACCACCTCTGGCCACACACGGCGGCTGCCCGCCGCGCCCGCCGAGGTCAGCGCCCGCGCCTCCCGGCCCAGTCTAGCGCGCCACCGCCGCGAGGACGAGCACCGCTGCCGCGAGGTACTCCCCTAGTGTAGTTAGTATAGTTAATAAAGTTAGTATAATTAGTAAAGTATAGTTAGTTAGTTTAGTTAGTATAGGTAATATAGTAAGTTAGTATAGATAGTAAAGTTAGGTAGTTTAGTTAGTACATTTATTGAGTCTTGTTATATATTGGATTTAGTCTATTTAGTTGTTGTAGTTAGCCTTGTATAGATGTTAATATTAGATTAGTTAGTATAGTTATAGTTAGAATAGGTATTAATATTACTATGGACATTACGTACGACGATTTCGACGACTTGATGAAGTTTCTAGAAATACTTTTGCAGATGGATTGTTGTGTTAGAGTTTTGTACGGAGGAAGTGTTAGGAGAGAAGATGGTATATTTAAGGATATGGAAGAAGAATTGGAATGGTTTGATGAACCTCCTAGCTTCAACGGCCTTTGTGTCCGTTTGAATGCAAAGTTTGGAGGTGATTTCACATCGAAGGGAGGTTTGATACTGAGAATATTAGGGCACACTATGTCCTCATGCCTTTGCGTGACCCTGCTCACTGGTCCCGCTACACTAGGGTGCTCTAAGGTTACAATGTGTCCATGGCTGAGGTGGTGGTGGAGAATGGGTACAGGATGCAGGGTGTTCAGGATGGCCCGTCCATTGATGGT
Source organism: Miscanthus floridulus (assembly GCF_019320115.1). NCBI lineage: Eukaryota > Viridiplantae > Streptophyta > Magnoliopsida > Poales > Poaceae > Miscanthus > Miscanthus floridulus. Next base: position 20,411,854 of record NC_089595.1, read on the forward strand.
TTTGGAGGCAATGAACAAGAATTAGGAGTCGAAGGGGAAGCAACTCAGGATAACATGGATTTGGACGGTCAGTTGACGCAGGAGCAATTTCATTCAACTACAGTAGGCTGTATAAGCAATGACTTCAATGTGAATGAGTTCGAACGGGAAGAGGAGGAGCAGGAGGAGGAGGACAGGATCGATGATGTAGTTAGCAGTGATTCAGACAATTCTGATGATGACCAAGGAGGTACAGATGCTATGCCAACACCGGCTGATGCCATGCTAGTACCGGTTCATGCTATGCCATTACCAGTACCATCTGAGGTTTTGCATGGTGTCCATGCTCAGGGTAGACTAGTCACAGATTTGGCAGCAGATGATATCCCCTATGATTTATGGACCAGAATTAGCGAAGCGCAGCAATATGTTCCACCACCACCTTACACAGCGACTGAGCTTGAGCAACTAAGGTCGATGAACATACCTTTTAGGGGCGTTCCGAACTATAGGGATGTCAGCATGACTGATATGGCAGTTTGTGACACCGGTCTCCAGATATGTAGGAAATCATTGTATGACCATGAGAAAGAAACCCTTAGGAAGGGGATGATATTCAATACAATGTCAGAGATGAAGCTCTTCCTTCAGGACCATGCTGTGTATCACCATAGGCCGTACACCGTCACTCATTCGGACCAGGAGTTGAGGTACCACGTGATATGCAAAAACGGTTGTATGTGGAGGTTAAATGCACGAAAGAGACAGAGTGATGGTAAGTGGAGGATAACTAAAGTTGTCGAACGCCACACTTGCCTAGACAATAGGGGGAAGAAAAATCATCAGCAGCTCACTGCACGTTACCTTGCCCATCGTATATTAGGGCTCGTTAATGACAATAACGATATTTCGATGTCTTTACAATAGTCCATATCTGGCTTCGTTAAGTACGATGTGAAGTATGGAAGGACTTGGCATGCTAAGCAAATTGCCCTAGCGATTCGATGGGGTAGTTGGAAGGAAGCGTACAACAGGGTGCCCCGCATCTTATGTGCAATGCATTACTACAACCCTAGCTTGAAATGGTTTGTGGACACCGGAGGGATGTGTTTTTGGACCCATTGAGGCATGTCGTCTATCGTGTGTTCTGGTCATTCGTGCAAACAGAACATGCATTCCAGTTTTGTCGGCCAGTCGTACTTGTTGATGGCACTTTCCTGATAGGAAAGTACAGGGGCACCTTGATGATGGCTGCTGCTGTTGATCCTAAGGACCAGATAGTACCCATGGATTTAGCTTTGGCAGAGGGAGAGAACAATGAATCGTGGTCATGGTTCATGCGGCTTCTACGTGTACAAGTGCTTGGCCCATCTCGCACTATATGTTTGATCTCGGACTGTCACGCATGGCTTCTTAATGCTGCAGCTGAGCATATAGATGGGTTCCCGCCTCTAGTGCATAGATGGTGCATGAGACACTTTGCTGCTAATTTCTGGCGGCGTCAGCGGAAATAGGAGGTATGTGACAAGGTAAAGGCTCTATGTTGTGTATGTACAGAGCACCAGTTCAAGGAGACAAAGAGAGAACTAGACAAGATGGTAAATGAAGCGGGAAAGGCCTGGTTAGAGGCACAGATGGAACAGAAGGCTCAGTGGGCGTTAGCATATGACGAGGGGGGTTTTAGGTATGGCATCATGACCACTAACTCTTCGGAGTCCTTTCAACCATGTATTCACCAGAGTTTGATCGTTGCCTGTGTCTGGAATTGTTGAGTTCTCCTTTCATAAGTGCAACAAATATTTTGTGAAGAGATGGGAACTTGGGCAGAGGAATATAGCTGAGCAGGGGTGTTTTGGAAAGGCCAGAGCTGAACATTTGAAGGAGGCTGAGGTATTGGCAAAGCAGCACACCGCCAAGCCGTATGGACCCTGCCACCATATCTTTAGTGTACGGGGAAAGGGTGGCACAAGCTTGGGCGGCGAACGTTATGGTGGACGAAACTACCGTGTTGATCTTGAAAAGGTAGAGTGTAGTTGCAATGTCCCTTAGATCATGCATGCCCCTTGCTCTCATATGATCACAGCCTGCAGGGTTCACGGGTACAACTATGAGGATCTGCCATATATGTCACCCTTGTATCTTCGTTCGAACACCGTTAGTATTTGGGAGATGAGCTTCGAGCCATACCTTGACCCGACACAGTGGCCACCTTATAATGGTTATGACTACATGCCGCATTCGGATCTAATGAAGGTAGGGAAGGGTAGGAGGAAGAAGAAGCGACTCAAAGGGGACATGGATGCTATGAGAGGGTACAGCGAAGACATGTATGATGGGGGAGACTTCAACGAGACCCGTGGCAGGAATCTTTGCTCCGTTTGCAAAGAATCTGGTCACAAGGCTAGCAGGCATAGAAGACGAGGGCAGGAGATGCTTTTATATTGTGTTCGTATTGAATAACAAGTAGTTCAAATTTTGCATTGATACATAATGTAAATTTGAATATTGTTAATTTGAATACTCTAACCATTCGTTTACCAATTTGTAATAGGATGGCCCCTCCCATGCCGCACTAGATGTACCCCCTTCTTGAGGTGGAGTACGACTACCCCCTTCTTCCACCGGACGATGAGGTTTCCAAGAGGCGTTCGAGGGATCCTTACATTCCTAGGAACTTCCACCAGACTACCCCCTTCTTTTAGTTTGTTATGTCGAACTTATGTCAAACGAATATTGTCATCTGAAACTTGCAGACTCATAAACCAATGAAAATGTTATGTGGCAACTTGTTGTCCATTTATTTGCTTCATATTCATTTCAACTTGCGCACGGTAGCGGCAGCACTTGTAGTTGTTTACAGCACCGATAGCAGCTCAATTGAGGCTGGTCGGTTTCTGTCAGCGTCGCTGCCGCGCCGTGGTCTATGGCGCGTCAGTGCCGTGCCATGGACTATGGCGCGACAGAACCTGGGCTATGGCATGGCAGAACCAGTGGGCTATGGCGCTGTATTCGAGATAATTTCACTCGATTATGTTCGTTTTAGAAATTCTCGACGCATGATACAAACAGATGGGATCACTTAAGATCGGCCATGGGTAATCCGAGTACATGATACATGGGTATAATACATCAATAGTTCAAATGGAATATAAGACAACACAATGGAATTTCTAGTACATAGCTACATTGATCATTAATAACGCATGGAACTAACAGACGGCGCAATCAAAAACCCTCACTCGGAAACATACTGAGTAAGCAACTCATCATCCGAGTACCAATCCTCAATCACAACCTTGTTGCTGTGGCTAGGCTCACCTGCATTGCCCTGATCTGCCTTTCGCATGTAGTAAGCGGCCTCCGCTTCATCAGCGGCCTTTGCGGCCTGAGTGAAGAATGCGTCGTCATCCTCCTCCGCCTGCAAGCCCGCCTCTGCTAAAGCGATGAGCTCGCTCAGTCTGCCAGTGTCGTCCTCATCCTCCTCCACCTGCAAGCCCGCCTCTGCTAGAGCGATGAGCTCGCTCAGTCTACCAGTGTCGTCCTCAGCCTCCTCCGCCTCATCAGACAACACAATCGATGATTCAACGGTGCGACCAGCTCGCTTTCTGTGCTCATCTAACTTCTTTTCCTCGTACCTTGCACGAGCCACCTCTGTAGCATGTTCCTCGCTGCATCCAATCCCTTCATGTATAAAATATAATTAGTTAGCAACGCGATTATATTATATTTAAAATCAGGCAATGAAAAATAGGCTTTCAAGCACTCACTGACACATAATGCAACAACATGCTCGTTCAAGACCTGCATCTGTACTCTTGTCTCCTCCCTTGCCTCCTTCCTTGCCCTCTCCTCCTCTAACGTCATCCGTCTCTTCAATCCCCATTTGTTAAGCCCAACATCGATCGGGTTACAAATACCGCGCTGTCTAGCAAACTCACGCATCTTGTCTTCGTGATGTTTAATGAATAGGTTGACGTAGTCAGGTCCATATCCCCTCTTCCATGCAATTACTTTCTTCTCCTTCAGTTCATCCAAGAACTTAGCTTGACCATCATAACATTCCCACCTACATTTCCTAGTGCTCTGTTCAAACGAAAAATTATATCATATATGTCTTAGTAAAAGAAACAAAATACGATTTTATGGTTACCACAAAAATAACCAACCTCATCATAGTCAACTATATGGCCACCATAATGGCCTATTCCAAGCTCCGAAGGGATTAAACCATAGTTGGATTTAACACCACATTTGCACTTGACTGGAGATGCTTTGTAAATTAACCTTTCTTTCTTCTTTTGCTTTGCCTATGGAGGTTCTTCTGGCCATTGGTTCTTAGGACCATACAACCACTCCTTGAAATGACACTTCGCCATTGAATACACCTAAATAAGGTGACATTAGTACATGAACACATATAGCTCAACATTTGAACAAATACACTTTGCACTTACTTCATGCTTGTTTGGACACACAAACTCCAACGTATTCTCAGGGTTTATCATAGCTCGATCTCCATAATCGGACAGAGGAGGTTTCTCGAGTTGTCTAACTGCGGCTAAGTGCTTCTTCTTAGCCGTCATTGGAGAGGGGTTAGGGGGAGGTGGAACCCACCGCTCGAAGTGCTCTCGTGGATGTCGCCCTCTCCACCAATCATCGAAAAGGAGGTACCTGGGGTCAAACTTGTCTGCACCATCGATCCACTGAATATTAGTAACCTAGTAATACAAATGAAGAAAAAAACATCCGAAAACAATTACTTACATTAAAACGACTGCATGTGTAGAAGCAACGAGCCGCTGTGTCTGGATGTCTCGATTGAAACACGTTGGTCGGACGACCATAGTCATAGTTAGGGACAGGGAGTTCAGGAGGGACGGAGGCATCTTTGCTAGACTCGTCGGGGTACAATTCTCTAGGACGACCCCGTTTTCGCCACAACTACTCCTGAAACATGTATTCCATCTAATAAAACGGTTCAAATTAAAGATCAATCAAAACAATGCAAATTAATGTAAAATATAATCATTTGCATTGTGAAAGCATCTAGGCCCCTAGTTGGGTTTCGGTGATTAATGACAATACAAGATTACTATGACTCACGTTTTTAAGCTTAACCGCTTAGAGCAAGATGTCTCACGGGGATGGACCTCCTCCTATCTTTGAGGGAGATGACTTTCCATATTGGAAAATTCGCATGGAGGCGTACTTAGAGCAGCCTCACAAGGCTTCCCAAAACCTCGGGATGCTACTAACCTACAAGGCGATGAGGTTAACTATGAAAAATGGAATGCAAAGGCTCGAAACACCATCTTTAGAGGCCTTTGCACAGATGTGTTTAACCGTGTAAGGAACCACAAAGACGCCCATGCACTATGGTCGGACGTTTGTGCGCTCCATGAGGGAACCAAGAGTGAGCGTGAGGAACGCTATCATCTTGTGATTAAAAAGCTAAATTCATTTGAAATGCTTCCCAAAGAAAGTGCTAATGAGATGTATTCTCGTTTAAATGTTCTTGTAGAGGAAGTCAATGGGCTTGGACTTACTCAAATGTCACCATCCGACGTTGTGAGAAAGATCTTGAGTGTCCTCCCCATTAACAAATATGGGCACATTGTGACCGTGCTACATCAAGGTGATCTTTCCGCCGCTACACCGACATAAATCTTGGGAAAGATCAATGCTCATGAGATGTACATGCACATCACGCCACAAGATGGCTCATCCTCTACAAAGAAGAAAGAGAAGGACTTAGCATTCAAAGCTAGCCAAGATAAGGGCAAAGCAAGACTTGAGTATGAGAGCTCAAGTGATGAAGATGATGAAGAAAGTCTTGCTCTCATGGTGAAGAAGACCGCCAAGATGCTAAAGAAGCTAAACAAGAGTGGCATCAAGTTTGACGGCAAGAAGAAGAAGTTCTTCACTAGCTCAAGAAGAAAACCAATCTCCGAGATAGATTGCTACAATTGTGGCGAACTTGGTCATCTAGCTCATCAATGCACAAAGCCCAAGAAAGACAAGTTCAAGAACAAGAACAAGGGCAAGAAAGATGACTCAAGCAATGAAGATGAAGATGAGAAGAAAAAGAACAAGCCATACAAGAAGAGAGATGGCAAGAAGAGGGACTTCCACAAGAAGAAGAAGAGTAGAAAGGCCTACATTGTCGGTGATTGGCTCACGGACATTGATTCATCAAGTGAATCATCCGATGAAGATAGTGACGATGAAAATGTGGCTGCCATTGCTATTGATCTTGCATCTTCACCGCCACCATCGCCATCATCCTCTACACACCTATGCCTTATGGCCAAGGGTGAACGCAAGGTAACTAAGAGTGATGATAGTAGTGATGATGAGCATGCTAGTGATGATGATAGCGATAGCGATGATGATGATGATTCACCTACATATGATGATCTTGTCAAAATATTAAGAAAATACACTAAGATCATTAGAAAGAGTAGAGCTACCAATGAAAAGCTTGATGCTAAAAATGATTCACTCTTAGCTAAGTATGATACATTGGAAAAGACTAATGATGAGCTTAGAGAAACTAATGATGCTATATCATCCAAACTCAAGGAGCTAAAATCTTCCAAGAAAGAGCTTAAAGATAAACATAATAAACTTGAGTGGGTGCACAATGAACTCATCACTAGCCACAACAAGCTAAAAGATGAATATACTACTCTTAAGATTAATCATGATACTCTTGTTATTGCTCAAGAATTCTTACCAAATGAGTCATATGATGCTACTAACCATGTTGTCAAGATTAATATAGCTACTTCATGTGATGATTTAATTGATGAGAGCATTGAGCATGGATCTAGTAGCAAAGGCAAGCAAGTGGTTGAGTGCAATGACTATGATGAGTATGTCAAGCTCAAGAGTGATAATGAGAAGCTCATGAAAGATCTTGAAGAGATAAAAAGCCACAACACCATTGTGCTAGAAACTCTTGATCATGACAAAGAGTTGATTCTTGAGAATGAGAAGCTCAAAGAAGAAAACAAGAAGCTCAAGGAAGAGAAGAACAATGATGTTCTCAAGGAAGAGAACAAGAAGCTCAAGATGGAGAAAGAGCATCTCAAGGTGGGATTGAGCAAGTTTGCTAGAGGCAAGCATCTCCAAAGTGAGCTACTCATGAACACCGTCATGAAGATGGATAGAAGTGGCATTGGATATGTGGCAAGTGTAGAGAAGAAGAATGCTCAATCTCAACAACAACAATCAAAGCCAAAGCCAAAGCCAAAGAGATGTTTTGAGTGTGGACAAGAAGGCCATTTTGCTCATGAGTGTCAAACTCCACCGCCACAACCCTTGCCCAAGCATGCTAGACCCTTTGCTTTCAATGCTCACTACATGCTTAGAAAATATTCAAGTGGAAAGATGAAAGTCATGTTCTTAGGACCCCCAACAAGAGTAGGCCTAAGAAGATTTGGGTGGCTAAGTCACTTGTTGAGAAGGTGAATGGCCCTCAATAAGTTTGGATTCCTAAAGTTTGAATCTCATGTGTGTAGGTGAACTACAAGACCGGTGGAAGTCATTAGATTATTGATAGTGGTTGCACTCAACATATGAACGGTGATCCTCGTATGTTCACCTCACTAGATGAAGAGGTAGATGGACAAGAGAAAATAACATTTGGAGATAACTCAAAGGGCAAGGTTAAAGGATTGGGCAAAGTGGCAATATCAAATGATCATTCCATCTCTAATGTGCTCTATGTTGCTTCATTGAGCTTCAACTTGCTATCCGTTGGACAATTGTGTGATCTTGGCTTCCAATGCTTGTTCACCGAGAAGGAGGTTGTTGTATCCAAAGTAGATGACAATCAAGTGATATTCAATGGATTTAGATACAACAACTTATATCTAGTTGACTTCACCTCCGAAGATGCTAATTTGAAGACTTGCCTATTCACTAAAACAACACTTGGGTGGCTATGGCATAGAAGACTTGCTCATGTTGGGATGAGCTCACTCAAGAAGCTTATGAAGAATGATTTGGTGAGAGGGTTGAAGGATGTGAAGTTTGAAAAGGACAAGCTTTGTAGTGCATGTCAAGCCAGCAAGCAAGTTGCAAACACTCATCCAACCAAAGCTTTCATGTCAACCACAAGAGTGCTAGAACTCCTACACATGGATTTATTTGGACCAACAACATACAAGAGTTTGGGAGGAAATCTCTATTGTCTTGTGATTGTGGATGACTATTCAAGGTATACATGGGTGTTCTTCCTTCATGACAAATCCGAAGTTGCATCTTGTTTCAAGAAGTTTGCCAAGAGAGCTCAAAATGAATTTGAAGTGAAGCTCAAAAAGATTAGAAGTGACAATGGGAAAGAATTTGACAACACAAACATTGAAGCTTATTGTGATGAAGTTGGGATCAAGCATGAAGTCTCCGCAACTTATACTCCTCAACAAAATGGTGTAGTTGAGAGGAAGAACCGGACTTTGATCACTCTTGCAAGAACAATGCTAGATGAGTACAACACCCCCAAAGCTCTATGGGCAGAAGCAATCAACACATGCTATGCATCAAACCGCCTATTCCTTCAAAAGTTCCTTGGCAAGACACCTTATGAGTTGCTCAATGGGAAGAAGCCGGACGTCTCCTTCTTTAGGGTGTTTGGTTGCAAATGCTACATCTACAAGAAGCGGCAACACCTAGGGAAGTTCCAAAGACGTTGTGATATTGGTTTTCTTGTTGGTTACTCATCAAAGTCCAAAGCATATAGAGTATTTAATCATGCCACCGGCTTGGTTGAAGAAACATATGATGTGGAATTTGATGAATCTAACGGCTCCCAAAGAGCACATGAGAATCTTGATGATGTAGGTGATGAACCATTAAGGGAGGCCATGAAGAATATTCCGGTGGGAGACATCAAGCCAAAAGATGATGAAGATGATGTATAAGTCATTAACCAACCCTCTTCATCAAGTGTGCCACAAGATGGTGAAAAAGATAGGAGAGTAGAAAATGAAGATACTCATATCTCCCATGAGCAAATGGTGGTACAAGCACAAGATGTTAATGCTCCACAACCTCCTCCTCAAGTGGTCAATAGAAGAAATACACCTCTCCTACAAGATCATCCACAAGATCTCATCATAGGGAGTCCATCAAAGGGTGTAATGACTCAATCTCAAAAACTTACTTCATTTATTGCTCATCACTCTTTTGTCTCTTGCTATGAGCCTACCAAGGTAGAAGAAGCTCTTAAAGATCTGGATTGGATCAATGCCATGCATGAAGAGTTGAACAACTTCACTCGCAATGAAGTTTAGACTCTTGAAGAGCGACCAAAAGGTGCAAGAGTCATTGGAACAAAGTGGGTGTTCCGCAACAAGCAAGATGATCAAGGTGTTGTTGTGAGGAACAAGGCAAGACTAGTTGCAAAGGGGTTCTCTCAAGTTGAAGGTTTGGATTTTGGAGAGACCTTTGCACCGGTTGCAAGATTAGAAGCCATCCGTATCCTTCTTGCATATGCATCACATCATGAAATGAAACTATATCAAATGGATGTGAAAAGTGCATTCTTAAATGGCTTTATTAATGAACTAGTCTATGTTGATCAACCTCCCGGGTTTGAAGACCCTAGATATCCTAATCATGTTTATAGGTTGTCCAAGGCACTATATGGGCTTAAGCAAGCCCCAAGAGCTTGGTATGAGCGCCTTTGGGACTTCCTCGTTGAGAAGGGCTTCACCATTGGGAAGGTCGACACCACACTATTCACCAAGAAGCTTGATGGGCATATCTTCATTTGTCAAGTATATGTTGATGATATCATCTTTGGTTCATCAAATGAAGACTCATGCAAAGAATTTGGTGAATTGATGTCGAAGGAGTTCGAGATGTCCATGATTGGTGAGCTTACATTCTTTCTTGGTTTTCAAGTCAAGCAAATGAAAGAAGGCATCTTCATCTCTCAAGAGAAATACACAAAAGATCTTCTCAAGAGATTCAAGATGGATGAATGTAAGCCAATCAAGACACTAATGCCTACCAATGGACATCTCGACCTAGATGAGGGAGGTAACCTGGTTGATCAAACTCTCTACCGTTCTATGATTGGTAGCTTGTTATATTTAACCGCATCTAGGCCTGACATCATGTTTAGTGTGTGTATGTGTGCTAGATTTCAAGCTAGTCCTAAGGAAACATATTTAATTGCCATAAAAAGAATCCTTAGGTATCTTAAGCACACACCAAGCATTGACCTTTGGTATCCCAAAGGAGCTATATTTGAGTTAGTTGGCTATTTCGATTCGGATTATGCCGGATGCAAAGTTGATAGAAAAAGCACATCCGGAGGGTGCCATTTGCTTGGTAGATCACTTGTGTCTTGGTCCTCCAAGAAACAAAATAGTGTGGCTTTGTCCACCGCCGAAGCGGAATACATTGCCGCGGGTGCTTGTTGTGCACAAATATTATACATGAAACAAACTTTGCTAGACTATGGTGTAGTTCTAGAAAAGATACCTCTTTTGTGCGACAATGAAAGTACGGTAAAACTTGCAAATAATCTGGTTCAACACTCTCGCACCAAGCACATAGATATCTGCCATCACTTTCTAAGAGATCATGTTGCTAAAAATGATATATCACTAGAAGGTGTAAGAACCAAAGATCAATTAACGGATATCTTCACTAAACCGCTAGATGAGGCTACATTTTGTAGATTGCGGAATGAGCTCAATGTGCTTGATTTTAGTAACTTCACTAAAAATTGAGCTTGTGTTGTCCCTTGCATTCATTGTAATATACAACATGTTTAATTTTTTTGCAATGCATATAGGGCTTGTCTAACATGGTTAAGATAACCGCCGAAAAGTGTGTGAAGAAGCTTAACCTTGGATCAAACTTGACAAGCAACTAGATTTAATTTCAAGTATTGCATATGCATGAATGTTGGTTTGTCGTTTTGTTCCATTTACCCTCTTATTGCCTATTTTCTTAAAAAGGAATTATAGCCTAAGGCAAAATATTTTGAAAAATATAAGGGTTTGAGAGAGGTCACTCACATCAGTCCCAATTGGTGTTTATTTGGATCTTATTCAAGTTGGGACGTGATTGGGAACAGGCAGCGCGGAGGAACTTTGAAGATTTGCTGGAAAAGGTGCACCGGACGCTGCTGTCTAGCGTCCGGTCAGTTCACAGGAGGTGAACTGCTGCTGAAGGAGTGACCGGACGCTGCGTTTGTGCGTCCGGTCAGGAGGGGATCCAGCGTTCGGTCAATCGAAGGAAGATCAAGCTGTACTGACCGGACCCTGCCTGCGTCCGGTCATGGACCACCGGACACGTCCGGTCCTAATTCCAGAGGAATTAGACCTCTCTAGAATCGACCGGACGCTGGGTGGTAGCATCCGGTCGCTACCACCGGAGCGTCCGGTCAGTGGATCCCGCACGGCTTCAGGACTCTTTTTCTGTTTCCTTTCTTGTCACGTTTGGGGAATCTATTTAACCGAACCGCCGTACCTTTTTCTCCGCATCCCGCCGTGACCAAGCCGTGCCCTAGCTAGCGCCGTCGCTCCCGCGCCCAAGCCTCTGCGCCACCTCAGCTCGCCGCGCCACCGCAGCTTCATCCCGTGTCCGCGCGCCCGCCACTGCGCCTCCCTTGCCTGAGCTCGCCCCTGCCTCGCTCACCTCAGCGCCGCCGCAGAGGAGCCCGTTTGCCGAGCATCTCTGTGCCATCGCCGCCATCGGCTCTCAGGCATCGAGCATCACTCGAGGACGATTCCAGTGCCTCAGGCCTATCCTTTTTTTGGTAAAGCTTAATCTTTGTACCAATTTTTGATTTGCTTAGATCAAATTACAATACAATGCACTGATTTCAAATAATCTAGGGCCATCAATTCATCGTTGTTCTTCGTAACCCTAACCCTAATCGGTTCCGAGGTTCCCCGCGCGATGTCTTTTCTTTTCCCGGATCGCTGGTCGTCAGGTAGCTTGCCCTTCGTCTCAATTTCGTACCTACATTGCTTGCTTCCTAGGTTTTCGCATCTATTAGATATATTGTATTTATTCGTATATCCATCTATTCCATCGTGCAGCGAGTCGGTGTCGTTGTGGTTCTTGTGACAGTTGGCAGTCAACTCGGAGCCAAGCTCGTGAGTAAGGATCGAGGCCAAGCCTCGGGAGTGTTAGTTTGTTTGTTGATCTTCATCAGCGGCAGTTCACCCTCTTGTCAGATCAGATGGCTCGCACCAAGAACGTTGGTGGTGGGCCAGGTGATGATGATCGGAGGCCCCCGCCTCGCCAGCCTGTAGGATCGAAAGGCAAGTCAACAAAGCAGGTGACATCCAAGAAGCGCAAGTACCCCGACGCAGAGACAGCGAGAGCAGCAGCTGTTGCAGAGGCCGCAGAGCGTGCCGAGAGAGGAGGCGCTCATAGTGGTGTTGTCATAGCAGATCCACAGCTCACACCAGCACAGAGGGCAGCAGTTGAGGAGGCTGAGCGTCTTCATGTTGGTCCACCTGGGACTGTCATGATGGCAGGACGTCGACTGGCTATTGAGGAGGCTCGACCTCAGGGGGAGTCCCAGCAGGAGGCACAGCAGCAGCCCCCACCAGTAGAGCCTCAGCCAGCTCAGGAGACTCAGGAGGGTCAGCAGGCCGAGGAGACCGTGCCGGCACCCCAGTTACGCCGCTCTGGTCGGACCAGTGCCACAGTACCATCGAGGCCAGCTACACAGCATAGGGGCTCACGCCCACCGCCCAGACCATAGGGTCCGCCTCCAGTGGTACACCTCGACTTGAGGGCCGCCACAGCCAGACAGGTTCACCAGTTGAGATTTGTTGAGTTCGATGTGTGGTTTCCTCCGAGGAGGGATGAGAGAGCAGCAGAGGGGTTCTACACGCCGCTCCAGGAGGACTTCTATAATGCCTATATCAACAGTGGGGCAGTGTTCAGATCTCAGAGGGTCTACAGTTTGGAGTCTATTGTGGCAGCAGCTAGAGAGCACATCCGCCCCAACTTGTCTTATTTGCTGGGGCTTGCAGATCTGATTGGCCGGACAGGAGTATATGTACCATCTTGGGTCCGGCAGTTTTATGCTTCACTCTACGTTGATCCGCATCATAACTTCATTCATTTTGCATTCAACGGCAGAGATTACCGGGTGATGAGCTTCAGGGCCCGGGAGATACTGAGATTACAGGAGCAGCCTATAAAGTTGCATGAGGTCTGTTATGGACAGCAGGGGCCTCCCAGGCGTCCTCATGGAGGGTTGGTGCCTCCTACAGACCTGGTGAGACATTGCTTCAAGGAGCCCTTTGGTGAGGGGTCGAGCAGGAACCCCAGTGACCTGACTCCTACAGCGAGAGTGCTAGAGGCTATTATCAGGAGGACATTGCTTCCCAGGTTGGGATATAGAGAGGGTCTGACTCGCCTACAGCTCTGGCTCCTTAATGCCCTAATGCAGCAGACCGTGTTCGATATTTGGGACCTCCTTCTATCAGAGATGGAGGATACTATTGCTGAGGGCTTCAGGGGTCGCCGACAGCTTCCTTATGCTCATTGGGTCATATTCTTGATGCTACAATGTGTGCACGTCAGGACCCCTGAGTTGGTTGCAGAGTACAGGGCTGCCACTACAGAGTTTCCCGCATATAACATGGCATAGAGGATAAGGCATAGCACTCCAAGGCACCAGCTCGTCCCAGTCATTGTCCAGATATTCCAGAGTCAGAAGCTCAGCAGTACGAGATTATTAGAGGCATTGCCGCCACAGAGGAGGAGCAGCTTGAGGCACAGCAGGAGATGACAGAGTCCAGTGATAGCTCAGATGATGACTATCTACCGATTCCTCAGATGCCTCCACGCAGACATGATGCAGAGGTCGGCAGTTCTAGCTCAGCTCCGCCAGCACCGCAGACAGACCCCGCATTGATTGCCATTCTTGAGCGGATGCAGCAGGATCAGGCACGACAGGCATAGGAGACAGCTGCCAACTTCACACAGTTCCAGGCTCGTTAGGACGAGTTCCAGAGGCAGCAGCAGCTTCTCCAGCAGCAGCAGCAGATGCATCACCAGCAGATACTCATGCAGCAGCAGCTTATGGGCTTTTATGCAGCATGTAGTGATAGCACTTGGGGCCCCACTGCCACAGCCTTTGCCCCAGCTTGCTCAGCCTACCTCCACCACGACGACTCCAGCTATATAGCCCAGCGGGCTTCAGAGTCAGGGACAGCCTCCAGCTCAGTTTGCTTCACCTACAGTTCAGGTGTCCCAGTGGTTGTCCTCACCGGTGGTTGCCCCGCAGTTCACTCCATATCACACGGGCTTCTCACCAGAGCAGTCACCCTCGCTCTTTGTGCCTGACATGTCAGTCTCCAGGAGTCTTGGAGCATCTTTCAGTGAGCTGACCGGCATGCCTACACCGCCTCATATGCATACTGCTGGTCCTTCCACAGCAGCTCCAGCCGCAGTGACTACTCAGAGGCTCCCCTCGTCTGTCGCCTCGTCAGATCCTACGACAGACATACTAGCAGCTTCACAGGCAGCACCAGCCCCAGCTCAGACCTAGACCATTTCAGCGATACTTCCTACCACAGAGGGTCAGTCAGTACAGAGCTCAGGGTCAGATGATGATGGTGCCCAGTTCCAGCTTGCCCCACGTACTTCAGCGCCTGACTCATCCGCTGTAGCCCCGCCGTCCGACCCTTAGGTTTTGGTGTTTGACGCCAAAGGGGGAGAGGGTTTGAGTATGTAGACTCAGGGGGAGCGTGATCTAGAGGGAGCTAGTTATATAGTATTAGCTTATTATATACATTTGGAGTTTTATTTGTGTGATACACTATTACTTATGCATTCGTGTGTTTACTTTCGTGCACATTATTATATCTATGTGATAGTGCTATCTACGTGATTGTGATTTATGACATGTGTGCTCTCTACTTTACATTATGTATATGTCATATCACTTGTGTTATGCTCATTTGCCTTTGCTTCCGCGTTTATACTCCAATACAAATGAGCTTTGTTACATGTACTCATGCTTAATTCATATCCTTTGAGTACATTGTGTTGGTTTGGGTCATATAAGCTCGACCAATACTTTTGTTCTTATCGACAAAAGCTTATATGAACCAAGCCCGTCAAAAACCTCACTCTTTCACATACTCGAGGTGGTATTGTCATCAATCACCAAAAAGGGGGAGATTGAAAGCATCTAGGCCCCTAGTTGGGTTTCGGTGATTAATGACAATACAAGATTACTATGACTAACGTGTGTTTTGCAGAGGCAATTAAGTTAGGTCATGGTAATGGAGATCGATTGGGCAATCAAAGTTGTCATGCCCCTACGATGGAAATCGTTTCGGTTTTCAAAGGATGGACGACAAGGTTAAGGATGACTAGTTCTAAGTGTCAATTGGAGTTGGAGTGACACTTAGAGTAGTTTAGGACTTTGTTTTTCCTTTGGCCATACTATTAAGGGGGGTATGGACGGGTAGCTTGACCTAGTTGAGTCTAGTGAGTTAGGTGTGGTGCACACTTATTAAAACTAGCTCTAGGAAGCTCCTATGAATGCCTAAGATCCTTTGGAGCGAACTTCATTCACATATGATCGAGAGTTGAAAGTGAATGGAGGGTCAAATGCTGACCGGACGCTGGCCCCAGTGCGATCGGACGCTGGCCGCAGGGTCTGGTCAGTTCATTTGATCAGCGGTCTGCGTTCGGTGCGACCGGACGCTGAAGAGGTCAAGTGACCGGACGCTGAAAGGCAGTGTCCGGTCGACTCCAGTAAGGTTCCAGAGAAGGGAATCTGTGACCGGACCCTGAGGGTTCAGCGTCCGGTCGAGTCCAGTAAGGGTCCAGTAAGGGTTTCATGCGACCGGACGCGTCTGGTCAGTGCTGACCGGACCCTGCCAGCGTCCGGTCAACTCATTTTTACTGGTTCGTGGGTTGAACTGACCGGAGCGTCCGGTCATCACGACCGGAGCGTCCGATCACCCCGCAGAAGCTCATAACGGTTCGTTTTTCAGGCTGCCTTATAAATAGAAGCTCCACTCGTGTGTGGAGTCACTTTTGCTCATTCAAACAGCTGAGAAACACATTTGTGAGTGCCAAGAAGAGCAAGATCCTAGTGAGGTGATTGAGATTTGATAATCCAAGAGAGTAGCCTCATTAGTGAATCAAGAGTAGCCAAGTGTGCATCCATCTTCTCATTAGGCTTCGCGTGGTCAAGTGAGAGTTCATGCTTGTTACTCTTGGTGATCGCCATCACCTAGACGGCTTGGTGGTGGTTGAGAGCTTGGTGATCACCCGGCGGAGCTTGTGGGTGACCCAACTCAAGTTGTGAGCGGCTTTGGGTGATTCGCCGCGACGGAGTGTCGAAGAATCAACCCGTAGAGAGCACTTGATCCTTGCGCGGATCAAGGGGGAGCTACACCCTTGCGCGGGTGCTCCAACGAGGACTAGTGGGGAGTGGCGACTCTTCGATACCTCGGCAAAACATCGCCGCATTCCTCTCTCTCTTTACTTTGAGCATTTACTTTGAGTATTTACTTTGTGCAATTCAATACTTGTTGTTACATTCATAGAATTGCCATGCTAGAGTAAGTTTGGAACATAGGTTGTAAGTCCTTTGTGCGTTAGTTTGATAGAAACACTTTTCTAGGCACAAGGGGTTAATTGGGCTATCCGTAGGATTTGATTATTGCAAGAAAATTTAGAATTAGCCCAATTCACCCCCCCTCTTGGGCATCTTGATCCTTTCATATTGCAACTAAAATAATATAACCAACACTTATAACAACAAAAATATACATGGTAAACATACTTCTAACTAAATAATCAACCTTCAAACCGTAGCCCATAGTTCCCAAACATAATTTTTCTCCTAACTTTAACTCCCATTCATAATATTCCTATCCACCATTCAAACAAAAATAAAAAGTGCGTCATTACCTTGAACGAGGACGAGGAGGGAGGGAGGCGGCTGGGGAATGGAATGGAAGGGAGGGAGGCGGCAACGGAGGGCCGGGCGGGACGCGGGCGCGGCGGCCAGGCGCGGGCGCGGGGCTTTTATACGGCTCTGCCGCGCCACGGATTAGGGCGCGGCACTGCCGCGCCAAGATCGGTGGCGCGGCAGGCCTCACCACGTCAACGGTCAGCCGGTCCGGTCATCGCCACGTCAGCTCCCTACCGCGCCACCATGCATGGCGCGATGGTAATAGGCGCGGCCAAAAGTGTTAGTTTTGAAAATAAGAACAGACAGTGTTAGATTTAGAATTAGTTTACAAAAAGTATTAAAATTAAAAAAAAATCGATAATCCCTAGTCTCATCGGTGAATTTATATATAATTGGCCAACCAATAAAAAGATTAAGCACTCACAGTGATGCCAAGCTCTTAAATTTTGTGGTTCCCAGTGCATTATCAGCTTTGTCGAGAGCACCGACAGCAGCAGCAGCAGCATCTTCTATGACAAACCTCTTTGGAAAGGGGGCTTTGTTTAGTGTGAGTTTGAGATCGGCCTGTCCAAGTTGTCGTGGATCTAAACAAATAAATCCTTGAAGGGACATTGTACGCAGCTTCAAGCTTATCTATCCCAGACTCTTTTCTATCCCATGCTCTCTGGTCACGTACGCGATTTTCCCTGCATACTACATGCGTCTTGTGCACATCAAGACCAATTTGACCATAGCACTGAGAAACTAAACTATGTGAGCATGTAAATGATATGTGCATTAATTTTTTTTAAGGAGAGTATTCCTTTTTTTTCCTGGAGCTTGCAGGCATACTGCATATCATTATCTTGCAGAAGAGAAAAAAAAGAGGGGCAAGTACACTGGTTTGAAAAGTTATAGACACGCCGACGCTAAAAGAAAAATGACCTTAACCACAACCTCTACTGAAACTCAACATCGAAGGGAAGTACAACATTGTCAGATGGTGACATTTACCATATTCTTGAAACATTAGATAAAGAATGACCCTCCAAAGTTCCCGTACATGCATACAATTTAGACATAGCTTACTTTTATATATAGTAATTTTACTTGGACACACATATCTTGGCAAACATTGAAAGATGCTGTTTCGTTTGACGTTGCAATGGCCTAATACAGGGACTTTTCTTTCTTTGAAATCAGACAACCTGTTGCAGGTCATGTGTGCGTTTGATTCAATTTGGAACATAGATGATACTTCTGTATATAGATAGACTTCGTACAGTTCCAGACATCAGACCAGAATCCATAATACAAGTGACATGGAGAATACCAAATACAAATCTCACTCTTCCTTTATGCTTATAACTGTGGTGATTTGCTTACGGAATGAACATGTACATGCCTTTGTTCTCCAGCGGTTCATGCACAGGAACACAAGCGCACCAGTGATGTGCTCATATTGAAGGTACTGCACTCATCCCTTTGTACCTGTAACCTTTGCTGCTATGGTATTTCGTTGTCTGATTTCTTCATGAGTTTCAATGTTGTAGGGAAAACATCGTTTCAGGGATACACATTACGCAAATGGTATGCAAATCTAACCTCCTTGAATCTGTTGCTCTGCAGAGCAGGTACATATCAATTTCATTGATTCTTTCCCATATAGACAGTCGTCATTGTGCTTTCGCACTTAGTTATTTGTATCCCATAATACATAGTCGTCATTGTGTCCATAAATAAAGTACTTAAATACAGAACATGAGAAACAATGTAGAGTGTACATGTGAACATCAAAGACCTTGTGCCCAGCTAATCTTAGTGGTATATTGCTTCTATTCGCTGCAATAAGATAGTCAAGCCGCAAACATGTGTTTATCTAATACGCTTCTTCAAGATCAACACCTCCTTTCATTCTCTTTCACTGATTGGAAGACGTGTTTGCATCTTGATCATATACAAAATTAGCATTACATTTTTCAGATGCATTAGTCATGGGTTTGTTGGTTTCTGATTGATCATGCTTAACTCCATGGTTGTCTAAAAATTACATGTTCATCACCCAGGTGGTCTACCTCAGCGTCTAGCACAGACGACCAACATCGATGTACTCCAAGCACCGCATCAGAAGCAAACTCTTCCCCACTCTCTTAGGTACTCCAATTTCTTCTCTTCGTTTTCTAATTTCCTCTACCTCCCTGATTTCCCCCAAGATTGAACTAGTTTCCTATTCTAGGATTGCCGGATTTAGAGTGGTCTCTCAGCTTGGCCACTCCGTCCACTTGCCATGCTCAAGTCCATGAACATAGATCCCTGCTTCCCGCTACCATGAACATAGCCAACCCCTTACATATGCTCCAAAATCCTTTTCTTAAGCCAACCCCTTACAGATACTCCAAAATCCTTTTCTTAGGATCTTATTTCTTTCTTCTTTGCAAGGTCTTAGTTTGGTTGTTTCAGGCGTGCACAAAAAAGGTTTGGATGTTTTTGGAGGATGTGCCCAAAAAAACAGTGGTAAACAGAGGTGGAAATGAATGTCTTTGTAATTTTCAGTTTTGCATCTTCAGTTAACCTGTTATAACACATTTCCTTCTTTGCCATCTCTTTTGTTTCAATCAACCACCACTTCTTTTCCCTTTTGCAGTTCCCTCTAGCCAGGCCAAACTATACTACATCGATGCATGGTTGATGACTCTTTGACAAGGTAGTAAATTTGTTACTCCCTTTAGGCTAAGTGGACTATATATGACCGGAGGAAATTCCTCATTTTTGCAAAAGCTTCAGATGACATGCAGGGTGAGCCGCCATGCTGCAACTGTGACGGGATCAAGCGACCTCAAACACTCTTTATAGCCTATATATGCACAAACTGATTCTTTGTGTTGTAATTTTTTGTGGGAAGATCGTCGTGTACCTAGAACACGATTGTTATTATAACTAATGTAACGTTTTACTTACTTTCATCTCATTTGTTGGGCACATACAAGAATGATAAACCTTTTTCCACAAACTAGCTGTTGTGTTGCCCATAGAAAAATTAATTCTTATATTAACTAAAAGGTGCTAACGTTTTCATATGCGACACGTGTTTTGGTTGGCCTTTTTCTTCATTACGGCCTCTGCTGCATATAACTTGCTGTCTCTTTTGGTCCATCAATCAGCCTGTTCGCTTGCTCGTAAACGATCGTAAATTTCCAGCCGGGAACAGTGTTTTTCTCTCACACCAAACCAGCCAGCAGTAAATAATCCACGATACGATACGGCATCCCGAACAGGCTGAATATCTCCAAGTCTTCCATGGCAATGTGATGTTGAATATAAACAAATCGACGTGGATTGAATACGGGCGCGGCGAAGCGCGCCGATCGTCCTAGTAATTATAACAGGGGAAAAGAAAAATAAACAAACGATGTGTTCGTTGGTGGGTTTCTGGGCTGGTTTGGGCTGACTGGTGCTGGTTTGTTGTGAGAGAAAAACACTGTTAACTGGTTGAATAAACCTGACTGAAACCAACAAGCGAATAGGGTGAAAGAAAGGTTTGTGGGAGGCCCCACTTTCGTTTGAAACATGGGAGGCCCCACTTAGCAGAGAAGAACCTGGCAGTGGTGGCCAACCAGGTGGCCCCACTCGAACCACAGTTACTTGGGAGGCACCAGTGCTGTGCACCACCGTCTTCAATTCTTCGTCACTCACTCCTCACTTTCCCCTCCCAAATCCAGTCCCCCGATCCACTCAATCCCAAAACCCTAGCCATCTCCCCAAAGCAGAGCACAGGCAGGGGCGATGGCTCACCTGCCGGACGAGCTCGTCCGCGAGATCCTCCTCCGCGTCACACCCGACGACCCCGCGTGCCTCCTCCGCGCCGCCGTCGTATGCAAGAGCTGGCGCCGCATGCTCGCCGACCCCGACTTCTGCTGCCGCCACCGGGAGCTCCACCCGACGCCCCACGTCGCCGGCTTCCTCCGCATCGTGAGCGACGCCATACCCTACAGCTCCCGCTTCGAGTCCATCGACCCCACCTTCCGCCGTCCCGCCGCCCGCGACCTCCCGGGCTGGCTCGCCCTCGACTGCCGCCACGGCCGCGCCCTCTTCGCCACCCCAGCCCCAGTCGGGGGCTTCCCGGTGGTTTTGGACTTCATCGTCTGGAACCCTTTGACGGACGAGCGCCGCCGCCTGCCCCAGCCCTCTCCCCGCCCCACGGCCCCACCCACTGGCCGCTCCACGGACCGCCCCCATTTCAACGCGGCGGTACTCTGCGCTGCCACTGCTGAAGGCTGCGATCACCGCGGCTGCCACAGGGGCCCCTTCCTCGTGGTTTTCCTCTTCAGCACCTCGACTCGCACATGCGCGCTCGTGTACTCCTCTGAGACGGATGATTGGAAATACGTAACCTCTACTCCAGGCCACAATCTGTACTCCGTCGACAACATGCCATCTCCGAGCGTTCTCGTAGGAGACGCCCTCTACTTCAGGGGCAGTGGGAACTACCACGCTTTTGAATACCAAGTAACCACCCATCGCCTTTCGGCGATCTACCGTCCTCAGTCAGCATCCCTCATGGCCACGGCGGATGGTGAATTTCATTTCGCCACTTTGTTGGAAGATCCTCTCAGCCTATGCCTGTGGTCAGCGGAGAAAGTTCCCAGTGGATTTGAGCAATGGGTACAGGCCAGGGCCTTCAACCTTGAGACGCTGCTCCCTAAAGACACGCTGACGCCACGGTTTAATGTGACTGGCTCCATGGAGGGCGCAGATATCATATTTGTGATTGTCTACAAATATGCTCATCACCGTGGTGATGTCTACATGGTCCACCTCAATTCGGGGAAGATAAAGAAGGTGTTTGAGGGTTATAGTTATGTCTTTCCCTACACGAGCTTCTGCATTCCGGGTATATAAGCTTATTGCCTTTGTTTCTTTTTTTTTTGTTGAATTACACAAGTACAGATGCAGATGCTCAACACGCACGCACACTCATCCCTATGAACACATGTACGCTGTGCTTATTGTAAATTTCTAGTCTACATGTATTGTTAGTGTTTAAGCTGTAAATACAAAACTGTTACTTGTTAGTAACAATTTTAAATATTAACAATTGTATGTTTTCCTAAAAGAAGTTTTCCTTTGAAGAACAGCATGCCCATCTACCCATCTGAATGAACCTGTAATGCTCTGTATTGGCATAGGTTGCTGTCGGTGTTTTTTTTCCTTCCATTAACGGCACCTTGTTGATCCTCGTGGTTGTTCCCCCTGATCTGATGCTATTTCATTTGTTTTGGCATTTCTGCAGTGATTGATGAGGCTTATACAGGCCAGGAACCAAGGGAAGGTGTTCCAAATGCATGACAAACTCTAGTTGCTGGTGCAAGGGCTTCTGAATTATGCGTGAGGTATGTTCTGGTGTTTGCTGATCAGCAGATGGCATGCTTTGGGTTCTGTCGTGGACAACTCTCTCACTCTCTGGGATCAATGACTTGGTTTTGTGGTGGGGGTTTGGACAAAATCTTTAGGATTAACAAGACATTGTTTTGATATTATGTTTTCTTAACGCTGGACAGTTTGAATTAGACCTTGCAAATGCTGTTTGGTGAACGTGTTGAATTGACTTTGTCTTAGTGGTGTCACTAAGCATTTGCCAGTGATCAGAAGATATATGCTTGTCATGTACTGCATTCGTGGTGTGCTGCTCCATTTGGGCCTTCTCCTTACCGACTTTTGCGTTGCTGTAATCAGTCAAAACCACTGTATAGTAAATATAGATGCTATGGTAGACACAGTCATGTCTGTTCTTGTTGCTCCTTTCTTTGTTAGCATGTCTCTTTGGTTTTGCATATATGGTCAGGTCCTGAAAGGGATGCTGTATGGATGGATGATGCAGTACACTGGTAGCTTGTAGTACTGGATTCGGGTTTGCAGTCCAACTTTGAGATTTGCGTCTTGTCGCCAGCTCATGCTATTGAGGGAAGTAGTGATTGAGAGACCAAAGCAACAATTCATGCTCTGGGGACTGTCAATGCACAATCTCTTGCCATTATGGCACTATCGAGAATCTCTCAAAAACTCTGTTAACAAATTTGATCAATTTGCTCATGACCATGGCTCGCATCAATATTAATTATGTTTTTGCTTTTGTTTCTGCCTCCAGAAAAATGATTGTGGTTGGTCATTGGCCCTGTTCGTTTCGCTGAAAAGCCAGGCTGAAAAGTAATGTTCGCTGATTTGTTGTGAGAGAAAAACACTGTACCATAGGTCCATAGCTGATAAGTTCAAGCGAACAGGGCCATTCACTCTTTTTCTTGTAGAATTCAAGTTTGTGTCTTCAAATTTGATCGAATTTACAATGAAAGTGACATGAGAAACATGCTTGATGTTTACTTTTGTCTTATTTGTGCTATTTCTCCCTCGAATGTCTTGTTCCTGAAACTGATCTGCTGTTGTGTTCATACTCCTTGAAGGTGATGCTGTTTTCAACCAAAGTGGGATGTGAACAAAGTTTGTTACCAATTTCCTGTGCATTCTCTTGGAAGTTCGGACTGAAGAATGCTGGACTTTTGCTTCAGTTCGTGATTGAGTCATGAACAGCCATGGAACTGAACCCATTGATCATTTGTTTTCTTTCACAAAACTAACCCTGTAATTAAGGCAGTTTTAAGTTTAGTTGGATCTTAACAAGGTTGTCCCAATTTCATATTTGTTCCCGTGGAAGTTGGAACTGAAAAGAAATATGTTGGGGTTATGATTCAGTTTAAGTACACAACACTGCTCACGAAGCGAATGAACTGTAGAAGAACGTCAGAGGGATCCAATGGCCCTTGCACTGATGTCATGTTAATTCAAGAGATTATATGTTGTCTTTCCTGAATGAACTGTGGTCATGTTCTTGAAGAATGGACTGTGGTTGCCTGGTTGGGTTCCAGTCTGACTTGAAAATTTGAAAATAGGTTGCACAAGGTGGCCAATTGTTGTTCTCGTTAAGTTAGTGTTTCTTGAAATTCGACCGAAATAGTGTTGAGCGTGACTAGAGGACTGCTTTTTTGCCTACTAGTTTAAGTTATTCGTCAGGTGACAGGTACTTTGGACTGAAGATACGACGGACGAATGTGTGCTTTCTTTCCTGAAAATGGACTCTCTGGTCAATTCTAGTTTTGACCTGACGCAATATTTTCTCAAGTTCTTGAGCATGGTTTCAAAGCAAAAGATGAACTGAAGAGAGTTGGAGTTCGGATCCAGTTAAAGACCTTGAGAATATATTGAAGAAAAATAGACTAGTAAAAAATTGAAGAAAAGGAAAATGTAAGCTGCAGAAGAATCACATATTCACAAGGCCAAGCAGGTATCCAGTAGGTGGGCCAGAAACACTTGAGACGGGGGCCCGGCGCAGCAAACTGGGCGTCCAAAGGGGAGCAGATTCGAGGCCCAACTAACTGGGCGACGGGCGACACAGCATCCGCTGCCGCTTCCATTGAGGCGCGGAGGCGCCGTCGCGGGGCCGCCGGTCGTCCGCTGAGGAGAAGGCATGGGCGAATGCGCAGAGGTTGCCGTTGGAAGCGCTGCCAGGTCGTCATGGAAGGAAGACGCGGTGGGGGGCGCTGCGCTCCATTCTCACAGGTCACAGCTTGCTAGGGTAAGCTAATCTATTTTCAGTCTGATTGTTTTTTCATGTATTATTTACTAGTACAATGTAAAAAAAAAGAATTGTTGCTGCTGTGCGCCTGTGCCTGTGACGCATCCCATTACTAAATGGAAAAAGATCAAATTTCTGCTGCCATAAGATACAAGGACTGGGAAGAAAGGTTCAGAATTAAGCAAGACCCCCAAAATTGCTCAAGATTGCGAGCTTATTCTGTAACAAAAACACAAATGCTAACTTCAACAAAGAATTCTACATCATCCACGGATTCAGCAAACACCTTATAGAAAACAAGCCACAGATATAACAACCACATGCACAAATTTACAATTGTCACTGTTGCAAATCGCTGAAAATTCAGAGTAAAATATGATTAAACATCTAACGACCCTCAAGTGCTGTCAAGCTCATTTCATTCATGGAGACCTCCCTGTGGCCTCCAGCCTTTCCGGGCTCGTAACTCCTTTGTGCAAAATATGAAGGTTGCTTTGGTGTTGGAAGTGGCGTAGTTCTGTTTTCCAGCATGGACACAACCGCTGCCATGAAGGGCCTGGAGCTTGGATCATCTTGTACACACAAAAGTCCTATTTGGACGCATCGCGAAACTTCATCAAGGAGGCAGCTACTCTCCACAACAAATGAGTCCACCAGATGGTCTACTTTCCCATCTTTCCACAAGTTCCATGCCTGAATACACACATACAATTTCATAGTGACCACATATGTATGTTCGCTGGGTATTTAGTTCTGAATTCTTAGCATATCACGATACTTACATATACTATAAGGTTGGGGAAATCCATGAGAAGATGTGGCGAGCTGATCTTTAATCCACTTACAATTTCCAGCAGTAGAACACCAAAGCTGTAGGTGTCAGACTTGACCGAAAAGGAACCTTCCATCGCATATTCAGGAGCCATGTAACCACTGTGTAAATTATTCCAATGAAAGGTATGCATAGTCTTAAAAACTGCGAGCAAATAAATTATATGTAAAGAATTGATTCTAAAAGAGTTTCTTACTATGTCCCTACAACTCGGTTAGTATTTGCTTGGAGCTGCTCACCAAAGAATATCCTAGCCATGCCAAAATCTGATATCTTAGGGCTCATCTCCTTATCTAACAAGATGTTGCTTGCTTTAAGATCTCTATGGATTATAGTCAGTCTCGAGTCCTGATGGAGATACATGATTCCTCTAGCAACCCCCTGGATTATCTTGAACCTTGTCGGCCACTGAAGCATTGATTTTTTTGACGAGTCTGATGAGAATAACATGAAACAAGGCATATCACTAGGCACATACGCATATTTATTTGTCGGGTTTTATTAACAAATATGACAATTGAATGTACCAAAGAGGAAGTAATCCAAGCTTTTGTTGGGCAAGTACTCATATACCAACAACCTCTCATCTTCATGAATACAGCAACCAATAAGCTTAACTAGGTTCTTGTGCTGCAGTTTTGCAATCAAGACAACTTCATTTCTGAATTCCTCCATGCCTTGAACAGAACTCTTGCTAAGTCTCTTGACTGCTACTTCCTTGGTACCAGCCAACACTCCCTTGCATGGTTCCATCATTAGAAAACGATAAATAACATAATTTTCTATCAATGTTATTATCAAGTGAAACTTTTCGGAGAACCATTCTCAAGTGAAAGCTTGCTAGTACCTTGTAAACTTTGCCAAAACCTCCCTTCCCAAGCATATTTGAGTCTGAGAAATGGTCTGTTGCTGCAACAATGTCTTCAAAGCTAATAAATGGGAACTCTATATTCTTGTCCCCCGTTTCATCCGGAGACCTCAAGTATTCTAGTATCACTCTGTTCTGAACTTTCTTCTTTTGTCGTCTACCTGCTCATACAAACGTCAATGGATTCTCTATTTTTTCCCCTGAACATTTACACGACTACAATAAATTTCTGAAAATAAGGGGTCTTTTTCTTTGTACCTCTTCTTTTACATGTCCAGACAAGGGCTGTGAATGTGAGTAGCAGCACAAAAGCTATTATCGGGAGTAAAATCTTGTTTAATTTGCTCTTCTTCTGTACTGTACATGATGGTACATCCATCAGAATTTACATCATCAAGCATCGTAAGTTTACTTGGAAAGGACCATGCCTAGTGATCCTGGACTAATAACTTATATACAAGTAAAAAGAACAATCTGCAAACACTCAAGGACATACTTACCACCTTAAACAGTTACCCTTGCACATTGCTGATGGGTTTCTTTATAGGAATAGTTATGTATAATTTGCCACTACAAAGTGTTCTATTCCAGTATCTGCGCAAAAGTTCAAGTTGCTTTATGCGTGCTCTTATGAAGTTTAGGGCTGCTGCAATGATTACAAGTAAATCTAGCAGTTTCTAATCCATTTTTTTTTACTATTTGATGCCATCAACACTAGCATAAAGTCCGAGAGATGGTATGTTGATACGGTTTATTTGATGTCTGCTTGCCTTAAATATAAAGTACGGTCTATTGTTAAGTTCTATCCTTTAATGCCTTCTTTAGAAAGGGGGTTTGGGATTTAGATATAAAAAAGAACTAAAGCCTAAAAAGTTTTTGGAGCATTCTCACTCTTGCTAAAAAGACTTTAGTGGTGTCCACACAATTGAGGCACAAAGGTCGCTGCAGGTGAAAGAAACATATAGACTGGAAGGTTGCGTACCAGGAGATCCAGCAACTCGGAGGTAGAAGTTATCAGCAAAGCTGGCCTTCTCCATGTCAATGAGGTCCCCAGTCCAAACCAAACACCTTGATGTGTCGCCATTACTGTCACTTAGGCTCAAGCCGGTGTAAGCGTAAGCTACACACGAGCAGTTTCTGCTGCACTCGGCTGCGCACTGGTCAAAGCTTCTGTTGCTCAAGTACAAGAACTTATCAGGAGCCTTCATCGCTGGCAAGGTCACGAAGCTGTCTTCTTTCCTGCATCTCGGAGTCTCCTTTCTCTGGCATCCTCTCGAATAGTTGACACCATCGATGGGATCAAATCCTTCAGGGCACCGGCACGTTGGGACGTCACCCACGCTGTCGCAGTAGCCGAATGGACCACACGAGGCATAGAGATCGCAGCTGGAATGGGGTCGCTCAAAAACGACCATCCAAGATGATGTGTTGCTGTTCCAACTCTGAGTCCTTATCTTGCCGGTGTAGTCAAGCCAGAGGCGCATGTAGGGTGCTCCTTCAGGGATTTTGTACGTATAGTAGAGGTCGTTCCTTGTGTCAACAATGGCTTGATATATGACGGAGGAACCATTGCCGAGGGACATGCCAGTGGACATAGAGGCACTGTTAATCACACTGGAGCGGCTGTACGGCAAGTTCCCGTGCCAAGTGAAGAACTGAAGGTTCGAGTTGGGATCGACGCCATATGAGAAATTCCCCGTGGATGGGTCATCAGGGCCCTTCCAAGAAACGAGGCGAGTTGGCACTTGAGCTTTGTGGTTGAGCAATAACCTCATGGATGGGAGTAAGGTGTCAGTCGGGTGATCGAAGCTTTGCCATATTGTCTCACCGGTTGGCGTTCGAAGGACAAAGTTACCCGAGCTGAGTAGCGCTGCAAAAGCTCCTGTGCCTCCAGCTGTGGTGCTGTTCATCGTCGTCGTCGTCCAATGGGTGCGGCCTTGGGAGTCCGACAGCACCAGCTCTGGTTTGTTGTTGATGGCGAGCTTCGCTGACGAAGAGGCGATGACTGGGTTGTCACGGTTGGCGACCCACACCACCGTGCGCTCCGGCACTTTGTTGTACCAGATGCCGATGTATAAGCTCTTGTTAGAGTTGCCTGCGAAGAAGAAGCCGAGAGCAAAGGCTCCGTCCTTAGAGATGAGCACGTCACCAGGCGAGAGTGCTTTAGCTTGTGTCAGTTGGTCTTCATCCGATTGGCACAACAAACTCAAGAGGATGATGAGAATAGGGATAATAATGCAAGCTCTTGCCATGTCTGCTATGCTTGTGAGCTGTGATGTGAAGTGGGTAGCTTAAAATGACGTGGGTCAGTTGGGTCGTTTGTGACCGTAAACATTAGAAGGTGGCTCTCGTGACACCGAATGGTGGGAAAATGTTGGACAAAAAAGTCTCCAATATAAAAAATCAGGCAACGCGGTCATGACTGCATGGACTTTGACCAAGGAAAGCACGGCAGACCAGACGAACTGTGTGACCGCAGATCAATGGAAAATCACGTTCATACCATGGTTGGGTGTGGACACGTAGGAATGCATGTGGGTATGGTGTCTTTCGGGGTCAGCTAATTAATTGTGGTGAAGATCATTTCAGTTCAAATTTCTTTTTCATATAAATTAATTATAAGTTGCATGCTATTTTGGTGCATATTGAACATCTCCAAGAGCTTCTCAAAATAACTCCCTAATTCATTAGGATTAACAATAATTTGTTGTGATATTATGTTTTCTTTCTGTTGGACAGTTCGAATTGGATCTTTCAAATGCTGTTTGGTGAACGTGTTGAATTGACTGTCTTAGTGGTGTCACTAAGCATTTGCCATATGCTAGTCGATAGTCATGTACTGCATTGGTGGTGTGCTGTTCCATTTGGGACTTATCCTTACTGACTTTTGCATTGCTGTAATCAGTGGAAACCACTGTATAATAAATATACATCCTTTGGTAGATGCGGCCATGTTTGTGAATTCTGATTGCTCCTCCTTTTTAGCATGAATTACCTGCAATTCGGCATGTTTCTTTGGTTCTGCATATATGACCGTGTCCTGAAGGGATGCTCTATGGATGGATGATGCAGTGGGCTGGTAGCTTGTAGTACCTGATTCGGGTTCCCAGGCCAACTTTGAGATTTGTGTCTTGTTGTCGGAAGCTCATTTTAAGTACTGAGAGAGAAACCAAAGCAACAAACTCATGGTCCTGGGACTGTTGATGCACAATCTGTCGCTGTTATGGCACTACCGAGAGAATCTGTCCTGTATGGTCGTTGGGAGACAAATAAATTCATGAGTTCTCAAAATCTTTGTTAATAATTTTTAACAATTTGCTCATGACCATGACTCGCATCATACATTTCTGTATATGTTTTTGCTTCTGTGTTTCTGCCTCCTGAAAAATGATTGTGGTTACTCATTCTTCTTGTAGAATTCAAGTTTCTGTCTTCAAAGTTGATCGAATTTACAATGAAAGTGACATGAGAACCATGCTCCATGTTTACTTTTGTCTTATTTGTGCTATTTCTCACTTGAAAAATATGTGCTCGTTCCTGAAACTGACCCTGCTGTTGTGTGCATATTCCTTGAAGGTGATGCATTTTTCAACCAAAGTTAGATGTGAACAAAGTTGGTTACCAATTTCCTGTGCATGCTCTTGGAAGTTTGGACTAAAGAATGTTGGACTTTTGCTTCAGTTCATGACGTACAGTCTTGTAACTGAACTTATATTGATCATTTGTTTTCTTTCCCAAAAACTGACCCTGTGATTAAGGCAGTTTTAAGTTTTAGTTCGATCTGAACAGGGTCATCCCACTTTCATATTTGTTCTCATGGAAGTTGGAACTGAAAAGAAATGTCGGAGTTGTGATTCAGTTCAATTACACAAGGCTGCTCATGAAGAGAATGAACTGTGGTCAGGTTCCGATGGCTGTTGCGCTAATGTCATGTTAATTCAAGAGATTATGTTGTCTTTCCTGAAAATGAACTGTGGTTAGGTTCTGAAGAATGGACTGTGTGGCTGGGTTCCAGTCTGACTTGAAAGTTGAAATAGGTTGCCCAAGGTGGCCAGTTGTGGTTCTCGGTAAGTTTGTGTTTCTTGAAATTCAATCGAATTAGGCATGACTACAAGACTGCTTTTTTGTCTTGTTTTACTTTCCAATCTTCTTTCCTGAAGATGAACTGTGGTTAGGTTCTGAAGAATGGACTGTGTGGCTGGGTTCCAGTCTGACTTGAAAGTTGAAATAGGTTGCCCAAGGTGGCCAGTCGTGGTTCTCGTTAAGTTTGTGTTTCTTGAAATTCTATCGAATTAGGCATGACTACAAGACTGCTTTTTTGTCTTGTTTTACTTTCCAAAAAATCTTCTTTCCTGAAAATGAACTGTCTGGTCAGTTACAGGTTTGACCTGACGCAATATTTTTCCACGTTCTTAAGCATGAAGTGAAGAGAGTTTGAGTTTGGATTCAGTTCAAGTTCTTGAGCATGATCTTGGAGTTTTCCTTCTTTTTTTTTGTGAGGATAATGATCTATACTTCTACAGTGTTGACCAAGATCTGAAGAAGTGAACTGCCGACATTGGCAGCAGGACCGCAGGAAGCTGCAACAAGGTTCCAAAGACTCAAGGTTCCTAATCCTATGACGTATGTTGTCAAAAAGAAAATCCTATGACGTAAATGTCATATATAACACCTTTTTGCTGCAACAGTGGAGTTTATGAATAATAGAATTACGGTATCTTCAAAAAGGTTACCAAAGAAAAGAAAGCAAAGCAAAGAATTTTTTTTTGGTGGTCCCACCTGGCAGAGGAAGACGCTGAAACGAAACCAAGGCGCCGCCCTTCTCTTCCGCGGAAAAAAGTTCTCGACACAGGCGGACTGGCCAAGCCCAAACCCTTCGCCGCCTCCGCCGTGCAGGGCACGTGCGCACCGGCGGTAATGGCCCCTCTGTCAGAGCTGGTGGACGACCTCCTCGTTGAGACTTGAGATCCTCCTCCGCCTCCCTTCGGACGACCCCGCGAACCACCTCCGCGTCTGGCTCGCCTGCAATCGCTGGCGCCGCATGGGGCTTAGCCCAGCGTGACCCGGGCCTAAAATGTTTGGGCCAGGGTGCTTGTACGAGCAAACGTTGAATGAAAGAGAGCGGTAAGACCGAATTTTTAGGGGATGAAACGACGTAACTGTTCGATGTTCCAAGTGTCGGTGAGAACGTTGCCGTTGTCGTCCTTCAGTCGGTAGGTGCCCGGTCAGATCACCTCGGTCACCGTAGAGGGTCCTTCCCATGGTGGAGAGAGTTTGTGTTTCTCCTTGGTTGATTGGGTCCTTCGAAGCACGAGGTCTCTGACCTCGAGGATCCTCCCTCTGATTTTTCTTTCATGGTACCCGCGGAGAGTTTGCTGGTAGCGAGCGGAGCGGATGACGGTCATCCCGCGAGCCTCCTCGAGCAGGTCAACCGCGTCTTGCTGAGTCTCCGCGGCTCGGTCGCGGTCGAAGGCCTTCACTCTTGGGGCGCCATGGTCGAGGTCGGAGGGCAGCACTGCTTCAGCTCCGTAGGCCAGGAAGAAGGGTGTGAACCCTGTGGATCGGTTTGGGGTCGTTGTCAGGCTCCAGAGGATCGCTAGGACCTCTGCGACCCATCGCCTGGCGTACTTATTGAGTCGGTCGAAGATTCGTGGCTTGAGTCCTTGGAGGACCATGCCATTGGCTCGTTCGACCTGACCGTTAGTACGTGGATGTCTGACTGAGGCTCAGTCGATCCTGATGCCGTATCCGTCACAGAAGTCCAGGAACTTCTTCCAAGTGAAGTTAGTTTTGTGGTCAGTGATGATACAGTTAGGAACGCCAAAACGATAGATGATGTCAAGGAAGAACTTGACCGCCTCTTCCGAGCGAATATTGGTGATGGGCTTTGCCTCTATCCACTTGGTGAATTTGTCCACCGCTACGAGTAGGTGAGTGAAGCCGCCTGGGCCATTTTTGAGGGGTCCTACCATGTCAAGGCCCCAGACCACGAACGGCCAGGTGATGGGGATGGTTTGAAGCTCCTGTGCCGGCAAGTGAGTTTGCCGAGCGTAGAACTGGCATCCCTCGCACCTGCGGACAACCTCCTTTGCATTTCGCAGCGCAGTGGGCCAGTAAAAACCTTGGCGAAAGGCTTTTTCGACCAACGACCTTGGGGCCACGTGGTGTCCGCAGATTCCGACATGGACCTCGAGGAGGAGCTGTTTCCCTTGGTTGGTAGGGATGCACTTCATGAGTATTCCTGACGGACTTTGCTTGTAAAGTTTGTTACCGAATGTGATGAACGTCTTGGCGCGTCGAGCGATCCGTCGCGCTTCAGTCCTTTCGGGTGGGAGAACCTCCTCGAGGAGGTAGGCGAGTAGCGGTGCTCGCCAGTCGGCTTGATCGAGTGTTACCACGGCAACGTCGGCGGGTGATGTCGTCATGGAGGCACCGAGGTCGGAGCCCCCGAGTGCCAGGTTGGCATCGAGGTGTGTCTGGATCGGACCTTCCAGGATGCGGGCAGACGGTTCGTGAAGGTCATTGATGAAGACCCTGTCCGGAGATGGAACCCGCCTGGCAGCCAATTTTGCGAGAAAATCAGCGGCATCATTGTCCTTTCGGGGGACATGGTGTAGCTCGATCCCATGGAATTTGTCCTCGAGCTTGCGCACCTCCTGGCAGTATGCTGCCATGAGGGGGCTTTTGCAAGAGGACTCCTTCATGACTTGGTCGACGACCAACTCCGGGTCGCAGCGGACGTACAGCCGCATAGCGCCGAGCTCAATGGTGATGCGTAGTCCGTTGATGAGGGCCTCGTATTCCATGGTGTTGTTTGAGGCCGAAAAATGGAGGCGGATTACGTAGTGGAGCCTACTCCCATCCGGGGAGATCAGAACCACTCCAGCCCCCGAGCCGGGTGCCATTACGGACCCGTCGAAGTATATCATCCAGTACTCGTGGGTGACGTCTGGGGTCGAGAGCTAGACCTCCGTCCATTCGGTGACAAAGTCCGCGAGAGTCTGAGACTTAATAGTGGTACGGGGGATATACCTGATGTCGTGGCCCATTAGCTCGAGTGCCCATTTGGAGATCCGTCTCGTGGCGTCGTGGTTGCGGATGATGTCTCCCAGTGGGTGTGAAGTGACGACCGAGACTTCGTGGTCGGTGAAGTAGTGCAGGAGCTTCCGGGTCGCCATCAGCACGGCGCATAGGAGTTTTTGCACCTGGGGGTACCGAACCTTGGGGTTGGTGAGTATCTCACTGACGAAGTATACGGGTCGCTGGACCTTTAGGTGGTGTCCTGGCTCTTCCCTTTCGACGACTAGGGCGGCGCTCACCACGTGGTTGCTTGCCGCGACATAGAGGAGGAGGGGTTCTCCCCGTTCGGGAGCGACGAGGATTGGGGTCAACGTTAGTGATGTTTTGAGGCTTTCCAAAGCCTGTTGTGCCTCCTCAGTCCAGACAAACATGTCTGTCTTTTTAACAAGCTTGTAGAGAGGCATCCCCCGCTCGCCTAGCCAGGAGATGAACCGGCTCAGGGCGGCCAAACAGTCGGTGAGCCTTTGTACGCCCTTGACGTTGCGTATAGGGCCCATGTTGGAGATGGCCGTGATTTTTTCGGGGTTGGCCTCGATACCGCGTTTCGGACACGATGTATCCAAGCAGCTTCCCCTTTGGAACCCCGAAAACATATTTTTTCAGGATTCAATTTGATGTTGAACCATTGGAGCAGAAGTTGGCTCGGTCGCCAAACGTGACGGGCAGGTCGATTTGCCCGAGCGGGTATGCCTGCATTCCCAGGATCACGCCATGGAAGGGAGAGCTCACTGGGCGGAGCTCTGACCAGGGGATGCACATGGCGTCGAGGGTGTCGACGTAGAGAATGTTGAGGCCGCTGCCTCCGTCCATCAGCACCTTGGTGAAGCGCTTCTTGCAGACAATGGGGTCGACGATGAGCAGGTAGCGACCCGGTCTGGCGACGTGGGAAGGATGGTCCCTCTGATCAAAAGTGATCGGTGATTCAGACCAACTAAGGAAGGAGAGGACGACCGTTTCGGCGACGCATGCCTCTCTGTAGCGCACTTTGTGCTGGCGCTTGGAGTAGATGGCATCGGATCGCCCGAAGATCATGAGGCATTCCTCGGGACCGGGAAAGCCGTCCCCATCCTTGCCCACCGCGCCTCCTTTCTTGTCCGCTGCCTCCTGGCCCTTTCCTTCTTTTGGCCCGTTGGCCTGTCGCAGGAAGCGCTTGAGGCGCTCGCAGTCCTTGTAGAGGTGCTTGACGGGGTAGGCGTGGTTGGTGCATGGGCTATCCATGAGCTTGTCGAAGTGATCGGGCTGGCTCTGTTGGGGCTGCTTGCCCGCACGATCGGCCACGGCAGCCAACGCGGAGTTGGCCAGTCGATGCCGATCCTTCTTGTTCTTTTTGCCCCTTTGCATGGAGGGGCCCTCGTCTTGGTCCTCGCGCTTGGCCTTGCCCTTGTCCCGGCCACCACTAAAGACCGCTCCGACCGCCTCCTCGTCAGAGGCGTGGTTCGTGGCGACGTCGAGCAGGTCGCGCGTGGTTCAGGGCTTTAGACAGCCAAGCTTGTCGACCAGGGACTCGCAGGTTGTCCTGGAAAGGAATGCGCTGATAACATCCACGTCGACAACATCAGGAAGGGAGTTGCATCGTTTTGAGAACCTATGGATGTAATCTCGCAGGGACTCGTTGGGCTCCTGCTGGCAGCTCTTGAGGTCCCAGGAGTTCCCCGGGCGGACATACGTCCCCTGGAAATTCCCGACGAAGATCCTCTTGAGGTCCGCCCAGTCACGGATGCTGTCATGCTGGAGGAATTCGAACCACGCTCGAACATGTTGAACATGTTCTCCCACGCAGATGGGAAGGTATTGAATGATGAAGTGATCATCATCCACTCCTCCGGCTCGGCAGGTGAGCCAGAAGTCTTCGAGCCATATACCGGGATTCGTCTCCCCGGTATATTTGGCGATGTTGGTATGCGGTCGGAAGCGCTGTGGGAACGGTGCCTTCTAGATGCGACGACCAAAGGCATGTGGTCTCGGGCCGTTCGAGCTAGGACTCCGGTCGTCTGGCCGACGACCATGCCTAGAGTGCGTTTCCCCGCTCCCCTCGATGGTTCGGCCGGGGCCCGTGCCGCCTGCTCTTTTCACCCCACGATGGACGTCGTCATCATGCCGGGCTTGACGCTAGTTGTTGATGACGCTGCGAGCGTCTCGGGCCTGAGCCGTTCACGCATAGGGGTCGGTGTGGAGCGGGCGCCGGGTCAGGGTGTGGTGCAGCTGCGGCCTCCTGTTCCATGCCTGGCGACTGTAGTGGTGAGCGGATGGAGTGATTTGTCTGGTGCGTCCCCATTCCCCTGGTAGGGAGAGAGACCGCGAGTCGGTATCGAGACGCGGAGCTCTCCACCTGTTGAACGGCGGCGGTTTCCACCAGCGCCCGGAGGTTCCGGTGGACCGCCTACTCCTAGGGGTCGACAGGCTCTGGAAGGCCGCGCAGAAGCATCGCCGCAGCGGCGATGTTCTGGCCATCCCGAGCAAACTGTGGGGGATCGTTCCCCCCCCCCCCCGTCCATGATGTTGCACTAGACCTAGCGGGCGCGACCCCGGGTGCCGCTCGTCGGGTTACGCATGCGTGGCATAGCGTGCTGCACCGATAGTGCCGGCGTAGGTGGCGGCTGGCTCTGCCGCCTTTGTCGTAACTCCTCGTTGTGCTCCTGTGCGAGCGCGAGGGCCTCCGCACGAGGGTTCAGAGGGGTGTGGGTCTGTAGAGACTCCGCTACCACCGGCGGCTGTCCCGGAGCATCCGCCATGGCGCATTCCCGGAACAGAGGGCGGCTAGGTGCCATGACGTCGGCGATGCTAGAGCTGTCGCTCTCAACCTCGTCACCCATGAGGTAGTGGAAAGAGGCGGGAGCGTAGCCCGCCATCCCCATGAATTCAGATGTGAGAGTTGGCAGCATCAGCATCTTTCGGAGCCCCCGTGCGTATGAGTCCGCAGGGGACGCGAGGCTGTAGGGGAACTGGTTGCATGGCGGTTGCGGTGGGGACAACGGGGTCCCTCCGGAGAGTCAGCGGAAGATATGAAATAGCGAATAAAGAACAATATATACATTACTCACAGTGGGGTTTGAGCCTAGCATAGGCCCAGAGCGAAGCGTAGGCATCTCGTCGTTGAGGTCGTCGGGTGTCTCAGGGCTGACGGAGGGCGCTCCTCCTCCGACGGGCGCTAGGACAAGTGCCTCCTCGCGGAGGCGAAGCACGCTGAGCCAGTCGGCGACGAAGTCTAGGCTTCCGAAGAGGAAGGTCTGGAACGGCTCAAAGACGGAAGGAACCTACGTCCCAATAGGTGGGAGCGTAGGAAACTCCAGCGAGCCAAAGCGAATCGAATCGCTTGAGCCCGTCTTGGCGAAGATGGCGGAAAGGTGGGCCATTCGATGACCAAAAGCGTGAACGTACGGCGTCTTCCCCACGGACGACGCCAACTGTCAGTGCGAAAAGTGACAAACACGTAAATATTTATAGTTTTGCCATACGTTGTGATCGGATGTGGCCTAGCACTCAATGACACAGGGTTTATACTGGTTCAGGCAACGTGCCCTACGTCCAGTTTGAGTCGGTCGGTGACTTTATTCCTGAGCCCAGGTGCTCGAAGTTTGCTGTGGGGTTACAAACGAGATGGAGTAAGATGAGGGGTATCAGAGGTCCGATCGAACTCCGGACCAAAGGACCAAGAGTGACGGGAGCTCCAACGTGCGCTAAGTGTTTGAACGTATGCTCTGTCTGGCTTTAGAGTTCTAGAGCCAAGCAGAGAGAATTGGAATCAATTGTCTTTTTAGGAGAGGGCGCATCCCTTTTTATAGATGAAGGGGACGGCCTTACAAGAGAGAGAGAGAGAGTGTGTGTTTCCTAGTCTTGTTGCCCACACCGTCGGGTACAAGATGGTTTGTCGACGCCCACAATACTTTTGACGCCCAAATGCATGTGGTAGGCTCCATCGTCTTCTTCTGGTATGGCAAATGTCGGCGCCTACCATACTATAGGACAAATGTCGGCGCCCACAACACTGTTCATGTTCTGACATGTCTGGAAGGTTACAGAGCACCCTTCTGACATGGCCTGACAGTACTGTCCCGTAGGTGTGCAGGGTACGGTCCTTGGTATTGCGTTTGACTTGAGAGCCTCACCTTATCTGCTCTGCCTGGTCCTTGGGTCCTTTACCGAGCGGGCGTCCCCTTTCGGTCGTTTTCTAGTCGGCTCCGACCGCGCCGGTCGGAGAAGAGCTGTAAGTAGAGGTTCGGTGTATTCCCGGTCAAAGAAGCGGGTCGGAGTCGTAAGCGAGCATCGCCCCTCCTTGGCCAACCCTTTCGGTCGGAGAAGCGAGTCAGAGTCGGAAGCGAACGTCGCCCCTCCCTAGCCAGGCCTTCCGGTCGGAGAAGTGGGCCAGAGTCAGAAGCGAGCGTCACCCCTCCCTGGCCAGGTCTTCCGATCGGAGAAGCGGGCCGGAGTCGGAAGTGAGCGTCGCCCCTCCCTGGCCAGGCCTTCCGGTCGGACAAGCGGGCCGAAGTCAGAAGCGAGTGTCGCCCCTCCTTGGTCAGGCCTTCCGGTCCGGTCGGAGACTGGATCGCTCTTCCGGCCTGTTGTTAGGTATCTAGGCCGGCTCAGGAGTTGCGCGTTGTTTGTAATGTTGCCTGCTGGGCCGAGCTTTTGCTGGGAAGCATGTCCATTAGGGACTCCGGGTTTATGAACCCGACATATAGACTGGAAGGTTGCGTACCAGGAGATCCAGCAACTTGGAGGTAGAAGTTATCAGCAAAGCTAGCATTTTCTAGCTTGTTAGTGGTTACCTTTATTGACATAAGAATGGCTTGCCGAATCGGGTATAGGACAACCTCTACTCTTATGTGTATAGCCGTGATGGAATTATGCCATTCGACAGGGGGTTCCTATATCTATTTGTCGAGTGAATCTAATGGCCCTAACTTGTTTGACGAACCTTTGAAAGACTTCATAGTGAACCCTCCAGACCTTCCTTGGTAGTGGGTCAAGAGGCTGATCACCTCGGGCGAAAGGGTAAATCACGACTCACAGTGAAAGTGTACAATCTTTGCAGAGTGTAAAACTGGTATATCAGCCGTGCTCACGGTCACGAGCGGCCTTGGAACATTTACAGAATAGATGATGAACACAAATGATACTGATGATGAAGATGCTCACTAATGATTACTATTTATGCTATTCATTATTCATGTTTACCTGATCATGTGTTTATATGGGCTTATGATAAACTGTTGCTACTCAATTGCTAAAATCATGACTCATTAAAAGCTAATCGCAGTTGAACCAGTGTCAGCCTTTTGAGCCTCATGAACCCCATGTTATATTTGTTAAGTATGGCATGTACTTACGCTTACTTTATTTTTCACATATTTGGATAAAAATTCCGGATGGGTACCAGATTGCTAGTTTGGAGGAATTAGGCTTGTGATCAACCAGTCAGTTGTCCCTGTGGAATTGGAGTCTTCACCCGAAAATCGGAGTTGTCTTTCCGATGTTTGCTGTCTAAGGTTATATCCTTTATATTAAGTACGTTATATATTGAGTATTGTCTTTCAATATTACCCTTATTTGTAGCTATATGTGAGATTTAACTTCGTGGGCTCACATATGGCGTGTATCTGGTTTTGTTCTTAAAACCAGGTACTACATCTATTCCAGTATCTGCGCAAAAGTTCAAGTTGCTTTATGCGTGCACTTATGAAGTTTAGGGCTGCTGCAATGATTACAAGTAAATCTAGCAGTTTCTAATCCATTTTTTTTTTACTATTTGATGCCATCAACACTAGCATAAAGTCCGAGAGATGGTATGTTGATACGGTTTATTTGATGTCTGCTTGCCTTAAATATAAAGTACGGTCTATTGTTAAGTTCTAGCCTTTAATGCCTTCTTTAGAAAGGGGGTTTGGGATTTAGATATAAAAAGGAACTAAAGCCTAAAAAGTTTTTGGAGCATTCACACTCTTGCTAAAAAGACTTTAGTGGTGTCCACACAATTGAGGCACAAAGGTCGCTGCAGGTGAAAGAAACATATAGACTGGAAGGTTGCGTACCAGGAGATCCAGCAACTCGGAGGTAGAAGTTATCAGCAAGGCTGGCCTTCTCCATGTCAATGAGGTCCCCAGTCCAAACCAAACACCTTGATGTGTCGCCATTGCTGTCACTTAGGCTCAAGCCGGTGTAAGCGTAAGCTACACACGAGCAGTTTCTGCTGCACTCGGCTGCGCACTGGTCAAAGCTTCTGTTGCTCAAGTACAAGAACTTATCAGGAGCCTTCATCGCTGGCATTCTGGCAAGGTCACGAAGCTATCTTCTTTCCCGCATCTCAGTATCTCCTTTCTCCGGCATCCTCTCGAATAGTTGACAGCGTTGATGGGCTCGAACCCTTCAGGGCACCGGCACGTTGGGACATCGCCTGTGCTGTCGCAGTAGCCGAATGGACCACACGAGGCATAGAGATTGCAGCTGGAATGGGGTCGCTCAAAAATGAACATCCAAGATGATGTGGTTCTGTTCCAACTCTGAGCCCTTATCTTGCCAGTGTAGTCAAGCCAGATGCGTATGTAGGGTGATTCTTCAGAGGCTGTGTATGTATAGTAGAGGCCACTCCTTGTGTCGACAATGGCTTGATATATGATGGAGGAACCATTGGGGTACAGACCGCTGGACAGAGAGGCATCGTTAAGCACATTTGAGCGGCTGTACGGCAAGGTCCCGTGCCAAGTGAAGAACTGAAAGTTCGAGTTGGGATCGATGCCATATGAGAAATTCCCAGTGGATGGGTCATCAGGGCCCTTCCAAGAAATGATGTGAGTTGGCACTTGTGCCTTGTGGTTGAGCAATAACCTCATAGTTGGGAGCAAGGTGTCACTTGGGTGATCGAAGCTTTGCCATATTGTCTCGCCGGTTGACGTTCTAAGGACAAAATTACCTGAGCTGAGTAGTGCTGCAAAAGCTCCAGTGCCTCCGTTTGTGGTGCTGTTTGTCATCGTTGTCCAACGGGTGCGCCCTTGGGAGTCTGACAGCACAAGTTCTGGTTTGCCGGTGACGGCGAGCTTCGCTGACGAAGGGGCGATGACTGGGCTGTCACGGTTGGCAACCCACACCACCGTGCGCTCCGGGACCTTGTTGTACCAGATGCCGATGTATAAGCTCTTGTTAGAGTTGCCTGCAGAGAAGAAGCCGAGAGCAAAAGCTCCGTCCTTAGAGATGAGCACGTCACCAGGCGAGAGTGGTTTAGCTTGTGTCAGCTGGTCACTGGATTGTTGGCACAGCGAACTCGAGAACAGGAGGATGAGAATGGGGATAATAATGCAAGCTCTCGCCATGTCTGCTTTGCTTGTGAGCAGAGAAGAGGGTAGCTTATACTCCTAAGATGACATGGGCCAGTTGGGTCTTCGTTTGTGACCGTAAACATTGAAAGTTTGGAGCGTGGCTCCCCTGAATCATATGACAGCGAAGGGTGGGAGAAATGTTGGACAAAAAAGTCTCCGATCCAATAATTCAGGCAAAGATATCAACTCAGTATGGAATTCTTTTCTTGAAACTAACTCAGTATTGACTTGACCAAGTAAAGCATGGCAGAACAGATGAACTGTGTGACTGCGTTAATGAAGCATCACGTTTGTATCACTGTGGAGTGTGGACACGTAGGGAATGCATGTGGGTATTGCGTCTCTTGGGGTCAGCTAATTAGTTATGGTGGAATCTCATTTTAGTTCACTTTTTTTTTCATAAATTCATTATAAGTTGCGTGATATTTTTTTTTGCACATTAAGCTTTGGATCAATCAATCCAATCATAAAAATCGGCTAGAAGTCCAGATAACTGCTATGCTTTGGATAAATGGCATGAAAGCCTACTGTTCTTGAGAGAATTTTTAAAAGGCTGGAATAGACAGCGGACTGGGGATCAAAAGAAACTTAATGATAATCTAACAGAAAGATTAAATAATTTTGACAGGGAGCTAGAATCCAGGAATCTGTTTAATACAGAATGGAAAAGATTTGAAGTGGAGAAACACCTAGAAGATATCTATCAAATGGAGGAAATCTATTGGAAGCAGAGGATAGGATGCAAATGGATCTTACAAGGTGATTCCAACGCCCAGGTTTTCCATCAATATGCTAACAGTAGACAAAGGAAAAAAAATATATATATATATATATATTTTTTTTTTTGAAACAAAAAATCTATATTTTATCCCTGGAGGCTGATGGCCAGGAAATAAAAGGACAAAGGAGATTATGGATCACATATTCACATTGTGTCTTCTTACAAGGACTTGTTTGGCCTAAGCCTACAGTGTAATATGAAGCTGGCAGACTCCTTTTGGTCGACTCAGTTAACCAAGCTGGATAAGGAGATGTTGGAACTTCCTTTCTCCATGGAGAAGATTAGATCCGCCATTATGGAGATTAGAGGTGAATCGGTGCCAGGCCCCAATGGCCAATGGTTTTGGGGTTAGTTTCTTTAAGAAAGCTGGGGATCTAACTAAAGAAGATGAGCTTTTTACCTGTTTGGCCCTGGAAAAAATGGCTCTTTCTTATATGGTCTTTTTTTTTAACTTACTTGTATGGTCCTGAAGCGAACTTTCATTCCTTC
This sequence comes from Miscanthus floridulus, assembly GCF_019320115.1. Taxonomy (NCBI): domain Eukaryota; kingdom Viridiplantae; phylum Streptophyta; class Magnoliopsida; order Poales; family Poaceae; genus Miscanthus; species Miscanthus floridulus. The sequence continues at coordinate 20,453,726 of NC_089595.1, forward strand.
TATGGCCTTCCGTCCGTTTTTGCCACTTGACTGTGTTAAGGGTAAAAAGACCGTTTTGCCCCTGGCGTAAAAAAAATAAATTGCAGAGTTTTGTTTGTTTGTTGTATATTTGGAGTAATATTAAGCAAATAAATTCACACAACAGTAGGGCATATTTAGAGTATGTAATACACATAACAGTACATATTTGGAGTAATATTAAGCAAACATGGCACATAACAGTACATTATGTGCTCTAAACATTTTCACACATGTATTGCAATTAACCAAGTCTCACATAAATAAGGTCTCACATAAATTCACCATAGTTTCAGTCACACATAAATAAGGTCACACAAGAGTGCGAATTCAAACATACATTGGTCTCACATACAACTAGCAAATTCAATAGGCATATCATAAATCAAAGACTGAGCCTTCTTTTGCTTCGCGTGCTCATGGCAGGGCTGCTAGGAAGTGCTGCCTTGCTTCTTGTACCCATCGATGGGCTGTCAAGTGGCACCTTCGAAATGTCTATGACTTTTTTTCTTTGGAAGGCCTAGCTTCTTCTTGATGGGTGTCCGCTTCATTTTAACTTGAGCATGTCGATCTTCGCGTGAAGCAATAGAAAGTGTTTTGGGCTGATTTGACCCACTTCTTGACCTACAAATGTTATACATTGACATTGGTTTAGATAAGAGGGAAAAAATTGGATTCATATAATTGAAATTCAGAATTAGAAAACATACAATTTTAAACGTCCAGAGTTGGAGTCCGTGCGGTTTCCCTTTTTCTTACTTGAAACCTTCAAGCTATGGCTGTCATGGTAGCCAAATAATGAAGTTTTCAAAGCAAGATGTGATGATATAAAGAGATTTCAGCAATATATAAATTACCTTTTAGAGGCTTCGTGTGTACAATCATCACTTTTCCTCTTTTTAGAAGATGTTTCCAAGTTTTGACTATGGTGACAAATTAGTTGGTACTTAGAATCTATCGGAAGTGCGAAATAACCATGTGATCAAGGAAGAAATACCAAACCTTGGAGAAAAAGACATGGATGCCACTAGTGCATCGTCCTCTAAAGGCACAATGGAACTTTGGGCTGATTTGGTGTTCCTTGCCCTCTTCTTTGGTTCTCCCCTGAAATAAGAATAGAATCAATATCATGTATTTTACAAAGGAAAAACATAAATGGTAGAGAAGAGTAGACAAGTTATTACCTGATTCATAGCTTCAATGTCTTCTGGTCTGCCTCTCTTGCAATTATGCCAATGATGTCCATAGTCCATACAAATAGGGCACTGATGCTGTCCTTTCCTCTTTTTCTTGTCACCAGTACCTTTGTGCCTTTCAGTTTTAGGCCTACCAGCAACTGATGTCAATAAAGGTGGGTGCATGAAAAATTCATGGTTAGATTTAGGCCACTGAGACTTGTCTGGCATAGCAGGAATCGGCTGACTGTAAGCAACTCTAAATTTCTCCACCGAGTAGTACAAGTCAACATAATTCTCTATTGGTGCATCGCTAAGGGATGTGATAAATGCTAGTGCATGCTTGCAAGGAATCCCAGAAACCTGCCATTGTCTGCAAGAACAAGTCCTCTCTTGTAGGTTAACAATAAACCGAAATCCACTTCCTCCCATTGCAGTAACTTCAGCTACCTCTTCTGAGCATTCTTCAACTTTCAAGTTTACTTCTCTACTCTGCTCATTCAATTTCTTGAACAATATGCCCTGAACCTATTTGGTGCACTCTTTGCAGTATTGAACTCAAACTGATTTTGATTGCATGCTGAGAAATTGCCAATTTGAATGTATACATATTAGCATAAGTGAAGCCTACTACCATCGGTGGATCTTCTGGATCATGTTCTACATTCGGAGCATAGTTTTGCTCATTGCATGGTATATCTTCCTCATCCTGTGACTCATCTCCACCTTCACTATCATCCTCATTATCATCAACATAGGATGGGTCTTTTTGAATAGGGCTATGAACCACCTGTAGAGCATTGGGTGCAACAATATCACAGTACATAGTTTCCTCATCAACACCTACATGTTCATTCTGTGGTTTAGGATTCCTAAGGTAATCAGCCTCATCTGCATCATCATTCACTATAACACAACACCAAAATTAGCAATGGATGATCTGACGCTAAAAGCGGCTACAGCGACAGACAATCTGACGCTAAAAAGTTATAGCGATAGACTTCTGCAGACGCTGTAAGTCCTGTCGCTAAAAATCTTTAGCGTCAGACAATACTTTTAGCGACAGACAGTCTGCTGCCCTGAATATTTATAGCGACAGATAGTCCATTGCTAGTTTTTAGCGACAGATGCTCTGTTATCAAGCATATACCAACAGATCATCTAATAGTCCATGTATTTATAGCGGCAGATTGTTCAACAGGACACTATAAATACACCCAAAAAATACAATTAGAAAACATTTAGCACATATCAAACCCACTTTCAAGCTTAATGTCCATCCAATAATGGTACAGAAACACATACATCACATGGAGGTCAATACATGTAACATACAATATGTCTTGCACACCATATGTTTGTGTACTGAAGTCAGGCACCAAAAGATTACATGAATGCACATCACAGCAAGCAATACTAGTATTTTGTGTTTAACATACTAAGGTTTGTGCACACAATCATTTCTAGGAACTCAAAAACCAAAAGCAATGGTTTGCCAACAATAGAGCACATCCACCAGGTTATGTGGAGAACCATTTTCCAGAAACTCAAGCCAAAGATTAGTGCCCATCACTTCCTGAAAAATATAACCACCATGTAATTAGGCAAGTGGAGAAAAAATGCAAAGCTACTGTACAGTATGAGTTTGTAATCAGCAAGTGTAGACAACCATTTTATAGAAACTCAAGCCAAATTACATGTTTTTTCTCCTACTGCAGTTAAATAGTCATCTACTACAACCAATGAGGAATAAACAACAAACCCCAAGCATGTCAGGATGGAACAAGATGAAATCATCACTTCTGTAGTATTACAACAGTGAGTTAAATGTTATTTGCTGGTTCCTAGCTTTCTGCTAGTGATATTTATCTACTCAGATTAGTTTGAGATCACTTTGTGAAAATGAATGACCTTGGTTACTTTTTTCACTGTCAGACGTTGACATCTTAAGTGCAAGAATGCATCGAACACAGTTTTAATTCTCCTAGAAGGTAGTCAGGTCTCAAGTGCTATGTATTTAGGATCAGATTTGGATTCAGAAGCTGACCGTTGGATTAACTGATTGGGCTGCAACAGGCCTAGGGTGCAAGCTTCTCTTTCGTTGCAATACAGCTTATCAGCTCAAGTACTGAAATATTATGTACAGTAGTAATGAATTATTCATGCAAAATAGATCTTGCATAACATGGGCTTAATTAAACTAGTAATGAATTAGAAGTGAATCAATCTATGCTCAAACTTCAGCCTATCTTTCTTGACTTGAATGGCATAAAATTATCAAGAACAAGGGCCCACCAGTATTTTTTCTTAAAAAGAAACAGAGCAGCATTATATAAGATAACCATGTTTGTTCAGTGTTTTCAAATGAAATGGCTAATCTGCAGTATCAAAATCAAGAGCCCAGTCATCTAAGCTGCCATCCTTCAAGCTAGACTACTTGCATGTATTTGCAACAAAATCATTCATCTTAGCACACAACAAAGTTTACCAATTTACGTGGTGGATGTACAGGAAGATTTCTTTCTTTCAGACAGGTGTCGTCACTCTTCCTCTAGTAAACACAACAGCCTTTTGTTCTCCTCATCAAGAATCCTGTTGTCCTCACTCAGTGTAATGACCTTCAACAAGAACCGACAATGAAACAATTGATTGTTTAGCAAGACACTGAGATAAACTCAATGCTTGACTGATATTTACAAGAACTGACAATGAAACAATTGATTGTTTAGCAAGACTGATATTTACAATGTGTCATCAGTAATGCTCAGCATATGATACTTTGGATATCAGCATAATTACTACATGATAAGCATATTCTCAGTGGCCCAGTGAAAAGTAGCAAGTTTTTAAGTAACTGTGAATGCCCAAAAGGAATATTCTTTGTACACATGCCATAAATAATCCCTGAATTATATCTTCACAGCTGGGCTGCCTGTTAAACACAAAATGGTTGTAACTAGCTGTAGCAAGAAGCAAGTATAATAGTACATATTTGTTCAAGTAAACTTTTGGGCGTGTTTTTTCCCACACCACAAACAGGGACGAGCATCTATAGATTAATCCCAAAAGTCAGGGTGCAGGAAATATATTACAAGTGTATCATGGTTACATGTCTGACATTAGATATTAGGACTTAAGTCAGCTAAATGATGTGCAAGTAATGCAAGGCAGATCTGATATACATTTAAATTCAGCTCTTAAACCTTCCAGGAAATATTGTCCGCACTGAATCTAATATCAATAGATAACAAAATTAGAGCCTAAACATACACATCAAGAAACAGTAACAAAATTGTCTGCATATCAACAACAGGATGTGGATAGAAAGTTTGGCTGCATAGCATCACCAAGAAGTTTGTGGATATAAAAACTAGAGTTTTCTGGTGAAGTTTTCGAGCTAAACTGGAACAACAGGAAGTATATTCACTCTGTTCTCAAATTATTGGAAGGGACATATTGATCGGAAAGAAAGCTACCTTTTATGTCAAACTAGACTTCCTACACTTTATGATCACGAACTGTATGGGTTGATAACTATGCTCAGTATCATAAATGAAATAAAAAAGGCTGGCCAACAGTATATAGGAACATTCTCCATCTGGAAGTTATATTACTGTCACATTAAACTATAAAACTTGTTGGGTGAAGTAGCAAAGTTATATTACTGTCACATTAACCTACTAGTTGCTCCTTTATTAGTAGAATTGTGTCTGTCCATTAAAAAAATCTTTACGGAATTGCTGAAGTAACAAAGTGTTTTTAGGTGACGCTCAGCATTTCTAGATGAACAATTTCTTTTCCAATATCAACCTAGCTGAGGAAAATACAAGCACATAGTAGTTTGTTCTAAAGCAAACCAACTAATGTTTTAATGAAATGCAACCTCTGTAGTCCGTACGCAGATCCTTGCTAAACTGAGCATTCAACATGAAAAACTAAAAGCAAATCAGAATCCGAAAAGCATGCAAACATTATTCTAAAGAAGAGTCTCTTTGATCCACATACATACGACTGATAATAACCATTCACATAAGGATGCAGGCTTACAGCAAGAACGGTTAAGAAAGCATTTCAGCAGATGTGGAGCAAGCAATAGCAAACGTAGATGCCTCACCTGCAGCACCCGGCACTGCCTTCGCCATTCCGGCAATTCGTCGAGCACCTTGGCGACATGGCGTGGTCGAGCAGCAGCCTGAACACGTCCGCGCTCCAGCCCCTGGCCGCCGCGTAGAACATGTCCGTGACGCCTTACTCGCCCTCGCTGAACACGAGTAGCGGGTCCCTCTCCAGCAGCAAAATGGCTTTGTTCTTCAGTTCTGGACCACACACACATACTGTAAAAAAAAATCAAAGAATCAGTAAAATGAAGAAACACCAACGTGAAGCTCAAAAGCATCTCACGTGGCTAGGAGCATCTCAAAAGCATCTCACTGTTTGGTGCAGTGTTCATCAGATTCTTGTGAGAATCAAAATGCTGAGACAAAAGCTAGCTAGAACTGATTCGCTAGTATACTGTTAATTCAGTTTTTTGGGGGCTTCTAACCATCTAAAACCATGGCATCCTTAGTTTAGGTGGTACGAGAAAATCAGAGAGCAGTATAGACATTGGCGGACCCAGCTGAAAAGTTCAGCTAGAGCAGGTTGCTACATACAAATACCAAACTTAACCGGTCTAATCATGTATGTATATCAATTCTAGTGAGCTACACCTACTGTGGTTATAAAATTAAAATATAATCAAAGTTTCTTCTCTTCTTTTTAGCACAAAATATCAAACAAAGTTCCACACTCTAATACTATCTGTGTATCGTGCATTGTGCGATCCTGCAGGTAGCAGTGTAGGTCAGGAAGATTACATCGGCGCAGATCTACATTATCAGATTACAGGCTTACAGCCGCAGATGAACTCGTGGCAAAACTGCGACAAGCAAGCTCAATGTAAGTATGCGTGAGTACCTTGAAGATCGAGGGACGAGCTTAGCGCCTAGGCCAGCGCCAGGGGCAGGCCGTAGCCCCCAGGCTCTAGGCGCAACGCGGCACCGCATGCTGGGCGCTGGGCGCAGCCACGGCTGCTGCTAGCCTGCTGCTGTCTGCCGAGAGCAGGGAGCACGCGGGATCGAAAGAGGGAGCCGTCGCGGCACCGCATCGACCGGCACCGCCTTGGGTGGAGCGCCACCGTCGAGCGCCCTTGGCTGCATCGAGGTGGATCGAGGCCGGGGCTGGGCGCTCTCCATGACTCCACCACTCCGGCACATTCTTCGCCATCTCTGAATCGACAACGAAGGAGCTGCCGCCTTAGGGACGCCTGCCAGCCAGATCCGCTGCTCCGAGGACTAGATCCGCCGAGCCCCAGGAAGAGCGGAGCTCCGCCATAGTCGCATGGGGTGGGATGGGGCGGATTGGAATCAGGAGGGAGAGACCGGAGAGAGAGTGGAGCGCGACGGAAGAGGAAAAAGCTAGAGGCTGCTTGCAGGAGATGAAAGAAGAGGCGGCGGCGGCTGCGTTTAGGATTTGGGAAAGGACCTAGGGTTTGTCACGAGCGAGCTAGATAGAGGTGGGGCACGTGAGCTTAGCGTGGGGCCCATTTGTCGTTGCAGAAAGTGACCAACACGTAAATATTTGTAGTTTTGCCGTACGTTGTGATCGGAAGTGGCCTAGCACTCAATGACACAGGGTTTATACTAGTTCAGGCAACGTGCCCTACGTCTAGTTTGAGTCGGTTGGTGACTTTATTCCTGAGACCGGGTGCTCGAAGTTTGCAGTGGGGTTACAAACGAGAAGGAAAAAGATGGGGGTACAAGAGGTCCGGTTGGACTCTGGTCAGAGGGGCCGAGAGCGACGGGAGCTTCGCCAGGTGCTGTGTGTTCGAGCGTGTGCTCGAGGTTCGAACCTGGTGGTTCTGCTGTTGTGTACTAGTGAACTTATCGATCTGAATTGACCTAGAGAACTTGGTTGTGATAGAGAGAGCGCATCCCCTTTTATAGATGAAGGGGATGGCCTTACAAGTGAGAGGGAGAGGATACGTATGCTGCTAAGTCTTGCTGCCCACGCCGGCGGGTACAAGATGATGGTGGACACCTACAATACTGTTTAGCGTCAGATGCACGTGGGAGGTTGCGTCGTCTTCTTCCGGTATGGCAGACGTCGGCGCCTGCCACACTATTGATTCCTGGAGGCACGCAAGGGGTTTTACCATGTTCGCCCAGTATGGTAAATGCCGGTGGCCACAATACCGTCGATGCCTCAGAGGCACGTGGGGGAGCCTTACCGTATTTGTCTAGTACGGGAATTGATGGCGCCCATAATACTGTAGGGGGAAATGTCGGCGCCTACAATACTGCTTCGGTACTATTCTGCAGGTGCACAGGGTACGGTCCCTGTATTGCGGTTGACTTGAGTGCCTGCCTTACTCTTCTTCGTCCGTTTCCTGGTCCTTTTCCGAGCGGGCGTCCCCGGTCGGTTGGTCCCAATCGGCTCGGATTGCGCCAGTTGGAGAAGAGCAGTGAGCAGGGGTTTGGCGCGTCCCCGATCAGAGACACAGGTCAGAGTCGGAAGCGATGTTTGGCCAGGCCTTCCGATCAAAGAGGCCGTCTGGAGGCGGGCTGGACATCGAAGCGAGTGCTCCGGTCGGAGAGGCGGGCCGGAGTCGGGAGCGGGCGCCGTTCCTCCTCGGCCTGGCCTTTTGGTCAGAGATTGGATCACCCTTCTGACCTGTTGTTTAGTTACTTGGGCTGGCCCATGAGTTGTGCGTTGTTTGCAACATTGTCTACTGGGCTGAGCCTTCGTTGGGAAGCTAGTCCGTGAGGGACCCCGGGTTTATGAACCCGACAGGAGCCCCCGGGTGATTCGGGTAGAATCGTCTAGGGGGTTTTTGTGTTGAAGGCGGGTGCGCACGAGCGCACCCACGGGTGTAGCTCCTGAGCCCCCGGGTGATTCAGGCAGAATCGTCTGGGGGTTTTCTCATGTTGCCAGCAGGGGGAGTTTTTGTCTCGTCAGCGGGTGCGCGCGCGCGCACCCGTGGGTGTAGCCCCCGAGCCTCCGGGTGATTTGAGCAGGATCGCCTAGGGGATTTTGTCGGCGGGCGTGTGTGCGTGCATTTTAGTCGAGACGGAGTCGTCAACCATGGCGTCATTGCGTAGCCGAGGTGGTTAGTTTTAGGGATCGGACGAGACGGAGCCCACAGATCCTGGCATCGGTGTGCGCCGTGGGATCGGGCGAGTCGGAGTCGTGGACCCTGGCGTCGGTGCAGCCCGCACAACCGAGGCAGTTAGTTTTGGGATTGGACGAGACGAAGCCCACAGATCCTAGCGTCGGTGCACGCCGTGGGATTGGGCGAGTCGGAGTCATGGACCCTAGCGTGGGTGCAGCCCGTGCAACCGAGGCAGTTAGTTTAGGGATCGGATGAAACAGAGCCCGCGGATCCTAGCGTCGGTGCGCGCCGTGGGATCGGGCGAGTCGGACTCATCGATCCTGATGGGGCAAGTTCGGGGTCGTAGACCCAGATGTGTTTTTTGGGTGTCTTGAGCCCCCGAGCCCCGTTGGGCTTTGGTGGGGGTCGGTTTGAGTTTGTGTGCGTTACCCTGTCCTCGGTTTCTCACAACCGGAGGGGCTGAGCTTTGTCGCTTGCCTCGATCGCTCGGGGCTCGAGTGACGTGCTCGGTGAGCTCGCTAACCGGTATGATCGAGTGGAATCCGGGTCCGTCGTTCGTGATGGGGTCGGTATAGCCCTCTTGTGACATTCCACTGCTCCTTTACCTACAACCCGGCAGATGCCTAGGTCGTTCCGAAGACCGACCCGGTTGGCCTACTGGCCTCCCCTCGATGGAGATTCTGTGGGCTTGATGAGAGGTTTAGGATCGAACGAGAAGGTTGAGATGACCCTGTCTGCTTTGGGGCAGACCAGGCGAGGGCCGCACGGGGCTCATCTGCGTTTTCTCCTCTGGCTCTGTTTGACGCGAGGCGGCATCGAGCCCTTTTGTGGGCCTGCCTTCGAACCCTGGTTGGTCGTTGCTCATGTTTGAATGAGGCAACTGTCGCTTCATGACGCAACATGGAGCGTTGTGATGCATTTCGCCGCATGTGCGATGCCTTAGTTCCCGAGCCCCCAAGCGATTCAGGGTCCGAATCGTCCGGGGGGCACGGGTGTATGGGATGAATGCGTGTATGAATATATAAATGATTATATAAAGAAATAGCTAGGGTCGGTAGTGTTATCTTGATGACTCGAGTGACGGGGTTTGAAGAGCTCGAATCGGAAATGTCCGATCAGGACCCGTGCTCGTCGTTCGTGACGGAGTCGGCATGGCCTATATGGGGCGTCCCTTTGCTCCTTACCTGTCCCTCGGTGTTTTCCTGAGCCATTCGATTAGACTTTAGGAAACACGATGGTCTCTCCTGGCGGAGATCCCATTGCTTAGGTTTTTCTAAGTCCCACCTGGGGAGGCGAAGAGCCGCCCGCGTGTGGTGGCACTTTGTTTTTCATGCCCGGTCGTGCGGTAGTGGTGGGCCACACCTAGGCCACGTCCCATCTGATCAGGCGCTGTTCCGTCGGGCAGGGCGCATCTCATCGGTTAGGGCGCGTCCCATCGTATCCCATCTGCATTAAATGGGGAAGGGAGAGGGTTTTTCCACCCCCGTTGTTTCGCCTTTCCCCGATCGTCGTGCCTTCCCCAACTGCTACACCCTTTTCCTTAAGTAGGAGAAGGGAGAGGGCTTTCGCCCTGTTCTTTTGCCTATTCCTCATCTGTCGCCTCTTCTCATCTTCCTTCTTGCCGAGAGCGTTTGAGCGCCGCGGCAGTTCCTAGGAGAGAAAAAGGAGAGAGTGAGGCAGAGGAGAAAAACTCACAAATCCGTTCGCGAACTCGGAGCAAAATGTCGGGCTGGAGGTCATCCACTGTGAGGGAGTCGGTGCTGGAGGCTTTTGCCGTGAAGGGGTCTCTGCTGCCGAAGGAGGTGGCGCACTGGAGGGCTCCCGGAAGGGAGGATTTCCCGCAACCTCGGCCCGGCGAGGTGGTTTCCTTCCTTGCCTTCCATGAGCGTGGGCTAGGATACCCCATGCACTGGTTCCTGCGCGGGCTCCTCAATGAGTGGGGTTTGGAGTTGCAGCACCTCAATCCAACTGGGGTGCTGCATATCGCCGGCTTCATCACTGTGAGCGAGGCCTTCCTCGGGATGGAGCCGCATGCGGATTTCTTTCGGCGGCTGTTCTCTGGGCGAACTTTGTCGGTGGGGGAACTGCCTGAGGCCGTGCCGGTGGGGGGCTTCGCTCTGCAAAAGAAGCCAAGCGCGGGGGGCTCGTATCCTGCATACATCCCCTGCGACTCCAACCATGGGTGGCATAGGGAGTGGGTCTATATCAGGAACCCGGTGGAGGCGCCGTTCCCAGCGTTCACCGGCGAAAGGCCGGAGAGGCGAGAAAGTTGGTCGTGGGGCCCTTCCCGTCAGGAGAAGACGAAGGTGGAGATCATTGAGATGGAGCTTCAAAAGCTCGTGCGGCGCGGCCTTGATGGGGCCGTCATCGGGTTTCTCCATTGGCAGAGAGGGCACGGCCGATGTGGAAGTACAATGGCCCGACGGACTCGGACCATGCGTCGTCGGAGGAGCTGCCCGACGACGAGGTCTAGAGTCGCCTCGACCGGGTGCTGCAGCTGAAGCCCAAAGTGAAGGTCGATGGAAAGCCCGGACCATTCAATGCCTCGGTGGTGTCCAGACTGGTATACTCCCCCCTCTTTACTCCGTATTCTTCTTCCCCTTTGCTTTTCTGCTTTTTTGATCTAGAGTTGCCTACTTCGTATGGGCTTGGAGTTTACAAGTCCCGACCGCACCTTCCGAACGGGCCAGAGGGCGCGGCCCGGCAGGCCGCCCAGAAGGAGGCGGCGGAGACCAGGAAGAAGAAGAAAGCCGAGGAGGTCGGTGGAAGTATGAGAAGGAGGAGATCGCCCGGTGCGTGAAGGCCAAGGAAAATAGGAGCGATGTTGAGTCAGAGCTCGAGTCAGAGGACCCCACAGAGGTGGGGGATGACATGATCTTCTCCGAGGAGGAGGAAAGCCGAGAGGTCGTTGTGACCTCAGCGGAGCGTCGTGATCCCACGACCGTGACTGCTGGAGGTCATCAGGAGGCGGAGAGGCGCAGCGATGTCCCTGCGCTGAGGAAGCGTGCTGCGAGCGCGAATGCCATCGGCGAATGGGAGGCGAAGCGGACGCGGTCACCGCGCCCTTCGTCGGCATCGTTGGCCTCTTCCCCGCGTGATGTGGATGCGACGGGACAAGCCCGGTGGTCGAAGGAGCGAGCTCGCACCCGCACGTCATTGGGGCTGACGTTAGTGAGCGATTCCCAGTGGGAGGATGCCTCGCCTGCTCCTCCGGTCGTCGTGCCCCGAGCCGGAGGTCGTGGCGACTCGCGGGCCGGGCAGGAGTCAGTTGGGTCGATTCCGTCCCCAGTTAAAGCGAGGGGGCGCGGGTCACAGCATGGGAGCTGTCCTCACCCTGTGGGCCCGTCTATGTCGTGTCTTGGTTTTAGAGTCATACCGCTTACATCCCGGTACGTCTCTGTTTCTTTTTTATTTTGCTGTTGAGTCTTTTTGGAGTATGACTGACCTGTTCTTTTCACAGCGGCCAGACGTTGACGGGGTTGAGCATCGCCCCAACTCCCATGCAGGAGGTTTGGAGGCCCACCCTGCAGCACGCCGTGGCGAGCGGCGGGGAGAGCAGGGTGGTGGCGGCGGGTCCTTCCCCTCCGGGGGCGGTGCCCCTTGGGTCGGTTGTTAGTGCGGTGGCAGTGGCGGCGACGGTGTTGGAGGCGATCCCGGTGGTGACGTCAGAGGTCGCGTCGGAGGCTACGGTGGAAGAGGAGAGGGAGACCGAGCTTCCTGCCTCGCTAGGTGGAGGGCTGGACGGCTCTCCTTCCTAGTCAGTGCTGGAGGCGCCGGGGGGAGATGCGGCCAGGACAGAGCTGGAACGCCTGTCCGTGACCCGTGCGACCGAGGTGGTGGAGATCCCCTCTGATGACGAAGCAGATGATGAGGTGGAGCCACCGGTGCTGTCGTGGGAGCTAGCAGTGGTCCGGTCGGAGGCTAGACCCTCCCGCGGGCTGGGGGAGACTGACCTAGTGTGGCCCTGTCCTGGGGACCCAACCAAGGTTTGGTTCATCCTTCAGGATTCGTAGGAATGTCAGCTCTAGGACATCCTTGGGGGGAGAGGACTCACCATGGAGTCCGATCTCGCCAAGCTATCGGTGAAGCTTGAGGATGCCCAGGAGCGGGTTAAGTCTGTCCAGCGGTTGGTCAAGGTCGATCTGCAGCACGCCATGGAGGTGAGTTTCCTTCGCTTGTCCTTAACCCCTTGGTCTTTTGTTTGGTTGCCTCAGCATGTTTGCTTCTTGTTTTTGTAGGGTCTGCAGGAGATGTCGTGCTGTAAGTCCCGTTTCCTCCGGATGGAGAACGCCTAGATGGCCGAGCTTGAGCATCAGCTGGAGTCCGCCCGCCGTGAGTCCTAGGACCGGGCGGCGGAGGCGACCGAGGCGCGGTTGGCGGAAGCACGTGCGACGGAGCGGGCGACTGTCGCCGAGCAGGGGCTTGAGGCGGCCAAGTGAAAGGTCCTTGTGTGGTTTTAGTAATTGAGTGACAACCTAGGTGGACTAATTGTGTTTATGTGAGATACATAGGTGATTAGTCCACAGGTACATGTGTGTGAGCAACAATGCCATGAAGGTGAAAATGGCGCGGAGATGTTGCAAAGCTCACACATGTGATGATGAAGGAGCTTATTGCACATGAGACATGACATTAAGTCATGTGATCAAGGTGGAGCAGATCAAGACATAACTTGGCTTTATGGACTGGTTGCAAGCGTGAAGGGCAAGTCGGAGGCTTTGGAGCGATGGACTGCGTGGCGGTGAAGGTTGAGCAAGACTTGGTGTCGATGGACCAAGGCAACGGTGAAAAGCAAGTGAAGTCAAGATCGATGAACCAATATGATCACGTGATGATATGAAGTGGATCATATCATTGTTGATCTTGTTGGTGCATGTGTTGCATCGACATTGGAGGGGATGGAATGGAATGCGCAAGGCAAAGGTATAACCTAGGGCATTTCATTTCACCGGTCATAGGTGTGTTGAGAAGTTGATGACCGGGTTTAGGATAGATGGTCATACTATCAAGAGGAGCAAACTTGTTTGCATATCGGTCATCTAGTGCCACTCGAATGATCTAACTTTGCATCGTCGCTAGGATCGAGTGGCGTGGCAAGTTGAGTGGCTAATCCTTTGGAAAATGATTGTGAAAATGCTAACACACATACACATGGTGATGTACACTTGGTGGTGTTGGCACATTTACAAGGGAGATGAAGTTAGAGTTGATGTGGATCAACTCGGCGTTGATGTGGATCAACTCGGCGTTGAAACGGAGGCGAGAAGGGTTCGAAACTTCACCGGCAGAGTGTTCGACGGTGCCACCAGCGCCCTGTACAAAAAAGATAGGGTTTCACAGAGTGCACTGGACGCTGGTCACGCAGTGACTGGACGCTGGGTCCTGTGTCCGGTCAGTGGCAGCAGCGAACACGCGGTCTCGGTCTTGTGACCGGACGCTGGCATGAAGAGTGACTGGACGCTTTAGGTCTGTGTCCGGTCAGTGCTTACGTATGGTGACGCAGGTGGCGCTGGAGTTAGGCACGCGGGCACATAACTGATCGGACACTGGTCTGTGTTCGGTCATGGTGGACCGGACGCGTCCGGTCGCAAAACAGAGGCTCGGGGAGCTCTCAGGAAACGACCGGACTCTGGCATAGCAGCGTCCGGTCGCAACTTATCCATTGAGATCGGGCGCTCAGTATTTGAAGCAGGAGCCACATGGTGTGCATCGCACGACCGGACGCTGGGGTCATGCGCCCGGTCAATACGACCGGAGCGTCCGATCGCCCCGAGCTGTGCCCAGTGAAGGGGTACAACGGCTCTATTTTCGTGGGGGCTATAAATAGAAGGTGGTTTGGGCCATGGCGGTTGCTGAGCACCTCGGGGGACTTTGTGTCCATGCTTGTTAGTGCTTGGGGGCCCTCCATCTCACATATGCTTGATAGTGATCATCCGATTGCGTGAGTGAGTGATTCTAGTGCGATTGCATCGTGAGGTTGCATCGAGTGGCACTAGGTGGTCGTGTTGCAAGCCGGTGGTGCTTGTTACTCTTGGAGGTTGCCACCTCCTAGATGGCTCAGTGGTGGTCTCCGTCGAAGCCTGCAAGAAGCTTGTGCGGTGCTCTGGAGAAGAGCTTTGTGAGGGCCATTGTGCTCGCCCCGCGGGAGCCACGAAGAGCAACTCTAGTTGAGCGTGTCATTGAGCTACCCACACTTTTGGGGTAGGTTCTTGTGGTGCCCGACGTATGGGTTTGGCGGGTGAGGCCAATTAGCCGCCGAACCACCAAGTGAGCGGTCGACACAATGGGGACTAGCGTGTTGGCAAGCACATGAACCTCGGGGGAAAAATCACCGTGTCAACCTTGTTCTTCCCGTTGGTTTGCATCCTCGTTACACAAGCTTGTCTTTACATTTCATACATTGTGCTTGTGTAGTTGCTCTTATAATTAGTTAGCTTGTGTAGCCTGCTAGTTACCTTCTTGCTTGTGTAGCATAGAAGTAGCTCTTGCGTGACTAATTTGGTTTGAGTAACCTTGTTAGTCACATTGCTTAGTTTGTGTAGCTAAGTAATTTGCGCTCTCTAATTTGGGTTGTGTAGTCTTGTTATTGAGCATTGCTAGTGAGTTTAGGTGGCTTTGTGCTTTTGCTTACTAGTTTGTGTAGGAGCTCCCCCATTACCAAAGTACTAGTGCATAGGTTTGTGTGACCTTGCTCTAGAATTGATTAGGTGAGCTCTAGCTAGCCCGGCTGAAAAGGTCCTAATGGCTAGAGGGGGGTGAATAGCCTAATAAAAATTTCTACAACAACACTTAACAAACCGGTTAGACAATTATGAGGCGAAGCAAGTGTTGCGCTAGCCTACTAGTAATGTAAGCCACCTACCACAATTCTAGTTTATATAGTTTCTATCCACACAATGGCTATATCACTACACTAAGTTAGTGTGCTCTCAAAAGCTAACTAAAGAGCCACACTAACCAAACTAACAAGCTCTCACAACTAGCTACACTAAAGAGCTTGATAACTAGTTTGCGGTATTATAAAGAGAGAGTAAGATAGTTATACCACCGTGTCGAGGAGTGAACCAATCAATCACAAAGATGAATACCAATGTAGACCAATCACCTCGAAATCAGATGATGACACAATGATTTTTACCGAGGTTCACTTGCTTGCCGGCAAGCTACTCCTCGTTGTGGCGATTCACTCACTTGGAGGTTCATGCGCTAATTGGCATCACACGCCAAACCCTCAATAGAGTGCCGCACAACCAACACAAGATGAGGATCACACAAGCCATGAGCAATCCACTAGAGTACCTTTTGGCTCTCCGCCGGGGAAATGTCAAGAACCCCTCACAATCACCACGATCAGAGCCGGAGACAATCACCAACCTCCGCTCGATGATCCTCGCTGTTCCAAACCGTCTAGGTGGCGACAACCACCAAGAGTAACAAGCGAATCCCACAGTGAAACACGAACACCAAGTGCCTCTAGATGCAAACACTCAAGCAATGCACTTGGATTCTCTCCCAATCTCACAAAGATGATGAATCAATGATGGAGATGAGTGGGAGGGCTTTGGCTAAGCTCACAAGGTTGCTATGTTAATGCAAATGGCCAAGAGAGTGAGCTTGAGCTGGCCATGGGGCTTAAATAGAAGCCCCCACGAAATAGAGCCGTTGGGCTCCTCACTGCACTGAACGCTGGCCGATCGGACGCACCAGTCAGATTGACCGGACGCTGGAACTCAGCGTCCGGTCGCTTGATGCATGCCACGTGTCATCGGCTTCAAACACTGATCGCCCAATCCCAATGGTCAAGAGATGACCAGACGCAGCAGCTCAAAGTGACCGGACGCTGAACCCCAGCGTCCGGTCGTTTCCAGTAAGCATCCTGAGACGACTTTTCATGACCGGACGCGTCCGGTCATGCTCGACTAGACTCGCCCAGCGTCCGGTCACACAGTGACTCTTCTGTGCGCCCCACGTCAGCGTACATCAGCACTGACCGGACGCACCCTGCCAGCGTCTGATCACATTTAGCGCTAGCGTCCGGTCGAAGACCGAAATGCACGCCCTCTGCAGCCACTGACCGTACGCGCCGGTCCAACCGAGGCCAGCGTCCGGTCACTTTTAGTGACCTCCGTCTTTTCTGTCTAGGGTGCCGGTGGCACCGTCGGACTATCCGCACTCTACGGGCGGACACTCCACCGGTGAAGTTCCTAACCCTTGCTCAAATGTGCCAACCACCAAGTGTATCACCTTGTGCACATGTGTTATCATGTTTTCACAAACATTTTCAAGGGTGTTAGCACTCCACTAGATCCTAAATGCATATGCAATGAGTTAGAGCATCTAGTGGCACTTTGATAACCGCATTTCGATACGAGTTTCACCCCTTTTAATAGTACGGCTATCAATCCTAAATGTGATCACACTCACTAAGTGTCTTGATCACCAAAACAAAATGGCTCCTATCATTTATACCTTTGCCTTGAGCCTTTTATTTTCTCTTTCTTCTTTTCAAGTCCAAGCACTTGATTATCATCATGACATCGCCATCATCATGTCATGATCTTTATTTGCTTCATCACTTGGAATGTGCTACCTATCTCATGATCACTTGATAAACTAGGTTAGCACTTAGGGTTTCATCAATTCACCAAAACCAAACTAGAGCTTTCAATCTCCTCCTTTTTGGTAATTGATGACAACCCTTTCACAAAGATATGAATTGAAATTCAATTGAATCCATGTTGCTTGTCCAAGCATATTTACTATGTGTAAAAGGATATGGACAAGTTTCTTGAACCCCAAATGGTAGCAATTGCTCCCCCTACATATGTGCTAAGAGTTTAGATAGAAGCTTGCACATATGCTTAGATAAGAAATATAGGAGACAATGTCTACCAAATGATGCTAAGGTATAAGAGATGGACCTTTGAAGCGTGATACCAATCGGAGTGCACCATTATACCATCCTTAGCACCATGGTTAGCTTGATACCACTTGGAAACACTTGGAAATGAAATCATTAGATATCCTATTCATGCTAGTTTTTCATTTCATCATTCAAACCTACAACTAGCATACACCACACAAGCATGGATATTTGAAATTTAAAACTTGTGCCATGCAAGCAAACATATGAAATGCACATTCAAATGCACCATACAAGTTCATGAGCTTGCTCCCCCTACTTGTGTGCTCCAAATTTTAATTAATTGATTCCTTTCCTTTGTCATATCTCTCCCCCTATGTCAAGTTTTCCCCCTTTGTGGTCTTTTCATAATATTAGTACACTAATATTTTTGTTTTTCTCTCCATGTACTAATATCTTTGTTATTTCTCCCCCTATCACTTATATCTTTGTTTCTCTCCCCCTTTGTCATCAATGACCACAAAGGTTCAAAATATAGATAGGTTGAGATTATCAATGTCAATCAATGGGGTGAGGATCATATTCCTAAATTTTGTTCAAAATAGAATATTTGCCAAAGATATTTAACTCGGTTTGATCCAAGGACAAGCTTCTTCACACCTCCAAATAAGGGTTATCTTGTACCATGTTGAGTTAAACACTTATAGCTCATTTTCTAGATCAAACACTAGGTTTACAAGCCCACAAACATGTCATATGCTACCACTAGATCAAAATAAGCATAGAAGCAATAGTGGTACCATATAATCATCAAATTCATTTGATTTTCATGAATGAGCCTATTAAATGTGAAAGATGTCTAGATGCACTAAACATGTCCTTAGTAAGGATGTATGCCATGCCAATCAACTTTTACCTTTGATTGCTCGAAGGAGAGGCATGTCATATAAAAGTGGGGGGTGCATCAACACATATTTGAGAAATCCAATATGTTCAACTCATTCCTTAGCTTGCAAAACCTTTTCTCATCTAATGGCTTGGTGAATATATCGGCAAGTTGATCTTCGGTGCCTACACTCTCAATGCAAATGTCCCCTTTTTGTTGGTGATCTTTTATGAAATGGTGGCGGACATCAATGTGCTTTGTTCTTGCATGTTGAACTGGATTGTTGGTCAACTTGATTGCACTCTCATTGTCACATAGCAATGGCACTTTCTTGAACTTGATTCCAAAGTCACTCAAAGTGGCCTTCATCCAAAGTATTTGTGCACAACAACTACCGGCGGATATGTATTCGGCGTCGGCGGTTGATAATGCAACACTATTTTGCTTCTTTGATGACCATGAAACAAGTGATCTTCCCAATAATTGACATGTGCCCGAGGTGCTCTTCCTTTCAACCTTGCATCCCACATAATCCTAGTCGGAGTAACCAACTAGCTCAAACTTTGCTCCTTTAGGATACCACAAACCAACATTTGGTGTATGCTTCAAGTACCTCAATATTCTCTTTGTAGCCTTCAAATGACTTTCTTTTGGTGAGGATTGAAATCTTGCACACATGCATACACTAAACATGACATCCGGCCTTGATGCGGTCACATAGAGTAGGCTTCCAATCATATACCGATACAACTTTTGATCCACCATATTGCCACTTGCATCACTATCCAAGTTACCATTTGTTCCCATTGGTGTGCTAATGGCTTTGCTATCATTCATGCCAAACTTCTTGATCATGTCCTTGATATACTTGCCTTGACTCACAAATGTACTATTCTTCAATTGCTTGATTTGAAGACCAAGGAAGTAACTTAACTCTTCAATCATGGACATCTCAAACTCATTGGCCATCATCTTTTCAAACTCATCATAAAAGTCTTGATTGGTTGATCCAAATATGATGTCATCAACATAGATTTGCAACACAAATAAATCTTTTCCAATCTTCTTGATGAAAAGAGTGGTGTCAACCTTGCCCATTATGAACCCTTTAGAGAGTAGGAAGTCCCTTAATCTCTCATACCATGCTTTAGGTGCTTGCTTCAAGCCATACAATGCCTTCTTCAACTTGTACACATGGTCGGGCTTCTTGTCATCCTCAAAACCGAGAGGTTGCTCAACATATACTTCTTCATTAATGTAACCATTGAGAAATGCACTCTTAACATCCATTTGATAGAGCTTGATGTTGTGGGCACAAGCATAGGCTAGCAAGATTCTAATTGCTTCCAATCTAGCAACCGGGGCATATGTTTCTCCAAAGTCAAGACCTTCAACTTGTGTATAGCCTTGTGCTACCAATCTTGCTTTGTTCCTTACTACTATCCCATCTTGATCTTGTTTGTTTCTAACGACCCATTTGGTTCTAATCACATTGTGTCCCTTTGGTCTCTCTACTAATTCCCATACTTGATTTCTTGTGAAGTTATTCAATTCTTCATGCATAGCATTCATCCAATCAACATCCTTCAATGCTTCATCTATCTTCTTTGGTTCAATGGATGACACAAATGAGAAATGCTCACAAAATGAAGTCAATCTTGATCTTGTTTGTAACCCTCTAGAAATATCACCAATTATGGTGTCCAATGGATGATCCCTTGCGATATTTGTTGGTTGGAGGATTGGAACTTGATTGCTTGCACTTGCTTGATCACTAGGTTGAGATGATGTACTAGCCACTAGATCTTATTCATTATCATGAGAGCCACTTGTACTAGCTTGATTTGTACTATCTTACACATTTGAGTTAGAGAGCACTTGCACTTGATCATCTTCATCATCATTCACTTGTCTAGGCCTCAATTTACCAATATCCATGTTCTTCATGGCATTTGAAAGTTGAATGCCTCTAACATATTCCAAGTTCTCATTCTCTACTTGTGAACCCTTGGTTTAATCAAATTCAACATCATGAACTTCCTCAAGAGTACCACTATCCAAATTCCAAACTCTATATGCTTTGCTTGTAGTGGAATAACCAAGTAGGAATCCTTCATCACATTTCTTGTCAAACTTGCCCAATCTAGTGCCTTTCTTCAAGATATAGCATTTGCAGCCAAAGACCCAAAAATATGCAATGTTGGGCCTACCATACAAAAGTTCATATGGTGTCTTTTCTTTCAATGGGTGACAATAGAGGCGATTGCTACAATAGCAAGCCGTGTTGATAGCTTTGGCCCAAAAAGATTGACTCACATTGTACTCACTAAGCATAGACCTTGCCATATCAATGAGTGTTCTATTCTTCCTTTCAACAAGGCCATTTGATTGTGGAGTGTATTTGGCCGAGAATTGATGTCTAATTCTAAATTCATCACACAACTCATCAATTCTAGTGTTCTTGAACTCACTACCATTGTCACTTCTAACTCTCTTGATGGTTGTTTCAAACTCAATATGAATGCCCTTGACAAATGATTTGAATGTTGTAAACACATCACTTTTGTCCACTAGAAAGAATACCCATGTGTATCTAGTGTAATCATCCACTATCACAAAGTCATATTTGTTACCACCAATGCTAGTGTATTGTGTTGGCCCAAATAAATCCATGTGCAATAACTCAAATGCTTTACTAGTGCTCATCATGCTTTTCTTAGGATGGGTGTTTCCAACTTGTTTGCCGGCTTGACAAGAGCTACAAAGCTTATCCTTTTCAAATACAACATCTTTCAAGCCTCTAACCAAGTCATGCTTAACCAATCTATTCAATTGTTTCATTCCAATATGACCAAGCCTTCTATGCCATAACCAACCCATGCTAGACTTAGTGAACAAGCATGTAGATAATCTAGCTTCACTAGCATTGAAATCAACCAAGTATAGATTCTCATATCTAAAGCCTTTGAAGATCAAATTAGAGCCATCTACACTTATGATTTCTACATCATCTACCCCAAATATGCATTTGAATCTAAGATCACACAATTGAGCCACGGATAGCAAATTGAAATTCAAGCTCTCTACTAGCAACACATTGGATATGCTCATGTCATTGGATATTGCAATCTTACCAAGTCCTTTGACCTTGCCTTTGCCATTGTCACCAAATGTGATACTATCATAACCATCATTGCCATTGGTGTTGATTGAGTTGAACATTATTGCATCACCGGTCATGTGTTGAGTGCACCCACTATCAAGAACCCAATGCCTTCCTCCAGCTTTGTAATTAACCTACAAACGAAGATTAATTCTTTTTAGGTATCCAAACTTGCTTGGGTCCTTGAAGGTTAGTCACTAAGCTCTTTGGTACCAAAATGGCTTTCTTCTTTGAGCCCATCCATGGTTTACCAATGAACTTAGCCTTTACACCGTTTGCACCCTTGGTAAGCATATAGCATGAATCAAGCTTAATGGAGGATACATTAGCTTGTGACTTCTTGTTCATGCATCTTTGCTCTATATGACCAACTTGCTTGCAACTAGTGCAAAACCGACCATTGTTCTTCACAAAACTAGTCTTGTGAGGAGCAAAGGCCGCCTTGCCTTTCTTGGGGTTATAGCACAATCCCTCTTTATAGAGAGAAGCTCTTTGGCTACCCAAGCACATAAGCAAGCGGTCCTCACCACCATAAGCCTTAGCCAAGGTGTGAGTGAGCTTATTGACCTCCTTCTTGAGGTTCTCATTCTCAACCATTAGTGAGGCATCACAAGTGAAACCACCACTACTAGATGAGGTGGAAGTAGAAGTACTGCAAGAAGGGTTAGTGGGAGAAACAATGATAGGCATAGATAATGATTCAACAATTATATCACAAGTTAAGCCTACATTGCAAGTTTCAACATGCTTCTTTTTATTTTGCTCATCAAGCAAAGAGCAATGAGCCTTTTTAAGCTTTTTGTGAGCCTTGCCAAGCTTCTCATGGGCATCCTCTAGCCTCTCATGAGATGCATTGAGCTCATCAAAGGCTTGCTTAAGGGCTTTTAGTTTCTTACACAAGCTTTTGCATTCCCTTCTCTTGATGTCAAAGTGTTCTCTAGCATCTTCTAGCATGTCAAATAGTTCATCCTTAGTAGGTTCATCATCATCGCTATCACTTTCATTTTCATTTTCAATATCATGTTCCTCATCACTTCCATCATCACAAATTTGTACCTTAGTGGCCTTAGCTATGAAGCATGATGGAGTGTCGAAGAGAGAAGGCTTCTCATTGATTGCAATGCTTGCAAGTGCCTTCTTCTTGGTGGTCTTGTCATCATCACTATCATCATTATCACTTGAGGAAGCATCACTATCCCAAGTGACCACATATGAACCACCGTTCTTCTTCTTGAAGGTCATCTTATCCTTCTTCTCTTTCTTTTCCTTCTTGTCCTTCTTCTTGTTCTTCTTGTTGTCATCATCATTGTCGCTATTGTATGGACATTGAGCAACAAGATGATCTTTGCTTCCACATTTGAAGCACCTTCTTGACTCTTCCTTGTTCTTGGATGAAGATTTCTTTCTTCTAGCACGGTAGCCCTTCTTCACTATGAACTTGCCAAATCTCTTGACAAAGAGAGCCATCTTCTCATCATCATCATCATCATCCCATGAACCATCATCTTCACTTGATGTTTCTTGATTTGCCTTGCCCTTGGATGATGTGGCCTTGAATGCTACACTCTTCTTCTTCTCATCTTTCTTCTCCTTCTTTTCTTCCTTCTCATCATCATCTCTATATGTATCATCGGTCATTATATCTCCCAACACTTGGTTTGGTGTCATGGTGTCCAAACCACTTCTCACAAGAATAGTGACTAATGTGCCAAATCTTGAAGGTAAGCATCTCAAGAACATGTGGGAGAAGTCTTTGTCCTTCACCTCTTCTCTAAGTGCTTTGAGATCATTGGCAAGCACTTGAAGCCTATGGAACATCTCCGGCACACTCTCATCCTCCTTCATCTTGAAGCTTGCAAACTTCTCTTTGAGAATATATGCCTTTGCACCCTTCACGGCTTGTGTGCCCTCAAATGATTCTTCCAAATTCTTCCAAGCCTTATGAGCCATCTCAATATTCTTGATTTGCTCAAATGTTCTCTCATCAATTGCATAATGAATGGCACTTAGAGCAATGTCATTGTTTTGGAGAAGCACTTCTTCGGTCGCGGTGGGATTCTTCGGATCACCGATCTCAATTTTGGTTTCTACCACCTTCCACACTTTTCTATTGATTGACTTGATATGTGTGGTCATCTTTGATTTTCAATAAGAATAATTTGTGCCATCAAATTGGGGTGGCTTCTTGGTGTTGTTGATTTGAGCCATTTTTACACCGAAGGTTGTTAAGCCTCAAATCGCGGTGAATAGCCTAATAAAAATTTCTACAACAACACTTAACAAACCGGTTAGACAATTATGAGGTGAAGCAAGTGTTGCGCTAGCCTACTAGTAATGTAAGCCACCTACCACAATTCTAGTTTATATAGTTTCTATCCACACAATGGCTATATCACTACACTAAGTTAGTGTGCTCTCAAAAGCTAACTAAACAGCCACACTAACCAAACTAACAAGCTCTCACAACTAGCTACACTAAAGAGCTTGATAACTAGTTTGCGGTATTATAAAGAGAGAGTAAGATAGTTATATCGCCGTGTCGAGGAGTGAACCAATCAATCACAAAGATGAATACCAATGTAGACCAATCACCTCGGAATCAGATGATGACACAATGATTTTTACTGAGGTTCACTTGCTTGCCGGCAAGCTACTCCTCGTTGTGGCGATTCACTCACTTGGAGGTTCATGCGCTAATTGACATCACACGCCAAACCCTCAATAGGGTGCCGTACAACCAACACAAGATGAGGATCACACAAGCCACGAGCAATCCACTAGAGTACCTTTTGGCTCTCCACCGGGGAAAGGTCAAGAACCCCTTACAATCACCACGATCGGAGCCGGAGACAATCACCAACCTCCACTCGACGATCCTCGCTGCTCCAAGCCATCTAGGTGGCGGCAACCACCAAGAGTAACAAGCGAATCCCGCAACGAAACACGAACACCAAGTGCCTCTAGATGCAAACACTCAAACAATGCACTTGGATTCTCTCCCAATCTCACAAAGATGATGAATCAATGATGGAGATGAGTGGGAGGGCTTTGGCTAAGATCACAAGGTTGCTATGTCAATGCAAATGGCCAAGAGAGTGAGCTTGAGCCGGCCATGGGGCTTAAATAGAAGTCCCCACGAAATAGAGCTATTGGGCTCCTCACTGCACTGAACACGGGCCGACCGGACGCACCGGTCAGATTGACTGGACGCTGGACCTCAGCGTCCGGTCGCTTGATGCATGCCACGTGTCATCGGCTTCAAACGCTGATCGCCCGATCCCAACGGTCAAGAGATGACCGGATGCAGCAGCTCAAAGTGACCGGATGCTGAACCCCTGTGTTCGGTCGTTTCCAGTAAGCATCCAAAGTCGACTTTTCATGACCGGACACGTCCGGTCATGCTCGACCGGACTCGCCCAGCGTCCAGTGACACAATGACTCTTCTATGCGCACCACGTCAGCGTATGTCAGCTCTGACCAGACGCACCCTGCCAGCGTCCGGTCACATTTAGCGCTAGCGTCCGGTCGAAGACCGAAACACGCGCCCTCTGCAGCCACTGACCGGACGCGTCGGTCCAACTGAGGCTAGCTTCCGGTCAATTTCAGTGACCTCCGCCTTTTCTGTCTAGGGTGTCGGTGGCACCATCGGACTGTTCGCACTCTCTGCTGCCACTGACTGGACGCGCCGGTCCAACTGAGACCAGCGTCCGGTCACTTACAGTGGCCTCTGTCTTTTCTGTCTTGGGCGCCGATGGCACCGTCGAACTGTCCGCTAGTGCCACTCGAATGATCTAACTTTGCATCGTCGCTAGGATCGAGTGGCGTGGCAAGTTGAGTGGCTAATCCTCTAGAAAATGATTGTGAAAATGCTAACACACATACACATGGTGATGTACACTTGGTGGTGTTGGCACATTTACAAGGGAGATGAAGTTAGAGTTGATGTGGATCAACTCGGAGTTGATGTGGATCAACTTGGCGTTGAAACGGAGGCGAGAAGGGTTCGAAACTTCATCGGTAGAGTGTCCAATGGTGCCACCAGCACCCTGTACAAAAAAGATAGGGTTTCACAGAGTGCACTGGACGCTGGTCATGCAATGACCGGACGCTGGGTCCTGCGTCCGGTCAGTGCTTACGTATGGTGACACATGCGGCACTGGAGTTAGGCATGCGGGCACGTAACTGATCGGACGCTGGTCTACGTTCGGTCATGGTGGACCGGACGCGTCCGGTCGCAAAACAGAGGCTCGGGGAGCTCTCTGGAAATGACCGAACTCTGGCATAGCAGCGTCCGGTCATTCACTGTGCTACGTTCGGTCGCAACTTATCCATTGAGATCGAGCGCTCAGTATTTGAAGTAGGAGCCACATGGTGTGCATCACGCGATTGGACGCTGGGGTCATGCGTCCGGTCAATACGACCGGAGCGTCCGGTCGCCCCGAGCTGTGCCCGGTGAAGGGGTACAACGGCTCTATTTTTGTGGGGGCTATAAATAGAAGGTGGTTTTGGCCATGGCAGTTGCTGAGCACCTTGGGGGACTTTGTGTCCATGCTTGTTAGTGCTTGGGGGCCCTCCATCTCACATATGCTTGATAGTGATCATCCGATTGCGTGAGTGAGTGATTCTAGTGCGATTGCATCGTGAGGTTCCATCGAGTGGCACTAGGTGGTCGTGTTGCAAGCCGGTGGTGTTTGTTACTCTTGGAGGTTGCCACCTCCTAGATGGCTCAGTGGTGGTCTCCGTCGAAGCCCGCAAGAAGCTTGTGCGGTGCTCTGGAGAAGAGCTTTGTGAGGGGCATTGTGCTCGCCCCGCGGGAGCCACGAAGAGCAACTCTAGTTGAGCATGTCATTGAGCTACCCTCACTTTTGGGGTAGGTTCTTGCAGTGCCCGACGTGTGGGCTTGGCAGGTGATGCCAATTAGCCGCCGAACCACCAAGTGAGCGGTCGACACAACGGGACTAGCGTGTTGGCAAGCATGTGAACCTCAGGAGAAAAATCACCATGTCAACCTTGTTCTTCCCGTTGGTTTGCATCCTCGTTACACAAGCTTGTCTTTACATTTCATACATTGTGCTTGTGTAGTTGCTCTTGTAATTAGTTAGCTTGTGTAGCCTGCTAGTTACCTTCTTGCTTGTGTAGCATAGAAGTAGCTCTTGCGTGACTAATTTGGTTTGAGTAACCTTGTTAGTCATATTGCTTAGTTTGTGTAGCTAAGTAATTTGCGCTCTCTAATTTGGGTTGTGTAGTCTTGTTATTGAGCATTGCTAGTGAGTTTAGGTGGCTTTGTGCTTTTGCTTACTAGTTTGTGTAGGAGCTCCCCCATTGCCAAAGTACTAGTGCATAGGTTTGTATGACCTTGCTCTAGAATTGATTAGGTGAGCTCTAGCTAGCTCGGCTGAAAGGTCCTAATGGCTAGAGGGGGGTGAATAGCCTAATAAAAATTTCTACAATAACACTTAACAAACCGGTTAGACAATTATGAGACGAAGCAAGTGTTGAGCTAGCCTACTAGTAATATAAGCCACCTACCACAATTCTAGTTTATATAGTTTCTATCCACACAATGGCTATATCACTACACTAAGTTAGTCTGCTCTCAAAAGCTAACTAAAGAGCCACACTAACCAAACTAACAAGCTCTCACAACTAGCTACACTAAAGAGCTTGACAACTAGTTTGCGGTATTATAAAGAGAGAGTAAGATAGTTATACCGCCATGTCGAGGAGTGAACCAATCAATCACAAAGATGAATACCAATGTAGACCAATCACCTCGGAATCAGATGATGACACAATGATTTTTACCGAGGTTCACTTGCTTGCCGGCAAGCTACTCCTCGTTGTGGCGATTCACTCACTTGGAGGTTCACGCGCTAATTGGCATCACACGCTAAACCCTCAATAGGGTGCCACACAACCAACACAAGATGAGGATCACACAAGCCACGAGCAATCCACTAGAGTACCTTTTGGCTCTCCGCTGGGAAAGGTCAAGAACCCCTCACAATCACCACGATCGGAGCCGGAGACAATCACCAACCTCCGCTCGACGATCCTCGCTGCTCCAAGCCGTCTAGGTGGCAACAACCACCAAGAGTAACAAGCGAATCCCGCAGCGAAACACGAACACCAAGTGCCTCTAGATGCAAACACTCAAGCAATGCAGTTGGATTCTCTCCCAATCTTACAAAGATGATGAATCAATGATGGAGATGAGTGGGAGGGCTCTGGCTAAGCTCACAAGGTTGCTATGTCAATGCAAATGGCCAAGAGAGTGAGCTTGAGCCGGCCATGGGGCTTAAATAGAAGCCCCCACGAAATAGAGCCGTTGGGCTCCTCACTGCCCTGAACGCGGGCCGACCGGACGCTGGACCTTAGTGTCCGGTCGCTTGATGCATGCCACGTGTCATCGGCTTCAAACGCTGATCGCCCGATCCCAACGGTCAAGAGATGATCGGACGCAGCAGCTCAAAGTGACCGGACGCTGAACCCCAGCGTCTGGTCATGCTCGATCGGACTCGCCCAGCGTCCGGTCACACAGTGACTCTTCTGTGCGCCCCACGTCAGCGTACGTCAGCACTGACCGGACGCACCCTACCAGCGTCTGATCACATTTAGCGCCAGCGTCCAGTTGAAGACCGAAACACACACCCTCTGCAGCCACTGACCGGATGCGCCGGTCCAACCGAGGCCAGCGTCCGGTCACTTTCAGTGACCTCTGTCTTTTCTGTCTAGGGTGCCAGTGGCACCGTCGGACTATCTGCACTCTACGGGCGGACACTCCACCGGTGAAGTTCCTAACCCTTGCTCAAATGTCCCAACCACCAAGTGTATCACCATGTGCACATGTGTTATCATATTTTCACAAACATTTTCAAGGGTGTTAGCACTCCACTAGATCCTAAATGCATATGCATTGAGTTAGAGCATCTAGTGGCACTTTGATAACCACATTTTGATACGAGTTTCACCCCTCTTAATAGTACGGCTATCAATCCTAAATGTGATCACACTCACTAAGTGTCTTGATCACCAAAACAAAATGGCTCCTATCATTTATACCTTTGCCTTGAGCCTTTTGTTTTTCTCTTTCTTCTTTTCAAGTCCAAGCACTTGATTATCACCATGACATCGCCATCATCATGTCATGATCTTTATTTGCTTCATCACTTGGAATGTGCTACCTATCTCATGATCACTTGATAAACTAGGTTAGCACTTAGGGTTTCATCAATTCACCAAAACCAAACTAGAGCTTTCACCGGCACCTTTGTTGCCTAATTAGGATCTTTGTAAGGTGCTTATGAACTTAGAAAGAGGGGTATAGTCTTGGGTAGACCGATAGTTTTAATTCCACATTTGTTTCGGTTAGCCAGCGTGATTAATTTTAGAAAGGACTATGCACCCCCCCTCTAGTCTGCCATCTCGACCCTACACTAAGGCCCGCCACGCGGAGACCGAGGCGGCACTATGAAAGTCCCTGGCGGACACTGAGGCAGCACTCCGGGATTCCCTGGAGGTCCTAGAGACAGAGCGGAAAGCCCTGGCGTCAGAGCGGAAGGCCCAGTCAGAGGCTGACCAGGAAGTGCTCGCGCTTCGGGGCCAGGTGATGGGGACGGAGGAGCCAAACGCCCGGCTGCGCGAACTGGTGACCCAGCAGGCGGAGGGACTCTCCGCCCTTGAGAACTTCTGCCTTGGTACGTACCTTTTCTGTTTTTCGTCGTGTTGGGTTCTTCTTTTAGCTTGCTTCTGAGCTTGTCGCCCTTCTTCCAGAGCTGGGTGGAAAAGTTGAGTCATTGGAGCGGGACCTGGAGACAGCTAAGGCGATGTTTGGCTGGAATGCGGCGGCACTGGCCAAGTCCCTTGAAGAGTGGCGTGCTCTCGAAGGGGAACTTGACCAGATCCGCAATGTTGCCTAGCTCATCGTCTCGGAGGTCTTCGGGTCGGCGCCAAGTACCAGCACGCTCGCCATCCGACTGGCGGAGGTTCCAGATGAGGTTCGGACCCTTATCACCCACAAGCTGTTCTATGGAGCATCGAGGATGTTGACTTCGGTGGCGACGTACCACCCAAACCTGAATTTTGCCACCATCTGCAGCGGGTATGCCGACGGCTTAAGCACGGAGGACATCCAATCGCTCGGGGAGAGCTTGCTGCCACACGCGAAGTTGGTGGCTGAGCAAGTCTCCGCGCAGTGGGTGATGGATGTTCGCCGTGCGGACATGGCCGGAAAGCGCGCGTCAGGAGGACGTCGCCCAGCGTGCAGACGGTGAAGAGCGGCGATGTTCTGATTGGCCCGAGCGAACTATGGGGGATTGTTCCCCCCGTCCATGGTGTTGCGCTGGGCGCGACCCTGAGCGCCGCTCGCCGGTTTATGCGTACGGGGCGTAGCGTGGTGCGCCGAGCGCGCTGGCGTAGTCGGCGGCTGGTTCAGTCGCTGTTGTCGTAGCTCCTCGCCATGCTCCTGTGTGAGCACGAGGGTCTTCGCATGAGGGTTTGGAGGGGTGTGAGTCTACAAGGACTCCGTTACCACCGGTGGCTGTCCTGGAGCGTCGGCCATAGCGCACTCCTGGGACGGACGGTGGCTAGGCGCCATGTCACCGATGCTAGAGCCGTCAGTCTCAACATCGTCATCCATGAGGTTGAGGAAACAGGTGGGAGCATAGCTCGCCATCCCCATGAATTCGGACATGAGAGGGGGCGGCGCCGGCATCCTTCGGAGCCTCCGGGCGTACTCATCCGTGGGGGACGTGAGGCCGTAGGGGAACCGGTCGCATGGCGGTCGCAGCGGGGACAACGGGGTCCCTCTGGATAATCGGCGGAAGATAGAGAATAGCAAGTAAATAACAGTATGCATATTACTCACAGCGGGGTTTGAGTAGAGAGTTTGCTCGGAATGAAGCACAGATGCCTCGTCGTTGAAGTCATCATGTGTCCCAGAGCCGATGGAGGGCGCCCCTCCGATAGGCGCCCTAACGAGTGCCTCCTCACGGAGGTGTAGTGCGCCGAGCTGGTCGGCGACAAAGTCTAGGCTTTCGAAGAGGAAGGCCTGGGATGGCTCAAAGATTGGTGGAACCCACATCCCAATAGGTGGGAGTGCGGGAAACTCCAGTGAGCTAAAGTGAGTCGTATAGCTTGAGCCCGCCATGGTGAAGGTGGCAGAAAAGTGGGCCATTCGATGACCAAAAGTATTGAACGTAAAGCGTCTTCCCCATGGACGGCGCCAACTGTCGGTGCAGAAAGTGACGAACACGTAAATATTTGTAGTTTTGTCGTACGTTGTGATCAGAGGTGGCCTAGCACTCAATGATACAGGGTTTATACCGATTCAGGCAACGTGCCCTACGTCCAGTTTGAGTCGGTTGGTAACTTTATTCCTGAGCCCGGGTGCTCGAAGTTTGCAGTGGGGTTACAAACAAGAAGGAGAAAGATGAGGGATACAAGAGGTCCGGTCATACTCTAGTCAGAGGGGCTAAGAGCGATGGGAGCTTCGCCAGGTGCTGTGTGTTCGAGCGTGTGCTCGAGGTTCAAACCTGGTGGTTCTGCTGTTGTGTACTAGTGAACTTATCGATCTGAATTGACCTAGAGAACTTGGTTGTGATAGAGAGAGCGCATCCCCTTTTATAGATGAAGGAGATGGCCTTACAAGTGAGAGGGAGAGGATACATATGCTACTAAGTCTTGCTGCCCACGCAGGCGGGTACAAGATGATGGTGGGCGCCTACAATACTGTTTAGCGTCAGATGCACGTGGGAGGTTGCGTCACCTTCTTCCGGTATGGCAGACGTCGGCGCCTGCCACACTGTTGATTCCTGGAGGCACGCAAGGGGTTTTACCATGTTCGCCCGGTACGGTAAATGTCGGCGCCCACAATACTGTCGATGCCTCAGAGGCACATGGGGGAGCCTTACCGTATTTGTCTGGTACGGGAATTGATGGCGCCCACAATACTGTAGGGGGAAATGTCGACGCCTACAATACTGCTTGGGTACTGTTCTGCAGGTGCACAAGGTACGGTCCCTGTATTGCGGTTGACTTGAGTGCCCTGCCTTACTTTTCTTCGTCTGTTTCCTGGTCCTTTCCGAGCGGGCGTCCCCGGTCGATTGGTCCCAATCGGCTCGGATTGCGCTAGTTGGAGAAGAGCAGTGAGCAGGGGTTT
This sequence comes from Miscanthus floridulus, assembly GCF_019320115.1. Taxonomy (NCBI): domain Eukaryota; kingdom Viridiplantae; phylum Streptophyta; class Magnoliopsida; order Poales; family Poaceae; genus Miscanthus; species Miscanthus floridulus. The sequence goes on from NC_089595.1 coordinate 20,485,140, forward strand.
GGCGCATCCTCGGTCGGAGACGCGGGTAGGAGTCGAAAGCGGTGTTTGGCCAGGCCTTCTGGTCGGAGAGGCCGTCTGGAGGTGGGCTGGAGACCGAAGCGAGTGCTCTGGCCGGAGAGGCGGGCCGGAGTCGGAAGCGGGCGCCGTTCCTCCTCGGACTGGCCCTTCGGTCGGAGATTGGATCGCCCATCTGACCTGTTGTTTAGTTACTTGGGCCGGGCCATGAGTTGTGCATTGTTTGCAACGTTGTCTGCTGGGCTGAGCCTTCGTTGGGAAGCCGGTCCACGAGGGACCCCGAGTTTATGAACCCGACGCCATTTTTTTAGTGACAGACAGATTGACGGTACACTTGGCTTTAGCGACAGATGGTTCAACGCTAAATATGAATACCTATAGCGACAGACACTAAATCACTAAATGAGGATTTAGCGTCAGATGGTCTCTGAGTTATCTTTAGCGTCAGATCATCCATCGCCAAATATAATTTTTAGTGTTAGATGTCTGACGGTGAAGCGGTGTTGTGGTGTAGTGATTGTCTATGTTGTCCTTAGGTGGGTATCCACACCAAAATCCCACTCTGTGACGGGCTCATATGGATCAGAATGACCTCGATATACAACAAATATGATGACAACCTTTCTCTTTAAATGTTTATCAAAAATAGACATCGATTCTTGGTCGGTTTTTACTTCTGGGAAAGATTTTAGACCTTCATCATAATACTGAATATGAACTACTTCCAAATAACCAGGCGGGTACTTCTCTACCACTAATTCAACAAGGTCCTCGTAATTTATTTTGTCTGAATCAACAACCATGTCAAAGCAAAAACAGTTCATATCTTGTCTACACTTTTTACGGTTGCCCAACAATTTAACTTTCAGCTTGAAACTGGAATTTGGATCCATGCTGTTATTAAAAATCAAAATAGGGTTTAGGGTTTCGGTACATCTGTAACTACTTCTAGGAGCAGAAAATTTGTGGACTCACCCTTGTAGCCAATCTTCTTGATCGGAGTCGACGCCATCCTCTGTTTCTGCGCGCTTGCTGCAGGATGGGCCGGCCGCGATAGGCTGCTTGCGGGAGGGGCCGGCCGCGCGGGGCTGCTGCTCGCTGGAGGTGGCGGCCGCGCTGCTCGCTGGAGGAGACGCTGCTCGCTGGAGGGGCCGCGCCGGGCTGCTCGCTGGACGACGGGCCGCTAGGATGGCCGCTGGAGGAGGGGCCGCTGGGCTGGCTGCTCGACGAGGAGCCACCGGGCTGGCCGCGCCGGACCAGCCCCGCCCGCTCGCGTTGCACGAGGCGGGCGGCGGCGCCTTCCCCACGGCGAGGAAGGACGGGAGCGGGGTCGGGTGGAGCCGGATCCGGGGCCGGAGATCCCAGCCGAGGCACCTGGCCGGCGGGGGCGGTGGCGGCGCACTCCCCCATCTCCCTCGCGAGTCGCAGGACTGGGCGGACGCTCGATCTTCTTTTTTTTCCCGATACGCGACGTCGGTCTAACTCGCTCGGCTCCGTGCGGCCCCTTCAGAAACACAGAAGGGCAATTTCATCTTTTCGCATATCCACCAATGGACAAACTAACAGAGTTCGCTAACAGACTTGACAGAAGGCCATAGAAGGAATGAAAGTTCGTTTTAGGGCCATACACGTAAGTTCAAAAAAAAAAGGGCCATACAAGGAAGAGCCATTTTTTCCAGGGCCATACAGGTAAAAAGCTCTTGTATGATGTTCCTGGACTTCCATGCTGAGAATTTGGATATTAAGAGACTAAACTATGGAGTAATGACTTTAGTTGGCAAGGTCCAAGAGGCCAATAATATCAGCCAATTTAGGCATGTTTAGTCGCTAGTAATACTCTGGTCGACATAGACGTGCTTAGTTCTTTAGTAGTGGTATGGATTCACACGGAACTCTATTTTTCTGAGATATCTGATCGTTCATTGTTTAGTCACTAATTCTTCTGTTTTTCTTTAATTGGCCAGGTTGTTTTTTTCTATTGATAATCTGATGTATGCTGAATTTTGGTGCACAAATATTGTTTACTCTTCTTCAAGAGAGGTACCAACACTCATCTTCATTCAAGTACTTGCCTTTGCTTTAATTTATACGGTTCTGATATCAATATGGCACATGAGTCATAAGTGTAAACGTTTCTATTATTGTTTAGACGAAGGAAGTATCTCTTATTATATTAACTACTCTCACTGTTCCAAATTATGTCGCTTTGTCTTTTTGTTACATTGCATCTAGATATAATAATATGTCTAGATACATAACAAGATGAATGAATCAAAAAAGGCAAACTTATAATTTGAAATGGAGGATATCAACTAAGATAGTGCAACTTTCTAGGTCTACTCTCTCTTTGTCCCGTTTAAAGTGTTGCCTGGTTTTCGTGCTAGTCAAACTTAAAGATTCATTTGTATCTCCAAACAATTGTATTATAAAAATATATACAATGATTATGCACTATAAATATTAGTAATGTCTTGTATATATTTGATTAAAGTTTAGTACGTTGTATGAGAACAACAGTTAAAAAAGGACCGAAGGACGACGTTGCAACGACACACGCACACCACAACTGACAACTGCAGGCTTTTGTGGATGCCTTGGTTGTCATTGGCAGGCTTGGAGAAGGGCAAGCGTGGCTCTCGTGCTGATCATGTGAATGTCTTGGTTGTTCCGTAGCCGTACATAAACCTGGATGTGAATGTCTTGATTCTCATAGATGGGCTTGGTGAATGACAAATGTGGCCCTCGTGGCGTGGCGATCATCAAGCAAGGGCTTAACTGCAGCGAGCCTGAGATTTTGAGGAGGTGTTATTCGTCCTGATCCAACCCAACCAAATTGACGCGCACGCCCACGGTCGCTTTGCCCATGCACAGCACCACACCACCACAGTCCACAACACAACCGCGTACAGGTCTCCATACTGAAGATCTAGGCATGTTTGGTAGGAATTCTCCGTTAGTTTCACAAAGCTGTTTTTAGCTTTTTCTACCAAACAGGTCTCTCTAAAAATTGTTTTGAGCTTCTCTCACATATATAGTTCCTTAGATGAAACTTGATGAAGCTGAAAATACTAGCTTCTCTTAGCTCCCTCTGTGTGCTATCTTTCCTAAGAAGCTGTTTTACCGAACTCATTTTTAAAAATAGTTTTAGCTGAGTTGCACCAAACGTGCACTAATCTAAACTTGCCAATACCAACCGTTGCACAACATTTTAGTAGTTAATTAAAGGAATCCCTTGAATAACCATGGACCGAGCTTTGTACTAGACCTGTTCTTTTCTGGCATATGGCGTAGGTTACAGGATGCTTGGTTCGGACCCTGCTAGACAGCTTAACACCCAGACATCGATATTAGCTCTAAGCGTCTAAAATTGTTAAATCAAACACGTGTCTAAAATCGACCATCTGAGATGGATGTCTGGTCCAAATGAACTGTCCAAACTTACAATCAAACATGTCTTTAGTTGAGCCATGCACGCAGTAGCGTGGCTTGGCCACACGCGGGTCGCTAGTGGCATAACCTAGGATGACTTGCCCAGTCTTGTATTGTTCGAGACTCGAGACGCCATGGCCTCAACCATGATTGAACTTGACGGGGTGTTTGCTTGTGAGTAGCCCATGTCTAGGTTCCAGGAAGCCACCTAGGGACAGTTTGGTTCCCTGTTTTGGCCCCTTACCTGGCCCAACCGGATCACTGACCACTTGGCTAGCTGGGAATGCGGTAGAAGCCATTTTCGCGGAGCCAGGGTTGCTCACCTCTCGGTGTTGTTTCGCTTGCACTAGAGACGTCCTCGTCAGCGCCGCGCTTTTTGGTCCTAGAGACGTCCTTGTCCACTCGGAGGTTTTTGCAAAGAGGAGGGGGAGGGTCTCGCCTGAGAAATGTGGAGCAGGATGACCACGCATTTTCCTCGTCCCCCACAGCAGAGATGCCTGTTAGCGAGGGGGCCAACAGGCGTGCTCCCCTCTGGCCTTCTCCTCGTGTGGGCATCAAAACAAACGTGAGAATGTCCGACAAGGCGCGGGATACAAACTTGATGTACTCCCACTGTGTTTTGCCCTCTACATGCGGCGACACCCGACCCGCACCATGAGGGAGCCCAGATAGACGACGAAGGCAGCTGGTGCTTCGTCTTGGCAGGCGCACGCCTTACTGGAAGTGATGCAGGTAAGTTCATCCTAACGAAGATGAGGTGATTATACCGTAGTAAGTTTATTAACCAAACAAAATTATACCCTATTATTACAAGCTTAACTATTATAGCGACCAAATTAAAAAAAAAAACTTGATCCGCGGGAGTTAGACAGCCCCAGGTATTCAAGCGTAAGAAGAAGATCTTCTGACGCAGATCGAGAAAACCCCCGAACCCTGCCCCACCCTTACACAGCGGCACCGCAGCTTCGTGAGATGAGCTGGCCATAGGCCTGTGCATTGGATGTGGGGTAGACGAGAAAGTTTTTTTTTTCCTTATCGCTGCGGCCGAAGCCACAAATAAAGAGTGAGTCCCTCGACACTCGAACTCGACCACCCAGGGGAGGTACTGAGCTTGCACTGGCCACTCGATCAGCCCGGCCGTTCTCATAGCGACTAAATTAAGCTCAAGAACATGTTTGGAACGTGGAAAAAACTCCTGATTCTGCGTTTTTTCTGTGAAATTAAACTAAATTATATGAAATTTCGATGGTACAACAAGCCCTTCTTGAGACACAAAAAAAATGGTAAAAATGGTTGAACCGACCCGGAACTAGATCCAGCTCTGCTCAGCACACTGACCCTCCCCAAAGGCCAAACCCTCGCCTCGCCGGCGCCGGCGCCGCCTCCGCACCGGAGGCAGGCATGCCGCCGGGACTCGTGGACGACATCATCGTCGAGATCTTCCTACGCCTCCCGCCGGACGACCCCGCGTGCCTCCTCCGCGCCTCATTCGTCTGCAAGAGCTGGCGCCGCATCCTCGCCGACCCCGCCTTCCGCCGCCGCCACCGCGCGCTCTACCCGGCGCCCTCCGTCGTCGGCTTCGTCCGGGTTGTGAGTGACAGAGTTCCTTACTGCTCCCGCTTCGTCCCCGACAACCCTGCCTCCGGCCGCCCCGCCGGCCGCGACCTCCTGGGCTGGCTCCCGGTCGACTGCCGCCACGGCCGCGCGCTCTTCGTCACCCCAGCAACAGGCCTGGACATCGAGGAGGAGGAGGGGTTAACCTTGGACTTCGTCGTCTGGGACCCCCTGACCGACGAGCGCCACCTCTTGCCCCCGCCCTCTCCCCCGCCCAATCGCCACAAGCTCGCCTTCAACGCCGCTGTGCTCTGCGCCGCTGCCTCGGGAAGCTGCGACCACCGCGGTTGCCACGGGGGACCCTTCCGTGTTGCCTTCGTCTTCACTACCTGCGTTGCCAACACTGGACTCGTCACGTCTGCTTCCCTGTACTCGTCGGAGACTGGTGTTTGGAGCGGGCTGACCTCTGTTCAGCGCCCTGATGCGTCCGTTGAGCCTTGTGACCTTGTCCATGCACGAGCACACTTGTGGGTGACACACTCTACTTCCGCACTCACGAGAAGTATGCATTTGAGTACCAGCTAGGTGCGCAGCGTCTGTCAGTGATTGATCGGTGGCCTCCGCATCTGCCTTGGCTGTACATGGTGGGTGTGGACGGTAAGCTGGGATTCTTCAATGTGGAGAAGGAACCAAGCCTCTCCCTATGTCTGTGGTTGCAAGAGACAGCTCCCAATGGAGTTGCACGATGGGCACGGGGCAGGGTCATCAAGCTGGAGGTGCTGCTACCTAGTGATGCCCTCCTGCCTCCACCACCTAATCTTCCTAGATGGTTAAAACGTCCTGTTATAATTGGCTTGCGGAGGGCACTGATGTCATCTTACTGGCCGTGCCCACACATGGATTTGATTGCGATGTCTACATGGCCGAACTCAATTCAGGGAGGGCTAAGAAGATTATTGAGGGCTTGTCCAGAGTCTACCCATACACATGCTACTGCATTCCAGTTCCAGGTATGGCTAGTGAAGTGCTTATAAGTTATAACCCTATGTGTTGTGCTGTAATTTATATCCCTTAGCTATGAATGATCTTGAGTGTAAGTAATATGCTTGGACAATAATACCTGTGCTCAAGAAAGGAGAGGTCTTGTTTCCTATGAAGTACAAGTCCATTGTCTCTGAATGATTTTCTGGCACACGAATGCTCTGCATTATATGCGTTAGTGTATTTATGGGTTACTAAGAACATGTTCGTACTTGTGGCACACGGCAAACTGTCATTGACCCAACTAATTTTATTTCCTTTGTTTCTGTCATTTGTGCAGTAATTGATTCGGGTTCTACGGGTGAAGGATCGGAAAAAGGCATTTCAAGTGCATGACAAACTCAAGTTTTTGGCTGCAAGGGCTTCAGAATCAAGCAGCAGGCAAGTCGTGATGTTTGGAAGTCGCATCTGCGGGTTTCTTTGGTGGACGAGTCTTCGGTGTTCATTAATTGATATTGTGGCGAGGGCAACTCTTTGGTGTGATTTGTGGTGTGACAGCTCGATTCATTGGATTCTATGTTGAAATTGTGTTTTCTCCTCTGTATGGATTTGTGGTAGCTGTGTATCTCGGTCTCGGGCGTCATAAGTGAGCTGAAGACCTGCCAGGGCATTGGAGACCTGATTTTGGGCATTGCATTTGTGCAAGTGCTCCATTCGGTTCACTAGTTCAATGCAGTGAGGTTTACATTGCTTCGAGTTCTTCCCATCTTGCTGTTGGAAGTCAAATATAAGATGAATATGTATATGATGTAGACATTGTGATAAAATTTTATCTATCTAGCATGTTTAATCTATTGCCTAGCTGAAACTTTAGCCCATTTTGATTTTGTAATGAGTGCTATACTGATACAGTCATGGATACACAGTATCAGCACACGACCATATGTATCTACCTAAGTTGGCTGACGTTATGTGGGCTGTGCACCTGATTTCTGCTGTTCTTTTCTGTGTTCTAGTGAGATGAAGCAACAATACTGGCTATTGTGGACATAGCCGAGTGTGACCTATCATTTTCTTTTCTGATCCTGCTGTAACCTGGAATCAAACTTTTGGCAGTGTTTTAAGAATTCTGCACTAGCCTGAATTCCCTGTAACTCTCGATGCTTGCCTGTTGTTGTTGTATGCAAGCATCACCGGTAGCGAAGTTCAAAAGAAAGGGTAACACGGCACTAAGCAGGAACTTCATATTTTCCCACGCCGTGCCAGGAGCATATCTTACATTACTCTTGGCGACAATGAATTATTCATGTTTAAATTTTTGTTTACTTTGAGTTATTTTTCAGTTCACGTTGCAGATTGACACGTGTGTTTGTATTCAGGATATGCTGAATTCGGCTCGATTTCCTTTTAGTGAACCATGTAGTTCAAGTTCATGTTTCTTGAAATAACATTTCAGATCAAGTTTGACCTGACAACCACACAAGCTTTGTGTCCAAATTCTTCCGCATGACCTAGGACGCATCAAGTGAAGGAACCCAACAATTTTAGTGAATACACAAACTTGCATGACCTAGGACGCATCAAGTGAAGGAACCCAACAGTTACATATAGCTTTGTGTCCAAATTCTTCCGCATGACCTTAGCTATATGTAATTGGTTAATCTCTATCTAAACTTAATAGTATATAAGTTGTAAATCTGGCATTTACTAGGTTATCATCAACTTGTCGATCCTTTCGCATGTTTTTTCCCTGTTTCACACTGAGGGGAAAACATTCACCAAGCAGTTCTACTGATGAGGCACTATGAGAAGGTGTTTCTAGTAGAAAGTCTGCATTGGTGGTAATGGTAGCAATATTTTTAGTTGAACAAGTAGTGGTTGCAAATTGCATCCATGGGATTCTGCGGCGCCGCGAGTCTCTAGGATTGTGAATGAATTTTAATTTTCCTTTTGGTGGGACAACTCTTTACAGTTCATCGGATTACCTGGTGAGATTATGCTCTCTCTTTCCTTTTTGGACAACGTGAATTACTTGCTAGTTGTTCTGTCGTTCTGAGCCTTTGTCGGTTATCTGAAACTCTGAAGATCTGCACAGTGATTGGATACCTGGTTGGCTTCAATGTGCAAACAGCTCTGCTTGAGACTTCACTGCATCGTCTCCGTGTTCTTGCCACCTTGATGTAAGCAACCAAAACTGTATAATGAAACGGTCCGTCTGAGCCAAGCTCAAAAACATTTGAAGCACTTGAAGACCTACAACGCTGCACGGGTATTGGATACCTTGTTCTTCAACATTGCTCCAAGTTATTCTCCAGTTCTTCATCCTAGTTGGGTGTTTGACTGTTTAGTCAGGTTCTGAAACCAGATTCAGGTTCAGGTCTGCCAGTTTTGAGATTTCCATTGGGCGCTTTACCCTAAACAAAATTGATTCAGAAGAAGGCTTGGGTTTTAACTAGAGTATAGACATTAAGAGAAGATTTTACAAACTAATAAAGTATGCAACGCTTCTGGTTTGAAGTTCAAAACGGGTAACAGCTTCCTGCTCCCGGGCTGCAAGAGTTTGCTGCTTTGCCGACATCAGATTTCGGAAATTAATAATAGAGTAATTTCATCACCAAGGAAAAAACAATTGACCATCTGCTTGTCAGATCAGATAAAATAAAAAGAAGAAAAGAAGCAGACACCCATCACTAGGTATACAGTCGAGTCAACCGAGAGAACTTCACGTCTCGGTTCCCACAAGTCCATTCAACTGCATCGACCAAGCATGCTCAGAACAAACAGTAACAGGCCAATCACGAACTTCACATCTTCCATACCACAGAAACGAACAGTAACAGGCCAATCACGAACTTCACATCTTCCATACCACAGAAACGTTACCTTACACAAAAGGAGATGACACAGCCTACTAAACTACAGATGTAGTTCGATGAACCACAATGCTGTCAACAGCATGACCGAAAATTTCATCAATGTTTATGCACTGACTGACGCCTACCACCACCCAAATAATCCCTCCGCCTAATAGACTAGTAATAGATGACACTACCCAGCATCAAAGCTCGAATCCCTGATGAACTTCCCAGGTGCAAAAAACTAGTTTCAACCAACACGAATAAGATAACCAGTGAAGATGTGACGCCATTTATGCCCCCTGACAGCCAAAAGACAATCCCCTATTCACGCTCAACTTGAATGGTCACATGGCTGATGTTGTACTCCGTCTTGATGTACCCGATTACCTTGTCAAGGATCTGATCAGCATCGGCTTCCCTAGCGATTGTCACATGGCAAGCCAGGAGCACCTTCCCCACTGTGATGGCCCAGATATGCAGCTCATGGACGGCAACCACGCCTTCCATCTCACAAAGCCCCCTCTCCAGCCTGGTGGCGTCGATCTCACGGGGTGTGCTCTCCATCAGGACTTCAAGGATGTTGCGCAACATCCTGATTGTGGTGAACAGCACAATCACCGAGAAGATGAGGGTGCAGATAAGATCAATGATCTTCCACTCAGGCTTGTACCAGATGATAGCCCCACCGATCATCACCCCGATGCTCTGGATGGAGTCCCCAAGCACGTGAAGATAAGCACTGTGTACATTTATATTGCGTCGAGGCTTCTTAGCAGCTTTGGTAGCAGATTGGGTACCCTCACAGTCAGCCTCATGCTTAATCAGTGGCTCCTCAACATCATGATGTTGTCCAGTGCCTGAGTGGTGGTGGTGATGTGTTGTAACAGTAATAGAACTTCCATGGCCATGCTCGTGGTGATGGACATGGCCCTGTTCTTGTTCTTCATGGTGGGAATGGTCATCATCTGAATCACCATGACTATGGTCATGTGAAGGACCATGGCTGTGACCATGGCCGTGCCCGTGGTCATGGCCTAGCAATACAGCCATTATAATGTTGACAAACAATCCAAATGCCGACACAGCAAACATGAGGGAGCCCTGCACGTCGCCACTCTCATTAATGAGCCTTACAATAGCCTCATATACCAGTATGCCAGCAAGTAGCCATATGAGCTGAATGGAGACCAAGGCACCAAGAATCTCAATCCGAAAGAACCCATAAGACTGCTGCGGTGTTGCTTCCCATCCAGCAGCCCAGAGAGAGAATAATGATATGGCAAATGCTGCCACATCAGAAAGAAGATGTGCTGCATCAGTTAAGATGGCAAGACTGTTTGCTTTGATGCCCCCAACCACTTCCACCGTCATGAATATGATGCAAAGGATCACTGCAATTATAAGCTTCCTCATGGACGCGGATCTCTCCTTGGCATCTTTCGAGGAGTTACTGGAATCAGAGAAATCACAGGCAGCACCTTTGCAGAATTTGCTCCCTGCTGCTCCAGAAGCTGATGCTGAGATGTCCATTTTCACTTCAGCAATCTGAGAATGTGATGGATTATGGCTTTCCATCTGAAAATAAGATAAAAATCAATACACGACTACAAAGATGATGATAGATGCACGCTGAAATGCTATATAGTATAAGAAAACTTGTTACACGCATTTTAATTCCTGCTACAGTTAGTGTGGAAATTGTAAAATTCAAAACAAGCATTGACTCTCAATATCCTGGCTAAATGAAAACAAGCAACCAATCAAACTGCTATTGTACATATCCTGGCTACCTGGGGCCTGGTTCACTAATACGAACTAGGCTATGCTGAACCAGGAAACCAATCATGCCCTTTTGTGGTCCATTGAAACATACAGCAGTAGCACATCTCAAGTTCCAAGTAGGGGGAATTGAAAAAAATATAGAGAAAAAAAAAACTTTCCCTTCCCTCCCTTTTTCTTTGGCTCCCTTTTCCTTTCCCAGAAGTGACATCATCTCTAAGTGCAGACAAGTCACCCTGATTAGTAAATCCCACGAACATTTAGTCGTCCACACACAATAGCACAAACCAACCTAGTAGAATATTCAAGCTAAGTGCATGAAAAAAATGGATAGAAGATTCAAGCAAGGGCATTTAAAAAAATGGACAGAAACAGAATATCCACACAGATTCATACCCTTGACGAAGCTACATTACACTCTATCCAACCCAACCAATGAAACCAAACCAAGTAAAACCTCAAAACAGATTCATATACCATCACTAGATAGATAGGCACACGCAGGATCAAGACGGCTGCGAATATCTGTTATCCCGAAAGCACACAAAAAAAAAGGTAGATTCCTCAAGCATCTGTAATCCCGAAAGCACAAAAAAAAAAGTAGATTCCTCAAGCTCGGTATGGAAAAAAGAAGATGCGGTACCGAATCAAGATCGTCGAGCGACGACGGTGATTCTGCAACCAACCCAAGATTTTGGAACCCAACTCAACTCGGCCTAAACAAAGGATAGTGGACTGCCGTCTGGAACCAACCGCGCGGCCAGGTGGTACTTGTAGACGGACGGGCGCCACGGCCACGGGTGGAGAGAATCAGAGGAGCATCATTGCCTGGTGGCATACAGTCACCAGGAGGCCGTGGCATTTGACGCGACGCCTAGGACTACTACCCAACAGGTCGCCGAACAGGATGATGATAGGACGGAACCCAATCAGCCAACCCGACCCTACCGACGGAACCCATCAACCACGCCGCTCGCTCACGGACGAGCGGGGTAGGACTGGCTGGCGAGGACGGCCACCACTACCTACACTAGAGACCAGAGAGAGCAGAGCGCAATGGAATCGCGGTCCCGGCGAATAAACACGGCGCGGAAACGGACAAGGCGATGCCATGGCTAGCTTTGGCTTTGGTAATTGGGTAGGAAGAAAGCGACCGGGCGGGGGCCAAATTAAGCTCGCCTACGACCTACTACGGTTACGGGCACGTCGTAGTTGTCGGATCGGAGGAACGAAAGATTCGTTTTTGATCACAATTACCAAAGCCACCCGGCCGGCGGTCACATTCGCGCCACCCCGTTCAACGGCCCCATCATAAATCCATCCACACAAGCAAGATTGATTCGGAAACGAATTCCCCGGACGCGACAGCGATTGTCCGCGCGCGTGCGCCAGATCGGAGGCGCCGCTCCCGGTCGGTCGCCTCCGTCCGACTCGTCCCGGCTGAACGAACGCGGAGTCAGAGAAGAAGGAAGGAGGAACGGGGCCGGTGTGCGTACCTCGTGACTGCGACCTCGCCCGCCCTGCCGGCCGCCGAGAGGGGCAGGGGAGAGGAAGGGAGCAGCGGATGCGCGGTGGGGTGTGGTGGAGGCGGCGGCGGCGGCGGCGTGGAGACCCGGGTGGATGGAGGCAGAGAGAGAGAGGCGCGCCTGGTTGGCTCACGGGCACGGCGTCGAAGGCCGCGCGGCACGGGGCAGAGAGAGGGAGAGGGAGAGGGGCAATGTCGCAAGGCGGCGGTTATTATATATCTGATCTGAATCTGATGCCGTGGCGCGTCGTGGCGATGCGAGAGACGAGAAGGGACAAGAGAGACGAGACGAAGGAGGAGGAGGGATCAAAGCTGTCTGCGAGTCTTTGCGTGTATGACGTCGTGTATGACGTCTCGATTATTTTTTTCCTTCTCTCCTCTCTTCTTATACCAGTACTAGTACAACAACAACAACAAAGCCTTTAAGGCCCTGTTTAGTTCCCATCCAAAATCCAAAATTTTTCAAGATTCTCCGTCACATCAAATCTTACGGCACATGCATGGAGTATTAAATATAGGTAAAAAGAATAATTAATTGCACAGTTTGCCCGTAATTGGCGAGACGAATCTTTTAAGCCTAAATAGTCCATAATTGGACAATTTTTGCCAAATACAAACAAAAGTGCTACAGTAGCCAAAAACCAAAAATTTTCGCATCTAAACGGGGTCTAAGTCCCAAACAAGTTGGGGTAGGCTAGAGTTGAAACCCATCAGAAGCAATCAAGGTTCAGGCACGTGAATAGCTGTCTTCCAAGCACTCCTATCTAAGGCTAAGTCTTTGAGCCTTTTCCCTGTGTACCATTAAAAAAGATGGCCTTTTCCTATAGGCCACTAAAAAGTTCGGACTTACCTAGGTGCCATGACACTTTATTTCTTTGCCCCCCAAGCCATTCCGTCCATTTTCGCTGGTAACGGTGTATAACGGCGAGGAGAAAAGACCGAAGTGCCCTCAGTCTAGGAAGGATGAGTGAAATTGCCGTTTGCCCTGTGTGCCACTCCCTGACCAAGCGTTTGAGCGCCAAGACGGCTGACGTGGGCAAGTTTTTTGGCGCCAAAGGCACTGGACTTGGCGCCAGAGAGACCCCGCTTGATGCTATAAATAGGCCCTCAGCCCTCCCTTCCCACTCATTCTTCTCCTTTTTATCTCTCCTGCTACCTTGCTGCCAGTGCCATGTCTCAAGCGTCAAGCAGCTATGGGAGGAGGCCCAGGCGGGTCATGTGCCCCAACTGTAGTGTGCTAGCTAATCGATTCATATCGATGACTATGAACAACAATAATTGTGCTTTCCACAAGTGCCCGTACTTTGCAGTTCGTTTTTCTTCCATGCTCATTCATTCATAGGTTGTTCTTTATTCCCTGTTTGGTGCTAATCTGTTGATGCTGTTGTTTATAGGCCGGAGGGTGCCAGTTTTATCAATGGGAGGACGAAATGGAGGACACTCTTGTGCACCCACCTAAAGCACCTGCTCCATTACAGGCCATTCCTCTGCAGGATTCCATTTGATCATCTACATGATCTTCTAGTCTTGCACCTGGAATTGAGGTGATGTAGGCAATAGCATGCTTGCAGGGTATTCCATTTGATCAATATCTTCTGTCTGATGGTGTCCATCAAGTCATCCAGATGCTTCTGCTTCTCACCCTTTATCCAGTTATTGAAAGACTCAGCCAAGTTGTTAGTCACATAATCAACTTTTGAGGCAGTGCCAAACTGGCTCCTAGTCCATAGCTTCTTGTGAGTGTCTTGAAGGTACTTCATAGCTTCTGCTTTGGCAGCAACCATTGCCTGATAATGCTTATCAAACATATATGGACTCCAAGAATATGCAGAAGCCCACAAGTGCTCATCAAAAACTTTACCACTATACCTCTTCTTGAAATTTTGTACTAGATGATACATACACTCCCTATGTTCAGCTTCTGGAAACACTTCACTAACTCCATTCATCACTGCCTGGCCACAATCTGTGGAGAAAGTAAGCCCAGGTGGGGGATGTTGGGGGCCAAGGTCAATGTACAACCCTTCCTCATCAACACCCACATGCTCATTGGATGGGTTTGGGTTAGCCAGATATTCAGGTTCAGCACATTCACTCTGGGTGGCACTCTGGGAGGCATTGCTTGCTTCTGCTCTGGTAGGACAGTGGACTGAAGGAGTGAATGGGGCTTCAACAGAGATGGCAGGGGGACTAAAATCCCAATCAGGAATCTGAGGCTCACTAGTTGGCCTATTATAGGCAACAGTCAAAAAATAGCACTTTGATTCATTACTTTTAGCAAACATTTCACGCATATCTTGGTCACTCCTTACTTCAACGTTGACCTTACTCTGATTGCAGAAATAAAACAGTCGAGCTACCTCACCGAAATCGGGTGGATACTTGTCAACAACATCACGAACCAGATCTTCGAAGTTAGTAAGCTCAGCATCCACAACTTTGTTCAAAGAAAACCACCGAGCACGCGAATTGGGAGTAACAATCCGCATTTCTAGGTTGAAGCTATTGTCTGCGTCCATCCTACAGATGAACAACAAGGAGCACGCAATCAAGGAGAACGCAAACAACGGGGAACAACACCACAATCGATCCACATTCTTCACTACCCGACCTAATCGATCCATACATTCACAACTACCCGACCTAATCGATCCATACATACCAAGGAGCATGCAATCTAGGGGGAATAACACTCACCCGGCAGCTCGCAAGTTCGGTCGCTCGCCCGCACCCTTCTTCACCTCACCGCCATACGCGGCCAATCCTCTGGATCCACGGTGAACTCCAAGCAGGACTACCCCATTCGACACCAGAAGCACGGGGGATTGATCTTCTTCTCAACCCGCCGCCGCCGCTAGGGTTCCGCGTCCGCCGCCGCCGCTAGGGTTCCGCGTCCGCCACCGCCCGCCTCAGCTAGGGTTTGGGGAAGAGAACGAGAGAGAAGCGAGAGTGAGAATACGATGGCGGTCAAGTTCGGTCAACACGGCCTCTCCCTCATAGAAGGGTAAGATGGACAAATTTCCTGTCCGGTCCCACCTGTCAGGGCTTTGAAACTGTCAAAACCAAACAGAACGTGCACGGAATGGCTTGGGGGCAAAGAAATAAAAGTGTCATGGCACCTAGGTAAGTCCGAACTTTTTAGTGGCCTGTAGGAAAAGGCCATCTTTTTTAATGGTACACAGAAAAAAGGCTCTAAGTCTTTGGGTATATTCCATCCTTTTAAGTCTCCTTTTATTGCCTCTACCCAAGTCAACTTCGGTCTTCCTCTGCCTCTCTTCACGTTACTATCCTGACTTAGGATTTCGCTACGCACCGGTGTATCTGGAGGTCTCCGTTGCACATGTCCAAACCATCTCAACCGGTGTTGGACAAGCTTTTCTTCAATTGGCGCTACCCCTAATCTCTCACGTATATCATCGTTCCGAACTCGATCCCTTCTTGTATGACCGCAAATCCAACGCAACATACGCATTTCTGCGACACTTAGCTGTTGAACATGTCGTCTTTTCGTAGGCCAACATTCTGCACCATACAACATAGCAGGTCTAATCGTCGTCCTATAAAACTTGCCTTTTAGCTTCTGTGGTACCCTTTTGTCACATAGGACACCAGACGCTTGCCGCCACTTCATCCACCCTGCTTTGATTCTATGGCTAACATCTTCATCAATATCCCCGTCCCTCTGTAGCATTGATCCTAAATATCAAAAGGTATCCTTCCTAGGCACTACTTGACCTTCCAAACTAACATCTTCCTCCTTCCGAGTAGTAGTGCCGAAGTCACATCTCATATACTCAGTTTTAGTTCTACTGAGTCTAAAACCTTTGGACTCCAAAGTCTCCCGCCATAACTCCAGTTTCTGGTTCACTCCTGTCCGGCTTTCATCAACTAGCACTACATCGTCCGCGAAAAGCATACACCAAGGGATGTCCCCTTGTATGTCCCTTGTGACCTCATCCATCACTAAAGCAAACAAATAAGGGCTCAAAGCTGACCCTTGATGTAGTCCTATCCTAATCGGGAAGTCATCCGTGTCTCCATCACTTGTTCGAACTCTAGTCACAACATTGTTGTACATGTCCTTAATGAGCCCGACGTACTTCGTTGGGACTTTATATTTGTCCAAAGCCCACCACATAACATTCCTTGGTATTTTATCATAAGCCTTCTCCAAGTCAATAAAAACCATGTGTAGGTCCTTCTTCTTCTCCCTATACCGCTCCATAACTTGTCTTACTAAGAAAATGGCTTCCATGGTTGACCTTCCGGGCATGAAACTAAATTGGTTCATAGAGACCCGCGTTATTGCTCTCAAGCGATGCTCGATAACTCTCTCCCATAGCTTCATAGTATGGCTCATCAACTTAATTCCCTGGTAATTCGTACAACTTTGAATATCCCATTTATTCTTGTAGATCGGTACCAATATACTTCTCCTCCACTCATCAGGCATCTTGTTCGATCGAAAAATATGGTTGAACAGCTTGGTTAGCCATACTATAGCTATGTTCCCGAGGCATCTCCACACCTCGATTGGGATACCATCCAGTCCCATCGCCTTACCTCCTTTCATCCTTTTTAACGCCTCTCTGACCTCAGATTCTTGAAAAAAAATTATTGAAAAAAAGCCGTCTGACGGATCAGTTTTTTTTAAGCGGGCATGCAATGCAAATTGCAAGCATGCCGATTGTTCAGATATATAAAATAATAAAATGGCCGCCACGGACAACGCTGCCCTGGTGTCCGGACAGTTAGACATTTGTTGGCATGTGGTTGGTTTCTCTTCACCGGCTCGCGGGCTTTTGTTAGGAAAACTTCCGTTGAATATTACATGGGATCGGGCCCATATTTTATTTAATAAATTAATTAATTCGAGGCACGTATTAAACGTTGTGGTACAATATAGTTTTAGTCTCATATGAGATTTTAACTGATTGTTGACTCAACTTAAGCAGGGCTACACACTTATGCACCTATAGAGAAGTTTAAAGAGACCAAAGGCGTGCCACACGCGCACGCCGCCGCCGAGCCGAGCCGAGCGTTGCGTTGCGTGTCGTGGGTGGGTGTGGGATGGTTTTGCCACTTAGGCTGGCTAAGGAAGAGGAAGCGGTACAGGCGCTAACGTGAAGGAGTTACTTACGGGTTAGTTACCATCCACTACGGTGGAGATTACTCGTAATCACTTCGACTCTTCGTCTCCCAGATCTATGTGGCATTACCTTCTCTCCCATCTCTCTGTTGCCTCACGAGCCATACCACTCCTTCCTCCGGTCGAGTTGTATTCGAGTACTCCCCGTCCCATCCTCTGCGCGCATACACTATCGAAGACGGCTTCTTTGCCGAGTGTCCCAAACTTTGCCGAGTGCTTTTTATCGGGCGCTCAGCAAAGAGGCTATTTGCCGAGTGCTAGAGAGAAAGCACTCGGCAAACAACGGGCACTCGGCAAAGAGGTGGTTTGTCGAGTGCCGAGCACTCGGCAAACAATAACACTCGGCAAAGACCATGACACTCGGCAAACCAGAACACTCGATGAAGGGCCGCCGCCGTTAACGGCCGAGCCGCCATTAACCCTTTGCCGAGTGTCTTCTCCTGACACTCGGCAAAGCGGTGATTTGCCGAGTGTCATTTTTTGACACTCGGTAAACCATATTTTTTTCACTTTTGACCTCCAAACTTTTTCTACGGACCTCATACAATATCTGGTACTCCATGTTCCAATGTGGCACATTTCTCGAACTTTTTCTATATTTCTTTAATTTATTTCATTTAATTGAATTTTCTTGGATAATTCAAATTATAACTGCTAGTCATTCGAATAATGAAAAAAATGAATGAAAAAATGATATTCATGTTATTTAGTATAATATGAGGCCGTATCCAGGAACAGACCACCAATTTCGAACATCTTGTTCACGAAACATGACCACGAACTTGCGGTCGAGTTGTTTTTAAATTCTATAAAAAGCAAATGAAGTCCGAAAACCATGAAACTTATCAAGATGTCATGATATCATATGTGGAGGCTGTGATAAAAATTTGAGAAGGTTTCACGCAAGTTGTCACGTACGATGCTTGCAAACCGAAGAATCTCCGAAGAAGTTTCATGATTTCGTGAAGAGACCGACGAGGTGGTAAGCATCGTAAGTAACAAACTTGCGCGAAACCTCCTCAATTTTTTATCACAGCCTTTACATATGATATCATGACATATCGACAAGTTTCAAGGTTTTCGGTCTTCGTTTGCTTTTTATAGAATTTAAAAACAACTCGACCGCAAGTTCGTGGTCATGTTTCGTGAACAAGATTTTCGAAATTTGTGGTCTATTCCTGGATACGGCCTCACATTATACTAAATAACATGAATATCATTTTTTCATTCATTTTTTCATTATTCGAATGACTAGCGGTTATAATTTGAATTATCCAAGAAAATTCAATTAAATGAAATAAATTAAAGAAATATAGAAAAAGTCCGAGAAATGTGCCACATTGGAATATGGAGTACCAGGTATTGTACGAGGACTACAGAAAAAGTTTGGGGGCAGGAAGAAAAAAAATAAAAATGGTTTGCCGAGTGTCTGCGTTTGGTGCTCGGCAAATGAGCCTATTTTCCGAGTGCCAGGACGGCTGGCACTCGGCAAAGAATTTTAATTTTTTTTTTAAAAAAAAACTCTTTGCCGAGTGCCAGACCGGGTGGCACTCGACAAAGAATTTAAAAAAAACTTTGCCGAGAGCCAGATCGGGGGCACTTGGCAAAGAATTTTTTTAAAAAAAAACCTCTTTGCCGAGTGCCAGGCCAGGTGGCCCTCGACAGAGAATTAAAAAAATTAAAAAAAATACTTTGTCGAGTGCCAGATCGGGGGCACTTGGTAAAGGGAGGATTTAACCCCGCCGGCCCAGCCGGCCCACACACACCGCACACACGCATGTAGGTAGCTGCCCGCGCCGGCGTCGCGGCCGCCGCCCCCGCGCCGCGCCGTCGGAGGAGGAGGAGAAAGAGAGGAGGAGGAGAGGAGGAGAGGAGGAAGGAGGAAGAGAAGGAGGTGGTGGAAGGAGGAAGGAGGAAGCAGAAGGAGGAGGAGGAGGCGTCCCGACCGCCGTTGCCACGTCCCTGACACTTCCTCAGCCGTTGCCTTGTCCACCGGCGCCTTGGCCCCTTCACCACCGCCGCCCTACGACGACCACTAGGTATGCCCTACCGTCATCGTCGTAGTATTACTAGTAGTTGCGGTAGTAGTAATGGTAGAGTAGCAGTGGTGGTAGTCGTAGGAGTCGTAAGAGTGGTTGTGACATTGTTATATATATGTGGTTGGATATAATCTTGTGCATGTCGGCCATCGTGCCGTTCATATATATGTGCATGTCGGCCATCGTGCCGTTGGTTTTCTTGCAGGTTTTGGAAACCTCACCATACGACCTCGGCAGGACACTTCACACCACCGGGTGGAGGCACTCGAGGCTATTCCTGGTTTATTCGTCGTTCATTGGTTTTTTCATATCTTTCCTTTTCATTATTGTAACATTGGGGTGAATATATTGTAGGCCCAGCTGGAATAAGAGAGGAGGATACGGGAGCAGATGTAGGCGAAGATGGAGAGGGTGGAGGCCGAGCAGCGGAGGATGGCGAAGATTCTTCAGCACATGCAAAGTCTTGGCGCCACTACGGGTGTAGTTCCGCCACCTTCGCTATTCGCTCCACCTCCACCTCCACCTCCTCACTATTCTACTCCTGTGAGTATAAATGTTTTAGTTTGTATGTTCTACTTACGGTCAAATCTAGTGGAGTATGAAAGTTTTATTCATGTATGGTATATATTTATCTTGTCTCACACATGCAATCTCTTCTCCTTTATGTAGAATCAATTGGCGGCATCGAACGATCCTCATGCTTCAGCGAATCCTTCACCAAATCAGTCTCATTGGCCATCTTGGTGATGATACTTATGGTTGTTAATGTTACTTCTATTTGCAATTGTGGTTGTTGATGATGGGGCACTTCGATTACTTGTCAACTTATTTGTGATATATTGTGAGACATGTGACGTTTGTGATATATATGTGACGTTTGTGATATATATATGGTGTTGATGATATATATGTGCTGTTGATGATATATATGTGATGTTGGTGATGTTTGTTATATATATCTTCTATTTGTTTGGATGGAATGTAAAAAACAAATAGAAAAGGTTGTTTTCAGTCACTTTGCCGAGTGCAATGGCCATGACACTCGGCAAAGTGACTACCTGGGAACATGCTTTGCCGAGTGCAAAGGCCATTGCACTCGGCAAACGTCACATATTTGCCGAGTGCCATAGGCCAGGCACTCGACAAAGGTCGCCTGTTTGCCGAGTGTCTTGACAGGACACTCGACAAATAGGCTACCTTTGTTGAGTGTCTTACCGGTGGCACTCGGTACAGTGGCCACCTTTGCCGAGTGTCTGAGTCAACGGTGCTTGGCAAAGCGGCGACCTTTGCCGAGTGCTTGACCTTGACACTCGGCAAAGCCACCGTCACGGTGGCGCTCACCGTCACGACGACTTTTCTTTGTCGAGTGCCTGATAAAGTGCACTAGACAAAGAGGTCTTTGCAGATAAACTATTTACCGAGCGCCCTTTGTCGAGTGTAACACTCGGCAAAGGCTTTGTCGAGTGTATATCGGCCTTTGCCGAGTGCCTGAGGCACTCGGCAAAGAAGCTGAATCCGGTAGTGATAGAGCTTTGGGAGAGCAGGCCTCCGGAACCGCCGTTCGTATCGGGACACCAGCTCGTGTGTGTGCGGGCGATCAGGTTTTTGGAGAGCGTCTCCGCGACTGCTCGCCGTCTTCGTCTTCATCTCTTCCTGGTTTCTTCCTCGGATCAGCTTCGTCTACTTTCCTGTGGACGTTCGAGGGACGGCACTGCGTACATCTTCCTACACTGACTGTGGTCCGCGACTTCGAGCAACTCATCATGAGTGGGTCTGGAGCCACCGATGCCTTGAGCATGGGTCCCTCCGCAGTGTACATCTCTATTATCAAATTGGTTAAGTTCAATCTCTTTTTTGTCATGATCAGTATGATGTTCATCAACATATTTGCTGCTAATCTGAGTAGTAGTAAAATCACACACGTGCACATATTTATCATAAAAAATTGGTTATTATTTTTTTAGATTAATTTTAACATGAAATTACCTAAATTCCTAACAATACAAAAACTGATATTAGGCAATTTTTTGTTAGTGGTTTTGCTGCTGCTTTGAAGCCAAATGATTTTGATGGAACAAATTACAAGACATGGCGTGCTAAGATGGTGTTGTGGCTTACTGCTATGAACTGCTATCACGCCGCACAGGGGAAACCTAAACAATGTACTCCTGAGGAGGAGGAAAAGTTCAAGGTAGCCGATAACCTGTTTTGAGGCGCCATGATTAGTGCAATTCATAGCAAGTATGAGGACAGCTACCTCCATTACATGTCAGGCAAGGAATTATGGGATGCACTTGATGCTAAGTTTGGTGTTTCTGACATCGATATCGAGCTGTTGAAAGCTCTAGTTTGGTTTTGGTGAATTGATGAAACCCTAAGTGCTAACCTAGTTTATCAAAGTGATTATGAGATATGTAGCACATTCCAAGTGGTGAAGCAAATGAAGATCATGACATGATGATGGTGATGCCATGGTGATGATCAAGTGCTTAGACTTGAAAAGAAGAAAGAGAAAAACAAAAGATTCAAGGCAAAGGTATAAGTAGTAGGAGTTATTTTGTTTTGGTGATCAAGACACTTAGCGAGTGTGATCATATTTAGGTTCGATAGCCGTACTATTAAGAGGGGTGAAACTCGTATCGAAATACGATTATCAAAGTGCCACTAGATGCTTTAACTCATTGCATATGCATTTAGGATCTAGTAGAGTGCTAACACCCTTGAAAATGTTTGTGAAAATATGCTAACACACATGTGCACAAGGTGATACACTTGGTGGTTGGCACATTTGAGCAAGGGTAAGAAATCTCACCGACGCACTATACAGAAAAGATAGGGTTTCACAGAGCGTAATGGACGTGTCCAGTGGCTTAACCCAGGTGAACGGAGGTCACTGTAAGTGACCGAACGCTGGTCTCGATAGGACCAGCTCATTCGGTCAGTGGCAGAAGTGAGCGTGCAGTTTCGGTCTCATGACCGGACGCTGGCGCGAGAAATGACCGGACGCTCAGGGCCTGAGTCCGGTCAGTATGATGTATGATGACATATGCAGCGCATAGGGGAGACGTTGAGTGACCGAACGCTGGGTGAGTACGGACGAGCATGACTGGATGCGTCCGGTCGTGATTTTTCGCTTCTGGTACCTTACTGGAAACGATCGGACGCTGGTGTTGGTGCGTCCGATCAATTTGAGCAGCGCGTCCGGTCACTACTTAAATATACTGATGACCGTTGAGATCGAGCGATCAGCGTTTGAAGCCGATGACACGTGGCAAGCATCGGGCGACCGGACGCTGGGGTCCTATGCCCGGTCGATATGACCGGGGCGTCCGGTCATCCCGAGCAGTGCCTAGTGAAGGGGTACAATGGCTCTATTTCGTATGGGCTTCTATTTAAGCCCCATGGCCGGCTCAAGCTCACTCTCTTGGCCATTTTGCATTGACATAGCAACCTTGTGAGCTTAGCCAAAGCCCTCCCACTCATCTCCATCATAGATTCAACATCTTTGTTAGATTGGGAGTGAATCCAAGTGCATTGCTTGAGTGTTTGCATCGAGAGGCACTTGGTGTTCATGTTTCGCTGCGGGATTCACTTGTTACTCTTGATGGTTGCCGCCATCTAGACGGCTTGGAGCAGCGAGGATCTTCGAGCGGAGGTTGGTGATTGTCTCTGGCTCTGATCATGGTGATTGTGAGGGGTTCTTGACCTTTCCCCGGTGGAGAGCCAAAAGGTACTCTAGTGAATTGCTCGTGGCTTGTGTGATCCTCATCTTGTGTTGGTTGTGCGGCACCCTTTTGGGGGTTTTGCGTGTGATGCCAATTAGCGCGTGAACCTCCAAGTGAGTGAATCGCCACAACGAGGACTAGCTTGCCGGCAAGCAAGTGAACCTCGGTAAAAAATCATTGTGTCATCATTTGATTCCGAGGTGATTGGTCTTCATTAGTTTTCATTCTTGTGATTGGTTGGTTCATTCCTCGACATGGTGGTATAACTATCTTGCTCTCTCTCTTTACAATACCGCAAACTAGTTGTCAAGCTCTTTAGTGTAGCTAGTTGTAAGAGCTTATTAGTTTAGTTATGTGGCTCTTTAGTTAGCATTCGAGAGCGCACTAACTTAGTGTAGTGACATAGCTATTGTATGGATAGAAACTATATAAACTAGAATTGTAGTAGGTAGCTTGCAATTTTAGTAGGCTAGCGCAACACTTGCTTCGCCTCATAATTGTCTAACCGGTTTGCTAAGTGTTGTTGTAGAAATTTTAATAGGCTATTCACCCCCCTCTAGCCATTAGGACCTTTCAGCTGTACATCATGGAGCAGCTGTTTGACTACAAGATGGTTGAAAACCGTTCTGTGGTCGAATAAGCTCATGAGATACAGGCACTGGCTAAGGAACTCGAACAGTTCCCATGTGTGTTGCCCGATAAGTTTGTGGCCGACGGTATAATCGCTAAGCTGCCACCTTCTTGGAGGGTTTTTGCTACCTTTCTAAAACACAAGAGACAAGAGTTTAGCATGGCTGAGCTTGTTGGGTCTCTTGAGGGGACAAGAACAAAAGACACGGTGGGAAAGACGTTCAGTCTTCTAGTGCCAATATGGTGCAGAGGAAAATTTCAAATGCATCTCGTAATAAGAAGAAGAACAAGCAAGAGAACAACTCGATGCCTAAACAAGCAACCACTTTTAAGAAGAAAAAGAACAACAAAGATGGTGGTTGCTTTGTTTGTGGGAGTGGTGAGCATTGGGCAAATTCATGCCCAGACCGCAAATTTAAGCAAGATAAAAATATGCAAACATGGTTGTTAGCGAGGCTGAAGGAGGAACATCTGGGTATGGTAATTCTTTACCTACTGTTCTTTCAGTTTGTCATTCGCCTGAGTGGTGGATGGACACTGGGGCTAATATTCATGTGTGTGCTAATGCCTCTTTGTTTTCTTCTTATCAGGTCGGTGGGACTAGAGCCTTGCTGATGGGGAACGGGTCCCATGCATGTGTTCTTGGTGTTAGTACGGTCATTCTAAAGTTCACTTTGGGAAAGACGGTGCTGCTGAAGAACGTGCATCATGTCCCCTCCATAAAAAGAATCTAGTTAGCGGCTCTTAATGTTGTCGAGATAGTTATAAAATTGTCTTTGAGTCCAATAAATGTGTACTGTTAAGGTATGAAACTTTTGTTGGTAAAGGTTATGATTGTGGAGGCTTGTTCTGCTTACCCTTGCATGATGATGTGTGTAATAAAATTGTGAACAATGCTATTATCCCTGATGCAGGGGCGGACACAGCGGTGGGGCGGGGGGGGGGGCTCAAGCCCCCCTACCCATATCGCAGCAGTGGAACCCCCTGTGGAGCCCCCATGAATTTTTAGGCAAAGTTCTATAGTGTAGGGGGGCTGAGACTTAAGATCGAACAGCAGTGTTGTTCAGCCCCCCCTGAAATATTTTCTGGGTCCGCCGCTGCCCTGATGAGTCAAATATTTAGCATTCACGTCTTTGTCATGTTAATTTTGGTTGTCTATCGTGGCTTGCAAATATGAATTTAATCCAAAAAATTAATTTGGTCAAAGTTTCTAAGTGTCATGTGTGTGTGCAGTCTAAGCAACCTCGTAAGCCTCACAAGGCTATGGAGATGAGGAACTTGGCGCCATTAGAACTAGTCCATTCCGATCTATGTGAGATGAATGGAGAGTTAACTAAAGGTGGCAAAAGATACTTAATGACTTTTATAGACGATTGTTCTAGATTTTGCTATGTGTACCTGTTAAAAACAAAAGATGAAGCGTTGCATTACTTTAAGATCTATAAAGCTGAAGTAGAAAATTAACTTGAGAGTAAAGTTAAACGATTAAGGTCTGATCGTGGTGGAGAATACTTTTCAAGTGAATTTTCTGATTTCTGTATAGAACATGAAATTATTCACGAGAGGACACCGCCATATTCACCACAGTCCAATAGGATTGCCGAAACAAAGAACCACACTCTAACTGAGTTGGTTAACGCCATGTTAGAGACAACGGGTCTATCTAAGGAATGGTGGGGTGAGACTATTTTGACGGCATGTCATGTCCTAAACAGAGTTCCTACAAAGAATAAATAAATCACACCATTTGAGGAATGGGAAAAGAAAAGATTAAATCTCTCATATTTGCGCACTTGGGGTTGTTTGGCCAAAGTGAATATGCCAATTAACAAGAAGCGCAAACTTGGACCTAAAACTGTTGATTGTATTTTCCTTGGTTATGCTATTCATAGCGTTAGATATAGATTCTTAATTATAAATTCTGGGGTACCTGACATGCATGTTGGTACTGTCATGGAGTCCAGAGACGCTACATTTTTTGAAAGTGTTTTTCTCTTGAAAAATGCACCTAACACGTCTAGTCATGAACCTATAATTCTCCATGAGCAATTTATTCCAATAGAACATTCTGAGGAACCTCATATGCATAATCCTGAGGAGGATGACATTGTAGTCACTCGAAAGAGTAAGAGACAATGAACTACAAAGTCTTTTGGTGATGACTACATTGTGTACCTTGTGGATGACATACCAAAAACCATTGAAGAGGCATATTCCTCTCCTGATGCTGACTTGTGGAAGGAAACAGTACGGAGTGAGATAGATTTAATTATGTCTAATGGAACTTGGGAAATTGTTAAACGTCCTTATGGATATAAACCAATAGGATGCAAATGGGTGTTCAAGAAAAAGCTTAGACCTGATGGTACAATTGAGAGGTACAAGACAAGACTTATGGCCAAGGGTTATACCCAGAAAGAAGGTGAAGATTTCTTCGATACTTATTCACCTGTTGCTCGATTGACCACAGTTCGAGTGTTACTTTCTCTGGCTGCCTCTCATGGTCTTATCATTCATCAGATGGATGTAAATACGACTTTCCTAAATGGAGAGTTCGAGGAGGAGATCTATATGGATCAGCCAGATGGATTTGTAGCAAATGGTCAAGAGGGCATGGTGTGTAAGTTATTGAAGTTCTTATATGGCCTGAAACAAGCTCCTAAGCAGTGGCATGAGAAGTTTGACAGAACTTTGACATATGCTAGCTTTGTTGTAAATGAAGCTAACACATGTGTATACTATCGGTATGGTGGGGTGAAGGAGTGATCTTGTGTTTATATGTTGATGACATACTGATTTTTGGAACCAGCCTTAATGTGATTAAGGAGGTTAAAAACCTATTGTCTAATAATTTTGAGATGAAAGACTTGGGAGAAGCTGATGTTATTCTTAATGTCAAGCTGATAAGAGAAGGCAATGGTGGGTTACACTTTCACAATCCCACTATGTGGAAAAGGTATTGAGTCGCTTTGGGTTTAGTGACTGTCAACCTGCTCCTACGCCTTATGACCCTAGTGTGCTATTAAGGAAAAATCGAAGAATATCAAGGGATCAATTGAGATACTCCCAAATTATTGGTTCGCTTATGTATCTGGCTAGCGCCATGAGGCCTGATATCTCGTTTGTTGTGAGCAAACTAAGCCGGTTTGTGTCAAATCCGGGTGATAATCATTAGCGTGCTCTTGAGAGAGTACTGCGCTATCTGAAAGGTACTATGAGCTATGGCATTCACTATACCGGGTACCCGAAGGTACTAGAGGGTCTTTGTGATGCTAATTGGATATCTGATGCTGATGAGCGTTATGCCACGAGCGGATATGTGTTCTTGCTTAGATGTGGCGCTGTTTCCTAGAGGTCTTGCAAGCAGACTATTTTAACAAAGTCAACTATGGAAGCATAACTCACAGCATTAGACACCGCTGGCACTGAGGTCGAGTGGCTTCGTGAACTCCTTATGGATTTACCGGTTGTAGAGAAACCTATACCGGCTATTTTTATAAACTGTAACAACCAAACTGTGATAACTAAGGTAAACGGTTCTAAGGACAACATGAAGTCCACAAGGCACGTTAAGCGGAGATTAAAATCTGTTAGAAAATTGAGAAACTTTGGAGTGATAACGTTTGACTATGTCCACACGTCTAGAAACCTGACAGATCAATTCACTAAGGGACTGTCACGTAATGTGATAGATAGTGCGTCAAGTGAAATGGGCTTGAGACCCACATGAAGTCTATCATGGTGGTAACCTGTTCTATGTGATCGGAGATCCCGTGAAGTAGAATGGTGAAACAAGCCTGGGATAGGCTGAGGAAAGAACCTTAATTAAACCCATGTCAGATGCACTTCTTTCCTTTTCTGTAAGACAGGTTGGTTTTATATCGTAATGTGTTTCAAAGTGGCTTGTTGAAGCAAAGAAGTTATCCTACAGAACATCTTTTGAGAAACACACCTATGTAAGTTCGACTGCTAGTCACAATCTATGAGATTTGGGTGATCTCTAGATACTCATGAATGGGCCAGGAGTATGACTTATATGCTCCAACCAGAGAGGATGCTTTTTGCGACCTAGTATCAGTAAAGGGCCTAGGTGAAACTTATTTCGCACAAAACTGTCAATTCAAGGCATAGTCCATTGTATAGTTGTGAGTAAGCGTAACCTTTGCTCTAGGTGGAAGCTCAACTTAACAGTCTCCATCAAAACACTGGTATATCAAACGACAGAGAAAACTGAGAGCATTTCTTATATGCCCTAGAATTTGGTGGGGATTGTTGAATATTATATGGGTTTAGGCCCATATTTTATTTAATAAATCAATTAATTCTAGGCCCATATTAAATGATGTGGTACAATATAGTTTTTGTCCCGTATAGGATTTTGACTAATTGTTGACTCAACTTAAGTAGGGCTACACACTTGTGCACCTATAGAGAAGTTGAAAGAGGCTAAAGGCGTGCCACACGCACGCGTCGCCGCCGCCGAGCCGAGCCGAGGTGAGGCGTGGCGAGCGATGCGTTGCGTGACGTGACGTCACGGGACATGACATGTCGTGCGCGGGTGTGGGTTGGTTTTGCCAACTTGGGCTGGCTAAGGAAGAGGAAGGGGTACATGCGCTAACGTGAAGGAGTTACTTACGGGTCAGTTATCATCCACTACGGTGTGATTACTCGTAATCACTTTGACTCTTCGTCTCCTTGATCTCTCTTGCATTACCTTCCCTCCTATCTCCGCTGTTGTCTCACAAGCCATACCACTCCTTCCTCTAGTCGAGTTGTATTCGAGTACTCCCCGTCCCATCCTCTGCGCGCACAGAGCTTTGGGAGAGTAGGCCTCCGGAACATCCATTCGCATCGGGATACCTGCTCGGGTGTGTGCGGGCGATCTGGTTTTTGGAGAGCGTCTCTGCGACTGCTCGCCGTCTTCGCCTTCATCTTCTTCCTGGTTTCTTCCTCGGATCGGCTTCGTCTACTTCCCGGTGGACGTTAGAGGGACGGCACTGCGTACATCTTCCTGTACCGACTGTGGTCCGCGACTTCGAGCAACTCACCATGAGTGGGTCTGGAGCCACCGGTGCGTTGAGCATGAGTCCCTCCGCAAGATACATCTCTATTCTCAAATTGGTTAAGTTCAATCTCTTTTCCGCCATGATCAGTACGATGTTCATCAACATATTTGCTGCTAATATGAGTAGTAGTAAAATCACACACGTGCACATATTGTCATCATAATTTTTTTTATTTTTCTAGATTAATTTTAACATGAAATTGCCTAAATTCCTAACGATTTCTTCACCTTTTTTTAAAAAAAACGTACTATCAGACATGTACTATCTCTTTCATGATACAACAAGTGCACTTCTTGATTCTCGAACAGTGAAACATTTATAGTTTTGACCAAATACATTTAAAAACATATTTGTATTTACTATGCGCAATAAGTATGGCTGGATTGATGTACAATGAAATATATCTTCGTAATAAACTTATTTGAAAATACAAATATTGACACTACTTTCTATATAATTGGTTAAATATGAAAATGTTGGACTTGTCAAGAAACGAAATGTAGGTTTTACTTCGTGACCAAGGAAGGAGTAGGTTAGAGAATGGCTTCTAAAAGTATAACTAAGCCAAAAAAAAAATAGCCGTAGCTATTTTTAACCAAAAGTTGAAACTATCATAACATGGTTTTCTTCTCTTGCTTCATTGTTTATTGTTTATTTATACGAAGAAACACATCCTACCCTGTTAAGTGTTAAAAGAGGCTATATTTGAAACGTCGCTCATTCATTTTCATTAACGTCCAAGGTGACAGCTGATGAGCAAATGCGCCGGGAACAGGAACCAAACAGCCTGTTCGTTTGTTGGTTTCAGTCAGCTCAAACCAGCCAGTCAACAGTGTTTTCCTCTCACAATAAACCAGCACCGGCCAGCCCGTCAGCCCAAACCAGCCAGCCAACAGTGTTTTCCTCTTACAGTAAACCAGCACCGGTCAGCCCAAACTAGTCCAGAAACAGCCAACGAACCGGCCGAAAAACTACTCCGTCAACGTCTGTACGGACGCCATCGCCCAGCTGAAAAGGCAATGCGTTAGCGTTACACAAGTGATGAGCGAGTGGAACGCTCAGTCAGGTTGTTATCGCTACTACAGTGATGAAACGTACGTACTAGTATGTTTGTTTTGGCAGAAGTTGGTGTTTTTTATGTATAATATAACCGGCAAAAGTTAGTGTTGGTGGGCTAGCCGCTCACGCTCAGCCAAGATGCTCTTCTCATTCTCAAATCAAATCCCCTTGATCCTTGTGCTGTGTCCCTCGCCCTCGCCGCGACCACGGATCAGCTTGTTCGTTTCGGCTGAAACAATCATGAATTATTATTGCTGGCTGATTTGGTATGAGAGAAAAATATTGTTCGATCGTTTACGACCAAACGAACAGACTGCGGAGCTTCCGATTCCGGCGCGGTGGAGGTAGGTGGAGCGTCGCTTCCAATCGGGTCGGCAGCGAGAGGCTATGGCCTACGGGACGGACGCACGACGCGGGGCAAACAAGAGGATTGCGTACTCGTTCCCACCAACTGGTTGATCTAAAGTACAGAAGTGAGGAGCTTCTGCCCCTGATTTTATTAAGTCTTGACGTATGTAAGTTCTTTTTATTTTATGTACTGCTCTCTCCATCTCAAAAATGCGCGCTCTTTAAACGAGTTCTTTTATAAATTTAATTAACAAGCATTTATATCTCTAAATAAATTTATTATAAAAATATGTTTCATGATCTACTTGACGGTACTCATTATGCATCATCATATACATAATACTATATTTAGTTTTTTTTTAAATAACTCCTCAAAATGAGATATGCCTGTCATTTGGTCAGTACACACCTAATATCGTTACCACCACCGTACCTAACTTCCAAAGTTCCTTTGGAGTATGTTATTTATACGATTATTAAATTTTGTTAACCGCACTTCAGCCCAAAAGCACATGCAAATTATATAATGTAAAGAAATATCTTGTTCGTATTGGATTAGCGAAAAAAACTTAATTTTTCTCCTTTAATTTCAGAATGGAGACGTTAAGGGCAGTCCTAATGGTGTATTGATGATGGTTTCTATCCTTATTAAATGACTTGCCACGTAGGCAAAATGCTGACATGGCAACGTAATTAATGAAGAAAGAGAGCAAAAATCCTAGAAATGGTTTCTTCGTGAAGAAATCAGGTCTTTTCTTAACCCAATGCACCAAGAAACCATAAAATCGTCATTGGGGAGAAACCACCAGTTTCCAGGGGGCTCGTGCCACACTCACATTGGAGGAAGAAGATAGAGTTGACAGAGAAAAAGATAAAATAATTATTACACAAAGACACCTCCACTGTGGAAGGTAGTTTCTATAGATGATTTCTTGTGCTATGAAAACCACATCAGTTTCTTCTATTGGGACTGCCCTAAACGTTTCCACTCTGCCATCAAGTCCAACAACCTACACATGCATCCTTACCACGCAGGGGTTCCGGTTCGCAAAATTCTACCCAAATGTCGCGCACTAATAACTGATGAAATACGCACGACCATCGGCCAGATTGTAGTGTGTAATTGCGTCTTTACTCCTTAATTTTTTAACAAAATTAGTAACAAATTGGCAGAAGCACTACTATTATAGTACTAGTATCATTTAAGGAAATTAAAAAGCATGCACATTTACTCTTTAGGCTTTGAGTATTAAACACATATATATACAAAAACGTTCGCTTGAGCACGATGGCTGAAAAGGAAATGATGTCCATCACCCGTTGTCACTCCCTGCACTGGAGCTCTGAATTGGACAGTTTAATTTCCTGCTGGGATATATTTCTTTAATCAGCTAAAAGTAATTGGAAATGAGGGTTTTTATTGTACCTGTGCCGGCCTACCAATTCTATGAGTAGCGACAATACGATCTTATTGACATTGACGCTTCGACAGGGGGATATTTAACTTTTTTCACTCTTATGGCGGGCACGAGATCAATTGCCAGCTTTCTACACGGTCCTATTTTTTTTTTCCTCCAAACTGACCAAAACTTCCAGTTTGTAGACATTTTAGTTGCGTGGCACGCCAGTCAGCTTGCCAGCGTGGCTGATGCACGCAAAAAGACCTCGCTACACCTTGCCTTATCCCTTAACCGTGTGGGCTCGCTTCCCGTATCCCCAGCCGCCCCCATTCTTCTTCTTCTCCCTCGCGCTGAGGAGCGGCGCGAGGAGATCCGACAGTGCGGCGCAAGGATCTATGGCGTTCACGAAAGCAAGGCCAGCGGTGCTCATGGATGTAGGTGTACCTTTCTCTCCTCTCTTTCCCCTCTCGTCTCCTCTATGGTTTCGGTTGCCACCTAGGGCTCGATGTGGTTAGGGTTTTGATTTTATTTGCGGTCATTAAAGTTCATGATTTGTGCGTTACTGCGCTTCGTAGGTAGTAGATTTGTTCGTCTTGCAGAATGAAGTCGTCAGATTGCCCTCCTTGGTAAGTAGGATATTGTATGGATTGTATTCGCTGTGATGGCTGTGGAGTTGGATCAATTCTAATTCCAAACTGTTTTCATTGTCGACATGTGCCAGGATTGATCCTGGCAATGCGTTTAGAATTGTTATTGAATGTGCTAAGTTCACTACCAATCTGGAGTATGGGCCACTAGAAATGGAAGATTCAAGGCATGATGTCTGTTTTGACAGTAGGTCTGTGTTCAATCTAAGTAACTTTGTCGAGAAAATGGCTAGCAACATTATCTGGGGGCCTAGTCAGCAACTGATTGTGTGGGGAGTTGATATAGAAAGTGGGACTGAGTGGAAGGTAACAACTAACAAACAGTTTGTTGAGATGGTGGGGGCTATGATGGATGTTAAGCTATTGTATCTTGCTTGTGAGGTCAGGGAAAAGGGTCAGTCAGCACCAGCTTAGCGTAATGCTAGTGGTCGTGCAACATCTGGGGTTACTGCCCAATCTATAGCACAATCAGAAGCAGCTGATGATACAGCTATGTCTCCAGAAGCTGAAACTTTTAGTGCACCAGAACCTGCTGTTGATTGGAGCACTCTAACCATAATGCCTAGTGATGATCAAGATGGTGAGGCTACTATGGTTGCTGATGAAGATGCAGTATTTGAGGCATATGGGTTCAAAGCTGCAGAAGAGGAAGCAGTTGCTGCTATAGCTAAAGAAGTTCCTATCCCATCTAACCCACCAGAGATCCAGCAAGAAATGGAGGAAACAACTATCCCTGTTGATGACAAAGCTAGTTCAG
This sequence comes from Miscanthus floridulus, assembly GCF_019320115.1. Classification (NCBI taxonomy): domain Eukaryota; kingdom Viridiplantae; phylum Streptophyta; class Magnoliopsida; order Poales; family Poaceae; genus Miscanthus; species Miscanthus floridulus. The sequence goes on from NC_089595.1 coordinate 20,518,101, forward strand.
AGCCACTTATTGACTGGGATAGGGACAATCCATATATGGATGTTGGAGCCATTTATCCCTCAATGCCTGAGTTTAGACTTGCAGTTAGGCAGCATGCAATTGTTGGGGAGTTTGAGTTGCACACTGAGAAATCAGACAAGAAAAGGTTCAGGGGTTGCTGCAATGTCAAGGGATGTCCTTGGAGGATTAGAGCTAAAACACAGTTTGATGGCAGTGCCAGGGTACATTTTTTTGTATCTTGTAATTTGTTACTTACACTTGAGCATCACCGTCCCTTTACTAATATCGGTGGACTGATAGTCAATATGTTTGCATGTGCAGGTACAGATAAATGACAGTGAGCATAATTGTCCATCAATAAGCAGAGTTGAAGGTAGGATGGCATCTCAAGCATGGGTTGTAGAAAAGGGCTATTCCACTCTTGAAGAGAGGAACAAGGGATGGGTGCAAAGGAAGTGAAAGATGAGCTAGAAGAAAAGTACAAAATCTAGATACCCTACAAGACTGTGTGGTATGGAAGGCAAAGAGCTTATGACATTTTATTTAGTAAGTGGGATGATTCTTATGATTGGTTGTATAGGTTCAAAGCTGAGGTAGAGCTTAGATCCCCTGGAAGTGTTGTTGAGATAGGTACAGTGGAAGTAAATGGACAAATTCATTTTAGCAAATTTATTTGTGCATTCAAGGCTAGCATTGATGGGTTTTTACAAGGTTATAGGCCTTACATTAGCATAGACTCCACTGCCCTCAATGGGCAGTGGAATGGGTACATGCCTGTTGCCAATGCTATTGATGGACATAATTGGATGTTCCCTATAACATTTGGTCTATTTGATAGAGAAACCAAGGAAAATTGGACATGGTTCATGGAAAAATTGAGAGATGCATTAGGCCCAATGGACAAATTAGCAGTATGTACAAATTCTTGTAAAGGATTAGAGGCTATTGTGAAGATTGTTTTCCCTCAAGCTGAACATAGGGAGTGCATCAAGCATCTAATAGACAACATGAAGAAGAAATTTAAAGGTGCAATTTACTCCAAATACATGTGGCCTGCTGCCAGGGCCTATCTCCCTGACAAACATGAGTATTTCATGAGCAAGGTTATCGTTGCTTCTACTGCGGTGTTGCCATGGCTAAATGAGCATCACAACTTGCTATGGGCCAGATCCAAGTTCTCACCTGACATCAAATATGACTACATCAATAACAACTTGGCTGAATCCTAGAATTCATGGATCAAGGAGCACAAAGATCTTCCTATATATGCCTTAGCTGATGCTATTAGAGAGCAGATATTGAAGTTATTTGCAAAGAGGAGGGCTATATCTAGAGCTCTGAAAGAAACTATACTGCCTGCTGTGGTTCATCAGATGAATGCTGCATCAAAAGGATTGAGGCACTTGAAGGTCACAAAAAGGGATAGAAACCAAGCAGAGGTGTCAGTGGTGTACAAAGATGAAGAAGTGAGAAGACATGTCGTGTACCTAGATAAGAAAATATGCACTTGCAGAGAATGTGAGGTCAGTGGGAAGCCCTGCCAGCATGCATTGGCAGTCATCACCACAGAGAGGAACCCAAACATGAAACAATACATAGACATGGCCTTCTCAGTTGAGAAATTTAAAGCTGCATATGCAGGAGTAATACCAAACATCACTGACAGGAATCAGTGGCCTCAAGTGGACAAAGGTTTCAAGTTGCAGCCACCAGTTGCCAAGCCAAAAAAGAAAACTGCTGGAAGGCTGAGGAATAAAAGGATTTTATCTTGCTTGGAGAGGATAGGGAAAGCCACAAGACCATCAAAGTGTGATGGCTATGGTGAACTTGGGCACAAGAAAGGAAGCTCCAATTGTCCCCTAACTGGCACTAAGAAAATGTATCACTCTAACCAAATTTACATCATTGTTTTACTAATAATCTGTACTAACTAACTAAAAATGTAGGAAAAGGACCAAAAAGACTAAATCAACAGTGGGGAGGAAGAAGTCGAAGACTGATGCACCCAAGGAAGGTTCTTCTTCCAAGCAACCTTCTCCCTCCAAGCCAGCTCCAAATACTCCAAGAACAAGGGCAACAGTTGCTAGGGAAGCAGCAGCAGCAGCTGAAGCTGAATCTCAAGCACAACCAACTCCAATTCCACCTACTAAGAGGTATGTTTCATCCAGTTTCCATGTTTCTGGTCCATATTATAGGGTCAATTACCAAACAATGCATCCCACGATCTAGGAGGTCGCCCTTAGGTGAGCCTGTACCACTAGAGATGGTTGTATGTGAAGATCACCCTGCACTTGCTAAGAAGATGACGCCTAGGAAGAAACAGTTGGATTCGAATGTGAAGAAGGCCAGTCCAACCAAGACCTAATCTGTTTGATAAGCAAGAAGTCTTAATTTGGGCTATTTTGTAATGGCTATGTAGCCTTGAAAACTGCAAACAATGGTTGTGTAATCTATTTTGTGCAAAAAAACATGTAATGGCTAGGGATAATGGCTTTGTTGCCCTGCTGCTCTCATTAGCAACTGCTGAACTTTGTTAGCTAGAAGACTGCAAACTTTAGTGCCTTGTTGCTAGAACATGCAATGGATGTGTTGCCTTACTCCTTTTATTGCAAACCGCATGTTTGTGGACACTTTTTCAAGCACTGTCAAGTTCAGTTTGTAAATCACAACATGCAGTTGAATCAAATGCATTAGACATAACATGATCCATACATGAGGATGAGGTTCATAGGTACATCAGGTTCATCGTCATTTGCCAAATTACATATCACCCAAACACTACTTGATAAGGTACATAATCCCTACAACTAGCAGTCCACCAAGAACCAACACCAATAGCTTCACAATTGAGACCAAGTTCTCCATCTGTGATTGCATTTGCCTAGCACCGGATGGAATAGACTCTGCTTTAACCTCTCATTCTCCTTCATCATCAGCAACCACATCGTGCAGTGTCACCTTGCTTAGCTCAACCAGCTTCTTCAGGTACTTCTTTTGCCATTTGAAGAAGGGATAGGTAGTTGGATCCTAAAAACATATCAATGAAAATGAGCTTCAAACTCACCAATGCAGATCCCAATCAGCAAAAAAGGGAAAAATGGATAAGAAACAAGATCAGGCGCAAACATATCTCACCCCTTGCACGTTCGTCGGGCACTTGAAGAAAAACCCTACCATAGTTCTCCTCTGTCCATGCCCGTAGCTCGATGACCTGAGCCTGGCCACACTCAGGGCACTGGATCAGCGGGAGCCCGGTCTCATCTCCAACCAAGATGCGGTGCCTAGGGCAAACAGCCGGTCTAGCCGTCGGTCGAGAAGCCCTGCTCCCTTGCCTCGACGACTCTCCCCACCAGCGAGGGGAAGACATGGCGCAACGGATGTCAAGGTCAGCAAGAAGAAGAAGAAGTGGGAGTGCATTGGAGAGTGTGGCGTTCAGATCCGCCGGTGGAGAAGAAGAGAAAGGCCATTGGAGAAGAAGAATGGGGGCGGCTGGGGATACGAGGAGCGAGCCCACATGGTTAAAGGATAAGGCAAGGGGCAGCAAGGTCTTTTTACGTGCACCTACCACACTGGTAAGCTGACCGGGTGTGCCACGCAACCAAAATGTCTACAAATTGGAAGTTTTGGTTAGTTTGGGAGCAAAAAATTAGGACCACGTAGAAAGTTAACAATTGAGCTCGTGTCGGTCATAAGAGTGGCTAAAAGTTAAATATCCCCCGTCGACGCGTCAACGTCAATAAGATCGTATTGTCGCTACTCCTAGAATGGGTGTAGTCGCTAAATTGCCAATCAAAAAGACAAATGAATATATTACGTCAACGGAAAGACACAGCTGACGACAAAAAGATTTACGTGGTGTAGGTGTGGGATAGGAGTACCATAAGCACAATGATCGACTTTGCACTCATGATGCAGTCCAGGTCACCTTTATTTAAACTGCAAGTGACGCAGTAGTAAGTAGCACGTGCTTTGTGTGTCCAAATACAAGTCAAGGTGATATTTCTTAAAAAAACAAGTCAAGGTGATAGATGCACTTTATTTTACAGAGCATCGTGTATATGGAGTTGCAAATGGATCATCCGCCTTATATGCCCAATTTGCTTCGCTGAAAAAACAAGCCGAAACACTGCCCCGACTGATTTGTTGTGAGAGAAAAACACTGTTCCGACTGAAAAAAACAAATTGAAAAATACGAATTATAAGAGAAACGAACATGGCCTATAGTTATCTAATGGAGCAATTGGTTCGATGAATGGGATGGTTCCTATCTTCCACTCTTTTTTTGTTTCCTAGAAATGAATGGATTGATACTTGTTCAAGCGCAACCTAGAATCAAATTCAGGTTGAACAAAACACTCCACCCACCCGTATATATAAGGACCTGTTTGGATCCATTAGCACTAAAAATGAGCTAACTAATGGCTGCTATTTTTTTAACTAGCTAATTTTAGTAGGTGAGTGTTTGCATCCACCTGCTAATAGCTGCTAATAGTTGGTTGGATAGTGAGTGAAGGTACATATAAACTATTAGCAACTATAAACCTGTTAATGGAACTAGTAGTTAGCAGTTAGAAACCCTCTGGCTAATAATTATTAGCATGTTATTACCAGGTTTGTTTGGATCCATTAGTACTAATTTTAGTGGCTAGTTTTTAGTGTTAATGGATCCAAACAAGCCCTAAGTTAATAATAATTTTAATATAAACATGAGGTATGGAGTTGTTCATCCAACTTTTATAGGAAGACCCCGTGGCAAAGATATAGGGCTGGTTAATTTAGAAAAATAGGGGCAATTGCATAACTAGAGGTGCACGGGCAAGATGAGGCACGATTCTCCATTCCCACTGTGAAGCCCACTTATGGGAAAATCGATTCCTACCAACATGGGTTGGAATCACTAAGGTTTGCTCGATTATAATCCTTCCATTCTAAATGGTAAGATGTTTTGACTTATATATGAATTTTGTTATATATCTAGACATAATGTATATCTGAGTATATAAAGATTATGCATATAAAAAAGTTAGAACATCTTACTATTCTTTTAAGGAGAATAAACTCTACTTTTAAGAAAGCAACGTACGGTACAAGATTGGGGATACCAGTTTCAAAAGCATATAATATAACAGAAAAAGTCTAGAAACATTGAAATCAAATTTCGTAGATGTCTGTTGGCATAACAACGCTAGGCTTAAACTTCTTCATCCACCCCAGGACGATGCTGTCCTTCGCAACGTCTTACCATTTGGAACCGAAGTATTATACTTCGGCGGACGATAAGAATCACATCATTTGCTTGATTAATTTCACTACTAGCATCAGCTAAGAATCCGATCAAAACAATGACATGTCCAACAAGTACCTCCGTTACGTTTCATATTGATCCGATCAAAACAATGACACGTCCAACAAGTACCTCCGTTACGTTTCATATTGCCCCCCCCCCCCCTCTTTTTTTTTTTGTGGCCGTAAGAAGTGGTATGTAAAACTGAATTTTTTGCTCCATAGAGCCGTCACCTATTACTACTGCCTTCCAGTGTAAATTCGCCACATGTTCAACAAGCAGAGGTTACAGGCCACGAAGACCTAGACTAAATCCAAGTCTTGCACTAAAAAAGAAGATATGCTGGCCGCTAGAGCTGATTGAAACCGTGTCTTTTGTCTACGCTGGATCGATATCGGAGCTGACTTATACGGATCATTCATCAATCATCATAGATTCATAGTTTAGCAAGACTGCAGACAGAGGCCAGCTGATGCGTATGATATGGATGTGATGCATCGGCATTACCTGCTTGTCATCTCCCGTGGAGCTCTGATTCGGCCCGGCTGTTTATTTCCAAGTACTCCCCTGTCCAGCTTCAAAAAAAGTACTCCCCTGTCCCTCCGAGAAGCTGTATATGTGACGTTTCCCGGCTGCAAATCCGACTTGTTGCTTGCGTCTGTATTTTTTATGCTTGAAACGTCATATGTAACGGGTCAGTAGTAGCGCGTGTTTAGTTGGTGCCCAACTTCCAAAAAGTTGCTACAGTATCTGTCACATCGAATAGTTGCGGCCCGTGCATGGAGCATTAAATGTAGACGAAAAGAAAAACTAATTACACAGTTTGGTGGGAAATTGCGAGACGAACGTTTTGAGCCTAATTAGTCCATGTTTGAACACTATTTGCCAAATAAAAACGAACGTGCTACAGTAGCCCCAAAATCCAAATTCACCCAACTAAACAAGGCCGTAGTGTGCTTGTATTTCTCTGGAAGCTACTTTGGGGCAGGTCTGATGTTGATGTTGATGACTCAAGAAACATGATGGTTTGCAACGTCGGCGTTACACAAACGGAGAAACTTAGACCATGTTTGGCATAGCTCTCGGAGCACAGGCTCTGCTAATTAATAGTTTTCTATTGAGAAATGGTTTTATACTGATCTTGTGAAGTGGTTCTCCCAAATGAACTATCCAACAATGACGTTAAGGTCTGAGAGCCGAAAAATGTAGCTTTCTTCTGATTTACTCCATCAGTAGAGTCAGTGTATCCATAAAGTTTATCCTAAAAAATTATGGAAGAGAAACATTTTTAGTCAAAGAATCATTTCTCACAGAAAATCAGCATCCACATATAGTTTAAATAACAGAAGCTCTAGCAAACATATCCTTTTTTTTAAGGTCCAGTTTAGTTTGCAAAAAATTTTGCAAAATTTTTCACATTCCTCGTCACATCGAATCTTTGGACGCATGCATGAAGCATTAAATATAAATAAAAAATAAAACTAATTACACAGTTTAGACGAAATCCACGAGACGAATCTTTTAAGCCTAATTAGACTATGATTGGACACTATTTGCCAAATAACAACGAAAATACTACAGTGCCTATTTTACCAAAAATTTTGAAACTAAACTGGGCCTAAGATAAAGACCAAACATGCATGTCCTTGTATGCATGCGGTCTCGTTGAGATTGACACCGTGGTGACATGACATATCGCAGAAATTCTTAGGTAGTGTTTAGTTCCTAAAATTTTTCAAGATTTTTCGTCATATCGAATCTTTAGACGCATGCATGAAGCATTAAATATAAATAAAAAATAAAACTAATTACACAGTTTAGACGAAATTCACGAGACAAATCTTTTAAGCCTAATTAGACTATAATTGGACACTAATTGTCAAATAACAACAAAAGTGCTACAGTACCATTTCGCTAAAAATTTTGCCAACTAAACAAGCCCTTAGAAACGCAAGTGAAAAGGTTGCTGAACTCTATCCTCGAAGTTACCGACGACGGATAGAGAAATATATATCGCGGGGATTGAAAGGTATGGCTACGATCACGGTGCACTTACTATGTTTCGGTCAAGTACTCAAGTTCAAGCTTTGTTTTGATAGCAAGTGCACGCCAGTGGTCGATGTGACTGCAGTGGCATGTGTTCCACTCATTATCTAAAAGGAGCGTGGAATTTTAGTTTCTCGTGGAGAGAAACGAGAAGAAGAATAAGCGAACAAGAAGCATATACGGATCATGTTTGGCACAAGGGATAATGTTAGCAACCCCAACTGGATTGCTCTCAAATACTTGATTCCCGTAGCGGAGAAGATTTTTTTAACACTTTTTTAAATTAATTTTAAATCTAATACTGTTTAATTTTTTTCCCCAAAACTAACACTTTTGGCCGCGCCTATTGTCATGGCGCGGCGAAACGCCTGTGCCGCGCCATGCATGGTGGCGCGGCGAGAGGGGTGACGTGGCGACGACCGGGGCGCTGACCGGTGACGTGGCAGGGTCTGCCGCGCCACCGATCTTGGCGCGGCACTGACGCGCCATATCCCACGGCGCGGCAGTCCCAGGTACATATCGCCCGCGAGCCGCCGCCCTCCCTCTGTCTGCCTGCCCGTCCGCCTTGCCTGCCAGCCTCGCCGCTCGCCGTGCCTGCCGCCACCCGCCGCGCCGGCCGCGCCACGCACGCCGGCGCGTCCCTCCCGCAGCGCCCGCACGTGTCCACCGCGCCCGCACGCCACCACGACGACGACGCCCGCACGACCACGATGACGACGCATGCCGGCAGCGAGTAAGATTGATTACAGTCCTAATTAAGTGCTAATTTCAGTTTAGGCGTTCCTGTAATTAGGTTAATTAAGATCTTGTCTAAGTATAAGTTCTAACAATTGGTATCCGATAAGCCGCTTAGCCTAATTCTTGAACCCTAAGACCTAATTAGTGTTTGGTTAAGATCTAAATAGCCTCGGATTTGTCCGATTCAAAGTTCTTTAAGACAAATCAGAATATAGGGTTTCGCTTAAGCACCGAGAAGGAGGGGAGTCGAATCAACTTCAACACTAAGCTCCAGTTTTTGTCCAAATCCGAACCCTAGGAATGCAAATTGCCAAAATCCGGTAACAATCCCCAACCCTAAGATCAGTAAGACGCTTTTCACTTATCTTAAGAACTAAGATGGCACCGTCGGGCTCATTCACGAGTTCGCCGACGGCCACAAAAGGGAGCCACGCAGCCGCCCTGCTATGTGCGCGCGTGGTCTCCGCGCCACGGACGCCTGCCGCGCCACGGACGCCCGCAGGCATAGAGGACGAGGGCAGCAGGTCCATACATAGAAGTTGCTTATTTTCCTAGTGAAGTTGTTTAATATGTCTGTTAATGTTACTTTGAATATATACATGTGCTTTTCATATTGTGTTCGTATTGTATAACAAGTAATTCAAATTTTGCAATGCTACATAATGTTAATTTCAATATTGTTAATTTGAATACTCTAACCCTTTGTTTATCAATTTGTAACAGGATGGCCCCTCCCACGCAACATCCGTTGTACCATCTTCTTGAGGTGGAGTACGACGAGCTGCACCGAGCACACTTCTTGTGACAGAACCACCTAATCTAATGCCTCCCAGGAGTGCTTGTCTTCCATTAGACACTAAACACCCAAAGGAGAATACTAAATTACTCGGTTCCGTCGGGCACACCCCAGGGGAGAACCCGAAAATCCACATTTTTGTCGTTAGGATCACAAATGAGAGAATAAAGCTTACATCATTCTGAACCATTTCTTACATCACTTTTAGTACAACATCAGAGTATAATATTTATTATTATAACAGCAGAATGTACTCATATTATTAGAGTTATAAACAGTTTAATTAAACAGCGGGATATAAACATGTGATCAGAATTACAGCGAAAATAAATATCTAATCATGACATGATGAAGTATTGATATATAAACTACGACAATAGATTATGAAACTTTCATTTATAAAAGCATTTGGTGAGAGTTATAAATAAAAACTATGATCGCAGCGTAAAGGAAATCCTCGTTGAGCCCACTAGGAGGTATCCACACACAAGGGTCAGCTCTAGCATCCACCTGTCACCTGTAACAGGGAGAATAAAACCCTGAGTACTCAATTGTACTCAGCAAGACTTACCCGACAGGAGAAAAGAAAAAACTAAAGGATATGCAAAACTATTTGACTTGTGGGTTTATTGCATTTACAGGAAGCATTACTAAGCGTGCGTCCTTATATTCGATTCTTATTAATAGCCATATTGGTTCATTAACTAACCATTTTATGTAAGCACCTGTACTACTTTCAAGCAGGTGGTAAGCAATCAGATTTTCTTTTTCCATCTTTTATTTTTCTGTTCTTACTACGATGCTAAACCGCAGACAAGTCGTACCGGATTTCCCAGCGATTCGTGAATCAATGTGCCCAGCTGGGTGCCCCAAAAACACACGCCCCACTTGTACCCCATGCACAAGCAGGACTAACCCATCACTCTCCTGTCCCGGGTGTCCAGGTCCCCGTCCAAACTTGGACTCCAAGCCCCCACTCCTGAGTCCCAGATTCAGTGTGGTGCAAGGACCTCCACCATCTATGCCTCCAATTAGTCGGTCCGAAAAGAGCCGGATCCATGACAAGAGAGGAACAAGTCTTCCCTGCGCCCATACCCAAGTATGCGCTCGGGACAATAAATCTTTGACTTGTCTAGAGTCATATGCAACGACCAGTCCTTAATCGACACAGACAGGGAAAAAGTGTAACCGAGCTATGCCTTGTTGGCCGCAGGACACAACCCCTTACACCCACCAATACCCAAACCATATCCCTACCCGGTCACCAGTTACCTTTACCATTTTATCATGAGTGATCATATTTTATTACCTATTTGCGAGTAACGGCAGGTTACTCACGCTACCGATATCCTGAGTATAGCAGCTACTCGACCTGTGCTAGTAGGACTCATGGGTAGATATATTTATGCATGTAGTTTTTATAAAATGCCTGTAACTTAAATGCACATCATAGATATATATTCAGTGATCATTTAAAATACGGGTTATGCACCGGGGCTTGTCTGGGTAAGATATATATTAAAAGTTAGTATTCGCATCTTCAGATCATCCACCATCATCTGAATAGAAAGCCCGTCGCATCATCTCCTGGAGAGAATACCATCACACCATCTGCAGATTCCCACACATCCTTCACTTGATCCGTTGACCCATCATCGTACCTATATGATATGCATTGATGTAAATGCATAGATGTAAATAATTAACGATAGCCGAAATGCTTAGAAATCCAATCATGCCTTACAAGCTAATGAGATATCTCTAACGCCGACCGTACTTAGCTACGTATCCATGATGTCGAATAAGGCGTTACTTCTCAACAACTATTTTAGTTATATAAACTCAAGTTGTTTCTTTATTCCATTCTATCAATTTAACCTTTATTTGGAATAGGGCATCATTATCTATTTAGCAAACTAATTATTCTAGAGCTACAAAAATTACAGTGAGTACCTAATATTGCTAGGAGCCTACTGTATAAATTTTAGATTCAACAATATTACCAATTTAACATGGAAATTCCTACAAGTTTATGTTTTACAAAACTACCCACCTTAAATTAATTATATAGCTTCCAAGAATATTATCCAACTATGTGAACAAATTATACTAACAAGTAGATCATGATTTTAGGAGACTAACAAAATTGGTTTCACAATTTTATGATTTTTCTACACTTTATTTTCAATTTTAGAAATGAACTAAATTAACAAAACCAAAACAGCGCAACAGACAAGGCCTGGGCGACCAAACTCGGCCCGAAGACGCGCAGTGGCCCATCAGCCCGAACAGCCAGTCAACGCGGACGCGGACGCGCACAGTGGCTGGCCCAGCGAGACGCGGCGGCCTAGGCGCTCAGGCATCGGCGTTGACGGCCCAGCGCGCAGGCAGCGACAGGCCGGCCCAGCGCGGGCGGCACCCATCTGGCCCAAACGGCACGGACACCAGCGGAATTGGCCCAGGCGCGACGGCGAGCAGGCCGGCCCACGCGGCCAGGCCAGACAGCGGCGGTGTTTTAGCGATTAGGCCCCTGAGCTTACTTGAAATTAACTACGCCCTTTTATGTAAACCTATGAGTCTAACGTTTTTACAAAATGAACCCGATAAAGACTTCTATTCATGCTTCCTCACCTTTTTACCTTCCTCAAGAGCAGAGCACGGCAGGGAAGACCATCCGTCGGTCAAATGAGCAGCTCACCGGCGGTGGTGATTTCGCAGGGCGGCGCGCAGGGCAACAGTGGCTCTGGCCGCACCCAAGTACGGGAGAAGCACGGCCGGGCGAGACCGGTGGAGCACCCGCCACGCACGTGGACAACTCAGAGACGACGGCGGCGGCGGTTGCCCGAGCAGGAACCGCGGCATGGCAGCGGCCGCGCTGCACCGGAGGTGGCGCACGGCGTTGAGAGCCACGGTTCAGAGCGGTCCGCGGAGCGCACGACGGACGGCAGGAGACGAGGCCGGCGATGGGGCTCGGGCGGCCGCGGGCCGGACACGGCGAGGCGCTGTGGAGCAACGCGAGCAGGTCGCGATTAGACCGGGCGCTGCGGCTTGGCGCGTCGAGGAACCACGGGTCCAGCGCGGGACCGGGGCACATGCGCTCATGCGGGGAGCCGGGCAACGGCGCAGCAGCGGGGCGTGGCAGCGAGGCACAGCAGTGGGGCAACAGCGTATCAAGGAGGGGCGCCGGTGCACGGCAGCGCGGGCTCAGAGGACGGGAGTGGCGCGAAGAGGTGCGCGGCCACGACCGGCTCACCAGACCCCGGCGCGGACCGAGGGGGAAGCTCGGCACGGCGGTGCTGACGGCGCACGCGACAAGGATGCAGCGTCGCTGCATGCGTGTGTTGCTCTGCTTGTAAGGACTCCGGGCTGCTGGCCTGATAGAAAGAAAAAGGGGAGCAGAGGAACAGAGTTAGGCAAGACAAAGACAAGCAAGGCAGACGATAGACACAAGACAGACGATGATGGTGATGGTGAACGCACGCTGTGAGAAGAGGAAATGAGGTGGTTCCAGGCGTACGGGAGAGAGGAGATGCAAGCAACGCAGTACACAACAGCAGTAGCATGGACGGTGGCGCTTAGCGGGGACAACAGCAACTGAGGTTAGCAACGCAGAGTCACAACGGGAGATGAGACAATACATAATTGCAATGCCAACCGAGTACGCTGCACGCCGCGCCCGAAAAAATAAATGAAACCGCTGCTCTCTCCCTCTCGTCAGTTCGTGCTTAATTTATCCGAAAACTGTTTGCTAGAATTGTCGTTCGACATTCCTAAATATTTCTACGTACTGCGTAATTTAACTTGAGTGCTTAATTGAGTCCACGAAACTAAGCCACACAGGATTCACTTATCGCTTCAAGTATGTTTTAAATCAAAAATTCGAGAAACTCGTTTCGACAGTTTTACTCAGGCCTAAATCGTGGTGCTAAATAAGATCGTAACACCGGGGTGTTACACTTCTTGACTGTCACCGACGCAGAGGTGCCCTTGCCTCCTTTGAGGCCCCGCACGCACACCAGGGTGCACCAGTGGGATGCTCCGGAGCTCCAGTACTATCTGAGTCCTGTCACTAGGGATGAGTCAGACGAGTATCGCTGCAACATTCCTCTTATTTTCTTCCACGTGGTTGAGATTCACTTGCCCATCAGGGGTTGCAGGCAATTTGGAAGAATGACAGGCTACCCACCACCGCTTTACTCCACCAACCAAGAATTGCACGAGTGCGTTATCGATTAATAACAAAGCTACAATTCAGAGGTGTGTATGGTACAACTAATAATCGTTTTATTGCAGATATGACTGCAGGAAGAGGTACAAGACCAAGGATTAGCGCGTGACACACAACGCATACATCCAGTTGTGGCAGAACAGGGACCGGCAGTCGATTGATGCGGGTCCCCAACACGACCAGCACACCTTCGATGAGTACCTGCGGTGGCTTCACAGGTCTACGAGGACACATATCAAGCCCCACGTACACTGAGGAGGGATTGCCGAGGAAGATGTGATCGAAGATGTGTACGACGTTGCCACTAGGGACGACACACAGCTACAGAGAGCCCCGCTTTAAAGATACGTGGTAAGATACTCGAATGGTATAATTTGTTATCCATTTGATATTAAGTATGTGTACTAAAACTGTCCAACCACGTTTCTATACCCAGGCAACATAATTGTCAAGGATATCCAACGAAGCTGCGTTTTGGCTTCACGAGTCTAGAGGGCAGGGACCAGACGTTCTCGAGGCTTTTGTGGAGGTAAACATAAACTTGTCCGTTCCGAAAATGTTTCTTTAGTGTATATACGTTTGGGAAATGCACTAACTTTAACGTCTATTTATGCAGAAGGTGAAGAAGAGTTGTAGGAAGCTAGCTTAGAAGCTGAGCTGCATGGACACTCCTTGGGTGAAACCCGATTATCCGGCACGGTCGGGTGGCAAGTCTTCTGGCTCTTTGAGGACACCAGCCGACTCTTCTCAGCCGGTGACAGGTGCTGCTTCCACAGTGCATACACCACCACATCATAGCGCTGGGAAGGACCCTGCAAACGAGGACGACGAGGACGACGATCCCTCGGGCTTCCGCATACAGCACCACCAGTGGGATGATTGGCAGCAGAACGAGATCGGCATGTCTTAGCTTGGTGGTGCTCCGCTTGGTACCCAAGGAACCTCACAGGTAGTAACAAAGGTAGTTTCTTTAAATGCGTAGGCTTCATGAACTAACGATCATACAGATTATAAGTAATCGTGCATATCATATACTTGCAGGGTACGAGCCGTACGCACCGGCAACGCGACCACACCGACGTTGGCTACAGTCCCAATGTGTTGCCTACAAATCCGAAGAGACAGAGGCGTCCGAGGGATCCTTATACTCCTGGGACTTAGTTGGTTATGTCGAACTTATGTCAAACAAATATTGTCGTCCAAAACTTATGTCGAACAAATGTTATGTGGCAACTTGTCAACTTGCGCACGGACTCTATTTATTTGCTTCATATTCATTTCAATGCGTCGCGGCAGCACTGCCGACGAGATTAACTAGCAACTAGTTCGGGAACCGGCAGTCTCGGCGTATATCGCCGTCGATGGCCGGCGTCTTGACCCCGATCCTCCCGAGCTTAGTCATCGCCGTCACAAAATCACCGAAGAAGGCACCCTGGTTGGACGCGTAGTAGTCAACCGTGCTGCGCGACCTCATGTCGGAGTAGAGCACCTGGTCGGAGCCCAGGAGGCCCTTGTCGACCTGCAGGTTCCGGTAGAAGGCGTTGTCGAAGCCCACCGGCGAGGGGTCGAGGAAGGCGAAGGCGTTGGGGTCCGAGCTGTAGGTGTCGTTCAGCTGCGAAGCGAAGCCGGGGTCCATGGTCGCGTCGCTGCCGATCCTCACCGACAACAACTCCCGTTCAATTGCAATTGAGGCTGGTCTTCTGTCTGCGTCCAGGTCTTGCCGCGCCGTGGGCCTTGGCGCGTCAGTGCCGCGATGTGGTCTATGGCGCGGTAGACCCTGCCACGTCACCGGTCAGCGCACCGGTCGTTGCCACGTCACCCCTCTCGTCGTGCCACCATGCATGGCGCGGCACAGGCGTTTCGCCGCGCCATGGCAATAGGCACGGCCAAAAGTGTTAGTTTTGAAAAAAAATTTAAACAGTATTAGATTTAAAATTAGTTTACAAAAAATATTAAAAATAATAAAAATTCGCAGAGAACGGGGTACAGGAGACCTAGAAGAAGATAAACAGTAGAACTAGTAAAGGGTAAAGATACTCTGTTGATTGATATTTTGGTTGATCCTTCACTTGTCCTCCTCTGTTCCTTTAAGTAGCGAGCGCCCCTCGCTGCCCTGACAGATAATCTCTTGATTAGGGGCCTAAGACCCAAGAGGTGATCACTGTAGCAGCCTTTCAGCAGGAGTAGCCTTCTCCTTTAGAATTTCTTAACTAGCTAGCTTATGGATTCCTAGTTGACTGACTAGTGTTTGGTGAAAGCCCTGCCTGCAGGGGAGAAGCTAGCAAAGCCTGGAAAATGGATACACTTGCTTGCATTGCATCCCACCATTACAGAAAGTACTACATACACACAGGCACACTAACGATTAGAGGCCTGCGAGCAGAAGATTGAGCTGAACTAAACTTTCGCTGGTTTCCATTGACAGGCCCATCCACAAATGCAAAGTTTGTAGCTGCTCGCAGTATGTTCGTCATTACTTAGCTATTGCAATTATTTTTTACATTCTACCAGTCATACAGTCTGCTCGCTGGTTGGTTTCAGTCAGGGGTTATCAGCCATAATACAGTGTTTTTCTCTCACAACAAACTAGCACCAGCTAGGTTTACCAGCCCACCCACCAGCGAACAGGCCGATATAGTATATCGAACTACTCTTGGCTTCAGAAATCAGAATAGGTGGTGACAGTTGGAGTGATGATGACATGTATATCGAACTACTCTTCGCTTCAGCATGTAGTGGAAGGCATCACGTGGTTGGTGGTGGGGGCTGGCTAGTCTGTTGTTTAACAATGGTCACCAAGTAAAATAATTTCATTAAACTCATGATGTCACTGTAACCACGAGATATTTTGATGAAGGTTAGAGAGGTGCTTCCATTTTTTTTTTCTAGAACATTTCTACTTGTGCCACGTAGAGGAAAAAACCTTACACGTTCTCACTATCATTAATTTACCTTTGTCGTCGGGAAGGATCATTGGTCGCAATGGCCCAACAAGAAGCGGCCCAATAGTATCCAGATGTTTCTGTAACTTGACACTGACAGCATAGCTTCATAACTAACCACTAACTGGGCCAGGCTATTATAGCACACAAATGACAAATGGCCCCGTTATCCCACCTAAGCAAAATGATCCCGTTGTATTGGGCTAGATCGATTTGGCACGGCCGGCACAAGAAATAGGACCTAACCCAACATTGGCAAATGTTCAGTTCATTCACTGTAGTTTTACCTGCATTTTTTAGATGATGGAAAACACAGTCTGGACTCAGCGTCCATTTTATTTTAGACAAAGAAAAAATGGCTTAAACGGGTAAATAAGATAATTAGATCACTTATTAAATACGATTAACCAAACATAAAACATAGTCCAACTCTAAACTCAATTCTACTCCACCTATTCCAAATTATAAGGCGTTTTAGCTTCTCTAGATATATTGCTTCTATTATGGTGTATATTTAAATGCATAACAAACGTTACGTATCTAGAAAAATCAAAACGTCTTATAGTTTGGAACCGAGGAAGTAGCATTATTGGGTCACTCAAATGAAGCAAAGAAATACACCACGACTGCTTCTAGCGCTCAGCAAACTTAGAAAATGTGCTCCTTGTTATCTTCACACCGTTGTAGTTGTGCCCCAGTAATGTCTTAACCAGTGTGTTACACTAGAAAAAACCTGCAAAAAAGTTTTATGTTGATATTTATCATAAAACACTTCATTTCTTATAATAGACAAAACCTGCAAAAAAAAAAAGTTTTATGTTGATATTTATCATAAAACACTTCATTTCTTATAAAATATAAGTGTCCAACAAATAACGACACCTCCTATTAACAAAAATACATTATACATTCCTCTCTGTGTTGTACTGCCATAGAAAAAGTCAGCGACATCCGTGGGATGGTTTCAATCTAAAACAAGGTATACTGCACACCAAATGAACTTAGCATATGAGCAATAAAAAGAGGATGCACTTAATTGTTTCGTCTCTGCAACAAAAAAACACTAACTTGTTTCCATTGGAGACATTTAAATTCACTTGCAAAAGCTTATTGTCCTACCATGAGGCTCCAAAGAGATTAAAAGGACATTGGTGACATTAATTTATATTTTTAGTCAAAGTTAGCCTGTCTCCAACAGGAGACCTATTGGGATACCCAAACTTAAAATGGGTCTCCAGCATGATACATATAGCCTCCAACAGAGTATCTATATGGAAGACTCATTTTGGATGTCAGGAGAGGCATAACCCAAATATGAGTATCCTTTCTCCTGGAGACCCATTTGCAGGAAATATTGTCTTTTGAGTCGTGTTGTTGGAGAAGACCAAAAATAGGTATTGAACCTTTTACCTGTAGCGCTGAAAGCATCTAGGCCCCTAGTTGGGTTTTGGTGATTAATGACAATACAAGATTACTATAACTAACGTGTGTTTTGCAGAGGCAATTAAGTTAGGTCATGGTAATAGAGATCGATTGGGCGATCATGGATGTCATGCCCCTACGATGGAAATCGTTTCGGTTTTCAAAGGATGGACGACAAGGTTAAGGATGACTAGTTCTAAGTGTCGATTGAAGTTGGAGAGACACTTAGAGTAGTTTAGGACTTTGTTTTTCCTTTGGCCGTACTATTAAGGGGGGTATGGACGGGTAGCTTGACCTAGGTGAGTCTAGCGAGTTAGGTGTGGTGCCCACTTGCTAAGTCTAGCACTAGGTAGCTCCAAAATAGCCCTTAGATCCAATGGAGCAAACTTTATTCTCATATGATCGGGAGTTGGAAGTGAATGGAGGGTCAAGTACTGACCGGACGCTGGCCGCAGGGTCCGGTCAGTTCATTTGACCAAGGAGATTGCGTCTGGCACGACCGGACGCTGAGTGGTCAAGTGACCGGACGCTGAGGTCCAGCGTCCGGTCGACTCTAGTAAGGTTCCAGAAGAGAAAATCTGTGACCGAACGCGTCCGGTCAGTACCCTGGGGGTTCAGCGTCCGGTCGAGTACAGTAAGGTTCCAGTGAGGGTTAAATGCGACCGGACACGTCCGGTCAGTGATGATCGGACGCTGCCAGCGTCTGGTCAACACTTAATCACTGGTCTGCGGTTTGAACTGACCGGAGCGTCCGGTCAACATGACCGGAGCGTCCGGTCACCCCGCAGAAGCACATAACGGTTCGCTTTTCAGCCGGTGTTATAAATAGAACCTCCACTCGTGTGTGGGGGTACTTTTGCTCATTTCAACAGCTGAGAAACACGTTTGTGAGTGCCAAGAAGAGCAAGGTCCTAGTGAGGTAATTGAGATTTGAGAATCCAAGAGAGTAGCCTCATTAGTGAAGCAAGAGTAGCAAAGTGTGCATCCACTGTTCTCATTAGGCTTGTCGTGGTCAGGTGAGAGTTCGTGCTTGTTACTCTTGGTGATCGCCATCACCTAGACGGCTTGGTGGTGATTGGGAGCTTGGTGATCATCCTGCGGAGCTTGTGGATGACTCAACTCAAGTTGTGAGCGGTTGTGGTTGATTCACTGCGACGGAGTGTCAAAGAATCAACCCGTAGAGAGCACTTGATCCTTGCGCGGATCAAGGGGGAGCTACACCCTTGCGTGGGTGCTCCAACGAGGACTAGTGGGGAGTGGCGACTCTCCGATACCTCGGCAAAACATCGCCACGTTTCCTCTTCTCTCTTTACTTTGAGCATTTACTTTGAGCAATTCAATTCTTGTCATTTATATTCCTAGAATTGCCATGCTAGAGTAAGATTGGAACTAGATTGCTAAACTTTTGTGCGTTAGATCAATAGAAACACTTCTCTAGGCAAATGGGTTAATTGTGCTAACCATAGGACTTGTTTATTGCGAAGCAATTTAGAATTAGCCCAATTCACCCCCCCCTCTTGGGCATCTTGATCATTTCAATTGGTATCAGAGCATCGTGCTCATATTTTTAAGCTTAACCGCTTAGAGCAAGATGTCTCACGGGGATGGACCTCCTCCTATCTTTGAGGAAGATGACTTTTCATATTGGAAAATTCGTATGGAGGCATATCTAGAAGCTCTAGATGTTGGTATACTTAGAGCCGCCTCACAAGGCTTTCTAAAACCTCGGGATGCCGCACACCCACAAGACGATGAGTTGAACTATGAGAAGTGGAATGCAAAGGCTCGCAACACCATTTTTAGAGGCCTTTGCAAAGATGTGTTCAATCGTGTGCGAAACCACAAAGATACCCATGCACTATGGTCGAACGTTTGTGCGCTCCATGAGGGAACAAAGAGTGAGCATGAGGAACGCTATCATCTTGTCATGAAAAAGCTCAACTCTTTTGAAATGCTTCCTAAAGAATGTGCTAATGAGATGTATTCACGTTTGAATGTTCTTGTAGAATAAGTCAATGGGCTTGGACTCACTCAAATGCAACCATCCGATGTTGTAAGAAAGATCTTGAGTGTCCTCTCCATTGACAAATATGGGCACATTGTGACCGTGATTCATCAAGGTGATCTTTCTGCCGCTACACCGACACAAATCTTAGAAAAGATCAATGCTCATGAGATATATATGCACATCACGCCACAAGATGGCTCATCCTCTACCAAGAAGAAAGAGAAGGACTCAGCATTCAAAGCTAGCCAAGATAAGGGCAAAGCAAGACTTGAGTATGAGAGCTCAAGTGATGAAGAAGATGAAGATAAAGATCTTGCTCTCATGGTGAAGAAAGCCACCAAGATGCTAAAGAAGGTAAACAAGAGTGGCATCAAGTTCGACGACAAGAAGAAGTTCTTCACAAGCTCTAGAAGAAAGCCAATCTCCGAAATGGATTGCTTCAATTATGGTTAACTTGGTTATCTAGCACACCAATGCACCAAGCCCAAGAAAGATAAGTTCAAGAACAAGAACAAGGGCAAGAAAGATGACTCAAGTAATGAAGATGAAGATAAGAAGAAGAAGAACAAGCCATACAAGAAGAGAGATAGCAAGAAGGACTTCCACAAGAAGAAGAAAAGTGGAAAGGCATACATCGTCGGTGATTGGCTCATGAACATTGATTCATCTAGTGGATCATCCGATGATGATAGTGACAATGAGAAGATGGCTGCTATTGTTATTGAGTCTTCATCATCTTCACCGCCACCATCGCCATCATCCTCTACACACCTATGCCTTATGGCCAAGGGCAAACGCAAGGTATCAAATGATGATGATAGTAGTGATGATGAACATGCTAGTGATGATGATAGTGATAGTGATAGTGATGATGAATCACCTTCCTATGATGATCTTGTTAAAATACTAAAACAATACACTAAGATCATTAGAAAGGGTAGAGCTAAAAATGAAAAGCTAGATGCTAAAAATGATTCACTTTTAGCAAAATGTGATGTAATGAAAAAGGCTAATGTTGAGCTTAAAGAAGCAAATGATGCTATATCATCCAACTCAAGGAGCTCAAATCTTGTAAGAAAGAGCTTAAAGATAAACATGATAAACTTGAGAGGATACACAATGAGCTCATCACTAGCCATAACAAGCTAAAAGATGAATATACCACTCTTAAGAATTTCTATCCAATGAGTCACATGATGCTACTAACCATGTTGTTAAGATTGATATAGCTACATCATGTGATGACTTAATTGATGAGAGCATTGAGCAAGGATCTAGTAGCAAAGGCAAGCAAGTGGTTGAGTGTAATGATTATAATGAGTATGTCAAGCTCAAGCATGACAATGAAAAGCTCAAGAAAGAGTTTGAAGAGTTCAAAATCAACAACACCATTGTGCTAGAAACACTTGATCATGATGGTGACTTGATTCTTGAGAATGAGAAGCTAAAAGAAGAAAACAAGAAACTCAAGGAAGAAAGAAACAATGTTGTACTCAAGGAAGATAAAAATAGTGATGCTCTCAAGGAAGAAAACAAGAAGCTCAAGTTGGAAAAAGAGCATCTCAAGATTGGATTGAGCAAGTTCACTAGAGGTAAGTATCTTCAAAGTGAGCTTCTAATGAATACCGTCATGAAGATGGATAGAAGTGGCATTGGGTACATGGCAAATCAAGAGAAGAAGAAGGCTCAAGCTCAACAACAACAATCAAAGCCAAAGCCAAAGAGATGTTTTGAGTGTGGACAAGAAAGCCACTTTACTCATGAGTGCCAAACTCCACCACCACAACCCTTGCCCAAGCATGCTAGACCCTTTGTCTTCAATGCTCACTACATGCTTAGAAAGGATTCTAGTGGAAAGATGAAAGTGATGTTTTTAGGACCTCCAAACAAGAATAGGCCTAAGAAAATTTGGGTTGCCAAGTCACTTATTGAGAAGGTGAAGGGCCCTCAACAAGTTTGGGTTCCTAAAGCTTGATCTCTTGTGTGTAGGTGAACTACAAGACCGGTGGAAGTCATTATGTTATTGATAGTGGTTGGACACAACATATGACCGGTGATCCTCGTATGTTCACCTCACTAGATGAAGAAGTAGATGGGCAAGAAAGAATCATATTTGGAGATAATTCAAAGGGCAAGGTTAAAGGATTAGGCAAAGTAGCAATATCAAATGATCATTCCATCTTCAATGTGCTATATGTTGCTTCATTGAGTTTCAACTTGCTATCCGTTGGACAATTGTGTGATCTTGGCTTCCAATGCTTGTTTACCGAGAAGGAAGTTGTTGTATCTAAGAAGGATGATGATCAAGTAATATATAAAGGATTTAGATATAACAACCTATATCTAGTGGACTTCACCTCCGAAGATGCAAACTTGAAGACTTGCCTATTCACCAAAACAACACTTGGGTGGCTATGGCATAGAAGACTTGCTCATGTTGGCATAAACTCACTCAAGAAGCTAATGAAGAATGATTTGGTGAGAGGGTTGAAGGATGTGAAGTTCGAGAAGGACAAGCTTTGTAGTGCATGTCAAGCCGGCAAGCAAGTTGCAAATACTCATCCAACCAAAGCTTTCATGTCAACCACAAGAGTGTTAGAACTCCTTCACATGGATTTATTTAGACCAACAACATACAAGAGTTTGGGAGGAAATCTTTATTGTCTTGTGATTGTTGATGACTATTCAAGATATACATGGGTATTCTTTCTTCATGACAAATCCGAAGTTGCATCTTGCTTCAAGAAGTTTGCCAAGAGAGCTCAAAATAAATTTGAAGTAAAGCTCAAAAAAATTAGAAGTGACAATAGGAAAGAATTTGACAACACAAACATAGAAGCCTATTGTGATGAAGTTGGAATCAAACATAAGGTCTCCGCAACATACACTCCTCAACAAAATGGTGTAGTTGAGAGGAAGAACCGGATATTGATCACCCTTGCAAGAACAATGCTTGATGAGTACAACACCCCTGAAGCTCTATAGGCAGAAGCAATCAACACCGCATGCTATGCATCCAACTGTATATTACTTCAAAAGTTCCTTGGCAAGACACCTTATGAGTTGCTCAATGGGAAGAAGCTGGACGTCTGCTTCTTTATGGTGTTTGGTTGCAAATGCTACATCTATAAGAAGAGGCAACACCTAGGGAAGTTCCAAAGACGTTGTGATATTGGTTTTCTTGTTGGTTACTTATCAAAGTCCAAAGCATATAGAGTATTTAATCATGCCACCAGCTTGGTTGAAGAAACATATGATGTGGAATTTGATGAATCTAACGGCTCTCAAGGAGCACATGAGAATCTTGATGATGTAGGTGATGAACCATTAAGGGAGGCTATGAAGAACATTCCGGTTGGAGACATCAAGCCTAAAGATGATGTACAAATGATTGATCCACCCTCTTCATCAAGCGTACCATAAGATGGTGAAAAAGATGGGAGGGTAGAAAATAAAGACACTCATATCTCCCATGAGCAAATGATGGTACAAGCATAAGATATTGATGCTCCACTACCTCCTCCTCAAGTGGTCAATAGAAGAAATACACCTCTACTATAAGATCATCCATAAGATCTCATTATAGGGAGTCCTTCAAAGGGTGTAATGTCTCGATCACAAAAACTTGCTTCATTTATTGCTCATCACTCTTTTGTCTCTTGCTATGAGCCTACTAAGGTAGAAGAAGCTCTTCAAGATCCGGATTGGATAAATGCCATACATGAAGAGTTGAACAACTTCACTCGCAATGAAGTTTGGACTCTTGAAGAGCGGCCAAAAGGTGCAAGAGTCATTGGAACAAAGTGGGTGTTCCGAAACAAGCAAGATGATCAATGTATTGTTGTGAGGAACAAGGCAAGACTAGTGGCAAAGAGGTTCTCTCAAGTTGAAGGTTTGGATTTTGGAGAGACCTTTGCACCGGTTGCAAGATTAGAAGCCATTCGTATCCTCCTTGCATATGCATCACATCATGAAATGAAATTATATCAAATGGATGTGAAAAGTACATTTTTAAATGGTTTTATTAATGAACTAGTCTATGTTGATCAATCTCCCAGGTTTGAAGACCCTAAATATCCTAATCATGTTTATAGGTTGTCCAAGACATTATATGGGCTTAAGCAAGCCCTAAGAGCATGGTATGAGCGCCTTCGAGACTTCCTCATTGAGAAGGGCTTCACAATTGGGAAGGTTGACATCACACTATTCACCAAGAAGCTTGATGGGCATATCTTTATTTGTCAAGTGTATGTTGATGATATCATCTTTGGATCATCAAATGAAGATTCTTGTAAAGAATTTGGTGAATTGATGTCGAAGGAGTTCGAGATGTCCATGATAGGTGAGCTTACATTCTTTCTTAGTTTTCAAGTCAAGCAAATGAGAGAAGGGATCTTCATCTCTCAAGAGAAATATATAAAAGATCTTCTCAAGAGATTCAAGATGGATGAATGTAAGCCGATCAAAACACCAATGCCAACTAATGGACATCTCGACCTAGATGAGGGAGGTAACACGGTTGATCAAACTCTCTATCGCTCTATGATTGGTAGCTTGTTATACTTAACCGTATCTAGGTCTAACATCATGTTTAGTGTGTGTATGTGTGCCAGCTTTCAAGCTAAGCCTAAGGAATCATATTTAATTACCGTAAAAAGAATCCTTAGGTACCTTAAGCACACACCAAGCATTGACCTTTGGTATCCCAAAGGAGCTAGATTTGAATTAATTGGCTATTCTGATTCGGATTATGCCGGATGCAAAGTTGATAGAAAAAACACATCTAGAGGGTGCTATTTGCTTGGTAGATCAATTGTGTCTTGGTCCTCCAAGAAGCAAAATAGTGTGGCCTTGTCCACCACCGAAGCGGAATACATTACAACGGATGCTTGTTGTGCACAAATACTTTA
The DNA here is from genome assembly GCF_019320115.1 of Miscanthus floridulus. NCBI lineage: Eukaryota > Viridiplantae > Streptophyta > Magnoliopsida > Poales > Poaceae > Miscanthus > Miscanthus floridulus. The sequence continues at coordinate 20,542,475 of NC_089595.1, forward strand.
CATGAAATAAACTTTGCTAGACTACAGTGTAGTTCTAGATAAAGTATCTCTTTTGTATGACAATGAAAGTACGGTAAAACTTGCAAATAATCCAGTTCAACACTCTCGCACCAAGCACATAGATATCCGCCATCACTTTCTTAGAGATCATGTTGCTAAAAATGATATATCACTAGAAGGTGTAAGGACCGGAGATCAATTAGCGGATATCTTTACTAAACCGCTAGATGAGGCAACTTTTTGTAGATTGAGGAATGAACTCAATGTGCTTGATTTTAGCAATTTTACTAAAAATTAAGCTTATGTTGTCCCTTGCATTGCATTGTAATATACAACATGTTTAATGCTTTATAATGCATATATGGCTTGTCTAACATGGTTAAGATAACCGCCAAAAAGCGTGTGAAGAAGCTTAACCTTGGATCAAACTTGATAAGCAACTGGATTTACATTCAAGTATTGCATATGCATGAATATTGTTTTGTCGTTTGTCTTCAAATCGCCCTCTTTTCGCCTATTTTCTTAAAAAGAATTATAGCCTAAGGCAAAATATTTTGAAAAACTTAAGGGTTTGAGAGAGGTCATTCACATCAGTCCCAATTGATGTTTATTTAGATCTTATTTGAGTTGGGACTTGATTGGAAATAGGCAGCACGAAGGAACATTGAAGATTTGCCGGAAAAGAGTGACCGGACGCTGCACCGGACTCTGATGTCCATCGTCCGGTCAGTTCACAGGAGGCGAACTTGCTGTGAAGGAGTGACCGGACGCTGAAACAGTGTTTTTCTAGCGTCCGGTCAGAAGGAGCTTCAGCATCCGGTCGATCATAAAGACGTCAAGGCTAGGTGACCGGACTCTGGCTACGTCCGGTCGGTGTCCACCGAACGCGTCCAGTCGTGTTTCCAGAGGAATTGGACCTCTCTGGAATCGACCGGACGCTGGGTGGTAGCGTCCGGTCGCTGCCACTGGAGCGTCCGGTCAATAGGAATCATGTGGACTTCGATCTCTGTTTTCGTTTCCTATTCTGTTTCGCTGGGGACCCCTTTATAACCAATCCGGCCATACCTAGCACCGTATCCGCCCTTGCCCTAGCCAGCCTCCCCGCGCCGACGCCACCGTAGCTCCTCGCACCGCCGTAGCCGTGCTCGTGTGCCGTCGCAGTTCCTCCACGCCAGCACATTCGCGCTAGCCTCACCGTGCCGCCGCGCCCTGCCTCTTGCGCAGCTCAAGCTCGCCGCCGTAGCGCTTCCCCGTGCTCCCAGGATCCTCCCGCGTGCCTCCACAGCCACCGTGCCACCACAGCGCCGTCGAGGCGAGCTCCGGTGCCCTAGCGCCGCCGTCAGTCCACATCGCCGAGATTCACAGCCGCAGTGCTATCCTCATCCAGCGCTAGGCTATCGATTCACTGCTCACCGCAACCCTAACCCTAGCCGGTTCCGAAGGTTCCTCACGTGACGTCTCTTCTCTTCTCGGTTCGCCGGTTCGTCAGGTAGCAAGCTAGTCGTTTCAATTTCGTATCTAAATTGCTTGCTTCCTAGGTTTTCGCATCTATTAGATATATCGTATTTATTTGTATATCCTACTATTTTATCGTGCAGCGAGTCGGTGCCATTGAGGTGTCAGTGGCAGTTGACAGTTAACTCAGAGCCAAGCTCACGAGTACGGATCGAGGCCAAGCCTCAAAAGTGTCAGTGGACAGTTGATCTTGTCAGCAGCAGTGGTTCTAGTCAGATTAGATGGCTCGCACCAAGAATGTTGGTGGTGGTCCAGGAGATGATGATCGGAGGCCTCCGCCTCGCCTGCCTACAGATCCTAAAGGCAAGGCGACAAAGAAGGTTGCATCAAAGAAGCGCAAGTACCCTGATGCAGAGACAGCCAGAGCAGCTGCAGTTGCTGAGGCCACAGAGCATGCCGAGAGAGGAGGTGCCCGCAGTGGAGTTGTCATTGCAGATCAGCCGCTTTCATCGGAAGCAAGGGCTGGAATCGAGCTAGTTGAGCGCCTTCATGGTGGTACACCTAGGACTGTCACGATTGCAGGAAGACGTCATGCTATTGATGAGAGTCAGCCATATGGGAAGTCACAACAGCAGTAGCCCCAGCCAGCAGAGCAGACTCAGGAGGATGAGCAAGCCAAGGAGGCCGAGGAGACCGAGCAGGCACCCCAGCCATAGCTACGCCGCTCTGGTCGTACCCGTGTTCTAGTCTCACCGAGGCCATCGACACAGCGGAGGGGATCACGTCTACCGCCTAGACCACAGGGTCCGCCTCCCGTGACCCACCTTGACTTGAGAGCCGCCATAGCCAAGTAGGTTCAGCAGCTGAGGTTTGTAGAGTTTGATGTATGGTTTCCTCCTAGGAGGGATGAGAGAGCATCTGAGCGATTCTACACACCGCTCTAGGAAGATTTCTACAATGCATATCTAAACAGTGGAGCAGTCTTTAGATTTCAGAGAGTCTGTAGCATTGAGGCTATAGCAGCATCAGCTGGAGAGCATATTCGCTCATACCTTACATATCTACCGGGGCTAACTAATTTGATTGGACGAACAGGACTATATGTTCCATCATGGGTTCGTTAGTTCTATGCTTCTCTCTTTGTTGACCCACACCATAACTTTATTCACTTTGCATTCCGAGGCAGAGATTACAGACTAACAAGTCAGAGGGTCAGGGAGATACCAAGGCTACAGGAGCAGCCAGTCAAGTTACATGAGGTCTGTTATGGACAGACAGAGCCTCCTAGGCGTCCTCATGATGGTTTGGTGCCCCCTACAGATCTTGTGCGACACTGCTTCAAGGAGCCCTTTGGCGAGGGCTCACGTAGGAACCCCAGTGATCTTACTCCGACTGCTCGTGTTCTAGAGCCTATTATGAGGAGGACACTGCTTCCCAGGATGGGATACAGGGAGGGCCCGACACGTATCCAGCTATGGCTTCTCAACGCCCTGATGCAGCAGACAGTGTTTGATGTTTGGGATCTTCTTCTGTCTGAGATGGAGGACACGATAGCTGAGGGCTTCAAGGGTCGCAGGCAGCTACCCTATGCTCACTAGATCACTTTCATTATCCTCAAGGCAGTGACAGTTAGGTCACTAGAGATGGTTGCAGAGTACAGAGGTGCTACCAACAAGTTTCCTGCTTATAATATGGCACAGAGGATCAAGCATAGCACGCCATAGGCACCTAGTCAGCGTCGCCATCGTCCAGATATACCAGAGTCTATAGCTCAGCAGGATGAGATCATTAGAGGCATAGCAGCTACTGAGAAGGAGCAGCTTGAGGCACAGCAGGAGGTGAGCAAGCCTAGTGACAGCTCAGACGATGACTACTAGCCTATTCCTCGGATGCCTCCACGCAGACATGATGCAGAGGCCGGTAGTTCTAGCTCTACTCCACCTACACCACAGATGGATCCCGCTTTGATTGCTATCCTTGAGCGGATGCAGCAGGATCAGGCTAGACAGGCTCAGGAGACCGCTACCAACTTTGCACAGTTTTAGGCTCATCAGGACGAGTTCCAGCGACAGCAGCAGGTCCTCCAGCAGCAGCAGCAGCAGATGCATCAGCAGCAGTTACTCATGTAGCAGCAGCTTTTAGGATTCATACAGCATGTAGTGACAGCCATTGGGGCCCCACAGCCATAGCCTTCGCCTCAGATTGGTCAGCCTACTACCACTATGACGATTGCATCAGTATAGCCCAGTGGGCTTCAGAGTCAGGGACAGCCTCTAGCTCAGTTTGCTTCTCCCATAGTACATGTGTCCTAGTGGTTATCCTTTCCAGTGGTAGCCCCGTAGTTCACACCATTTCAGACGGGCTTCACACCGGATCAGTCATCCTCGCTATTTGTGCCTGACACATCAGTCTTCAGGAGTCTTGGAGCATCTTTTAGCGAGTTGACAGGGATGCCTACACTGCCACATATGTATGCCCTAGGTCCTTCTACAGCAGCTCCCGTCGCCGTGACTACTCAGAGGCTCCCTTCTTCCGTCACATCTTCAGATCCTACGATAGACATACCAGCAGCATCACAGGCTGCACCTGCCCCAGCTCAGACCCAGACTGCTTCAGCGATGCTTCCAGCCACAGAGGGTCAGTCAGTACAGAGCTCAGGGTCAGATGATGATGGCACCTAGTTCCAGCTTGCTCCTCGTACCTCAGCGTCCGGCTCGTCCGCTGCAGCCCCATCGACTGACCCTTAGGTTTTGGTGTTTGACGCCAAAGAGGAAGAGGGTTCGAGTATGTAGACTCAGGGGAAGCGATTTTTAGGGGGAGCCTAGTTAGCTGTTAGTATATTATATACATTTAGAGTTTTATTTGTGTGATACACTATTACTATTATGCATTCGTGTGTTTACCTTCATGTATTAAACTATATCTATGTGATAGTGATATCTACGTGATTGTGATATATGACATGTGTGCTCTCTACTTCATAACTATTTATATGTCATATCACTTGTGTTATGCTCATTTGCTTTTGCTTCCGCGCTTTACTCCGATGCAAATGAGCTTCACCACTTGTACTCATGCTTATTTTATATCTTTTGAGTACATCGTGTTAGCTTGGGTCATATAAGCTTGCCTAACTATTTTATTCTTATTGACAAAAACTTATATGAACCAAGCATGTCAAAAATCCCACTCTTTCATATACTCGAGGTGGTATTGTCATCAATCACAAAAAGGAGGAGATTGAAAGCATCTAGGCCCCTAATTGGGTTTCGGTGATTAATGACAATACAAGATTACTATGACTAACGTGTGTTTTGCAGAGGCAATTAAGTTAGGTCATGGTAATGGAGATCGATTGGGCGATTATGGATGTCATGCCCCTACGATGGAAATCATTTCGGTTTTCAAAGGATGGACGACAAGATTAAGGATGACTAGTTATAAGTGTCGATTGAAGTTGGAGAGACACTTAGAGTAGTTTAGGACTTTGTTTTTCTTTTGGCCGTACTATTAAGGGGGGGTATGGACGGGTAGCTTGACCTAGGTGAGTCTAGTGAGTTAGGTGTGGTGCACACTTGCTAAGTCTAACACTAGGTAGCTCCAAAATAGCCCTTAGATCTAATGGAGCAAACTTTATTCTCATATGATCGAGAGTTGGAAGTGAATGGAGGGTCAAGTACTAACCGGACGCTGGATCCGGTGTGACCGGACGCTGGATGCAGGGTCCGGCCAGTTCATTTGACCAAGGAGATTACGTCTGGCGTGACCGGACGCTGAGTGGTCAAGTGACCGGACGCTGAGGTCCAGCGTCCGATCGACTCCAATAAGGTTCCAGAAGAGAAAAATCTGCGACCGAACGCGTCCGGTCAGTACCCTGGGGGTTCAGCGTCCGATCGACTACAGTAAGGTTCCAGTGAGGGTTAAATGCGACCGGACGCGTCCAGTCAGTGATGATCGGACGCTGCCAGCGTCCGGTCAATACTTAATCACTGGTGTGCGGTTTGAACTGACCGGAGCGTCCGTTCAACATGACCGGAGCGTCCGGTCACCCCGCAGAAGCACTTAACGGTTCGCTTTTCAGCCGGTGTTATAAATAGAACCTCCACTCGTGTGTGGGGGTACTTTTGCTCATTCCAAAAGCTGAGAAACATGTTTGTGAGTGCCAAGAAGAGCAAGGTCCTAGTGAGGTGATTGAGATTTGAGAATACAAGAGAGTAGCCTCATTAGTGAAGCAAGAATAGCAAAGTGTGCATCCACCGTTCTCATTAAGCTTGTCGTGGTCAAGTGAGAGTTCGTGCTTGTTATTCTTGGTGATCGCCATCACCTAGACGGCTTGATGGTGATTGGGAGCTTGGTGATCATCCTGCGGAGCTTGTGGATAACCCAACTCAAGTTGTGAGCGGTTGTGGGTGATTCACCGCGATGGAGTGTCAAAGAATTAACCCGTAGAGAGCACTTGATCCTTGTACGGATCAAGGGGGAGCTACACCTTTATACGGGTGCTCCAACGAGGACTAGTGGGGAGTGACGACTCTCCGATACCTCGGCAAAACATCGCCGCGTTTCCTCTCCTCTCTTTACTTTGAGCAATTCAATTCTTGTCATTTACATTCCTAGAATTGCCATGCTAGAGTAGGATTAGAACTAGGTTGCTAAACTTTTGTGCGTTAGATCAATAGAAACACTTCTCTAGGCACAAGGGGTTAATTGGGCTAACCATATGACTTGTTTATTACGAAGAAATTTAGAATTAGCCCAATTCATCCTACTCTTAGACATCTTGATCATTTCAAACGCCACCTAAAAAACGAATAAGTCTTGTATTTTGGGTTACGGTTGTTGAAGACCGTCCTAGTGCAAAAGCTTTGGAGACATTAGTTAAAAATGCTTTCGAGATGCGAAAAGGACACCCAACGGACGGAGTATATGGCCATGCTACCGAAGAAGAGACTCGTATCCGCACGTGGCCAGCCCATTGTTTACCAATGGTTGTGCCGTATATGGGCCTCCCGTGACAGAAAAAGGCCAGAGTCTCAGGGGATCAAAGAAGCGCACGCACTGCAGCAGAGCCCACATGCTCTCCACCTGATCTGATGCTCATCATGTGCTCGCTCGAGCATGGAGGCACGGCCGAACCTGGCCGCGGAAATGCGCAAGGTTCGTTCGCGACTCGCTCATAGCAGGGTGGTGCAGTGCGCAAGGACGGTACACGGGTACAGCCGTACAGCAGCACTGCAGAATTTTTTCTTCTTTAAACACTGTTGGATTCTTCTCTTGTAATCCGTCTTTTTCAACTTACTTTTTTTTCGTTAGAACAGTATTTTTCTCTCACAATAAATCAGTTGGAACAGTGTTTCGACTTGTTTTTTCAGCGAAGCGAACGGGCCCAAACCCGGAGTCCTTAATGGATCAGCTTCCCAGCAAAAGCTCGGCCCAGCAGACGGCATTACAAACAACGCGTAACTCCTGGGCCGGCCCATATACCTAACGACAGGCCGGAAGAGCGATCCAGTCTCCGACCGGAAGGCCTGACCAGAGAGGAGACGATGCTCGCTTCCGACTCCGACCCGCTTCTTCAATCAGAAGGCGTGGCAAGGAAAGTACGACGCTCGTTTCTAAGTCCAACCCGCTTCTTCGACCCAACCTCTGTTTACGCCAAGGTTCGTTCGCAACTCGCTCATATCGGGGTGGTGCAGTGCGCAAGGACGGTACACGGGTACAGCAGCACGGCGGAATTTTTTCTTCTTTAAACACTGCATTTTTTTTTCTGTAAAATTAAACTGATCTCGTTATTTATTACACGGTTCCCGTGAAATTTATGCGTTTCCACGTCTTCCTTCTCGGACCATTTTGTTTGCGCGTGCATGTATGCTGACATGCACCAGCAAAGATGACGGACCAGCGTCGTCGGCAGTTACACTACCTAGGCAGGGACGCCGAATCGAAATCGAAATCGAGAAGACGAATCGCGTGCGGACGCCAGCAACGACGGACGGACGCACGGACGCCCGGGGTTGGTTGCGGTTGCGGTTGCGGTTGCGGCGGCGATTGCATCGCCACGGTAGCGATCCGATCCGTGTCGAACTCGCGCGGCAATTGCAGTCTGAGAAGCCACACCTTCGAATTCGAATTCGAATTCGAGACGAGAAGGTCGTCGGCGTCGGCGTCGAGTGTTGCGTGCCGGCACTAACAAGCATCTCTGATCTGTTACCACCATTGTGTTGCCAGTGGCCTGCCACCGCAGAGGATCCTCGCGCGGGCACCATCTCATCGTCGTCTTCGTCATCAGTGATGATTGAGTGGTCACAGCAGCAGCATCAGTAGAAGAATCGTGTGAGCACACTCACACTTCTGCCAATTAATTAACCCAAAAATCACAGGATCACCACTTCTTCGTTCAGCCTGTTCATAGATTGGTTTCGACAAAAGCTTATTAGCCACGATATAGTATTTTTTTAAAGCACCGGTTCGTCAAGATAATTTTGTTTGTGGAATTAAATGAAGGTAATTTTTATATGAAAATTATAGATCTCGACGAGATCTACAACTTTCTAGTTTTGAGTTTTTTTTTCATTTGAAGTCATTAAGATGCTCAAAAAAAAAATTAATGACATATTTTGACTTAAAGGTATTTTCGACTTTTCACACCGGCAGTTCGACGGCGTTAGAGCTCAAACTTATGTCAGTGGCATGAAGAGCACCAAAAAATTAGAACAGTAACGCTGAAGACCGCTGAACTTTTCTAAACACACGCATTGCAATCTTTTTTTTTATAGCACGCGAGGAATTCCCCTTGAAATAGCGAGCTACGATTCCAGTTCAAGTCGTGAAATAGTGAGCTAAGCCGGCACGAGTATTCTGTCCAGCCCTGCCCATCCCGGGCTCTCTCCCCGTGTCTTCTTACTCCATCCCGCAGTTGTACTGCGCCGGAAGCAGCGCACACGCAGAGGCGGCAGCAGTGGACGCCGACCAACCCTACCCTAGCCTAACCTAGCCTACGGGTGCCGGCGCGGCGAGGTGAGTGGTTCAGTTCACTTCGACGGGTGGCGTCCGCGTATCGGATTGCGCGATTCCCGCTGACTTCCTTTTTTTCATCGGGGTGGATTTTGTCAGGTTCGTTGGCGGTTGGTTTCGATGGCGGTGGCGTCGCGGCTGGCGGTCGCGCGGGTGTCGCCGGACGGCGCGCGCCCCGCGGCTGCAGGGAGGGGGAGGACGAGGGGCCTCGCTGTGGTTCGGCTCCCGCCGGCCGCCATGACAGGGAGGAGGAGGCGCGGCGGGGCCGTCGCGGCCAGTCCCCCCACGGAGGAGGCCGTGCAGATGACGGAGCCGCTCACCAAGGAGGACCTCGTCTCCTACCTCGTCTCCGGGTGCAAGCCCAAGGAGAATTGGAGGTCAGAAGCTTTCCAGATGCTCTCTTTTCTTACGGAGTATTTTATTTTATTTTGGTTCCTCTAGTAGTGGCAGTGGTGGAATGTTTGACGTGGACGAGTAATTCTTTTGGTTGTTTGATACGTATATGTGATATGATGCGTTCTTATAGCCAACAACGCTGTCTAGCTCTAAAATTGAGGTTGCTTTCAATTGCTCCCGGGAGTGCCAAACGTTTGAGATGGATTAGTAATGCCCTGTGCCTTGTAATGATGAGCAGTGATCCGGCTCTAGTGCGTACTGCGTACTAGGATGAATTCATTAGTGTGATGATCACTTGGCCACCATTTCATCTTGTAATTGTGTTCAAGTTATTTGAGTACCAACAATTTGGTCTCGTATTTATTGAAGCTGTCTTTATATTTTCTTTTTTAAAAAGGAAAATATATTTTGAGCATCGACAGTTTGATCTGGTATTTATTGAAGCTGTCCCTGTATTTTATTTTTTTAAAAAAGGAAAATATATTCAGTTGGCTGTTCATTTTATCCCCAAAGTTAACGTCTGTCCTTTACAGAATTGGCACGGAGCATGAAAAGTTTGGTTTCGAAGTCGACACATTACGCCCTATAAAATACGATCAGATTCGCGACATACTGAACGGGCTCGCTGAGAGATTTGATTGGGACAAGATAATGGAAGGAGACAATGTTATCGGCCTCAAGCAGGTACTGTTCCATTTGCTCCTTCCCTTTTGCATGAATATAATGTGGCTGCTATATATCATCCACCAACAATTGAAATTGGATGGAAAGGGCGTTGCACATCATTTCGACGGGTCACTCTCATTCATATGCTTTAGTTGACACAGCTTAACAGAAGGTTGTGCAGGTTTTTCTGAGGCTCTAGTTTATCTTTGTAACCTGTCTGATTTGATCTGTATGGGATGTAGGGAAAGCAAAGCATCTCACTAGAACCTGGAGGCCAATTTGAACTTAGTGGTGCTCCTCTCGAAACATTACATCAAACTTGTGCTGAGGTCAATTCACATCTTTATCAGGTAATTTCTCTTACTGACATTGCATTCCTTGTAGAGCATCTTACGGAAACTATTATCTTAGCTTGTCTGTGTTTCTGTTTGACATTATATAACACTGACCATTCTTTTGCCAGAGATTATACAATAGCAAACTTGTATTGCAAACCAAATGTTAACTGACACCCCTGCCTGCTTACCATGATAATTCTGTTGAGAACTATACCTTTAACTCGAGCATCTTATTGGAGTTTATTTTGTAGTTTTCTTAACACGCTGAGTCGCTGACTAGGGTCTCATGGGAAAATGTTCAAATGCATGGCACCACATTTTATTGTTTCTGCAAGACTCATGCATTTCAGTGCAATTAGGGTATGACCTCAAAGTTTGCCTGTTCTTGAAGGTCAAAGCAGTTGGAGAGGAAATGGGAATAGGATTTCTTGGGCTTGGCTTTCAGCCGAAATGGGCACTGAGTGATATACCAATAATGCCAAAGGTAATTCTGTCCTTTAGCCTTGTAAACTTTTTTTTTAACTTTGTTTTTGTTCCTGGACTGTTAACTACTGCTCGCTAGTCACCTCAACCCATCATACTTGTTATGACTTTTAAGCACAGTATTCTTGATACTAAAATAGTTACATAAGATGCTATCACTAGAAATGCTGTCTTCTGGTACATTTCCCATTGCTGACACAACAATATAGACTTGCTAGTTACCCGTCTAATGTGTTGAGCAGTTAGAAAAAAAGACAACTCATACTGTAGCCCTGTTCAAATATGCCTTAGGCAACGGCTGCTTCTGTTTCCTGTAAAATCTGACAAATCAATCATTGGTTTTTAGGGAAGATACGAAATAATGAGGAATTACATGCCTAAAGTTGGTACTCTTGGCCTTGATATGATGTTCCGGACATGTACTGTGCAGGTGAGCATATTTCTATTTTTTATGTGTGGAGTGCCATTTTCAGAATAACAGTACTCTCCGTTTGAGCTCATCTCAAAAATACTTGAAATTCTATCTATGACATAAGTTGATTCACTAAAGAAGTTAACTGATTTATATTATGATAGTCTTGACAGAAGTTCACTCTTCTGTGTCCAGGTTAATCTTGACTTCAGTTCGGAACAGGATATGATAAGGAAATTTCGCGCTGGCCTTGCACTGCAGCCTGTGGGTATTTTTATTGTCTTCTGTGATAATTTTTTGCTGTTCTCAAATCATCCTGGCTTGTTCATTTAACAGATTGCAACTGCAATATTTGCCAATTCTCCCTTTAAAGAAGGAAAACCAAATGGATTTCTCAGCTTAAGGAGGTATTTACTTGATAGCCATTCAGGGCATACATAAGTTAATTTCATTATCTGCAGTTGTTAACACAGTTGACCTTATGTGCAGCCATATCTGGACAGATACTGATAACAACCGTGCAGGGATGCTCCCTTTTGTCTTCGATAACTCATTTGGGTTCGCATTCCTTTTGAAGTCCCCTGCCCTCCACCTTGAGTGCCATTGATTGATTGCATCATTTCCTTTAAATATATTTTCCATGTGAAACAATCCTGATTATAGTTTCTGTTTGGGGGTGCAGGTTTGAGCAATATGTGGATTATGCATTAGATGTTCCAATGTATTTTGTGTATCGAAATAAAAAGTATATTGACTGCACTGGAATGTCGTTTGAGGTCTATTTCTATCCTTGATGTCCTTTTACTTCTGTAGTACTGTACTGTAAAGGTTTTATTATATTTTTTTCACCCTCCATTTACAAGACACAGTGCTTGGTTTTCATTCATAAAACTCATTTGCTTTGTATTTATTTTGCAGGATTTTATGCAAGGAAAGCTCCCACAGGCTCCTGGGGAGTTGCCTACTCTTAATGATTGGGAGAACCATCTAACAACAATTTTTCCTGAGGTTTACCCTTTTACCTCTTTACAAAATGGCATATCTGTCATTGCTAGGTATCGCAATAACTCTTGTCCTCTGTATTCTGCTTGCAGGTTAGATTAAAGAGATACCTTGAGATGAGAGGTGCTGATGGTGGCCCATGGAGGAGATTGTGTGCGCTGCCTGCATTTTGGGTGTGTGATCTGCTTTCTTTTGAATTTATTTTGTATTTCTGTGCACTGCCTCTGACAGCCACTAGTTAATATGAATATGGGCTCTCTATGGTATTAGTTTATTTCTAGTTTTTGCTAGAAGTTTGATTCAGATTTCTGCTTTATGCGAGTCTACAGGTTGGGCTGCTGTACGATGAGGAATCGTTACAAAGTATTATAGACATGACTTTTGATTGGACAAAGGAGGAAAGAGAGATGCTAAGACGGAAGGTATCTCAAAATAATCGTGCGCCATTCTTTCCGCACAATGTTGGTTTTTCTTTTTCCTTTTTTTCCCTTTTTGTTGGTGGCTCATTTTGGGTTTCAACTCTATAGCCTACCCCAACTTGCTTGGGACTAAAAGGATTTTTTGTTGCTTGGCACAACAGAAAATATTCTTGATAGGGAACTAAAGTTTGGTTTGCCTCACAACTACAATTGTCAAATAGAACTTTACCTTATTCTTGTGATTAGAAATTGTCTATTATAGATAAGAATAAAGTCCACCAGATCTGTTCAGTTTTGCCGTGTTATATTGGTCAGGTACCGTTGACTGGTTTGAAGACACCATTTCGTGATGGATATGTAAGAGATTTAGCTGAGGAAGTTCTAAAACTGGCCAAGGTTAGTAAATTAGAGTACTTTGCGGTGATTTTTTTTCCCCGAAGTAAGGCCAAGTTGATAGAAATGTTTGTAATAATGTTTATGTTGCCCTAACCCCAGAGTGGATTGGAAAGAAGAGGATACAAGGAGGTTGGTTTCCTTAGAGAGGTTGACGAAGTGGTGAGAACAGGTAATGCCATTCAGCTTCCTCTCGTGACTGACCATATTTTAGCTTTGCTGCCACCAATCAACTGTTCTGTTTCTGAAGCTCCTAATTAACTTACCTTGCTACAGGAGTGACACCTGCTGAGAGACTTCTGAATCTGTACGAGACGAAGTGGCAACGCAACGTAGACCATGTTTTCGAGCATTTGTTATACTGATGACTGCCGCCAACGCTGGACAGAACTTGTAGATGTACCCTAATACAAAACCTCATCTTGATTCATTCAACGCCTGAGTCGGAAGGCTCAGTTCAGGCACAGGAGCACGCACAGCTTTTGGTTAGTTGTTGACGGGGGAACCGCTGCACAGCCCGGTGCTGTGCCTACAAATAACTTCGCTTGGAACGGATCACTGTGCTTTGACTTCACCCCCCTGTGTCTCCAGGGAGATGGAACAAACCACTGTTTGTACCGGCCCTTTTTGTTTTCCTTCAGAGATGAAAATGCCGTATGGAAAATAAGTCCCATCTTCTGTACGATGGGAACTGTTTGTTTTTCCCTTCTTTTCTTTCATTCAGGATTGTTGGGATGTTTGTCCGGGGTTAACATGCTAAAGCAATTTCACCGACGATAAATAAACTGACGGTTTGATCCGGAACTGATGGTTTGATCCGGAATTTGCAGTTGTGCATGCCCTTTTCTACCTTGTTTCTAACCAAAATCACTATTGGGTGTGCGTGTTTTGCTAACGCACGCAACGCATGGATGAGAGACGGCGGCAATTGAGTTGTCTGTGCCCAACTGCCCAACTTAACTTTGAAGACGAGCGTTGCTACAGATAGCAACGTCTGTATGCCTATATATGGTCTGATCGCTGGTTTGTTTCTGGGCTAATAAGCTCAACTGGTGCTGGTTTGTTGTGAGAGGAAAATACTGTTGGCTGGCTGATAAGCTCAATGAGCGAACAAGCTGATAATAAAAAGCCCTGTTTGTCTAGCACTTGATCCTGCAGGCGCATCAGTTAGGGCATGTCAGTCTCTGCCCTTGATCAGCTGACCTGAGAACGGAACTGAAGAGACATTAGACCCATTCATGGGCCACCCAATCTGATCCGCCCGAAAAAGAAATAGAAACCCGGGCGTCCGATCGTCCGGACGCCGCCGTTCGCGGGCTACGACACCAGCCCAATGGTCCAACATTGTATCCTCTTATCCACTTGTCCTCTCCAGAAGCCTCTCGTCCACTCGTCCTCTCTTTAGAAGCCTCGTCCACTCGTCCTCTCCAGAAGACTCCACCGCAGCGCCGTGACCACGCTCCGCCGCGACACCTTGGCGTTCTTCATGGTGGCATCTCCACCGCGCCCAAGCGCGGCTGCCAGTCTTACTCCCTCTCCATGGCGCCTCCTGCCCACTGCGGTCGCTTGCCTTTCTCTCTCAACCGCGTCTCCCGCCCATCGTGCGATTTGCCTTCTCCACCGGAGCAACCCGCCACGGCCTTCTCCACCGGAACGGCGAGCTCGCACTCTACACCGATGAACTCCACACGCCGACGAGCCTCCATTCACAAGCATCAAGGAGATGTTGCGCTGAAAAAGTATGTTGCAAACATATGTTTTAGATGTTCTAGAGGTATGTTGCAAGTGTTTCGTATCGGTGTTGCAAAAGTAGATTGGGATATTGCACATGTTGCAATGGCTATACACGTATGTTTCAAGTGTATGTTTCAAATGTTTCATCTGTATCAGACGTATGTTGCAAAAGTAGATCTGCATGTTGCATATATGCATGTTGCAAGCGTATTTTTCAAGTGTTTCGGATGTTTCATTTGCCTGTTGCAAATGTTTCATCGGGATGTTGCACATGTTTGCAATGGTTTTCAAGTGTTTTTGCAAGTGTTTCAGACGCATGTTTCAAGTGTTTCATCTGTCTTCTTTTGTATGTTGCAACTGTTGTATCTGGATGTTTCAAAAGTAGATCGGGGTTGCACAAGGCATGCGCGTGGGAAGTAGCCGGCGCGCGCGGGCGACGTCCGGGGCGGTGCGGGCACGCTGCTGTAGCGCTCGCTCGCAAGCCTGACACACTGAGGTGCTCGCTCGCTCGCTAAGTGGGTACCGTTCGACGCTAGCGTCCTAGATCGGATGTCCGGTCGCTAGCAAGTCTGTGAAACAGAAACATAACTTGACTTAGTCGTCAGTGCCGCAATGCGTCAGATTAGTTGGCGCCATGATTTTCGATCTGTGCCCCAACCCAATCGAGAAAACCTGACCCAGAGCGCAGAAACCTAACAAAATCCGAGAAATAGACCGACATGCCGATGCGTCGGGCTGGGCTTGGGCCAAAGTTTTGATCCTGTCATTTTTTGACCCAATTCGAACCTGACCTGACCCAGCGTTTGATCAGGTTTAGGCATACACGATAATTTTGTTTTGTGTGCTCGATATTTTCCTTGTAGGGGCTATTTGAAATGCAAAAATCATGCAGGAATTCCACACGCACCACATTCCTGTTTGCTACCGTGCGAAAAACGTTCCACCCAAAGTACATGAAAAATTCCAACCATAATATGAACCGATAGAACGCGTAATCACCACTGTGCATGCAAAATTCGAGTTTGAACAAAACCTTGCACGAGGAGAAGATAAAGAGAAATGAACGTGCGACGCTAGTTTGTTCAAGTTTAAATTTTGCACGCATAGTCCTGTTCGCTTGAACTACTTCAGCAGTATTTTCAACGAATAAATAGTATTTTTCTCTCATAACAAATCAGCATAAGCCAATTTTCAACGAAACGAACAGAGCACCTGAACTTGTGTGTGTGCGCGCGTGTGTCAAAACTAAGTAGTCAAATCGCAGCAGGCCTGCCGTTAGCGAGGAACTGAAACCAAACTTTGAAACATGTTGGTCACTTGTGATCCGAGACGGCTGCGTGCGCGACTGCTGCCAACCGCGCCACCCTGCACATTGCACCTACTCTATCTTCTTGACACTACTATGCACAATGTCAGTATTTTCTCATCCCAAAGCTTCTCCAGCCCATCTTGCGATGGCAGAACTTCAGCCCTTCACTAAGGGCCTGTTTAAAAGATCTTTTTCCTGTATTTTTCTGGCTAGCGTCCAGACGTCCCACGCCTGTTGCGTCTGTACGCCAGCGCGTACACATGTTGCTGCGCCTGCCCGCCGACCGCTCCTGCTGCTGTGCCTCCGCACTGCTCCATTTCCCAGTGTATGCACGTGGGGACCGCCCACGCCCGCTTCGCTTTCCGCACGCACGCAGGGACCGTCTATGCTCGCTCCGGATCACACACGCGGGGACCACCTACGCCTGGGACCGCTTCCCGCACTTGCTCATGAAACACTTGCAACATGAAGCACTTCCTGCAACATACGTCTAAAGCAGATGAAACATAAGCTTGCAACATATGTGTATAGCCGCTGCAACATATGCTACATCCAGATAAAACACTTTCAACATACGTCTGAAGTAGATGAAACATTTTGTATGGACACTTGCAACATCGTGTATAGCAATTGCAACATATGCAATATCTAGATCTACTTTTGCAACATTCATATGAAACACTTGCAACATACCTTTGAAACATCTGAAACACTTGACACATACGTTTGCAACATAGCTTTCAGCGCAACATGGGTGGGCGGCGGGGCAAACTGGCACGGTGGAGGCGGAGATGGCCGCGGCGGGCGGGGTGCGGGATGGCCAAACATATGCCCGCTTCGTATCATTATCATTTTTCCTACGAAATTGAACTAATTTCTATAAATTTATATGCAAATCATGTGAAATGAGTCTCTTCCACTCCCTCTCCCCCTAATCATGGTCCAGCCGGTAAAATCTGAGGCCCTATGCTAAACTCTAAAATGGAGTATGTCTTCATAAAATTGAACAATAAGTTTCCCGGTTCACTTGTTTTGTTGCTTCCAATTTAGACACCGATTCCTTAAATAATCAAATTCGTCATCTCATATGAACACCTGAACAGAAATAAACTGGGCGCCTGAACGGATAAGACATTAGTCATCAACACAAACAAAAATTGAAAAATAAAGGGAACCTCATTACCAAAATATTTGATGCACAAGGACGTCTTATCCGTTCGGTATAGTCATAACCCTACGGCGTGTATCGATGGACAAGGACGTCTGGTCATCCCTCCACACTTTGCACCTATCAAAGTTCGGTATAGTCATATATGTACACTTTGCACCTATTGGAATTTGGTGTGTTCTTCTTCTAGATGTGATGTATCATGTCTTGGTAGCGTGGTATCATCCTAAAGGGTTGGAACACTTGATTTCTCCCCTGTAGCCATGTATTCAAAGTTTGAATCATCTCGATTGAGCCTTCTGTGGCTCCAATAAAGTTACATATTTTAAATTGGGCGATAGAGAATATGGAGCAACTGATAAACATGAATATCACCTGCTACCAATCTACATTGTCTTTTTTTGCTTGGCCCCTTTAGCTTGGAAAATGCATGTGGTTGCTTATGTTTACCGTGCTTATGCTATTTGTCGGTGTTTCGAGTAAACACCAACGAGTAAATTTGTATTATTGCGCGTTGGACCCGGATGGTGTGCTAAAAGACATAAGGTTTATACTGGTTCGGGCAGAATGTCCCTACGTCCAGTTTGTGTCTGCTGCTCGTGTTATTAGCACTGAAAGGTTCGTAGTAGGGGTTATAAACGGACGAGAGAGGGACATATCACAAGTCTCTGATGGAAAGGTCAAAAGGATGCTAAGAGCTTTGTTGCTGCTCAGCTGTGTGTTATGTGATGCCTAGTGTGTTCTATTGATCGATCCCTTTAGTAGGGTGACCTGCCTTTCCTTTTATAGATCAAGGGGAAGTAGGGATTACAGATGGGAGAAAGAAAAAAACCAGAGGCCAAGAAAGTCCTTCGAAGGTGCCGGGTCTTCCTTTTCCTCTAAGCCCGTCCTGCTGATACGTCAGACGGTGCTAGGGATAGCTCTATGCTGGGCGTCTGTCCGTTGATGATGCCATGCTCTAGCTTAATCAGCAAGTGGTCATGTCCCATCCCGCCCCGGTGGGTGGCGCGATGGACCATGGTTGAAAGCATCTAGGCCCCTAGTTGGGTTTCGGTGATTAATAACAATACGTGATTACTGTGACTAACGTGTGTTTTGCAGAGGCAATTAAGTTAGGTCACGGTAATGGAGATTGATTGGGCTATCATGGTGGTCATGCCCCTACGATGGAAATCGTTTTGGTTTTCAAAGGATGGACGACAAGGTTAAAGATGGACTAGTTCTAAGTGTCGTTTGGTGTTGAGGAGACACTTAAAGTAGTTTAGGACTTTGTTTTTCCTTTGGCCGTACTATTAAGGGGGTATGAACGGGTAGCTTGACCTAGGTGAGTCTAGTGAGTTAGGTGTGGTGCACACTTGCTAAATCTTGCACTAGGTAGCTCCTAAAAAGCCCTTAGATCCATTGGAGCAACTTCATTCACGTATGATCGAGAGTTGGAAGTGAATGGAGGGTCAAATGCTGATCGGACGTTGGTTCCGGAGTGACCGGACGCTGGCGCAGAGTTCGGTCAGTTCATTTGATCAAGGTGAAATCGTCTGGATGCGATCGGACGCTGGGTGTCAGCGTCCGGTCGACTCCAGTAACGTTCCAGAGAGGGAAAATCGTGACCGGACGCGTCCGGTCAATGCTGACCGGACACTGTCCAGCATCCGGTCACATCTTAAACAATGGAGTTCAGGGAGAACTGACCGGAGCATCCGGTCAACATGACCCGAGCGTCCGGTCACCCCGCAGAGGCACATAACGGTTCGTTTTTTCAACCAAGGTTATAAATACTTCCTTCATTCGTGTGAGGGGGTACTTTTGCTCATTCCAACAGCTGAGAAACACCTTTGAGAGTGCCAAGAAGAGCAAGGTCCTAGTGAGGTGATTGAGATTTGAGAATCCCAAAGAGAGCCCTCATTAGTGAAAGCAAGAGTAGCAAAGTGTGCATCCACCCTTCTCATTAGGCTTGTCATGGTCAAGCGAGAGTTCGTGCTTGTTACTCTTGGTGATCGCCATCAGCTAGACGGCTTGGTGGTGATTGGAAGCTTGGTGATCATCCGGTGGAGCTTGTGGATGACCCAACTCAAGTTGTGAGCGGTTGTGGGTGATTCATCGCGACGGAGTGTCGAAGAATCAACCCATAGAGAGCAATTGATCCTTGCGCAGATCAAGGGGGAGCTACACCCTTGCACGGGTGCTCCAACGAGGACTAGTGGGGAGTGGCGACTCTCCGATACCTCGGCAAAATATCGCCGCGTTCCTCCTTCTCTCTTTACTTTGAGCAATTCAATTCTTGTCATTTACATTCATAGAATTGCCATGCAAGAGAAGGATTGGAACATAGGTTGCTAACCTTTTGTGCGGTAGATCAATAGAAACACTTTCTAGGCACAAGGGGTTAATTGGGCTAACCATAGGACTTAATTATTGTAAAGAAATTTAGAATTAGCCCAATTCACCCCCCTCTTGGGCATCTTGATCCTTTTAGGGGTGTCGATCCACAACCCTGCAGGGAGCGGACGGCACAGTGACTACACGTTCGTCACTGTAGAGGACGCGAGTCTCCTCCTAGACTGTAGTGGTTGTCGTATGGTCACATCAGGATCTGTGTCCGAGGGTCAATGGCGGCGCCCACAATACTATAAAACAAATGTTGGCCCCCACAACACTGTTTGGGCTCCGACATGCCCGAAAGGGCCTTAAAGCGCCCGTCTTGTCATATCCAGTCGGTATTTTCCTACAAGCGTGCAGGGTATGGTGCAGGGTATGGTCCTCGGTATTATAGTTGACCTGAGTGCCCTGCCTTATCTGCGCGCGTAGTTATGAAGGAGCAGCGCACAGTCGTCAGACGTGAGGCGAAGCCAGCCCCCAGACGTTGGGCGTGGCGGAGCCAGCCCCCGGACGTCGGGCGAGGTGGAGTCTACCCCTAGACGTCGGGCGAGGCGGAGCCAACCCCCAGACGTCGGATGAGGCGGAGCCAGCCCTCGGACATCGGGTGAGGCAGAGTCTGCCCCCAGACGTCAGGCGAGGCGAAGCCAGCCCTTGGACGTCAGGCGAGGTGAAGCCAGCCCCCAGACGTCGGGCAAGGTGGAGTCTGCCCCCGGACATCAGGCGAGGCGAAGTCTGTCCCCAGACGTCGGGTGAGGCGGAGCCAGCCCCCCGGAGGTTGGGTGAGGCATGGTCTGCCCTTAGATGTTGGGCGAGGCGGAGCCAGCCCCTGAGGGTTAGGCGAGGCGGGGCCCATGGTCTTGGTGGATGGACAAGGAGTGTCCTGGCAAGCGGTGTAGTCGTGCTCTTGATCGCGCTAATGAATCAACGTTCGACGGTAGTTAGCTCCTCCTCTTCGGGTACCCTAATATTGGTCCCCGACAGTAGCCCCCGAGCCCCCGGGCGATTCGAGTAGAATCGCCTAGGGGATTTTGTGACTTGATAGCGGGTACGTGAGAGCGCACCCGGTGGGTGTAGCCCCCGAGCTTGCGGAGGAGTAGGATACTCCTTCGGAGGGTTTTTCGAACGAGAGGGTTCTGAGGGCCCTGGCCCTCTATTGTTGTCCCCGGTGTGCCCCTAAGATAGCAATTTCTTCTTCACCAAGGCCTGACCCTTCGCAGGTATGGTCGTGAGGTTTGGTGGTTGTTTAGTCAGATAGCTCAATTGGGATCCTGGCATCACATTCGTGGGGATCCACCCAGGGCCAGCCCGGCTGAGACTCGATCATGGGCCGAGACTCCCGTGAAGTTTGTGCGCCTAAGTTTTGGCCGATTGTGGGCCCACCCTTTGTCGTAAGGGTGCCTTGGGACGGTCGTCGAAACCATGATGGGCCAGCCCTCGAACTCCTGGGCCTAGCCAGGCCGAAGGAACATTTTTTGACCCGTATCCTTTTGCTGGTGAAGTGTCCTGGTCCGCCTAGAGAGGCGAAATGTCCGGCGCGACTTTAGAGGGAAAGGATAGAGATTAGGGGCGCATATCCCGTGTCATGACGTGGTGGCGGATCGTGGCAGGCGCGGAGATCTAGGCAAACAGTTGCCATCCTCGTATCCATCGCCCCTATAAAACCAAAGGGTTTGGCCCCAGGGTTTCACATATTGCCTCCTTGCCTTTGTATCTACAACCTCTGCCGCCAATCGCCTAACCCTCCTGCATCCGCGTTTCAACCATCGTCAAATTCGCATCCACCACTCTAATCCTCTCAATGGAGCTGTGGTGCCACTATGATATTACCCTCCAGCGCCTAGAGGGCCTCGTTTGCCGTGGTCTCCTTTGTGCGTGGACCGCCGCCGAGGAGTGGCGGCTGTCCGGCGATGTGGACGCACCGTCGTCGCCTGAGGGCTATGTCATGTCCTTCGCTCACTTCCACAAGTGGTGATTCGCTGCCCTCGCCCACAAGTTTCTTCGGGGATTGCTGCACTACTACAAGGTAGAGCTGCAGCATCTTAATCCCAACGGGATCCAGCGCATTGCGGTGTTTGTAGCCCTATGTGAGGGGTTCCTGGAGATTAATCCCCACTTTGACCTATGGCGGTACTTCTTTGCCATCACCCTCCTGAAGAAGTGGGAGAAGAAGCAGGAGTTGAACGTGCCGATGGGATGCGCTGGCATTCAGTTTTGCAACAACCACGTCAACGAGTATCCGTTGATGCGTTTGTCGACCTCCAATAAGGGATGGCATTTACATTGGTTTTACGTCAAGAACGACACAACCACCCCCTTGCCGAAGTTCATCGGGTGCCTCATCGAAGAGGTCCCGGAATCATGGAGGAGGTGGGGAGTCCCGGAGAAAGAAAAGAAGAAGATCTAGGACCATCTCGACGCTGTCCGAATTCTGAAGGAGAGGGGCGTGAAGGGGTCGAGGATCATTGTGCCTACTACACACGGAGGGTGGCGCCATTGATGAGGTGCGCGCTTCCCCTGCACATGATGGTGCCCGGGGCATCACTCGATGGGACGGCGCTCGCCGAGGGAGCACTCTCCCCCTCCGAAGTGGCACAACACATCAATGAGGCGTTGGAGCCTCCACGGGATGACACCGGCGCTGCCCTTGATTTCATATATCTAGTGCTGGGGCATCCCCAATGCGGCTAGAACCGGGGTACATTGTCTTTGTAAGTTTTCTTTCCTGGTGCCTCTTTTTTAATCGAACTCCCGACCTCTTGATGCTGATACTGAGATAGAGGGACCAGCTGAAGAAGCTTGTACTTACGGATCTTCCGGCGCCGCTATCGAAGGATCCAGCCATGACGGCGGCCAGCCGTGCCATGGCCGAGCGATAGCGGAAGGCGAAGGAGGATGAGAGGAGGAAAAAGCAGCAGAAGCTGCACGCGTGGGAGCGCGGGGAGGAAACCGACAGTGATGAAGATGACGACAAGGAGGAAGAAGAAGAGGTAGTTGCCGACATCGAGTGGGGTGACCTGGAGAGCAAGGATACACTAATAGGTATTCCCTCATCCATGCAGGGACCCTTCCCGTTTCATGCGGGAGGAAGTGAGTCCGTGAGGACGGTGGAGGCGCACCGAACCGTCGGCCCGTCCTCGGAACAAGTAGGGATGGGTGGATCAGCCGTCATGCCCGAGGTGTAAGCGGAGGGGAGCGGCCCCACCGCCGTGCCTCAAGAGTCAGCGGGGGGGGCGAATCTGTCGTCGCGCCCGAGGTGCTAGCGAGGGCGGGCAGATCTGCCACCACACCCGAGGTGCCGAGGGAGGGGGATGGCTCCGCCGTCGTGCCCCCGAGTGCAAGGGATGTGAGCCCTTCTGCCCGGGAGCAGGGGATGGGCTCTAAATGGTCCCATCCCGAGGAGGCAGAGCAAGGACCTGGGGGTTCATCCTCCAAACATATCCTACGCCCAACGGCGCCGATGTAAGTCATTGACTTCTCTGTTTTCAACGTGACTCATGCCTTCTATTTCTTGTAGCGTCCTGAGACGGGGCCACTCTTTGGCGCTGGTGCCCAAGAAGAGTGTCGCCATCCAGGCGAGACATCGTCTGTTGCCCGATGTCGCTCTTGCTTCGAGCGGGAGTGGAGCCAGCGTCACAGCCTCGTCGGCTGGTCAGGCACCGCCCGAGGTGGTGCCCATGCCCTCGGTGGGACAAACGGTCACCGAGGCTGAGGAAACGCCCTCGAAGGTCACTGAGCAACTAGCGACGAAAGCGATACCGCTGCCGATGTCGGAGCGGACGGAGCCACCGCTCGCACTCGTGGCGCCGACCGCTGTGGGCGTGATGCCGCTGGTCGAGGCCCCTCCGATGCAGATGGAGGTGGCAGTGACTATGACGAGCTAGGCACAGCCGAATGCAGCTGCGGTGGTGCCCAAGGAAGCGGTGTGATCAATGCCGCCAGCGGCCCAAGTGACGGCGCCCGACGTGGGCCAGACGGAGGGGGACATGGCCGAAGGGTCCCTAGGAATCATGGCGGTGGTGCAGAGGACCAGCGGGGGGTCACCCTTGGCCCTGATGTCGGGGGGCAGCCACTCACCTACGCGGGGTGAGTCGCTGCTCCAGTGGATGGATCCGCAAGACCCAACATCGATACTCTTCTCGCTCGACGATGCTACTGAGAGCATAGAGCGGGAGAGTCTCAACGAAGGGATCTCAGCTATGCTGGAAGTCCTAAACCAGTCTAGGGGCATCCTGCGCGATGTCATCATCCCTACTGGCCGAGTATCCACTTAACCTCTCCTCTCGCTTTCTTCTTTCTTCGTATACTTTTGTGTTTTGGCATTAATCTTCTTTCAGTCCCTTATTGCTAGTAGACGGGAGAAATCTCGGTTCCTCTATGAGCAGAAGGACAAATGGGACCGCCTCACCGAAGAGGCCCAGCTATGTGGGGATGTGAGCGCCCAGCTTGCTATCTCCCCAACAGAGGGTGGTCGAGCTGACTCCCATGGCCGAGGAGGATGCCGAGAAGGCGTTCCAGGATCTATCGATGAGGGCACGACAGGACAAGGAGGTCACCGGAGTCCAAAAGGAGCAAAGCGGGCTGCTCTAGAGGGATGCCGAGGCCCGCCAGTGGGTCCTTGACCTCCTGGCCAAGGTGGAGAAAGAGTGGGAGCTCAAGCTGGGAGCCGAGGAGAGGTCCATGGCCCTGCAGCAGAAGGTGAACCTAGATGCCGAGGTGATTGCCCGACTGTGCAAGGAGCATGATGAGCTACGCTAGAGCATGGAGCGGCTCCGCTCAGAGCATGGTGCAGCCTGTGAGGAGTGTGACCAGGCTGTCCGAGAGCGCGACGAGGCACGGAAGGGGGTCAGCTCCCTCCGGGCCAATCTCGGAACCACGGTAGCCCGAAGGCTGGAGGCCGAGAGCGTCTCCGTTGGGCTGGTCACAGAGCTTGCCGAGGCGCAGAGGATCCTTTAGGTGGAGAGCGATGAGCATGATCTCCTGCGCGCTGCCGTCGGGGTGGTCTTTGATGACCTGAAGGTGGCACGGTCGGAGGGAACCAGCTCGCTTGCGGCCCGTGCCGTAGATATCATGGCACGAGTGCGCCAGCTCGAGAGGGAAGCTCTTCGCTCCGAGATTACCTAAGCCTTCACCATTGCCTGCTCCCACAACGCCGACATATCGACTTGGAGACAATGAGCCTTGGCTTCACGCCTGGCTACGAAGTCTCCGAGCTGGATGAAATAGAGAAGGCGGTGGCTCCTGTCGCGCGGAACCTGGTGGACAAAGTTGAAGAGATAGTTCTCCCCCGGAGGGGATAGTTAGTCAATTAGATTGGGTGGTCTTGGATGAGTGTCATTGTACTCTGGACAATTGCCAATCCTTATGTATCAAGAACAAATTCGTAGCTTTGTTATTTTGTTTTGTTTGATTGAATTTGTTTCCTTCCCTTTTTGTATGCTATAAGAGAGGTCTCATGTATTCTGACCCTTCCGTGTGTTAGAACCATAGGGCCCGAGGTGTAAGGGGAAAACTTTGATCATGCCGATGAGCAAAGACACCATAGCCACCGAGGCGTAGGTGTTTTGTAGTTCAACCAGGCCTAATTAATCATCCGTTTCCCCAAACCTTGCCCCTAGGCTTAGCGTGAAGAAGAGGTCTGACACAGCGACTATTTCAGAAAAGGTATACTTATACCTTCATCAGCCCCCGAGTGAGGTTCGACCCCTTTGCCGCTGCTGGGGTCGGATGTCACTGAACATCGAGGGAAGGATAGAGAAACTTAGGAGAATGCATCTCTTGTATTCGCACGTACCCTCTCCCTAGGATCTTAGCTATCATTCTTCGACCATGTGTTAGGTCTCCTTGTAAGCCCAACCTTCCTTGAGCCCCCGCGCATGGCGGGGGTTTGGTTAAGGGTCAGCTCATTTTTTGTGACTGTCTCCACGTCCGTGGTTTTCGCAATAGGAGGGGTTGAGTTAACGTCAGTTGCCTTGATGGCTCGGGTGATGAGCTCGATGAGCTTGCTGATGGGCGTGTTCAAATAGAATTCGGTTCTGTCGCTTGTACTGGGGTCGGCAAAGCCCTTGGGGGGCATTCCGTTGCTCATTAACCCACCTTCCAACAGATTCCCCCTCAATGGGGAGTCTATGGGCTCGGCTGGAGGTTTGGGTCGAACGAGAAGGTTGAGATGACCTTGTCTGCTTCTAGGCGGGATGGGCGAAGGCCGCTTGGGCTCATCAACATTTTCTCCCCTGGATCTGTTTGACGCGAGGCGGCCTCGAGCCCTTCGCGGGCAGCCTTCGAACCTCGGTCTCTCGATCTAGGATCAGGCGGCTTGAGCCCCCGAGCCCCATGGGGATCGAAAGGGGTCATCCGTGTTTCATGCGTCACCCTGTCCTCGGTTTCCGCAACTAGAGGGGCTAAGCTAACGATACTTGCTTTGATGGCTCGAGTGTCGCGTCCAGTGAGCTCGCTAACGGGCATGTTCGAGTGGAATCTGGGTCTGTCATTCGCTGACGGGGTCGGTAGAGCCCTCATGTGGCATTCCACTACTTCTTAACCCACCTCTCGGCAGATGCCCGAGCCATTCAATAGGCTCATGTGGCCCATTGGCCTCTCCTCGATTGGAGATTCTGTGGGTTTGGCTCGAGGTTAGAATCATATGAGAAGGGTCGAGATGTCCCTGTCCGCTTCCAAGCGAGGTCGGGCAAGGCCGCTGGGGCTCATCTTGGTTTTTCTCCCCTGGCTCTATTTGACACGAGGCGGCCTCGAGCCCTTCACAGGTCGGCCTTCGAACCTCGGTCGATCGCCGTTCATATCGAATGAGACGACTACTACTTCGCGACACGACGCGAAGCATTGTGATGCGGCAATCGCATGTGCCATGCTCGGATGCACGAGATGATTGAATAGATGAATGTATAAATGATCGTAGTTTAAGAAAAATAGGGGTCAATAATGTTACCTCGATGGCGCGAGTGACGGGTTCTGGTAGCTTTTACCGGATATGTCCGTGTGGGGTTCGGGCCCGATGTTCGTGACTCGGCCGGTGTAAACTGCACGAGCATCCCAATTTTCTGTTTCTGTCTCTTGGCAGTGATCCGAGCTGTTTGGTCGGCTTGGGAGTCCTAACATGTTCTCCTTGATGGAGACTTCGCAGGCAGCACCCCCCCCCCCCGAATCCCTCTCGAGAAGGTGGATGCTAAAACTTGGGGTGCGGGGACAAAGACTTTGATAACGCTGGTGAACAAAAACACCATAGCCACAGGGGCGTAGGGTCCTAGGGGTTCAACCTATTTTACTCAAAGTTTACACCCGCACACCGTGTCTCTAGTTTTTGAACGTAAGGAGGGGTCGGGCAAAGAGAAGGTCTAGCGAGTAGACACTCTTGCCAGCCCCCGAGCGATGTCCGACCCCTTGCTGTGGTTGGGGTCAGAGGCTCGGTAGCGAATTTAATATGTAAAGTAAGTAAGGGTGCTTATCTCTTGGCGGTGGTTTTGAGCCGTTTGATCGACCCGTTTCTCTACAGTGGCCAAGCCATCCGGTCGACTTGTGTTTCCTGTTGAGATAAGATTTTCCTACGGAAGTAGAGGACGAGAGTATCCCGTGCAAGAATTTAGTTGGGCAGATAAGCCAAGCGACGAACTTGTGCAAAAATGGACAAGTTCTCAGATTTCGTTATAGCAAATAGCTTTTCAACTCTTCCCCCCTTTTTTCTACAGAAGGGTTTAGTGTGTTCCGACCCTTTCCGTTGTTAAGGCCATAAAAGCTCGGAGTGCGGGTGAGCCAGTTCTGATCATGCTGGTGAGCAAAGACGCCATAGCCGCTAGGGCATAGGTTTCTCGCAGTCCGACCAGTTATACTCAGAGCTTGTTCCCGAAAACCTAGCTCCTTGGCATTAACATGAGAAAGAGAGGATGGCACAGAGAATGTTTGCAAGGTAAATACACTCATATCAGCCCCCGGGTGAGACCCGACCCCTCGCCATTGCAGGGGTCAGATGTCACAATGGATAGGGGATTTTAATAACAAAATAGATAAGAGAAAGTATGTGTTTATTTAGGGGTAAAAGCGATGTAGCTGCTCAATGTTCTAAGCATTGGTGAAGACCTCGCCGTCGATGGTTTTTAGCTTGTAGGCGCCTGGCCAAACTACCTCCGCAGTGACATATGGTCCCTCCCACGACGGGGAGAGATTTTGGTGGTCCTTCTTGCTCTGTACGAGGCGGTGGACCAGGTCCCTGACGTTGAAGGCTAGCTCCACACCCATCGGCTATCGTACCGTCGCAACGCCTCTTGGTACTTGGCCGAACAGAGGAGGGCGATGTTGTGCGCTTCGTCCAGCTGGTCCATGGCATTCTCGTGGGATGCCTCGGCTCCCTGTTTGTCATATGCCCTGATCCTTGGCGCTCCATAGTCGAGGTCGGTTCGGAGGATGGCCTCAGAACCGTAGACCATGAAGAAGGGCATGTAGCCGGTGGCTCGACTAGGGGTTGTCCTCAGGCTCTAGAGTACTAAAGGAAGTTTGGTAACCCAGCGCGCGCCGAATTTGTTCAATCGGTTGAAGATCCTAGGCTTAAGGCCCTATAGGACCATGCCGTTCATGCGCTCGACATACCTGTTCGTTTGGGGATGCGCGACGATGGCCCAATCGACCCGGATGTGGTATTCATCGCAGAATCGAAGGAACTTCTTTTCGGTGAATTGCGTGTCATTGTCCGTGATGATGGAGTTTGGGACTCCAAAGCGATGGACGATGTCGAGGAAGAATAGTATGGCCTGCTTGGATTTGATCGTGGAGATCAGCCGAGCTTCTATCCACTTTGTAAACTTGTCTATGGTGACAAGCAAGTGGGTGTAGCCCCCGGACGCCTTTTTGAGTGGTCCAACCAGATCGAGTCCTCAGACTGTGAATGGCCAGGTGATGGGGATCGTCTGGAGTGCTTGGGCTGATAGGTGAGTTTGTCGAGCGTAGTACTGGCACCCTTCGTAGGTGCGTACGATTTGCTCGGCATTGGCTACCACGGTAGGCTAGTAGAAGCCCTGTCGGAATGCGTTTCCGACCAGGGTTCGGGGCGCGGCATGGTGATCACAGACCCCACCATGGATATCGCTCAGCAAACGCTTCCCCTGTTCGAAGGGGCTGCAGCGTTGCAGGATCCTGGTGTGGCCTCGCTTGTGGAGTTTGCCCTCCACAAGAACAAAGGACTTTGCGTGACATGTGAGCCATTGGGCCTCTGTCCTATCTATCGGAAGTGTGTCATAGAGGAGGTAGTCGAGGTAGTGCGTTCTCCAGTCGACCAGAGGGTCGAGCTCTATTGCTGGATCCTCTTCGAGCTCCATGACTTTGGAGCCGGATGTAGCCGACGGTTGTTCGGCCCCCAGGCCGGGATTGGATGGACCATCACTGCCCTGTTCTAACTCCTCATAGCGAACTGAGGGCTTGTGCTGGTCGCTGGCGAAGACGCCCGTTGGCACCGGCTCTTGGCCGGATGCAGCTTTCGCAAACACGTCAGCTGCCTCGTTGAGACGCCTCGAGATGTGATTGAGTTCAAGGCCGTCAAACTTGTCCTCCAACCAGCGGACTTCTCGGCAGTACGTGGCCATCTTGGCGTCATGGCAACTTGACTCCTTCATGACTTGGTCGACGACCAG
Source organism: Miscanthus floridulus (assembly GCF_019320115.1). Classification (NCBI taxonomy): domain Eukaryota; kingdom Viridiplantae; phylum Streptophyta; class Magnoliopsida; order Poales; family Poaceae; genus Miscanthus; species Miscanthus floridulus. Next base: position 20,571,272 of record NC_089595.1, read on the forward strand.
CTGGGAATCCCCTCGAACGTTGAGGCATCGGATGCCCAATTCGATGGCAATGCATCGGCCATTGATGAGCGCCTCGTACTCAGCTACGTTGTTGTTGGAGGGGAAATGGAGATGGACCATGTACCTCATGTGTATCTTGAGGGGCGATACAAAGACTAGCCCCGTGTCAGCGCCCTTCTTCATAAGCGATCCATCGAAGTACATTATCCAGTACTCTTGATCGATGACCGCTGGTGGCATTTGGACCTTGGTCCATTCCGCGACGAAATCAACCAACACCTGGGACTTGATGGCTGTCCAGGAGGCATACGCAATGCCCTGACCCATCAGCTTGAGCGCCCATTTCACAGTTCTCCCCATGGCATCCTGGTTTTGGATGGCCTCACCGAGGGGGAAGGACATCACAACCGTCACTGGATGTGACTCAGTGACTCGAAGTAATGGCGTAGCTTCCTCCTGGTGATGAGGACAACGTATAGAAGTTTCTGGATTTAGGGGTAGCGGGTCTTTGAGTCGGATAGGACCTCACTGATGAAGTACACAGGGCACTATACTTTGAGGCGTGCCCATCTTCTTCCCGCTCCACTACCAGGGCGGCGCTGACTACTTGTGTGGTGGTTGCGATGTAGAGCAGAAGGGGTTCTCCCTCGGTGGGAGGAACTAGGATTAGAGCCCTTGTCAGGAGCTATTTAACCATGTCAAGTGCTTTCTGGGCCTTGGATGTCCATTCAAAGTGATCGACCTTCTTTAGAAGTCGATAAAGGGGGAGACCTCGTTCACCGAGGTGTGAGATGAAGCGGCTGAGCGAGGCGAGGCACCCCATAACCCACTGTACCTCCTTTATGTTCTGAATTGGGCCCATCCTCGTGATGGCTGAGATCTTCTCTGGGTTGGCTTCAAAGCCACACTCAGAGATGATGAAACCAAGCAGCATGCCCCCTGGGAACCCGAAAACACACTTCTCGGGATTGAGTTTGATGCCGTTCGCTCGGAGTTTTGCAAAGGTCTGCTCAAGATCGGTGATAAGATGGTCGGCCTATTTGGATTTGACCACAATGTCATCAACATAGGCCTCAACGGTCCGCCCGATGAGGTCCCCAAAGCACCTGAGCATGCAACGCTGGTATGTAGCCCCAGTTTTCTTCAGACCGAACGACATTGTCACGTAGCAGAACGATCCAAAGGGGGTGATGAATGATGTCGCGAGCTGGTCGGACTCTTTCATCGCAATTTGATAGTACCTAGAGTACGCATCAAGGAAGCAGAGGGTTTCGCACCCCGAGGTAGAATCAACTATCTGGTCTCTGCGCGGCAAAGAAAACAGATCCTTTGGGCACGCTTTGTTGAGACTCATATAGTCAACACACATCCTCCATTTCCCACTCTTTTTTTTGTACAAGAACAGGATTGGCCAACCACTCTGGGTGGTGCACTTCCTTGATGAATCCGGTCACCAAAAGCTTTCTGATCTCTTCGTCGATGGTCCTACGTTTCCCCTTGTTGAAGCGACGCAAGCGCTGTTTCACTGGCTTAGAGCCTGAATGGATCTTCAAGGTGTGCTCGGCGACTTGCCTCGGGATGCCAGGCATGTCCAAGGGTTTCCACACAAAGATGTCTTTGCTGGCGTAGAGGAAGTCGACGAGCGCGTTTTCCTATTTAGAGGAAAGCACAGTGCCAATGTGGACCACCTTGCCATCAGGGCTACCGGGATCTATGAGGACCTCTTTAGAGCCCTCCGCAGGCTCGAAAGACCCGGTCGACTTCTTGGGGTCAGGCGCTTCTTCGGTGACCTCCTTCATGATGGCGGTGAGCTCTCCGGAGACGACGATTGCTACAGCGTGATCACAACAGTCGACCTTGCACTAATAGGCGCGCTAGAAGGAGGTGCCGACGGTGATGACCCCACCAGGGCCCGGTATGTTTAGCTTATTGTAGGTATAGTTTGGAACGGCCATGAACTTCATGTAGCATGGACGTCCTAGGATGGCGTGGTAGGTTCTGGGGAACCCGGCCACCTCGATGGTGAGGGTTTCCGTCCTATAATTGGATGGATCCCTGAAGGTAACGGGAAGATCGATTTGCCCAAGTGGCATGGCCTGCTTTCTGGGCACGATGCCGTAGAAAGGTGCTCCGGTTGGGCAGACGCGTGTCTAATCGATGCCCATTTCATCGAGCGTCTTGGCATACATGATGTTGAGGCCGCTGCCCCCATCCATCAGTATTTTGGTGAGCCGCTTCGTGCCGACGATCGGGTCAACCATGAGTGGATATCTCCCCGGATGCGGGATGCTCTCTGGTTGGTCGGTCCTATCAAAGGTTATGGCCGACTCAGACCACTGGAGGAAGGCAGGTGTGGCTGGTTTGGTCGTATAAACCTCATGGCACGTGACCTTCTGACAGTGTTTGGAGTCATAGGCTGCCGATCCCCTGAAGATCATGAGGCAACCGTCCAATGTTGGAAAGCCACTGTCCTTTCCATTGGCGTCGTCCATGGTGGGCCCAAGGTCCTTCCCGTGCTCCCCTTTTTTGGAGCCTCTGGACAAAAATCGCCTCATTAGGCTACAGTCCTTGTACAAATGCTTAACTAGGAAGGCATGGTTCGGGCACAGCCCCTTGAGTAATTTTTCAAAATGGTTCGGAGTGCCCCCCGTGGGATTTCGACCACCCTTGTGGTCAGTAGCGGCCACGAGCGAGCCCTCGTACCGTTGCTTCTTGTTCTTCCTTTTAATAGAACGATTGGAGGCGCCTTCGCCGGCGCCCTCATCTCGCCTTGCCTTGCCATTTAAATGATCAAAGATCGCTTTGACCGCTTCTTCTCCTGAGGCATGGCTGGTGGCGACGTCTAGGAGTTCCTTGGTGGTTCGCGGGCCCTTACGTCCCAGCTTATGAACCAGAGACTCATAGGTAGGGATGAAAACGGATCGGATACGGACAGATATCACCGATATTACATTTGTTTTCATATTTTTGTCCGGATTTGGATTCGAATACGGATAGTGTCAACTATGTCGGATAGGATACGATTGGATATCGACATCATAAATATGCGATTTGAGTATTCGGATACGGATACGGTATCGGATGTTGGATATCCGGACTCAGATACGGACAGATCTCAACCTCTCTAAACGGATTTGGTTTTGAATACGGTCGAAAAATATCCGTACCATTTTCATCCCTACTCACAGGTAGTCCTGGACAGGAAAGCTCCTATAATGTCCACGTCGGCGACGTTAGGTAGCTCGTTGCACTGCCACGAGAAGCGTCGGATGTACCCACGGAGGGTTTCACCAACCTTCTATCGGCAGTTTTTGAGGTCCCATGGGTTCCCAGGGCGCTTGTATGTGCCCTAGAAGTTCCCCACAAAGATCTTCTTTAGGTCCGCCCAACTCTAGATTTTGTTGGACGGCAGGTGTTCCAACCACGCTCGTACCGAATCAACCAAGAACAGTAGAAGGTTGCGGATAATGAAGTCATCATTATCCGTACCACTGGCTTGGCAGGCAAGCCAATAGTCTTCGAGCCATAGTTGGGGGTTTGTTTCCCCAGAGTACTCTAGGATATTGGTTGGTGGTCGGTCGGTACCTCGGCGGGAAAGCAGCGTTGAGGATATGACGGCCGAAGGCCAGAGGCCTCGGTAGGCCAGGGCTTGGGCTTCGATCGTCGCTGTTGTCGTAGCATCCGCCATGATGAGGGTGATAGCCACCTTTGGCTCCCTTTCTTAGGTCGTCGTAGGCACATCTGCGAGCGTTGAGGGTGCTACGTGCGTCACGGTTGTGGCTGAGACGCTGACGCATCAGGACCGTGGTGCGCTGCCTACTTCCTTGTGGTGCCTGGTGGACCAACGCGTGCCTGCCGGGGCGTTCTAAGAGCGTGCGCTAGCTACTGTCGAGCTCGCGTCACCGAGACAATGAGTTTTCGGCCTGCTGTGCCGCTGCACGCTCGAGCAACGTGCGAATCTCGCTGTGGCAAATCCTTGGGCGTCGTGGCCGCTAGAAGGCCATGGAGCAAGGCCACCGTAGCGGCGATGTTCTGGCTTGCCTGGGCAAAGTGTGGGAGGGCTTCATCGTCTGTGATGATCCTCCGGTTCACGTCACGGGCCATGGCGCGTGCGCGCCCATCGTCTCCGCAGCGCTCTATCTCCTTGTCGAGCTTTGCACATTCCTGCTCGAGCTGGAGTCACGCTTCCTCGATCTCTTGGTGGCGGGCTTTTAGCTACTCCACCGGCATGCGTGGTGGGGCCGCTGTCTCCCTCTTGGCCTCATCGCCGAGGTCGTTTGTTGGAGTAGCCTCCCCTTGTGGACGCTTTCAACGTGCCCCTCGGGGGTACCTGCCATGAAGCATTCACGAGAGGGGTGATGGCTTCCTCTGCTGGAGCCAGAGCCAGAGGGTGACCTTAGCTCCTCGGCCAGGAGGTCATGAAAAGATTATGCGATGTGTTTGATCACCCCCACGAACTCATTGTTCGCAGGGGATAGGATCATGCGCTGTGCCACAAGGTGACTAACGATCGTCGTGGAGTTGCGGAGACCGAACGGAAGCACTATCGGGGCGCTCCATGTAGGGTGTTCTAGAGAGAGGGTGAGGCGGCGCGGGTCCTCCTTGGACGGCTAGGGTCCTAGGGAGATGCCGAGCTAGCGCTCAAGCCTCCCATAGTTGAGGCTGATGGAGGGGAGGGGTTGGATGGCGACGTGAGCCAATGCCAACTCTGATCCCACCATGACGATGAAGTTCAGGTCACCGAAGCGCACGTGTGTGCCCAGGACCCAGCTGATTCCATGGCTAGCCATCCGTGGCCTGATGTTAATGTCGGAACGTGCAAAGGTCCCTTACCTGGTGCACCAACTATCGGTGTTTCGAGTAAACACCAACGAGTAAATTTGTATTATTACGCGTTGGACCTGGATGGTGTGCTAAAAGACACAAGGTTTATACTGGTTTGGGCAGAATGTCCCTACATCTAGTTTGCGGCTGCTGCTCGTGTTATTAGCACTGAAAGGTTCGTAGTAGGGGTTACAAACGAACGAGAGAGGGACAGATCTCAAGTCTTTGATGGAAAGGTCGAAAGGACGCTAAGGGCTTTTGTTGCTGCTCAACTGTGTGTTATGTGATGCCTGGTGTGTTCTATTAATCGATCCCTTTAGTAGGGTTTATAGACCAAGGGGAAGCAAGGATTACAGATGGGAGAAAGAAAAAGAACCAGAGGCCAAGAAAGTCCTTCGAAGGTGCCGGGTCTTCTTTTTCCTTTGAGCCTGTCCTGCTGACATGGCAGATGATGCCAGGGATAGCTCCATGCTAGGTGTCTATCCGTTGATGATGCCACGCTCTGGCTTAATCAGCAAGTGGACACGTCGCATCCTGCCCCGGCGGGTGGCGCAACGGACCGGGGTGTCGATCGGCAACCCTGCGGAGAGCGAACGGCACAGTGACTGCATGTTCGTCACTGTAGAGGATGCGAGTCTCCTCCTAGACTGTAGTGGTTGTCGTATGGTCCCGTCAGGATCCACGCCCGAGGGCCAATGGCGGCGCCCACAACACTATTCAGGCTCTGACATGCCCGGAAGGGCCTTAAAGTGCCCGTCTTGTCATATCCTATCGGTATTTTCCTGCAGACGTGCAGGGTATGGTCCTCGGTATTGCGGTTGACCTGAGTGCCCTGCCTTATCTGCGTGCGTAGTTATGAAGGAGCAGCGCGCAGTCGTCGGGCGAGGCAGGGCCAGCCCCCAGACGTCGCGCCAGGCAGAGCCAGCCCCCGGACGTCGGGCGAGGCAGCGTCTGCCCCCGGACGTCGGGCGAGGTGGAGCCAGCCCCCGTACGTTGGGCGAGGCGGAGTCTACCCCCGGACGTCGGGCGAGGCGGAGCCAGCCCCCGGGCGTCGGACGAGGCGGTGTCTGCCCCCAGACGTTTGGCGAGGCGGAGCCAACCCTTGGACGTCGGACGAGATGGAGTCCGCCCCCAGACGTCAGACGAGGCGGAGCCAGCCCCCCGGGGGTCGGGCGAGGCGGAGTCTGCCCTTAGCTATCGGGCGAGGCGGAGCCAGCCCCCGAGGGTTGGGCGAGGCGGGGCCCATGGTCTTGGTGGACGGAAGAGGAGTGTCCTGGCAAGCGGTGTAGTCGTGTTCTTGATCGCGCGGATGAATCAACGTTCGACGGTCGTTAGCTCCTCCTCTTTGGGTACCCTAATATTGGTCCCTGACACTATTATTGAGAACTTATCTTCTTGTCACTCTCATAGGTGTTATTCTCTCCATCCTAAAATATAATTCAATCTGTTGTTCATCTAGATATATAGGCCCCGTTTAGCATAGCTTCACTTCACTAGTGAAGTCATTTTTTTTCGCTTCAGCTCTACGAATGACTCCACTAGTGGAGCTGAAGCTGATTGGTAAACCTTTTGGCAAGGGGCTTCGTCTGTCTGTCATGCATGGCTGAGAGAAGTTAATTATCCAAGATACCCCTATGTACATACAGTACATATATAATAATATCTGGAGCTGTATGTTTCTACATGTTGTTTCATCCACGGTCGAATTAAAAATAAAAAATTTAAAATAAAAAATAAAAATTTAAAATTTAAAAATAAAAAATAACATAAAAGTATTAGCAACCAGTGAGAGCACGTTCGTGGAGCACGGGCCTGGAGAAACATACTCTTCTTCTTCTGTAAGAGCATCTCCAAGAGACTCTTCATATTCTTTCTAAATACGATGAATAAAGAATTTTGTGAAAAACTACCCTCCAATAACTTCTCTAAATGGTTAGTCAAATATAGACATATTGTATTCCAGATTTTTCGCTAGCCAAAAATAGAAGACGAGAATAGCTCTCTAGAGTGCGTATGAGATATAGAAGAACTGTTGGAGAATGAAAAGATATAGAAAATAATTTTTATGCAAATAACTCTCCAAATGATGATTTAGAGACTGTGATTTAGAAATGCTTTTGGAGATGCTGAAGACTTGCGAACGTACGAAGGAAGAGAAATGGACTCGCGAACTTTTTCCAATGGCAGATCGCATAACTTCATTAAATCCCAAGGGTAGTGGCGCATGGGCTGGAGAAGGAGCCTGAGGAAACCACTTTTTTTTTTTGGCTTCATCCCACACCAAACCTCTATGAGAGCATGTTTTTAGGGGGCTTCACTAGTAAAGCCATTTCACCTTATTCGTTTACAGATGACACCTCAAAATGACTCCTGAAGCTGGTGGAGAAGACCTGCTAAACGAGGCCATGATATATAAAACAATTAATTGTTTAAAACAAAAGGAGATTTTTTTTAAAAGTTAAGTAGTCAGATGACCGAAGTTTGCAACGTGC